>NW_024429266.1:60080416-60682083 GCF_017639785.1 Mesocricetus auratus
TCTGATAGGAAGAGCAGGAAAAGCTTTCTAGAAGGAGAGGATGATGGGAAATAATGCCTATCTTGTTGCTGTAACCTTCTCTGTCACTGGTGCACATACATGTTCACTGTAATATCATCTCAGAATTCCTTTCATAGGAACTGAGATATTCATTCAGAGACCAACAGGCACTGTTCTCATTTCACTCTGGACTCTCCCAGTATAAACATAAATAAATTGGTGGAAGTGAGGAAAAGGGAAAAAGACACAGGAATCAATTTGATTGAAACTGTCATTTTCAAGAAAATTGAATTCCCCTTTTTCTTGTGTTCTTTGAGGTTTGATTGCATAAAGCCTAATTTTCATGAAAAAGATTTAAACTTTTCAAATTATATTAACTTTTATGAAGACCAAATCCATGCTTTAATCTCCCAAAGCAAAGAACAATTAATGGATGTTCAATCAAAATTGATTTATGTAACTATTATCCTTTTAAGCAGGGTTCTCTACTTTATTCTATACCACAGAACTACATAAAGAATGATTGACAAAAGGGTGTGTGTGTGTGTGTGTGTGTGTGTGTGTGTAAAACATGGAAATCCAAGCACAGCTAACATCAAAAATGATCTTAATGAAGATGGTACTTCAGAGACATTTAAAAAAGGATATAAAAAAGAATGAGAAAGGAAAATGTTACATTCAAAAACAATTTTACAAACCATGTATCAACAAACTCCAACGCAAAGAAATGATCTTAGAGAAAATAGAACATAAGAAAAAGAAGACATAAAAGAAAAGAGGAGAAAGGAAGAAAAAAAGGAAAGGAAAGGAAAGGAAAGGAAAGGAAAGGGAGCTTTGGGAGATGGCTCAGTCAGCAAAAAGCTTGCTGTGCACTCATGTGGATTCCCAGCATCCACATAAAAACCCAGATGTGCAGGTGCATGCATGTCATCACAGTGCTGGGGGAAAAATACATGGACAGGGGGATGCCTGAAGTTTACTATTCAGTCGGTCTAGCCAAATAGGTGAGCCAAAAGTTCACTGAGAGCTCTTGTCTCAAAATAATAAAGTGGATGGTGATCAAGAAAAACACTCAACCTCAACCATGCCCTTCAAACACGTGAGGTATACATGCACACACATGTGAACACAAACATACATGTACACACAAAAAAAGAAAGGAAAACAGAAAAGGATTAACAATAGTTACACAAAGAATCAATCAAGAAGCTCTTATGAAGATGTCCATAACGTACATTGAATGATGGACATCTCTACCCATATAAAAGATGGTTTCTGTCCTTAAGAAGTTTGCAACCCTGTGTAGGAGACTGACAGATAGATGTGTGGTTATAATACAAAAGCAAATTTACCCATGGAGGGTCAAAACATACATGGTTCCAAAGAATAATTACACAAAGAGGTTGGTAGTTTATACAGATTCCATTTAATCATTTGCAATTCCTGGATATGGGCAGGGGTTTTCAAGCAGAGCCGAGTAACATAGATGACACTCTGCCTGCATGGTGAAGTCGGGACCATCAAGAATGAAGATTACAAACAGGAACCATTCAAAGCTATTCCCTGGTTAAAGTGCTGAGACTCCTTTCCCGGGGGCAGCCCTTTCTGCTTTGCAGCCTGACTTTCTAGGTATGCACATCCAACTCTCTTTTTATTGTAAATAATTGTTTTATTATTAATTATTTATATCAGTGTAAATATGTAGATGTATGCATGAGTGAAGGTGCCCAGACAGAGAGGCTAGGAAAGAATGTTGCAACCCCAAGAGCAACAGGCAGTTGTGAGCAGCCTGAAGTGGGTGCTGGGAACTGAACTTGGGTCTTCTGTAAGAGCAGTGTGTGCATTTAAAGCACTGCGTTATCTCTCTGGGCCTGGAGCATACAATTTTCTGTGATCCTTGCTGTCACTTTTTTTGTACTCTTGATCTTCAGATGATATTAAGCAGTGTTTGTTACTAAAATCCTCTCTGGATATAATTTTCTTGGATTTAGCATCAATAATCACTCTGGGAAATCTACTGCTCCACTTAACGGAGACACGAAGCATGAAAACAGAATAAAGCAAAACAAACAAAATTCTGGAGTATTTCAAAGCTGAACTCTGTTTCTCTGGGGGAAACGAAAAGGATTAGCAGAACAAAAAAGGATGCAGACTCCAGGAGTTTGGGTTCAAGCATAGATTGCTGTGCATGAGCTCCTTTGCCTAAAACTGTTCGTCTAAAACTCTTTATCATCTTCAGTTTCCCTACCTTGGCAGCTGAAAAGTTGAAAGTGGAGAGAAATAGCCTGGAGCACTTGAGCACTTAAAACTCTGTGACTCTAAGATGAGAAACCTAATATTCTTATAGCCTATTCCAAACCACACTCTGTACTAAACAATCTACTCTTTCAGTCCTGTTTGATTTGATTCTTCTATGTGACTCACCATTTGCAGCCCATTGTTCTGATGAGAAAATTTGCCATCCAAGAATCCTGACATTGGGATTCACCAAGTCAGTTTGAGTGACAGAGCCACAACCAGAAGTCAGATCTTTAAAACCACTGTCTGAGTTTTCAATAGTTTCCTACAAGATTCTAAACATGGGGTGGCTGGATCAAAGGATGGATTAAAAATTAAGAGTGAGCCAAGTTCACTTCCCAGAACTCATGTTGGATGGCTCACAACTGCCTCTAACTCTAGCTACAGGAGATCTGACATTCTAAGGCACTTGTATTCATGTTGCCCATAGCCGCACACAGACATAGTGGTACATACCTTTAATCCTAACATTTAGGAGGTCATCGGGCAACCAGAACCTCACTGGAGGCACCCTGCTGGACCAGAGGACACAGCAGCCACCAGAATCACAAGGCACTCAGGCCAGAAGACTAAAGAGTAAACAGAAACCAAGTGAAAAAAAAAACACCCATACAACAAAGACAGACTATGAAATTGGCACCTGAACCTATAACTGCCCCAAACCCAGATGCATAGAAGCCAGCATAAGAACACAATCAACAACAGCCACAGCACTGTCACCAGCAGAGCCCAGCTGTCCTAATATAGCAAGCCCTGAATATTCCAGCAGAAAGACGAAGTGCAAGAAGATGATATTAAAACCAACTTCTTTAAAAGGAAATGAACAAATACCTTAAAGAAATGGAGGAGAGACAAACAAAAGAATTGAAGGAAATGAATAAGTCCCTTAAAGAAACCAAGAAGAAGCAAAGAGGTGAAGGAAATGAGTAAATCTGTTCAAGACCTGAAAATGAAAATATAAGAAGAAAGAAAACACAAACTGAGGGAATCCTGAGGGTGGAAATACTAGGCATGCAAACAGGAATTATAGATGCAACCATCGCCAACAGAATACAAAAGATGGAAGAGAGAATCTCAGGCATAGAAGATACAATAGAAAAATAAATATATTTGTCAAAGAAAATGCTAAATCTAAAAAATTTCTGGCACAAAAAATACAGGAAATTTGGGAACTATAAGAGAAAAACCTAAAAATAATAAGAATAGGAAGGCCAGACGGTGGTGGCACACGCCTTTAATCCCAGCACCCGGGAGGCAGAGGCAGGCGGATCTCTGTGAGTTCGAGGCCAGGCTGGACCGACAGCCTCCAAAACAATACAGAGAAACCCTGTCTCGTAAAACCAAAAAAAAAAAAAAAGAAAAAAGAATAGGAGGAGAAGAATTCCAGCTCAAAGGCCCAGAAATTATTTTTTAACAAAATCATAGAAGAAATTTTTTCTAACCTAAAGGGCATTCCTATAAAGGTACAAGAAGGTTACAGAACACCAAATAGATTGGACCAGAAAAAGTCTCCTCACCACATAATAACCAAAATATTAAACATACAAAACAAAGAACAAATATTAAAATCTGCAAGAGAAAAACAGCAATTAACATATAAAGGCAGACCTATCAGAATAACACCCAACTTCTCAACTGAGACACTAAAGGCAAGAAGAGCCTAGACAGATGTCCTACAGACTCTAAGACCACATATGTCAGCCTAGATATCTATACCCAGTAAAACTTTCCATCACCACACATAGATAAAACAAGGTATTACATGATGAAATCAAATTTAAACAGTAGCTATCTACAAACACAGCCCTACAGAAGGAAAATTAATCCTTCTGCTACATACAAGAAACACCTCAACATCAAAGATAGACATTACCTCAGAGTAAAGGGTTAGAAAAAGATTTTTCAAGCAAATGGACTAAAGAAACAAACTGGGGTAGCTATTCTTACAGCTAACAAAATAGATTTCAATCTAAAATTGGTCAAAAGAGAAGGGGAAGGGCACTTCATACTCATCAAAGGAAAGATCCACCAAGATGATCTTTCAATTCTTAACATCTATGCCACAAGCACAAGGGCACCTACTTTTGTGAAAGAAACAGTACTAAAGTTTAAATCATATGCTGACTCTCACACATTGGTAGTAGGGGACTTCAATACCCCACTTTCACCACTGAACAAGTCATCCAGACTAAACTAAATAGAGAAATTCTGGAGCTAACAGAAAGTATGACTGCTGTAATTTAATAAAGATGCCATGCAACATTGCTTGAGTGGAGAGGTTTTTATTGGGGGAAAGTGAATGGGAAAGGGGAAGTGGGACACTGGCCTCTGGGGACAGGAGCAGCAGAAGAGAACACACACACACACACACACACACACACACAGAGAGAGAGGGGGGACAGAGACACACACACAGGGGGGGCAGAGAGACAGGCAAAGAAGCAGAGAGAGCAGAACACACAGAGATGGGGGAGGGAGAAAGAGAGATGGGAGGAGGTGGACCGGGTCCTTTTTAAAAGGAAAAAAGTGAAATATGCACAGGAGGTGATGCTCTTAGTGGCTGACGCTGAGACCATATCTGTCAGAACCCCAAGAGCAAGCCAGTACAGATGACTTAATATAACATTCCTCCCTTTTTATTTATCATAAAAAGATGAGGGGTTAGAAAGGGGTAGTAGGTGAGGCAGGGATGGGGATACTGTATACTCAGGATGACTTCCTGCTTACCTGGGGGGCATAGTTCATCCTTGGGGGACCTGGAAAAGCTGGAGAGCTGACTACGTCCTGGAGTAGCTGGCTGTTTTGCTTCACTGTCCAGGCTCTGTGGAACCGTCAGGCACTGCCTGGACCTAGCAAAAATCTGTTCGTGGTAAATCCAAGCCGACTCCCTAGGGCTTAAAGCACCTGATCCTTTCCCCTCACCACAGCATCACCTGGGCATATATGATAGTATGGCTAACAGCTGGTAGTACTACAACAACAGCTCATTAGGAATGGTCAGTGGGTCTCCAAAGAACATCCCAATGGGAGCAAGGTGATATAGACAATGACACAGCTCCCATGAGTGAGGTAGAGAAGTAAGACCCAAGGGTCTACAATTCCTAGTTTCCCAGGAATTCAGAGAGGGCCACTTTTGAGACAGGCACAGGCTTATCAGTGATTGCTCAAACACAGAGCAGGGATCAAGGGCTCTGAGCCCAAAAGAGACACAGTCACCTGGTACCAGGACTTTGAGAAAAGCCAGAATGCAGGCGAGGAAAGGGCTGTGTTACAAAAAGGAAACCTCACATCCAGGGGAATGGTCAGAGGTGGATAGAACCACCAGAGACCCAATTGTATTAAATGAAAGGCGAAGACATCAGTGAATGAGAAGGCAGATTTGTTGCAGGTGGAAGAGAATAGATCTATTGAGGGTGGCAAAGGTGGGTGGGGTCCCAGCATGAAGTGATTACAAAGTTCTGCAAAGTGGATTTTTGGTAGGCTTATTCCCCATGAGTGAAGCAGAACAAGATTCAATGGCTTTTTAATCAAGCAAGGATCATGAGAAAGGCACAAGCTGCAGGGGTGAAAGACCCAAGGTCTGAAAACTGAGACTACCACAGGTCACCCAGTGCGTTGTCATGCAAAGGGCAGAGGCCAAGGTCTCTGAGCCCAAAAGAGCCGTGGTTGCCTGGCATCAGGACTTAACAGGGCCAAAAGATGAAAACCTATGATAGACAGACATGTCCTCAGTCATGGGAATAGCCTGAGGTGGAGGAGGAGGAGTGATTCACCAATCATGCCAGTTTTGGATAAAGTGACCCAATGATGCAGAGGAGAAACAAGGCTGTCATATGTAGCCCAAGTTCAAGAAGTCCAGTATGCCTCAAATTGCCTGTGGGCAGGAAGAAAAACCAAGAGAGCCTTTCATGGTGGGAAATCAATGCTGTAATTTCAAAAAGCAGTGCTCCAGAGACAGACACCGTGCAACAGAGCTTGGGTGGAGGGTTTTTTATTGGGGAAAATGAATGGGAAAAGAGGGAAGGGGAGACTAGCCTCTAAGGACAGGAGTGGCAGAAGAGAAGGGAAGGGAAGGGGAGGGAAGGGAAGGAATGGAAGAGAAGGAAGGGAAAGGAAGGGGGAAAGGAAGGGAGGAAGAGACAGAGAGAGAGAGGAGAGGCAGAGGGACAGGCAGAGAGAGGTGAGAACGAAAGTAAGGGAGAGGGAGAGGGAGAGAGAGGGAGGGAAGGAGGGAGGGGGAGAGAGAGGGAGGGAAGGAGGGAGGGGGAGAGAAAGGGAGGGAAGGAGGGAGGGGGAGAGAAAGGGAGGGAAGGAGGGAGGGGGAGAGAAAGGGAGGGAAGGAGGGAGGGGTGAGGGAGGAGGAGAGATAGGAGGTGGGCAGGGCCCTTTTAAAAAGGGGACATAGTGAATGTGCAGAAGTGGTACTCTCAGTGGCTGCAGCTGAGGGCATATCCTGTTAGAACCCCAAGAGCAGGCCAGTACAGATGACTGAATACTGAAAATGACCCAAATTTACCTAACAGAAATCTACAAAACATGTCACCCAAAGACAAAAAAAAATACACACCTTCTCACCACCTCATGGAACATTCTCCAAAACTGATCACATACTCAGTCACAAAGCAAGTGTCAAGAGATGCAAGAAATTACAGCAACCCTTGCAACCTATCAGACCACCACAGATTAAAACTGTATTTCAACAACAACAGAAAGCCTACAAACTCATGGAAACTGAACAGCTCTCTACTGAGTCATGACTGTCTCAAGGCAGAAATAAAGGAAGAAATTAAGGACTTCCTAGAATTCAATGAAAACGAATACACAACATATTCAAACTTATGGGACAAAATGAAAGCAGTGCTAAGAGAAAAATTCGTAGTAGTAAGTGCATGCATAAAGGATTTGGAGAGTTCTCATACTAGTAACTTAACAGCACACCTGAAAGCTCTAGGACCAAAAGAAACAAACACATCCAAGAGGAGTATATGGCAGAAAATAATCAAAATGAGGGCTGAAATCAATAAAATAGAAACAAGAGAACAATACAAAGAATCAATGAAGCAAGAGTTGTTCATTGAGAAAATCAAGATAGACAAACCTTTATTCACAGTAACTAAAACACAGAAAGAATACCTAAATTAGTAAAATCAACAACGTGAAAGGGGACATAACAACAGACACCAAGGAAATTCAAAGAATCTTTAGGTCATACTTTAAAAACCTGTACGCCACAAAATTATAAAATCTAAAATAGATAATTTTCTCAACAGATAACACTTAGCAAAGTTAAATCAGGATCAGAAAGAAAATTCAGATACAACTATAACCCCTAAGGAAATAGAAAGTCATTAAATTCTCCCAACCAAATCAAGGCCCAGGTCACATGGATTTAGCACAGAATTCTATCGCACTTTCAAAGAATAGCTAACTCTAATATTCCCAGAATTACTCCACAAAATTTAACAAAAGTAAATCAAATTACTTGATAAGGCCACAATCATCCTGACACCAAAACCACACAAAGTTTCAACAAAGAAAGAGAATGGCAGACCAGTTTCCTTCATGAACATAGATAAAAAATACTTAATAAAATACTCTCAAACCAAATCCAAGAACAAATGAAGAGTAGCATCCACCATGACCAAGTAGATTTCACCCCAGAGATGTATGGATGGCTCAACACATGAAAACCAATCAATGTAATTCACCATATAAACCAACTGAAAGAAAACCACATGATCACTAGATGTTGAAAAAGCCTTTGACAACACCCCTTTAAGATGAAAGTCTTAAAAAGATTAGGGATGCAAAGGATATATCTAAACATAATAAAAGTAATTTAAAGCAAGCCTACAGCCAATATCAAATTAAATGAAAAGAAAATCAAAGCAATTCCACTAAAATAAAAAACAAGACAAGTCTGTCCATTCTCCAAATCTATTCAAAATAGTACTTGAATTTCTAGCTAGAGCACTCAGACAACTGAAGGAGATCAAAGGAATACAAATTGGAAAGAAGAAAGTCAAATTTCACTACTTGCAGATGATACGTTAGTACACATATGTGACCCCCCCAAATTCAACCAGAGAACTCTTACAGTTTGTAAACACCTTTAGTGAAGTAGTGGGATACAAAATAAACTCAAAAAAATCAGTAGCCCTTCCATTTACAATTAACAAATGGAATGAGAAATAAATCGGGGAAACATCCTTCAAAATAGCCACAAATACTATAAAATATCTTGGGTTAACTCTAACCAAGAAAGTGAAATATATGTATGATTAAAAACTTGGAGTCTTTGATGGAAGAAACTGAAGAAGATATCAGAAGATGGGAAAATCTCCCATCCTCATGGTAAACATTGACCTACCTCTTTCTCTCTCTGTCTCTCTGTCTCTCTCTCTCTCTCTCTCCCTCCCTCCCCCCCCCTCCTCCCCTCGCTCTCTGTTTTCCATACAGAGTTTCTCTGTATAGCTTTGTAGAGTAGGCTGACATCAAACTCACAGAGATCTGCCTGCCTCTCAAGTTCTGGGACTAAAGGAGTGTGCCACCCCTGCCCAGCTAAACATGCATGTTAACAAAAGTAATGTACAGATTCAGTAGAATCCCCATCAAAATTCCAGCACAATTGTTTACATACCTTGAAAGAACAATACTCAGCTTCATATGGAAAAACCCAGGATATCTAAAATAATCCTATACAATGAAAGAACATTCAGAGATATCTGCAAAGAGAAGCCTTTTCCTTGAGAGAAGCCTTCCCGCAAGCCTGGTTCCAGAGCCACATCAGTCCCAAATGAACACACAGGAGGCTATATTAATTTTGAAGCTGTTGGCCTTGCTTGTTTCTTACTGGCTAGCTCTGACTTAAGTATTTACCCCATAATTGTTAATCTAAGTATTTCTCTTACCAGAGAAATTTCCGGGCTTCTACCCCATGGCGTTACATCTTGACTTTCTCTGTTTCTCCTACCCAGAGTCCTCCTGGATTCCTAGTCCCACCTATCTTGGTTCCATATTGGCCAACAGTGCTTTATTGACATATACACAAGACTTCCCCCATCAGATATCAACATCTCTGATTTCAAGCTGTACTATGGAGTTATAGTAATATAAACTGTGTGGTATTGGCATAAAAACAGGCAATTTGTCAGTGGAAAGAAATCAAACACCCAGATGTAAATCCACACACTTATGGACACCTGATTTTTGATAAACAATTCAAAAATACACAATGGAAAAAGGAAAGCACCTTCGGGAAATGGTGCTCATCTAACTGGATGTCAGCATTGGTTAGTATCAGTCACAATGAACAAAAACCCAAGTTCAAGTAGATTAAAGATCTCAACATAAAATCAGATAGAAGAGAACTTGTGGAATAGCCTTGAATGAATTAGCACAAGAGGCAACTTCCTGAACTGAACACAAATAGCACACTCACTAAGAACAACAATCAGTAAATTGGACCTCCTGAAACTGAGAAGCTTCTGTAATGCAAAGGACACTATCAGTAGCAGTAGGACAAAATGTCAGTGTACAGAATGAGAAAAGATTTTCACCAGCTCCACAGCTGATAGAAGGCTAATAGCAAAAATGATGTAACGAACTCAAGAAACTAGACATTGGCAAACCAAATAATCCAATTAAAAATGGAGTACACCTCAAAAGAGAATTCTCAACAGAACAATCTCAAACACTAAGAAGTGGTTAACATCCTTAATCTTCTGGAAAATGCAATTCAAAACTATTTTGAGATGCCATCTAATACCTGTCAGAATGGCTAAGATCAAAAACACAAGTGACAGCTCAGGCTGGTGAGGATGTGGAGCAAGGGAAACACTCCTCCATTGCTGGTGGGAGTGCAAACTAGTACAGCCACATTTGAAAATCAATATGGTGGTTTCTCAGAAAACCTGTAATCAGAAGACCCAGCTATACCACTCTTGGGCATATACCCAAAGGATGCTCCATGCTACCACTTTCTCATCTATACTCATAGCAGCTTTATTTGTAATAGCTAAAAACTAGAAACAACTTAGATGTCCCTCAACCAAAGAATGGATAAAGAAAATGTGCTAAATTTACACAATATTTTTAACTCAGCTGTTAAAAACAATGGCATCATGGAATTTGCAGGCAAATGTATAAAGCTATAAATGATCATCCTGGGTGAGGTAATCCAGCCCCAGAAAGATAAACATGGTATGCATTCACTTAAGTGGACATTGGCTCTTAATTAAAGGATGATTATGCTATAATTTACAGGCCCAGAAGAGTTAAATAACAAGGAAGGCTCAAGGGGGAAACATGGATCTTCCTTGGAAGAAAAAATAAAATAGAATTTCAGGTGGCCTGGGAAAGGGAGGGATGGGAACAGGCAGGATCAGGAGGTGGGGGGATGGAGAGAGAGAGTACTGGGAAAGGTAACTGGAATGGGGGAAATTTGAGAGTAATACAGAAACCTAATGCAGTGGAAACTTCCTGGAACCTATAAGAGTGATGCTAGTAAAATCTCCTAAAAATTGGGGATCCAGAACCTGAGCTGGCCATCTTCTCTAACCAGGTAAGACTCCTAGCAGTGGGACTGGGATATCAACCCAGCCACAAAACCTTTGACCTACAATCTGTCCTGCCTGCAAGATGTGCACAACAACCACACCACAAGGGGGCATGAATAAGATGATGCTGGCATTAATTTTTCTATTTGTCTAAACATAGCCAGCATTTAGAGTTTAAAAATTCCTTTTGTGTTGCATGCAAGTATGTTTCATGCATGACATCTGAAAGGTCTTGAATAAAGAGTTTACAAATGACATTGAGACAGATTGTTGGGTAAGAAGTTTAATAGGAGAGTCATTAACACCAAGGACGGAAGGGGTGACAGAAAGAAAGCAGGCCCTGAAGAGAGTTCGGAGTTCAGGCCCCAGCTCCAGAGAAAGACACCATGGCAGGAATCTAAGGAGAGGAGTCAGGACTCATGTGGAAGAGATGGGGGTGTCACTTTTTATATCTTCCTGAGTATAGGGATGGTTTCACAGGACAAGCCTATAGACAGGCTCTGTGATTGCACATTGGAGGCAAGAAAGGGTGTAAGGAGTAAGGATGTTTGGCCACCAGTATCCCCCTTGGTGTAAACTCCCTTCCTATGTAAGAGATCCTGGTACCTTGGAATATGTGTGCTAGAGATTCACTGATAGTGTCCCTGGAGAAAGTATGTATCTATGGAAGATGAATGGCTACTGCATTTTGTGTCCTGAACAATGATAAGATTCTAACATTATATTCTTATAACGTCTACTTCATAGAGCCTCCCACCATTCTCTCATTTCTAAATATTGTTAGGAGCACATTTCTTGTTCAAGTTCTTTGCAAATATGGTATGGCTATATTGAGTGTTCTAATTAGCTCCTGATATTAGATATTAATAGTATATTACTGCTGACTGTTTTTAATAAATAAGTGTTAAGCATTTTTTCTATTGTCATAGATTGCCAATACCCTCTGTCATTTAACAAAATCTAAATCATTCACTGTCATTCACTGTGTCCCCATACACAGGCACTCTATAAAAGTGACTGCTAAATGTAGTTTCCCTGGCATCACTTTTCCACATCTTCAAACACTTCTATCTAAATTTAAACAGGAGTGTCCAATGCTATATGCAGTTGAGGACGGTTATAAATGTGTTCCAACACAAAACCACAAACTAACTTAAAGCATTCTGAGTTCACTTTCTGTGGTGTGTGTGTGTCTGTGTGTGTGTGTGTGTGTGTGTGTAAAACTTGATTATGCAATTATCAAATGTCAATTTTGTATCGGACAATGTTGTGTCACAATGTCAAAAACTTAGAAATGCCTTCAATTATTTTATTTGATTTTTGGAAGAGATCGAATACAGGTTTCGTGCTAGTTATTTTTATTTTATCTTTCATGCATATGTGCTCTGATGCTCTGCTGGGAGCTCAGCATCTTAAGTATGCCCCTGTGCATGGTAGCCTTCAGCATCAGTGTCTTCCACTGCCTTTGGGGTTCAGCTCTTCCAAAGCAAAAGAACGTACTGTTAGAATCCAGGTCAGGCTGCAGCTCAGGCCACAACACCAGCCGCAGTCCTTCCCCTCCCAGAGGTACTGATGGGCCCTACCTGGGCATTGTCTGTGGGTCTCTAACAGACTGCCCAGTGCCAGGGAAGTGAGTTTACACCAAAAGGGATACTGGTGGACACACATCCTGCTCCCCACACCCTCTCCGCTGCCTCCTGGGAATCAGAGAGCCTGCCTGCAGGGATGTGCCATGAAGCCTCCCCATCTTCATGAGCATAAAAGGGCGAACCAAGACTCTGTCATATAAACACCAATTGCTTTCTTCAGATGCCCTACCATGCTGTTGTCTGTCTGTTCATGGCATTTAATGACTTCTATAATAAATTCCTTACTCTCCAGTGATACAGATTAGTGTCCCTCTTGACCCCACATATAAGGCCTTACCCAAAATACTCCAGAATAAGAATTTGTGGAGGACTAGAAAGATGCCTCAAAGGCACTGGATTGCCATCCAGAGAAGCCAGGTGTTGGTACCAGCACCTACATGGTGGCTAATAACTGTCTGTAACTCCATTTTCAGGGAAACCAGCATTTTCTTCTTACCTCTTTGGGTACTGTACACACATGATATATAAATGAAGGCAAACACATTCATGAAATAAATACAACAAAAGCTTCTTAAAAAGAGTTTTGTGTTCTGTTTTTCTCACTAAAGAACATAATTTTGATCATATACAGCTGATGACCAAGAGTCCATACATAGAAACTGACACAAAAGATTATTTTTAAATCAGCCATTCTTCCTCTGTGCATTTAGATATTTTTTGTTCTTGGGTGTCTGCCAACATGTATACACGTGTGCACAGAGACCACAGAACATTTGAGCTGTCTTTTCTCAGGAACTATTCATTTTTGGAGACATGCCTCTTGCTAGCTTGGAATACACCAAGAAGGAAAGGTTAACTGACCAGAAAGCTATAACATGCATTCTTCCCACCAGCCTGGTCCCAGAGCTGTGTCAGTCCCAAATGAACATGCAGGACATTATATTAATTATAAAGCTGTTGTCCATTTGTTATGGTTTCTTATCAGCTAACTCTGACTTAATTATTAATCCAAAAATGCTCATCTGAGTGTTGCGGCCCAGCCCCCACAGGGTCCCTGAGTTCTTTGTCAGCTGATAGCCACAGGTGCATCCTGCTTTCTAGTCCTGGCTTACTGCCCTCACATTGCCACACTGACATCAACATCTAGCACAAGGAAAACACACTCTCTTCCACCTGGGGTTTTTTCACTGTGCTGTATATAAGACTGCTCCCTCCTAGGAGAGAGAGACCTCTTAGCACTTGCAATAGAGACTCTCTCTCTCTTTCTCCTGGCAATAAAGGCAGCACAAGTATTCTCTTAATACAAACAGCTAGACGTCTAATATTTCTTTTCCTTATACCTCGGACTTGCTTATGGCCTGGGCACTGCAATAGGAGGTCCCACCGAAATCCAGAGAGACTTAGAAAGACTGGGAAAGATTGGCCAGAAAGAAGACTCAGGAGAGGAGAGACTTCACAAAGAAAAGAATTGAAAACAGGTACCTCAACTTCTAACAGTAAAATTGAATGGTCAAATCTCCAGGCTTTTGCCTGAGAGATCACCTTCTAAGGAGGTGTATTGTATTAATCTCCATCTTTTGCCCAATCCACTGAAGTCAGGAAAGTAAGGGGAAACTGAGAGATCGCCCTCAAAGGCTGGCCAGCAAGTAAGGCTATGAGGGTGTATTGGAAAGAGGTACCAAGTTAGGGGTACCAGATTAATTCTCCAGGCCCTTGTCCGACACCAAGGTTGGGAAAGAAAGGGGAACCTGAGAGATTGCCCTCAGTTGGAAGGTGGATTGAGTAAATCTTAAGGCTTTTGCCTGAGGGATCATCCTCGGTTGGAGGATGGATTGAAAATGGGTGAATTGAAAATTGGTAACAGTTAGTAAACGAGGTACTGGTATTAAGTGAAAGAAAAGGAAAAGGTAAAAGTACATGGAATGAGCCGGGCGGGTGGTGGCGCATGCCTTTAATCCCAGCCCTCGGGAGGCAGAGGCAGGCGGATCTCTGTGAGTTTGAGTCCGGGCTGGACCGACAGCCTCCAAAACAATACAGAGAAACCCTGACTCGTGAAACCAAAAAAAAAAAAAAAAAAAGTATATGGAATGGAAAATACACAGAGAGTCTGGATACTGTATGCTGTTATGTTGTCTTTAAATTGTTTAATTGCTAAGGAACAAAAACTGCTAAAAGACATTTGATTATTAATGCTGCTGAATTAATCCAACTTATGTATTTTGAAAATGCTTTGACTTCTAAATCTAAATATAAGGACAGGCTAGTATGGTTTAATGAAGCAGTGGCACAGGTGATCCAACATCTAAAACAGCTGAGGTGATGCAGCCTTGCAGACCAAAAAACAAGGACTTCAACAGGTTGGGGTTTTTTTTGTCATGATCCCCCGCCCCTGTATTTCAGCACCCCTTAACAGCAGGAAGTAGTTTGGAAAGAACGACGCCCACATTCCCAAATATTGTTTATAAATGTTTGTTTGCTTTAATCCAGGGTTGGTTACTGATACAAATTTAAGGTCAATTTTGTGAGTCATCTCTAAAAACTTTTTACAAAGGAATGGGAACAGCTGTAGCCCCTGAGTGTTGCTCAGATCTTCTCAAATGGAGGGATGATGAGGGGCATACAGGACTTTTTCAACCTTTTGTTTTAATTCAAGAATTAGCTGCAGTTGTTCTGTCATAGAGATTTAAATTAAGGAAGTTTCATTTCAACAAACTAATCATGACCTAGGGAAAAAAGGATGATGGAAAGACGTATGTATGTTCTGAATGTATGGTGTGGCCACACTGGTATGTATGAAATGTGATTGTGAATGCGTGAATATGAACTGCTTAAACTGCCTTGGATATGATTAAAAGGATACTTAGGCTGCTTTGGAGATAATTAAAAAGCTACCTAAATTCCTTTGGATGTAGCCAAAAGGAGCATCCAGCCAGTCAATGTCTTAACAGGAAAAGTTGATGATTTGAGTCCTCAGAGCCAGTCAGTGGAAAAATAGCAAAAGCCTACAACATGTCCTGAGAGCCAAAGAAATCTGTATGAAAGATTCTATAGAGCAGCAAACAATTCAAACAAAATTTCAAAAACACAAAAAAGGGGAAGATGTTGGGGCCTAGCCCCCACAGGGTCTCTGAATTCTTTGTCAGCTGATAGCCACAGGTGCATCCTGTTTTCTAGTCCTGGCTTACTGCTCCTGCATTGCCACACTGACATCAACATCTAGCACAAGGAAAACATGCTCTCTTTCACCTGGGGTTTTTCCACTGTGCTGTAAGCCTATATATGACTGATCCTTCCTACAAAAGAGAAACCTCTTAGCACTTGCAATAAAGACACATTCTCTCTCTCCCTCTCCCTCTCCCTCTCCCTCTCTCTCTCCCTCTCCCTCTCCCTCTCCCTCTCCCTCTCCCTCTCCCTCTCCCTCTCCCTCTCTCTCTCTCCTGGCAATAAAGGCAGCACATGTACTCTCTTAGTACAAACAGCTAGATGTTTGATCTTTCTTTTCCTGATACCTTGGACTTGATTGTGGCCTGGGTGCCACATCTGAGTATTTCCACATGGTCTTCTCTTACCAGAGAAAGGGTCCGGACCTCTTACTTCTCTTGCAACCTACATGGTGATTGACTATGCCTCCATTCCCCAGAATCCTCCACCTCTCCTAGTACCATCTATTTTGCTTCCCTATTGGCCAACAGTGCTTTATTTATCAACCAATAGGACAAACATATACACAGAAGGACTTCCCCCATTATCTCCTCTTTTCTGTCTAAATAAAAAGGAAGGTTTTGACTTTAACATAGTCAAATTATATATAACAGAACATTTATCAAGTAAGAACTGTAGCTACAATATTTAGTTCATTAACACTCAGTAAGATTTAAAGAAAGTATTTTATTATCTATGCTATCTGTGTGAGTCTAAAGTCTTATATGTAGCTTATTTTTTATTATAACTAAGGAAAACTATAACTATCTGTCTTCAACTCTGTCAAAGACCACAGAAGGGTAATATATAAACACTAGAATTGACAGAGACGTCTTGCTACCTGCACAGTCACCTGAAGTTCCTCTTTAGTGCATAGACCACAATGTGTCTGGCAGACTTCTCAGCAAAGCAGGAAATTTTAAACTGTCCATCCGTGTTGCCAGTTTGTCAGTCATTTTTCTGTGTCATGAAGAAAGTCTGGCAGACTCTTTCATGAAGCAGAAACCCTTTAAGATTGTTCATCTTGTTTTACAAGTTCAGCAGTCACTTTCCTGTGGGTACTGCATGTCCAGATTATATAGCAACAATCAAACAGTCCAGGCAAGAGAAGTTTCTTGCCCAAATGGCTAATCTTGTGATGTTGAAAGCAAACTCCATAACGTGTTTCTTCAATGTCCATCTTCCTCTCAGACATAATTGGTATGCCAGGAGTAGTTGTGTCTCACTATCATGAAAAACCCTAAACCATTTAAATGCCATATATTCTGTAGGTCTTTGAAAGGGTTGAAGAATATCTATCTTAAAAACATCTCTGGCACTGATTTATTAGTGAATCAGAGTATCATTAGTAATCATTTCATTGAATTTTTTTCCAGTCATTTGGTTCTATCCTGGGTCTCTGGGATGTCCATCCTGTGGTTCCTGGCCACTGGAAGAAAAAACAAACCTGACAAGATCCCTAGAAAATATTGTTCCAAGACCCCTAAACTGTATCACTTTTACCCACTGAGTCAGATCTCAAGGTCCCATGTTTTGACTTTGACCTACTAAGAGCCTGAGCCCTTCCCTATAAGTGTGTCCTGATCTCTACTCATCCTTTGCACATCCACTGATTCAGATAAATGTGGGTTAAACATTTGTGATTATTAGTAAGAATAATAAACACAATCACTAACTCTGCATATTTTGGTGAGAATTCCTCAGCCAATCGTGTAATCCCATTAATAAGGTGACTGGAGTCAGTCCTAAGGAATCATAGCAAAATATCAAGTTAGTTAAGTAGACCTGAGTAAATTCCACAGGGTTAACTAGATTAGTCTTTGGGAAGACCTTCCTGGATAAGGGGTAGAGAACAAATTTGGGATTTGGCATAATATGTATTTTATTGGCAAATTGTCTTATGTTGTTTGGACTCCTTGAGAAGCTGGCTTTAGAAGCAATGTTGTGCTCTTTTGTCTACATTTTAGATCCAAGAAAGTTAGTCTCAAAATGTCCAACAAACCATTTTTCTTGTTCTAGCTCTGTGGTGTATTTTTTTGGTTTGGGTAGTAAGTATCCTTCTTTATACAAGAAGTATAAAATACAATGTGAAGCTCCACATTCTTCCATTCCAAATGGTTATTCTAACTGCATAGTTGTTCACAAAGATGTATAGACTTTTTTGTCTGGTTAATTTCATTGTGTGATGGTTTGGATTTTTTTATAACTTGTTTTTATAATACTTTTAAAAATAAATTGAAAGTATTATCTGGCCTTCCTTACTCTAAATGGAGGGAGGAAAACAGCAAAACAGCATGTCCTTTACCTGTGAACCACAATGACCGGCACAGCACAATAATCTTAATGGGGCAGTAGTGGCACACATACTTTGGTAGTAACCAACAGCTCTCTGATTGGACAGTAGTATTTAGTGTGTCCAATCTGAGCACCCAGGTACATAGTAGTTGAATTCACACTTAAGTACAGGAGACTAAGCATTACCCTTTGTTCTTACTCTCAGTCTGAACTTCCTGGTAATCACTCACAACCTAGTCATTCATGACTGGGAAAGAACTTTGCAGTTGTATTCTGCCATGAAAAAAAGCAACAGTTTTGCCCCTTACATTGAATTCTAGGGGAAGCCCTCTTGCTTTATTTATAGATGGAAGGAAGAAGAGGAAGGGGAATATTTTTAGGCCCAAAGGCTACAAAAATTGCTTTCTTACTATCCAGAGTAACTTTCACAATGTCCACAAAACAAAAGGGAACTCTAAAAGTTCAACACTATAAAAAGAATACACCAATGGCCTGGAACAAGTCATTTTAAGACATGCATTATTTAGACTACAAATTCTGGACAACTTTGCCTGTTTCTATTATACTTTACCAGTTTATTCCTGCTCAACAGCCATAAAAATAACGTGAACAGAACAATGCCTCATTTCACCTAGAATTATATCCTCTTCCTTTCATTTTCTTTCTTTTTTTTTTTCAGCAGACATTTTCTTGTATCCTTCAGGCAAGAATTGACTGAGATAACAGCCCGGAAAGCAAAGCCCTCGTAATTGTAATGTCACCCCATATCCTTCTGCTGGCCTAACAGATAGCAGGGCCTTCATTAAACTTATCTCCAGGAGATGGGGAGGCACCTGGTAGTCACCAAGCTATTTGTTCAGTCTTTGCCCCTGTCATCCTCCTCTTTACTTTGTTTCTTTATCAAATGCCTGCTGGAGGAGCTGGCCCAGGCTCAGTGAACAGCCACTAACAGTGAGTTACTTCTTCCTCTTAAAAGGAAGCAACGCTACCGGCGCAAACGGGTGGAGTATTCTAGTTTCTTTTCTGTTGTGATAAAACACTCTGACAAAAAGCAACTTAGGAGAGAAAGGGGTTTATTTCAGCTTACAGGTCACAGTCCATCATTGCTGGAAGTCAGGGCAGGAACTTAAAAAGTCACTTAAAGCAGAAAACATGAAGGAATGCTGCTTGATGGCTCACTCACAGGCTCATGCTTAGCTAGCTTTCTTGTATTGCCCAGAACAACCTGAGCAGGGGATGGTACTGCCCACAAAGGACTGGGCTCTCCTACATCACGCAATTAGCAATCAAGACAATTCCACACAAATAGCTCTACTGACCTATGTGATCTGGACTGTCCTTCAACTGAGACTTGCTTCCCAGATGATTCCAGGTTGTGTCAAGTTGGCAAGTAAAGATAACCTGGACAAGGATACAGAGAGCCAGATCATGGTATTTCTCATGCCTCAGGAAGCAGCTCCCAAGAGCCACTTCCGATACAAGCACCAAGATGAGTCCAGGTTAGATTCTTACTGTCACTGCTACTTCAATGGAGCCCAGACCAGATCCCAGCACTCATTCTTGCCCCATTGTATCTTACATACCTTAGGAACACATCATTCTGAAATGCAAATCACGTAATGCGTCTCTCCTGCTTTCAATCTCCTAGAGAAACAGTTAAATCATTAATAAGTACTAACTTGTCAACACAGGTCCTTACTCTGGTGATTCTCCTCTCTCTCATTTTTTTCATTCTGAGTTCACTCATGCTTTTTATATAAACAGAAAGAGGAAGGAATGAAAGGAAAGTAGAAAGAGAGAGAGAGAGTCTTCTGGGGGTTCCTTCTGTATGTCATCCTCACCCACTCCCTCAATCCTACCCAAGCCATGGGAAATAGAGTGCATGTCTGTGCTTTAATCATCCTGGCAGGAATAGAGGTAATATAAGGAGATATTTCATTCCCTCCCCTTGGCTATCAGATTATTTAAAAAATGAACCCCAAGATATTAGAATTCCATCAGGAATCTCATGCTGAGAGAAGTAAAAGTTTGAAGCCTGTTGCTAGCAAGGTAGGGAGACTTGTCTTCCAGGGAAGATATTTCATAAGTATTAACATTTATCAGGCCACCTCACAAGAGAGTCTAAAGCACAGACATTGAGAGGTAGGTGATGGGCAGGACTGTACCTTGACCATGGCAGAATAGATGCACATGTCTTTTGCTCTCCATTTAAAACTTAACCTCATTTTAGGATGGACTTGGGGAGAGGAGAATGAACACCAGACCTCTTTATTTGTTCTTCTTCTCAAGGTGACCACACTGAATAATCTACTCTTTCTTCTTTTCACAGTGACTTATTTGTTCAATTGGTCTATTGAGGATGGATGGTTCAACCTAGGTTTTAGGACTTAAGAGACCAGTCTCTGAAGCCAAGAACTGTGGTAACAATATGTGAGAAATTGATGTTGATTCTGCTACTACACCATGGAATAATGCTCTGTATTTATATCATGTTTTTATTATCTCATTTTATACTAATATGAATTGTCTTACCTTAAGCACTGCTCATATTATATAAGGCATATTAACAGACACCATTTTTGTCCTACAGACATGTGTTGTATTGTTGATACTCAAAAGTAGGAGAGATCCAGTTTTTATCATAGTGGGACAGAAGTAGAAGGGACTGTAGGACAAATAAGGCCCTGCTAATTATATAATGAGGAGAAGCTCTGTCACAAGAAGCTCCAAATGTATTAAATTTCATTTATTTCTAGTTTTAGTTTTTTGTGTATTCATATATGTGCAAGGTGTGTGTGTGTGTGTGTGTGTGTTTGTGTGTGTTTGCATACGTGCACTAGAGGATAACCTCACTACAACCTAACTTGTCTCCTGGGGCAGGATATCGCGTTGGCCTGAATCTCACCAACTAAGCTAGGCTTACTGGCCAATAAGTCTTAGTATCCACCTGACCTCACCTCCCAGTGCTGGGATTGCAAGTGCATGCCAGAATGCCTGGTTTTTTCACATGGGTTCTGGGGAATCAAACTCAGGTCTTCCTGCTTTCCAGGCAAACTCTCCACCAACTAAGCTATTTTCCTAATTCACATAAAGGTTTCTGAAATGGAGATAAGGATATGAGCCTGACAACATGGTTGGCTGGGACTAATTCATCTTGTTTGCAGTGATAATAATAGAGTGTTGTTTATTCAGAGTCTGTGTTCCTCTTGTCAGCATGAATGCACATCCCAGCCATATTTGTCATTAGCTCTGGAGACTTGCATAATTTGTTCAACCGTCCCAATGCCTGAGCTAGTTATCTGTAAAATGGGCCTGTGAGGATTGGACTAAATTCAGGACAAAAGGAGGATATGTTACTTGTATCTATATTATTGTGTTTTTATTTTAATTATGTGTGTGTGTGTGTATATGTGTGTGTGTGTGTGTGCACGCGCGCACCAGCACACATGGATTCAGTGATACCCAGAGGCTAGAAGAAGACATCTGGTTCCCTGCCAGTGCTGGGAACCGACCTCTGGTCCTCTGGAAGAGCAATGCAGAAACATAACAATGGAGACATCTTTCCAGCTAAAGTGTTTCTTCTCAATTACTATTACGAGTCATAGTCCCCAATGACTAATACCTCGAGATTTAGTTGGCCTGATCAAGCCCCAGTTTCCAGGCCAGCTCTCTTCTTCCCACTTGGGGTAGCTCTGCCAAGCCCAAAAGCAGGGGCTGAGAGTTGGGTTAGAGTCACACCTAGAGCTGCAGCAACAGGACCATGGAAGAGCAAATCAGAAACACAATTCGAATTGAGCATGTCGCAGACTTCCTCCCTTTGTTTCCCTTTGCAGAGCTGACTAATTAAGATCCAACACCTTTCTTCCTTGGTCCTGTTTCATTTTCACAGTTTTGATTCACAGAAAAAGTCAGTATCAATGTTTCTTAACATGTTCCAATTACTTTTCCTTTGTGAAACTAAAAAGACAAATTAAACACACCCTGTCAAAGACATTCCTCATTGTTTGTTCACAGTGGCCCATCTAAATATTTTTCCCTACTCTAGAAAAAGAAAAATGAAAGCATCCTTTTAGCAGCCTCTTCTGGGCATGAGTAGACTCCCATGCTGGTTTCTTCTCTGAAACGAAGATGTTCTACTTTGATGATGCTCTCCAGTGGCTCCCTGAAGGAAGCACCTCTCTGCAAGCTTCCAGGCAAGGGGCTAAGCTAGGTTGGCATGAGAATCATAGGAACACCTGGCTCCCACACATATCCTCCACAAGGGCTTTCAAAGTGCTTTTTGCAAGTCTATTTTAAGGGCTTCTCTCCTTACCCTGCTATGTCCCTGACCTCACAGCTTCAGAACATCAGCTCAGAGCTATTTTTATGCCTGTGATGATGGTTTCCGGCTAAGGCACAAACCTATTGCCTTTACCGGTTCTCTCTGACAGCACAGACTGTGGTGAGCCGTGGAGGGTGGCTCTCAGCTGCAGAGAACAGTCTTGGCCTCATTATCCAGGCTCTCCTCACACAGTCAGGGGCTGCTGCACTGTCTTACGGCCCTCATCCTTAGCTCTCTTCCTAATACCCTTTGGTTCCTCTATTATTTTACTTGTTCTCCTTCTATTTTTTAAATGTTCCTGAATAGGCTGTTTCCTTCAACCTTCAGGGCACACCAATCCTGTGTCTAGATCATAGGCCTGACAAATAGTCTTTAAGAATTTGGTGGGAGGGAGCATAGTTAGCAAAGTGTTTGTCTTGCAAACACAAGGACCAAGTTTGAGCCCCAAAAACCATAAAAATGCTGTGGTGTACACTTATAATCTCAGTGCTGAGAGACAGAGACAGGTTCACTGGTCAGTCAGCCTAGCTCATCTGATGGGGTCCAGGCCAATAAGAGGCACAGATGGATGGTACCTGGACACCTGAAGAAAGACATCTGGAGTTCTCTTCTGATCTATGCACACAATCTCTCCCTCTCCCTCCCTTCTCCCCCTCCCTCTCCCTCCCCTTCTTCCCCCCTCCCCCTCTCTCCCCCTCTCTCCCCCTCTCTCCCCCTCTCTCCCACTCTCCCTCTCTCTCTCTCTGTCTCACACACACACACACACAAAATCACATGTGTGTCCATGCACATAAGAACAAAATAATTTACTTTGCTAATAATACTCACTAAGAAATTTCTAAAATGTTCTAATATCCACTCAGGAATTTTTAAACCTATAACTAAATGCTCTTCCATATGTTTAATTGGTCCAAAAGCATGTGACTCCAGGCTACGTATTGTCTCTTTCTTTATATTTTTAGTAAAGTATATAATAGATGTTGATATTCTTTACTCTCCTCTAATTACTTCCCAACTTCTTGCTCCTTCCTTCCTTCCTCTCTCTCTCCTTCCTTCCTCTCTCTCTCTCTCTCTCAAAAAATAAAAATAAGAGAAACAAAACAAAATCAAAACAGACAAAATTTGAAAAATTGCTAAAACAAAACAAAAAGCATACACAGAAAACGTGGAGTCCATTTTGTGTTGGCGGAGTACTCCTGAGCATGGAGCCTGCCCAAGTGTGCTTGCTAATGCACTGAAAATCACTGATGTTCCCTTTCCCAGCAGGTATCACACTCAAGGAGCTTCTCAGGAGGTGATGGGACTTTGTGCTCACTTCCCATTCTCAGTACTGGGGTTCTTTCTGATTTGAATCTATGCTGTCACAGTTCTGTGAGTTCATACGTGCATCATTCCTACTGTGTCTGGAAGATGCTGTTCCCTTGAAGTCATCTACAACCTCCAACTCTTACATGTCAGTCTTTCCGCCTCCTTTTCTGAATAGATGAGCCTTGACGAGTGGGGCTTGATAAAGAGATGTCACTTAGGAGTGAGTGTTCTGAGGTTTCTCGCTCTCTGCATACTGTCCAGTTGTGGATCTCTTTGTTAATTACCATCTACTACAAAAAAGAAGTATAGTGGAGTGGGTTGAAAGTTGCGCTGATCTATGGCTACAGAAATATTTCGTCAGGAGTAGTTCTACTGCCACGTTCCTTTAGCAACATAGCAGCAGCAATAGGCTTTCCCCTAGTTGCAAACCTAGTTAATAAGGAGTTCTTGGCCACTTTTTTAGCAGTGTCATGTATGAGTTACATCTCATGGAGCAGATCTTAGATCCAACTTTTAAAAAGTGTTTGGTTACTCCCATAACATGAGTGCCACTATTGTTCCAGCGTATCTTGAAGTTAGGTTGCTGCTGTAGGCCACAGGGTTTATAGCTGGGTGATATTGATAACTTCTTCTCTGATAGAGTGCACAGTACCTTCCAGATCCCTGAGTGCTCATGAGTGGGCATAAAGCTTCTAGTTGGGCATAAGATCAAATTCTTTGTGTTCTGCTATGCCCGCTGCGCAGCCTGTATCTGAGAATGTGGCCAGGGTGTCGGGATTGATGACACAGAGACCAGTCGGTTGCGTTAAGAAAACTTTATGCTCCCCAAGAAGGCTCAAGAGAACTTCCCAAGAAACGCTTCCCTCCAGAAAAGCTTCTGCCACACACATATACATTTCCTCCTCCTGGCTGGTGGTTATATCCCTGACACCAGAGTAGGCAGTAGCAGCAGGGGAAGAGGTGGCTAGCCATTGGAAAGATCAAAGTCAGGGTGTTTCAGTGAGTGAGCCCTTATGGGGAACTTATAGCTCTGGTAAACATTTCTTAGGGCTTAGGGCACTGGATTGTTTTCAGTAAACATGTTTTCAGTAAACATTGTCTCACAGCTGCTGGCTCCTAGGCTGATGGGGAAGTGGGTCTCTGGCCAAGGTCTGTTGTTCACACAGTGTTCAATAGCATATGAAGACTAACCAATACCCTTACCAATAGCCTGTGATTCTTGGGAGGTGAAATCTATGGGGCTGTCTTGACTGACTCAACACAACATAACCTATTCCTGGCACTGATGCCTTTATTTGGTGGCTTACGATATCTAGTTGGGGCATTGTCTCCCCCACTATATTGTGACCTTAAGGCAGCTGGATCAGCATCATCATATAACTGGTTCTGTATCAGTGAGTGTTTGTCCCTATTATATAACTAAATAAAGTCTTGAGACCCTTTTAACAAAAACATATTGACATGTCAAACCGAACTCCAGTTTGACACACAGTGTATACTCAGTAATCTATATACAAATTGCTCATTTGTGACTGTGAGCCAGTTTTTATAATCATGTCAGACTGCAGTTACTAACCTGTTTCTTGAGTGGTTTGGAGTCCAAAGCATGCATGATAGGTGGTGGGGGATATTACAATATTAGGTATTTGTTTTGGCCCAAATTACCTCTCAATGAATATTTCCTAACTCATTTGTCTGTTCATTTGCCTATACCTACTGAATCATTAAATGTTTAAATATTTTAAAAAGTTAAATTTCTTTCATGTATTTATATATTTTAGGAAGGTTCTGCCGCAGTAGGTTTTCATTTGGCTTTTCAAAAGGCCTTTGGGTTACTTGTCCCTCCCCATATGACCTCTTTAACCCTGTTTTCCCATCCCCTTCCCCATTTAATCCTCCTATTCTTGTTTCCCCTTTATCTTTTTATAGCACTATATTCTACATTCCCTTCTTGAAAGATAACTTCTCACCCCTTACTAGACACCTTATTTCTGTGCTTATCTAGATTATAGCACATATATCAAAAATCTTAAAAGATAACATCAACATATAATCCAATCTTTGTTTTTTGGAGTATGAGCTACCTCATCAGGATGATGGTTTCTAGATCCATCCATTTACCTGGAAATCTCAGTTTCTTTTTTTTAATAGGTGAATAATATTCCACTGTGTAAATGTACTGCAATTTTGGCTCTTTGTGATTTCTGGCTATTGTAAACAGAGCCGTAAAGAGTATGAATTTGCAAATATCTCTGTAGTAAGATATAGAGTGCTCTGGGAATACTCCCAGAGATACTATAGCTAGATCTTGTGGTCAATTGATTTTTTGGAATTTTGAGAAACCTCCACACTCCTTTATATAGGTGCTGTACCAGTTTGTACTGCCATCAGCAATAAATAAGTGTTTCAATCCTGGTATGCTCTCCAACATGTGCTGTCATTTATTAATCTTTGCTGTTCTGTCTGGAGTAATATGAAATATCAAAACAGTTTTAATTAGCATTTCTCTGATTACTAAAGATATTGAACACTCTTTTAAGTGCTTCTCAGCTATTCGTCTTTCATTTTTTGAGAACTCCATGCTTAGTTCTATATCCCATTTTTAACTGGGTTGTTTTCTTGGTATTGCTTTATTAGTTTTTTGTATATCCTAGCTACTCTATCAATGTATAATTGATATAGATCTTTTCCCATTCTGTAGGCTGCCACCTTGCTCAAATGTTATCCTTGCCATAGAGAAGCTCTTTAGCTTCATGATGTCCCATGTATTAAATGTTGGTCTGAATGCCTTGCTATCAGTGGTCTGTTCTATATATCTTTCCCTGCACCAAAGAGTCCTAGCGGATTCCCCACTTTCTCTTATATCAGATTCAGGGTATCCAGTCTTATATATAGATCTTTAACCCATTTAGAGTTGAGTTTTGTTCAGAGTTTTAGATATAAATCTATTTTCATTCTTTAAAATGCAGCTGTCCAGTTTGATGAGCACCAGTTGTTGAAACATGCTGTCTTTTCTCCAGTATGTATTTTTGGCTTCATACTCAAAATGTGGGCATCTGTGAGTGTGTAGACTTATGTCTGAATGTTCAATTCACTTCTATTGATCAACACGTACATTTATAAGCCAATACTATGCTTGTTTTGGGTGTTTTGTTTGGTTGGTTGTTTTTATGATAGCTCTGCAATACAACTTGAAAATACAGTGATACCTTCAGTAGTTTTTATTTTATTATTATTATTAAGAATTGTTTTAGCTATATGGGTTTTGTGTTTCCTTTTGAAATTAAAGATTACTCTTTCAATTTATGATGAGAATTTTGGTGGGTATTTGATTGATTCTGTAGATTGCTTTTGAAAGGATGGCCATTTTCACAACATTAATCCTATCAGTCCGTGAGCATAGGAGATTTTCCCATCTTCCTGTGTCTTCAATTTCTTTCTTCAGTGTTTTAAAGTTTTTATTAAACAAATCTTTCACTTGTTTTGTTAGAGTTTCCCCATATAAGAACATCATTTTTGAGGCTATTATTAAAGGCATTGTTTCTCTGATTCCTTTCTCAATATATTTGTGATTTGTATATAGAAAAGCTATTGGTTTTATTCATTTATTTTGTTTCTTGCTACTTTGCTAAAGGTGTTTGTCATCTGTAGATGTTTTCTGGTGGGGTTTTTACAGTCTTTTCTATATCAAATCATATCATCTACAAATAAGGACAGTTTGACTTCTTCCTTTTTGTTTGAATTACCGTGATTTTTCTCAGTTATCTCATTGCACTCTCTAAGACTTTAGAGTACCATATTTAATAGAAATAGAGAGAGAATCCTTGCCTTGTTCCCAATTTTAGGGGAAATGCTTTGAGGTTCTCTCTATTTAGGATGATGTTCTCAATGGCTCCTTATAAACTGCCTTGTTATTATGCTATGGTATGTCCCTTATATCTCTAGTCTCTCCAGGGCCTTTATCATGAAGCAATATTGGATTTTTTTTCAAAGGACTTTTCTGCATCCAATGAGATGATCAAAGGATTTTTTCATCTTTTAGTCTGTTTATGTGGTAGATTGTTTATTGATTCACATATGTGAATCCATCCCTGCATCTCTGGGATGAAGAGAGCCTTATAAAGAAGAAATCTATTTTGTCAGTTCTTGTGTCTTAGGGCAGTGGTCTGGCACCACTTGATAGCAAGCCTAATTTTAAAATGAGCAGGTTATACAGACAGTACAAGTGACAGTAGAGTATCATTTTTTCAGCAATTGCTAAAAGTTGCAAAGCGTGTGGTGGGGGTGGAATGGCTTGTTTATCTTGTAAGATTCAGGACCTGGTGAGACTTGTGAGCTTTATTTAATACCTGATCCTTTTAAGTTTTCTTTGCTTCCTGTGTCTCATGGAGCCTTATTCCAGAATACAGTGTTTCAGTTAAGCAGAAATAGCTGCACAAAAGTTAAAATAAATCCTTCTTCTATTTGAAAAGTAATAGTAATAATAATAATCAATAAACTGAAGCCAGGAGATATAACTTAGTGGTTAAGAGTGCTCACTACTCTTGCAGAATACCTGGGTTCAGTTCCCAACACCGACATCAGACAGCTCTAGGGGATCTAACAGCATCTTCTGGCCTCTGCAGGCTCCCGTATGGATACAATGTATATTAATTCATGTAGGAATATGCATATACATAAGTAAAAATAAATACTAAAAATAAATTAAGCTGTTCTGGGCATGGGGTTTCTGAGAAACATCAGGAATCCTGATGTCAAACTTCCACAGTCCCAAAGTGGGAGGCAATTCTGCAGCGGCATGCCTAACACTGAAGAAGACTGGAAATCCTTCCCCACCTGAGCCACAGGCAAAACTGAGCATGCTCAAGCAAAGACCACACTATACAAGCACTGGAGAGGCCGATGACCTGTAAAGCATCATACAGCTCGTGACCCAGCACTTTTGGGCACATACGTTTCTCTCTTCTCCCTAGCCCACTCTCTTTCTAGGGGATGCTTTTCTCTTCTTCTTCTTCTTTTTCTTCTTCTTCTTCTTCTTCTTCTTCTTCTTCTTCTTCTTCTTCTTCTTCTTCTTCTTCTTCTTCTGTTTGGTTTTACGAGACAGGGTTTCTCTGTATTGTTTTGGAGGCTGTCGGTCCAGCCTGGCCTCGAACTCACAGAGATCTGCCTGCCTCTGTCTCCCAAGTGCTGGGATTAAAGGCGTGCGCCACCACTGCCCGGCATGTCTATTTCTAAGCATGTCTTCCTGGTCAAATTCTTTGCCCTGAGACACAAGAGCTTAGAAGCATCAGTAAGTGCTTCTGGGCTTCAGGTCCATGCCAACAGCATTGTCCAAAAATAACTGTAGAATGTGACAGTCCCAAACCTAAGGTTAGTGGGCGGTTGAACTTCTGCAGCAACCTATCTGTCCTTCGTTTCACTGCTGATGGGATTGGAAACTCAATCTTCAGCAGACAGACAGACAGACAGATATAATCCAGTGACACAGAGCAGAAGGCTGAGAAACAAATACACACTACTCCAGCCACCATCTTTTCAACAAAGGTGTCAAAAATGTGCCTTGAAAAAAAGCCAACCATTTAAACAAACAGTACTGGGGAAAGTTCATGCAGAAGAATAAAACTCCATCTTTATTTCTCATCCTTTACAAAAATCAATTCAAAATGGATCAAAGACCTTCATGTAAGACCTGAAACTCTGAAACTGCCAGTAGAAAACATCAGCAAAACACTCCAAATCTCTGGGGTAGGCAGGGACTTTCTGAAAAGGGCTCCTACAGCTCTGAAATCATTTTAAGAATTGACAAAAGGGGATTGCATGAAATTAAAAGTCATCTTTACAGCAAACAGAGCAATTGTCAGCATGAAGAGGCAGCCTGCAGAATGAAGAATTTGTATGTAAACAGTACATGTAACGGGTTTAACATCTAGATTCTATAAACAAATCAAAATTGTTATTCATAAAAGAGCCATAGATCTGAAGGAGGGCAGGAGGGGTACATAGGAGGGCTTAGAAGGAGGGAGGGGAAAGAAGAAATATAATAAAATCACAGTCTCAAAAAGAAAAATGTGTAAAAACAAGTGTCAACTAATTACTCTCATGAAGAATCTAAATGATAGATTTTATGTGTATATATGTATATATATATGATAGCTAACTCAGATAAATATGAGTTGATAGGTAGATAGATGAGATATATTAGAGAGCTATATGAATGGATGCTAAGTAGAGATGATAGATAGATAGATAGATAGATGGATAGATAGATAGATTCTAGTTAACAGATACATGGAAGGGGACTGATGACTAAATGAGGGTAATGGGACATAAGAAAGATAAAATGTTAGTGTTCTCTCATATATGCAATCTAGATGTAACTGTGTGTATACATAAAAATGACGTGAAAGCCCAAGGGGATTATTTGGAGGAAGAAGGGGACCAGAGGACTGAAGAGAAGAACAATGGAGAATGATATAAGGAACTGGGCATGAGCAAAGGACAGCAATAAAAAGATCGCCTTTTTCCTTATATATAGTTTCTTCTTTAAAATGGTCTTTATATGACCTATTTTGATCATGTTCTTTCTTCTCTTTCAGCTTCTTCCAGATTCTACCCATATTCCTACCCACCCAACTTTATGCTCTCTCTCTCTCTCTCTCTCTCTCTCTCTCTCTCTGTGTGTGTGTGTGTGTGTGTGTGTCCTTCCCTCCCCCACACCCCATTCCCCTCGCGAAAAACAAAACTCTAAACTCTAAAAACAAAACTCTAAAAGTACAACAAACACAAAATGAAATCTGTGCGTTCCCATGTTTTCCTTTATTTCTGGGCTCTGGAGTAAGAAACCACAGTAAAATTCAGTGTGGATCCAGGACGCTCTGCCTTTTCAATCTGGACAGGAGACTGTGAAAACAGAAGCCGGGCTCTAGGCAGACCAACTGCAAGGAGAGGTAAAAGGGAGGCCGTGATCTGTAAGTGGAGCCTCCTGCGGTCCATGTACCCAGGGTCAGCCACTTCTAAGCCTTTGACTCTCACCATCCCAAACTGTATAACCTGTGCTGTGCTTGCTTTCATGGATCTTGATTTTCTTTTAAACCAGTGGTTCTCAACCTGTGGGTCATGACCCATTTAGGGTCACATGTCAGAAACACTGCACATCAGATATTTACATTTCAATTCATAGCAGTGGCAGAATTACAGTTATGAAGTTGCAACAAAATAACTTTATAATTGGATGTCACCACAACACAAAAATCTGTATTAAAGGGTCTCAATGCTAAGAAAGTTGAGAACCACTGCTTAAAATAAAATTAGAAGACTTACTTAGCCAGGCATTGGTGGTGCATGCCTTTAAACCCAGCACTCAGGAGGCAGAGGCAGGTGGATCTCTGTAAGTTTGAGACCAGCCTGGTCTACCGAGAGTTCCAGGGCAAGCTCCAGAACAATACAGAGAAACCCTGTCTCGAAAAACCCAATTTCATGCTCTTAATTTTTTTCTTTTGTTTTTTTGAGACAGGATTTCTCTATGTAACAGCCCTAGCTGTCCTGAAACTAGCTCTGTAAACAAGGATGGACTTGAACTCACAGAGATCCGCCTGCCTCTGCCTCCCGAGTGCTGGAATTAGAGGAATGTACCATCACTGCCCGGCTCCTCTGTAATCTTAATGGCTTCCTCTTTCCTTCCTTTGGCTGGTCTCCAAGTTTGTCAAGTAAAGCTGGACAAGCCTGATACATTCAGACTCCTGTGCTGAATACCTATTCTCTACCTCCCCAGACTCCTGTGTTGAATACCTACTCTCCACCTCCCCTCTCTCCTTCTTCCCCTCATTCTTTCCCAGCCCTCCCTCTCATCTATAGAGAAAAGATGGCCACATTCTTCTTCATGGATGTCTGGGAATCTGTCTCATTTGCTATTGTTTTTCTTCTTTAGGTCAAAACTTAAGAAGTGGAGCAGGACCATTTAGGCCTGAGTTTCAGCCCCATCTTACAGTTTAACTGATGGGGAAATTCTGAGGGCTTTTCACAAATATCATCTTCCCTGTCCTTTTGGGAACAGATAAGACTAGGTTCTGCTACATCTTTTGAAGGGAACGGGAAAGATTATGCTTCACTACATACTAACAAGAAAGCAAATATGACCATTCCTTGGAAGTTATATTTACTTTAGCCAATGGACATGCAGAATGTTAACAGAAGACAGAGTCTCGTGCAGCCTAAACTGTCCTTGGATTGTCAATGTAGCCAAGTCATTCTCCTGCCTCCATCGTCTGAGTGCTGGCATTTAAGACATTTGTCCCTTCTTCTGGGTTACTAAGCTCTGAGAATCAGACCTAAGGCTGCATTCAATCCTATCAGACACATTACCAAGTGAGCTACCTCTTCTCCACGACCCATAAAAAGGAGTTTCAAAAGTCCTTTAGTTTGTTTTGTTTTGTTTTTGAGGCTCGGGTGACGGGAGTGTGTGTGTGTGTGTGTGTGTGTGTGTGTGTGTGTGTGTGTGTGTGTGTGTATCTCTGTGTAGCTTTGGCTGTCCTGGAATTCTGTAGACTGGGCCAGTATTAAACTCAGAAATCCACCTGCCTATGTGTACTGAGTGCTGGGATTAAAGGCTTGCAACCACCATCTTCTACCTTGTCTCCCGCAGAAAGCTGCAGCAATTATGGAACTCCTCAGTAAGATGAAACTCCCATCACTCTGGGTCCCTAGATGACAGTGAGCAGAACATCCTAATGGATGTCCAGAGCATACAGTAGGATGGAGAAATAATACATCAGTTGTATGAAACCACTGAGACTCTGGAGGAGTCTCTGTGTCCAACAGAGAAGCCTGAGTAATACGTATGTTAAAATGTTGATGTTCACACTGGGTTCCTACCAGCTCCTGGGCCTATATCTCAATTTATCTGGAGCTCAGTGGCCAGAGAATGATTAATGGTTCAGTCTACCACAACACTCTCTATCTATTCAAATTTTACCCACCCTTCTTATTCAAAATTCCTCCTATTTGTCTTAATATTGCTCTTTGAGCTCTCATTTTAGTGTTCCTTTTTCTCCTGTGAACTGTATATTTACCTGAAATGCAACTTAAAAGCCCAAGGAGTTGAGCAGGCAGCACAGGAAGGTGAAAGGCAGAAAGAAGACCCCCCTGAAGACTCTTGAATATAAGGTCTGTGCCTCTCTTTCATGCTTACTTTCCTGAAGTGTCTCAGGAGCCCATTCACTTTTGTAACATGAATCAACTTCATCCTGGTGGTGGTGAACAGAGGTGGTTATCTTTCTTTCTACACCTCCTCAAACTTGCCATACCCACTATCCTTCTCCACAGACTGTGCCTGAGTCCTTCACTGGCTCCAGACTGTATATTGTTGAGAGTAGCAGATGAGAGCTCTAGGAAGTGTTCTTGACTCCTCTCTGCTCTCCCCATAGACTGAGCTATCCCTTATCTATGGAAGTCATTATGACAGTTCCTCAGGAAAATGGGAATCAGTCTACCACAAGATGCAGCAATTCTACTCTTAGGCATATACCCAAAAGATGCGCATTCATACAATAAGGATGTCTGTTCAACTATGTTCATAGCAGCATTATTTGTATTAGGCAGAACCTGGAAGCAAACTAGATGACCCTCAACTGAAGAGTGGATAGAGAAAACGTGGTATATTTACACAATTACACGGCAGTAAAAAACAATGGAATCTTGAAATTTGCAGGCAAATGGATGGAACTAGAAGAAGCCATCCTGAGTGAGGTAACCCAGTCACAAAAAGACAAACATGGTATATACTCACTCATATATGGATTTTAGACATACAGGAAAGGATTACCAGGCTACAATCCACACCACCAGAGAAGCTAGGAAACAAGGAGGACCCTAAGAGAGACATACATGGTCCCCCGGAGAAGGGGAATGGGACATGATCTCCTGAGCTAATTGGGAGCATCGGGGGAGGGGAGAGGGAGTTAGGAGAAAGAAGGAAGAAGAGGAGTGGAAGGAGGACATGAGGGAGCAGGAGGATTGTGTCAGGGGAAGAACAGAGGAGAGCAAGAAAAGAGATACCGTAATAGAAGGAGCCGGTTTTAAAGAGAAATATGGCACTAGGGAACTAGTGTAGAGGCTACTTTAAAAGACCTTCTCCAATAATGAGATTGATGACTGCCTTATATGCCATCTAGAGTCTTCATCCAGTAGCTGATGGAAGCAGAAGCAGACACCCACAGCTAAACACTGAGCTGAACTCCTGGAATCCAGTTGCAGAGAGGGAGGAGTGATGAGCAAAGGGGTCAAGACCTGCTTGAAGAAACCCACAGAAACAGCTGACCTGAACAAGGGGTAGCTCATGGACCCCAGAATGATAGCTGGAAAACCAGAATAGGACTGTTCCAGACCCCCTGAACATGGATGTCAATTTGAAGGTCTGGGAAATCCATGGGGCTTCTGGTAGTGGATCAGTATTTATCTCTAGTACACAAATGGACTTTGGGAGCCCACTCCACATACAGGGTTACTCTCTCAGCCTAGACATATGGGGGAGGGTCTAGGTCCTGCTCCAAATGATATGACCCTCCGTGGGGAGCAGAAAGGGGATGGGATAGGGGACTGGTGGGGCACAGGGGAGGAAGGGAGGGAAAGGGAACTGGGATTGACATGTAAAACAAACTTGTTTCTAATTTAAATTTTTAAAAAAAGAAAAAGAAAAGGAAGTTTCTGGCCTCTTTAACCTACTACCTCATCCTAATAGCTGGTTGCTCATGATATTTAATGAAACAGTTTGAAAATTCACCTGAAAACTAGATGAATGGAAATGTAAAACACTTTAAGAAAAGGAATAATTTGAAAAAAAATTGCCATCAATTGCCTCTCAGATGGTTCATGTTGACTGTTGATCTGATAGGATTTAAAATCACCTTGGAGACAATTCTTCTAGACGTGTTTTTGAGAGTTTCTATATTAAGCTAATTAAGGTGGGAAGTCCTACCCTAACTGTGGGCAGCATCAACCCATGGGCTAGGGTCCCAGGATGACTGAAAGGAATAAAAAGCAAGTTGAGCATCACCTCTATCTTTCCTGGTTTCCTGACTGCAGATGCAATGAGACCAACCACCTCACACTCCTCAGCCATGACTTCCCCATCATAATGGGCCACATCTCAAACCATAACTCAAAAAATTGTCTTCTGTCCTTGAGATGCTTTTGTGGGATACTTAGGTGCAGTAATGAGACAAATAACAAAGACAACTTGTTTCTAGTCAAAGGTCATTTAACTGCAACTTCTCAAACTCAAGAACATTGCTGCTTCCAACTCCCTTTCACGGCAGAACAAAGCACTAGGTGTCTATGGCCGGGGATCTGACAGGGTGTAAATCCATGGAGGATGCCACCTATGAGGGATTCCAATTACTAGGTGGAAATAAAGCACTCTGTATAAGTATCAGTGACAAGCAGTGCTACTCTTAAACCCTAACAACCCCACAGCCTGCAGCCCGACCTTGGTGGATTTGAGGCAGTGGTGTCAGATGCAAAAGGAAGAGCAACTATCTGGTTAGTTGTCATATTTCAAGTTAAGAAAGATCTTATTCATTAGAGAAAATGTAGACATTGGAGTCTATCCAGAAGCTGTCATCATCTGGAAATAATCTGGAGCAAAGGTATCCCAGAAAGCTATTGGCTTGGGTTGTAAGAAACCTAATGAGTGTTGCTGACTTCTGACTGCCACAGTGACTAATCCTCATCCACACATTTGCAGTATCACATGACTGAGCTGCTTTCCCCAGGAGACAAGAGACAGCTGAAATCAAGAATACATCCTCCATCATGGGCTTCTTTCAATATACACCATGGACTGAGGATGAGATTGATAAAGAGGAGATGGAGACATTTGTGAAGCTCTTCCCATAATGGATAGAATATATCAGATGTTTTCCAAAGATGCCTAGAAAGACCTACTATTTCAATGGAATTCAATTCTGTTCAAAAAACTGTACAAATTGTGAAGCCCATGTCTCATAGAGTTGAGTGCCCAAATGGGAATCGAAGGCAGTCTCTGCTACCTAGGAACTCACGCTCTAGTAAGTAATACAAACTACTGAAAAGTAATTACTAACAAAATTCAATAGCGTTTTGTATTCCAGGTGATGGTCCCAATAAAAGGCAAGCCACGAGACTTATTGAGAGAAGGAAGCAATTACCAGTCAAACCAGCAGGGAAACCTACAAATGGTGAAGGATGGACTCTGAAGTGTTTAGAGGAGACAGCTAACTGAAATCACAGTGAGAGAACATTCTTGGCAGAATGACATCATGTTCTAAGGCAATGTGGATGAAGTGGAGCATGTCCAGCAAACTACAAGAAGGTGGACAGTTTGGAGCAAAGCTAAGTAACAAATTCAGATGTTCTTACCTATGCTGCACATTTGAAATGCATATAGATGCTTTTTAAGACCACTTTAGGGCCTTGTAGGGTCTAGGAGAGGGCTCATTCAAGAAGTTAAGAATCTCAAATGCTTTCTAATAGGCATTTTGAGATCACATTGTTGCTGTTCCTGTTCCTTGGAGTAGTGGCTATTCTTGAGAGGGATCCCCAAGCTAGGCTGCATGAAGCCTTGTAATGGAGAATGAGTGAGAACTCGGGATTCAGGAGCAATGATGAGTCATGTGACAGCAGACAACACCCTTCAATAAGTGTGGAAGAATGTCTGAGTCATTATTACATACAAGAATAGTTCTGATTTTTCTTCAGTTATACAAGTTCTCTGTATAGTGGGGCTGTGGAGACTCTACTTAGGGCTTTATTTGGACATTTTCTTCAGCGGTTGTGTTGTTGGTATGGATTATGTGTATTTCACAATGCTCTTAACACAGACTCACAGAACACTGCAGTTTAAGCAAGGAAAAAGTTGTTCACCATCATCTTCTTGGTGGCAAGTAAATGAGACAATAGTGCAATATCAGAGGCTACAGGATGACTGTATGACAGGAACTACATCAGAATGAAAGTGCGTGTGTATTCAAGCATGTACCTCCACAGGTAAACTATGCTAGGATCCTGCAAATATACTCAGGTTTTCCACTAGATGGAATTATTTTTATTGTCACCTTTACTGGGTACTAAAAATATTTTATGCCCAAAATTGCCAGCAAAAGCGAGGCTGTATCTATCTATCACTGTCTCCTCTTTTCAAATAGACGTGAGTTTAATAAATAAAGGATAGTGAAAAACACTTCCACCAGCCCAGAATTTAATATTATATAACCTAAATTGCTTGATTTGTCCTTAGTTCTTTTACTAGCTGTAATTCAGCCAGTCTCCTAAGCAGAGAATTTCTCCTTAGGAAACTTACAAACTGCACACTGTTTATAACTGATTGTTTCATATTCTTGTTACCACAGACCTCAATTTCTACCTCATGTGTTTTACCCAGAGTTGGTCATTGTTATTGGATCCCAGAACTGCGTTTTCAAGGGTGTTGTATAGATAATAGATGCAATTGGTTCATTTTTCATGAAGTAGAAAATAAAAAAAGATCTCACCAGGTATATTTGATGGAGGATGTCCTTCTGTATACATGTTTCTCTTGTTGGTAGATAAATAAGACACTGTCTGGTCAACGAGGCAAGAAGATAGGTGGGACTAGGAAGAGGATAATTCTGGGAAAGGTAGGCAGAGAAAGCCCGCCAAACACAGTTGCCATGTAAGAGTAGAAGCTTCAGACATTCTCTGGTAAGCCAAGACCACGTAGAAATACATAGATTAATAGAAATGGGTTAATAATTAAGACAGAGATGGCCAGTACGAAGTCCTAGTCATCAGCCAACAGTTTATAAATAATATAGCGACTCCATGTGTTTATTTGGGGTTTAAGGGTGGCAGAACTTGGAGGGGCAAGGAAACCACCAGCAACATATATTTTTAAAAAAAAACTTGGTCAAAACAAAAAAAGCTTTCTAAATATTATGTTAATTGTTTTTAAAAACTTACTTGATGTGATTACAAGCCCACAGTGCCTCCTGCTTCTGTATTATACTTTTCTTTTATTTTTTAACTTTGGCTACCACCAAAGACTGGATAAACATGGTTATTTATTTCTGATTACCAAAAACCAACCATTTCTATTTTAAAAATGAAGTATCAAAATCAAAAATAAGTTGGAAAACACTTAAATTTATTTGGATTTTTATAAGAGGTCAATATGAATATTTTGAGAGTTTCATATTGTACTCCCAATGCACACATTGTGAAGGGACATGAGAGGCAGCATGCCTGTGCTACAGTGCACGCTCGGATGTCACCTTCCACATTTGAGGGCCTCCGCTGTTTTTCCACTGTGTATTCCAGGCGTGTTGTCCTGTGAGCTTGCAGCAGTTCTCCTCTGTCTGCCTCTCATCTCCCTGTCAGAGTGCTAAGATAACACATGTACTCCACAGCATCTAGCTTTATATGAGTTCTGGGGGACCGAACTCAGGTCCTCACACCCATATGTTAAGCCCTTAACTCACTGAGCCATCTCTCAAATGCCTGTGGCTTCTTTTCATAGAAACAAGATTTAGGTAAGTAGATTCTCCAAAGTGAAAAGAAAACAAAGTGGCTAGACCAATCTGAGAGGGATATGTAAAACTCTCCCAAATAAAACTACTGCAGTCATTTCCATGCAGGCTTTGAAACACCCACCTTTGTGAGGTACGTTGGGCTTCACACAAACGGTTACGTGCATTCTATGGTCTGGTCAGGCGCTTGGGCTTCAGATATCTGGACCTTTGACTCCTTTCCCCACCAACTTCACAACTGTGGTCTTTTGACACGGGAAGAATACCTCATATTGGCTAGGGTATGGATTTAAGTGGGGAAAAAACCCTAATGTTTCAGAAACTTCTATTTTTAGCAAGTAGACTGGTTTGAGGTTTCTGGGACAATAGAAGAATAGAAAGTGTAAGATATGTGTTTCCCCATCCTGACGCAAATACATATCAGAATCCTGTCTAATGTGTGATTTGGGAACTTGGAGTCTATTAAAGTCTCGAAACTCAAACAGAATGGCTTGGACAGTATATTACAAACATGTCAGTTTCAGTTCATAGGACAGTAGCATATGGCTATCACTCATTCCAGCCCTGTGGCACAGTATCACAAGTTAGACTTGATCTTCTAAATTAGGTGTTTATGTAGTCAATTACCACTTCACAGAAGAGCAGACATTGCCTGGCCATTGGTGCTCCTTCTATGGGTTCCTACTCATCCAGTCAAAATTAATTGCCAGAGATAGAAAAGGCTGCTATACATTTCATCTACTCCATGTTTCTCTTTCACTTTGGGGGAAATAATAAAAGACTAAGGCATTTAAAAGCCATCACATATTGGCAAGAATTTAAAAGTTACAAGCCAGATTCAGAAAAAGATTTGAGAGGAATCTGAGCTTTACAATTCAGGCTGGGTCTTAGTACAGAGACACCACCATGAATTCAAGGCAGATGGAAGAATATGACTGTGAGAGCTACCACATTGTGGATAATGTTAAATTGACAGCAAAGTTGCAAGCCACACAAACCAGGTAGTGCGTTCCATTCAATGAGAAATTAAAAAAAAAAAGTTATTGAACACATCTCACTAACAGAATACTAGGCAATAGTTTTAAAGACATTCATATGTATGTGGGAGGTGAATGCCACTTGTGTGTAGGGGGGTGCTCATGCAGGCCAGGAAAGGGCATCTGGCTGCGACCCACCTACTGTGAGTACTGGGAACCAGCAGGTTCTCTCAGGTGCTCTTGAATGCTGAGCCAGCTCTCCAGTCCAGACAATGGCTTTAGAACAAAAGACTGGCATATGCTCTCAAAACAACAAAACAAGACAAAAAACGCATGGGGAAGATCAAGATAAAGAAGATGAGACACACACACACAAAATATATCAATAAAAAAATGTCAAAGGAAGTCAAGAATTGCAATTACTGAAATGGTTCACTAGAGGGAGTCAAGGGCAGATCAAAATGGAAGAAAAAGCCCGAGCTTGAAGACAGAAGACAAAAACCACTGAGCCTGAGGCCAGATAGAAAAGTAATCAAGTAATCTGAGAAAGGGAGCCAGAGGAGCAGCATCAAGTGGACTGGCATGCGGGAGTGCTGCTAGGACAAACAGACAGGGCAGAGGAAAACATTTGAAGGCAAAAAAAAAAAAAAAAGAGCATGCGCACAACAAATGTGATGAAACTCTTTTCCACTTTTAAAGTAAATTTAGGATGTTGACATAGTTTCCTTAAATCAATGTTGAAATTTGTTTGTCTACATTTTAAAAAGTTTAAAAAGTAGCCACTGCTCTAAAATCTAGTATTGTAACTCCGTGTTTGTTTTCTACTTAAAAGAAAAATGTAATCTTTAAAACTGCTAATTTCTATTTTTAGACACATTTTACCTTGTTGGTTTTTTTTTAGCTTTTTAGTATCAGTTATCTACAAATTTGTATGACTTTGTGTATGTGTATAGGTGTGTGGGGGGAGGTCAGGAGACAAGCTTGGGTCCTGAGGATCAAACTCAGGCTCTGAAGCATTGCAGCAAGCACTTCTGTAAAGGGAAGCCTTCCCACCAGCCTGGTTCCAGAGCCGCATGAGTCCCAAATAAACACACAGGAGGCTATATTAATTATGAAGCTGTTGGCCTTGCTTGTTTCTTACTGGCTAGCTCTGACTTAAGTATTTATCCCATATTTGCTAATCGAAGTATTTCTCTTACCGGAGAGGTTTCCGGGCTTCCTACCCCCATGGTGTTCCATCTTTTTTTTTTACTTCTTTATTTTATTTTATTTATTTATTTATTTTTCAGTTTAAATTTAGATAAGAAACAAGGTTGCTTCACAAGTCAGTTATAGCGTTACATCTTGACTTTCTGTGTTTCTCCTTCCCAGAGTCCTTCTGGACTCCTAGTCCCATCTATCTTGGTTCACTATTGGCCAACAGTGCTTTATTGGCAAATACACAGGACTTCCCCCATCACACCTCTACGCACTGACTTCTCATTGGCCCAGGGTACAACTGAAAGAGTTGACATGAAGATGTGAAAAGGCAGAGTTCGTGTGTGTGTGTGCACGCGCCTTCATTCATACATTCTCTGTCTCTTTCTGTCTCTCTCTCTCTCTCTCCATATATATATATATATATATATATATATATATCACATACACACTATACTACCACTAGTATAATATTTTAAGTAGTATGAGAATTCAAATACCTTACTAAAAATGAACTGAACACAAGAGAAGACAGTTATGTAAAAACTTGGGAATTTCCATCTACACATTTGTAAGGATGGTGGGAGAATGAAACCATATAAAATAGGTGCTTCCAGCTAAGCACTGAGCTGAACTCCTGGAATCCAGTTGTAGAGAGCGAGGATTGATCAGCCAAGGGGTCAAGACCATGCTAGGGAAACCCAAAGAACAGCTGACCTGAGAAAATGAGAACTCACAGATCCCAGTCTGACAGCTGAGGAATAAGCATAAGACCTACCAGGACCACTGAATATGGGTGTCAGTTGGGGGGCTGGACAGTCTATGGGGCCTCTGTCAGTGGAACCAGTATTATCCCCAGTGCATGAATGGGTTTTGGGAGCCCATTCCCTGTGGAGCGATACTCCCTCAGCCTAGACACATGGGGGAGGACCTAGGTCCTGCCCCAAATGATGTGACAGACTTTGATGATCCCCCATGAGAGGCCTCACCCTCCCTGAGGAGTAGATGGGGGTAGTATGGGAGGATGGGAAGGAGAGGGAACTGGGATTGGTATGTAAAATAAGATTGTTATTAATCTAAATAAAATTAATTAAAATAGTTCTTCATAAACAGCAACATATAACCAACAGCAGGAGAGTATTAAAAAATAAAGACATAACAAATAATTTCATGTGTTTAACTTCTTGGTTCTGTCACTTTCTAGCTGTGTACCTGTAGGAAAATTTTAAATCGCTCCCAATCTCCATGACCTTATCTATAAAAATAACAGTGCCTACCTCTATAAGTTGTTGTAATGGTTAATATGAAACATGTGAATAATCTTGTTGCTCTTGTCAGATATTGTTTGCTTGGGTATAGAACATATTTGCTCAGATTTGCCTAAGCAAGATGATTTTATAATCATGGATTTCACTTAACTCTAAGAGCTGAGTGCACATTTAGGGCTCCTATGCAATGAATGTCAACAGTGAAGTCCTTTCAGCAGTTAAGGTGATATGCTCTGGGCTGTTCTTCCCTTTCACTAGGATTACAAATGTTCCCACTTCTACCTCTTGACCCCAAATTCCCTCTTCTGTATGCCCTTATCCTTCAGTGGTAGCAGATGTCTGCTCTTCCACACCCTGAAAAACATCATCTAATTTTACTGATTTATAGTCAATGAGTATGAACCACAGCTGCCAAATCAAATTCTGGAAGTGCATTGGAATGAAGTCAATTGCCCATTCTTGGTCCAGTAACTATGACTAGCAATACAAAGATGCAAAGAAGAAACACAGTCAGTCTATTATCCTTGTGGTACCTAACATTGTTCGGGATTCTCAGTAAGTAAAATTTATAGTCATTACCTCCCGAAATGCCAGGACAAATAAAAACCATAACACCCATCCAATAACCTTGCCTTCTCATACATTTAAGATTTATTTCCCAAAGATAATTACAGAAAACCTTAGGGAAATGGGCTGTGTATCATGTTCTCCAATACATTACTGAATTCCAAGGAATTTATTCTTCAGGATGAAATTGGAAGATTGGAATTGTTCAGATAAATTGGATATCCAGATCCATCCTCAAACCAATTAAATTTGAAGACTTTCAATAAATGTAGTTATTGAACAAGAGGTGAATTTTTCTCTCAAGGATTCCTGGAAGGAACCAGCACTCAGTAAGGGCCTGTCAATAGGGCATGTCTTCGTGCTCTTTGTGGAAGGTTTATTTGATAAACTTCTTATTTACAGGAGCACACTGTGGAGAAAAATCTTTATAGATGCTGTGGGGTTGGTTAAACAAGACCAGATAAGCTCAGCAGGAGTGACATGCGACAAGAGTTTAATGTTGATTGTTCTCCCTTGGAATATACAGACTAGTCAATCCTAGTGTCACCTGTTCAGGACCACCACACACTCATCTCGAATATCATTGTCAGAAACCAATGCTTTCCAAGGCCAGCATGGAGGCCATTTATCAAAGACGCATATTTACAGGAATACGTGGTTTGGGAGAACAGTGAATGTGTTACAGAAAGGCATGGTTTTGTGGATTTCGTCAGATTTGCTTTTGAATCTTGATATCACTTTCAAATTGTATGGTGTTAGATAAGTTGTTTGATCTCTTTGTGCTTTTGTTGAAAGAGAGCAGAGGACTCCTCCCCAGATGGATGTTTATGAGGACTGACTAAACAGGTACTGAGACATTATAGGCAAGCAAAACTAATACAATAGAAAACCAGCAGTTTGCATGACTAACTAAAACAGGGCAAATTGAAGACAATAAAGGGAGATGAAATTTTTCTTGGAGCAGCAATCAAATCCTACTTTTTAAAAGTTTACTCCATACATACATATTATATATGCCTGGAACTCCAGCACAGGGAAGGTGGAGACACAAGGATCACGAGTTCAATGTGTGTATGTGTGTGTGTGCATGTGCTGTCTGTATACATGTGCACCATAAGTGCACAGTGCCTGTGGAAGCAAGAAGAGGGTGTTGTATCTCCTGGAGCTTGGGTTACAGATGGCTATGAGTCAACTGATGTGAGAGCTGCAAGCCTAACTTCAGTCCTAGGTAAGAACAACAAGTGCTCTTTACTGAAGAGTCTCACTTCAGGCTCTCAAATCCATTTTTAAAGCATGTTTCTGAGAACCAAGTCTCATTTAGGTTTTATGTTCACACAGCAACATGTTTGGTGGGCATTGTTCCTGTTTCTTCCCCCTCCCTCTTCTGTGCTGATTATGTGTTCTCCCATTTTGCTCCATCACAGTGGTTCTTCATGGGAAGACTTTGAAAGCCTTTAGGGGCATTTGGATGACACTGACAGCTGAAAGGTGTGGAGACTGAAGGTGGTGCCTGAGATAATGAGCATCCGTTCTCCTTTATGAGGAAGAAATGTTACAATCTCCTGAGCCTAGGACCCACTTTTTTGGAAGAAGACTGAGTCTCTGCTAGGCTGACTAACTCATCAGAGAGCCTCAACAACTACAGAGGGTTTGGACCCAAATTACTGTAGGCTAACTAATAGCCCTTTACTACCTTTCTCTGTGCCTAATCCAATAGCTTTGTGACCACTAGGTAAATTATTTGGAATGTACAAACAGGCTACCACCCAAAAGCTGAGAGTGTCATCAGATGGTATCTGGGACCCATAACAGGGGTTTCCTGTTTTGCTGTAGCTCATCTCTCCAGTATTTCCACTAAAGTACATGAAAAGTGTCTTAATTTACAACATTTCTGTTCTATGAAAACTTTCTCAAACGGCTACTGGGCTGCTGTGTTGGAATATGGAATTTGGCATTATCTGAATCCTTGTTCCTGAACAATGCTCACTCTATTTGACTTCAGTCGAAGAACTTAACTCATTTGAAGTAAGTGCTATGTTTTTGTGTCAACACTGAGAACTCAAATCTTTTTGCTTTCATCATTGGAGTTCTGGGCATACAACATCACATTTGGTTTTACATGGTGCTAGGGATGGAACACAGAGCCTCATGAATGTTAAGCAAGGGCTTAACATTCCCAGTTTCTCTCTCCTTTTGCACAAAGCCACAGCTCTTCCTCATGGTTTATACAAACTGAATTTCCAGGAGCATAAAAACCAGAGAAATCATGAGAAATATGTGTTTCACTTTCTCAGAGCTTCACTAGAAATCCTTCATTGTTTCAGAAAGTCACAGGAACGAACGAACAAATGAATGAATGAGCAAATGAATGTAATGTCACTTGAGCATTTGAGTGAACAACAGAAAAAATCAGCAGGAGGATTCTTTACTCAAAGTGATTCTTCCTAAAGATGTAAGAACGTAACAACTTGATTATGTTTGATTATGCATTTGAATTTTAAGATACATATCAATTTATTTCAAATTGCTTACTTGTTATACTGTTGCTTTTCAGATAAGATATCGTATTGATTTTGATGAATATAGATAAGTAGATTATGTTTTATACATTGCTTATTTGAGACTGGTGGAAATGATATTACAAGACATTTTCAATGAAAAGTGGGAGATAAAATCCCTAGGGTAAGAAGAAAACACTGATGTAGAATTTGGCTTCAGAAGTGAACTGTGGAGGGAGCCTTTGATTCCAAATTCTCAATGCAAAGGCCTGAAAAAAAAAACATGAAACTAAGTGGGGATTGTGGCTGTTATTAGAAAGTGTCTCCAAATGCAAGAAAATGCAGATGAGAACCTCTCCTCCTCCAGTAGGGTGTGGCCATGGGTCATAGAATGCGAGATTCTTCACTCCTTTCCTGCTTGGTTTTTCATTGAGCTTTTCCCATAACATCAATGTGATTTTAATATAACTCTTCCTTGGGATAAAATTGTATATAGTTATCACCTGCTAAAATAACCACTATAATTAAAAGAAACCACATAAGTAAAGAAATCTGCTTATTCATGGGGACTGAAGCAGGATTGAAATGCCTATGCTTAGCCCAGAGTTCCAGGCAATGATTTTGTAAAATGACCACTTGAAACTGGAACTTAAATGCTAACCAACCTCTGGGTAGGACACCAACGTATTGATTGCAAGAAAAGCTTCAGATAGTTCTGTTTCCAGGCTTAGCCTATTTCAGTGAGATTCTAAAAAGTAGATGGCGAGAGAGGTTTTTGACTCATTCAGAAATACTTTGAATGAAGGGTCGGATTGACTTGTTTCCTGAGCTGATCACTCTTTTGTCTGGGCTGCCCCATGTGTGAGTGGGTTTGCTTGTTTGAAGTGTAGGCTCCTTTCTAACAGCCCTCCATGACTTCATCACATAGACAAAAGCAACAGATGGGACTGTAGCTAGATTGCTTCAGAAAAACCTGCTTCTCTCTTCCATGCTGACTCCTCAGCCCATTACAAACAGACTGTGTGACCTTCTTGAGTATGGTCGATGGAGTCTCATCTCAATAAGCACTGAAGATATTTGCCCCTTAAACTTGACAGCCTGGCAAGGGCCTCTGTCCTACAAACTCCCTTATGACTTCAGCTGGTAGACTTTGTATGCCCTGCGATCTGGTAATGATGATTAATAACTGCCTTGGTTGCCAGCTTGATTGGGTCTGCAATCAACTAAGAGTTTAGGTTAATGAGTATGGGAAGACCCACCATGAATATGGGTGGCAGTGGTCCATGGCTTAGGTGCTGGGCTTAGGGGAAAAAAAGTAAAAGTGAACTGAGCACCAGCATCCATCTCTCTCTGCTTCCTGACTGTGGATGCCATGTGACCAGCTGCCTCACACTCCTGTCCCCTGTTCCCATGCCTTCCTCACTGTGATGAACTCTACCTTCAAAATGCGAGCCAAAACCATCCCTACACTCACTGCTTTTGTCAGTTATTTGATTGCAGCAATGAGAAAGGGTCCTAACACACTGGCCTCAGTGAGATCCCTTCTTTATAAAGGAAGGTGCACTTTCTAACTGTTGGTAAAAGTAAACACATCATGAGTGCCTTCTCTAGAAGTTCTTTTTCTTATTTTAATAACTATTAAAACACTGTCATAGTTCCATGAAAGTACAGTGAACTCCATGGTCATAAAAGGCCTAACTTATCTGGTATCCTTTTATCCTGATGGCCTGGGAGCACATTACTTTATATTTTTAGGCAAATTCCCTAAAAATATATTGAGAACTTCAGTGGTTTTTACGTAGGTGATTTAATCCAATACATCAGCAAGTATGCCTAGAAAAAATAAGGCATGCTAAAGGAAACAGAACTTTCTAGGAAGGTTTCGAAGTACAGTACCCATCCTGACTTTCCTGACAACTCATCCAGTTGCAGTTGAGGATGTGTAAGGTCTGAAACACACCTTAGGTCGACTCCCCAACTCCTGGTCCCTGCTCAAAAGGCTCACCCTTGGAATTCTGCTTCAGTCTTATTCTAACTAGTTTTGATCCCGTTCTTCTCTGTTGACCAGTGTGCTAAGTGATTCACAAGCAATGTTTTACTCAGTCTTCGCCAGAGTTACACTCTTATTTCAGAGAAATAGACACTGGAACACAAAGCAGTAGGTTCCACTGCCCAGCCACACTACTACCCAAGATTGGACTTGAGTCTCTGACAGCTGAGGATTCGTTTTCTGCCCTTACTCCACTGCCCTGCAACCAAGCTCTCTTCCACACGCTGACTTCCCACTCCGTTTCCTTATGCCAGAGCTCTTGCCTAAAAGATCTTCCTGGAAACCTCAAAGCAAGGGTTCGCCCTTCATTCCCCTTCCTCTCCCCATGCCCGAGTCTCCCTCCACATATTACCAGTTCCAAATGGCTGTCACATGCTTCCACCCTCAGTACAGCCACCTCTTGTTAAATGCCCCTTGGTACCTGTGCATTCCGTTTATCACAGGTTCGCTCCTTTATGTGACATTCAGTGTGCCTCTCCCTATCAATAGCCTGTTAGGCACTTCAATACTGACCTTTTCCAAGATACTCTAGCTCACTGGAGGGAAACTGCACGGTGCACATGGATGTGAGCAGCCTCTAAAAGAGTCAGAGGCCAGAACCAGTGGCATCAGGGATAACAGTGACAGTCATCAAACCCTGTGTTTGGATTCTGTCCTTCACAGGGCCAAGCTACACTTGTGCCCAGACACCCTGTGAACTGCATTATCCTGTGGTCTTTTAAGGGTTGGCTTAACTACTAACTGCCCAACCCTGTATTAGGAGAGTTCTAAAGTGTTTGAACTGCTAAGCACATAGTGTCTCTTGAGGGACTATTCCTTTCATTAGTCAACCTGCCTACAAAAAAAAAAGCAGTCTTTTAAAAAATCTTATTTCCCCTATTTACACAGGAATTTACTGTAGCACTCCAAAGTGGAAATCGGTGTGGTACAAATTCTTTCCTCAGGGGGATTTATTTAGAGAAGTGCCGAAAGACTTCATTATTAGAAGTGGCCTTACCTTTAAGCCAGCCCCATGTCATAGACCCCATGAACAACAGAATAAATAGGTTTCCCTGGATATCTTGAAGTTCAATTATTTATTTAAGGTGGAATCAATATTTCATGCTAATATCGAATAAAGAAAAATGTCTTCATAAAATACCTTCCTGCAGGGGCACCCTCAGCCTTTCTGGGATCACTCTTTTTGGTGTGTATTATTTTTATTCTGCCTGTGACAGCATTGGCAGAACTTGAAATTTAAGTGCTATGCTGTGAGCCACCATGCTCTACACAAGAAACATTCCATGAGTTAACAGTGGCAATACTTTGGTAAGATTCTGTCTATAGACCTCAACTTTATAGCTCATGTATTCTTCAAATTATTAAGAATTAATTTCCCAGGATGTGGAGATAACTCAGTCATTGAAATACTTGCCTTCTATTCTGTTTAGCATTAACTGTCTACTTGATACAGCATAAAAATCTCCATAATGAAGTCTCAATTGTGTAATTTTATTTATCAAGTTGGTCTGTAGGCTTGTCTGTGAGAGAGTGAATTGAATGTTAATTGATGTAGGAATGCCCAAACCACTACTAGGTAGTACCATTCCTTGAGAATTTGGTGCTCAGCCATATAAGGAATCTGGTTGACCATAAACCTGAGCCTGTTAGTAAGTCAGCAAGCAGCATCTCCAGCAATTCCTGCCTCAGGGTTATTGCCTTAAGTTCTTGCCCTGACTTCCCTCAATGATGTGCTGAGACCTATAAATCTTTTCTCCCCTAATTGTTGTTGGCTAGAGTGTTTTATCACAGCAATAGAAAGAAAACTAGAGCACCTTGTAAGCATGAGGACATGGCTCCATCACCAGAAATGCGGGGCATGATGGCATATACTTGTAATCCTGCACTGGGACAGCAGAGAAAATTAATGCCTAGGCCTTTCTGGCCAGCCACCTAAGCCTACTTGGTGAGTTCCAGACCAATGAGAGACCCCGTCCAAAGATCTGTGGATGGTAACTGAGGATTTGACACCCAAGATTGCCCACACCATACCACATGCTTACTCATGTACACCTATGAACACACATGTATGTGTGTGTGCGCGCGCACACACACACACACACACACACACACACACACACACAAGAATTTCCTGAATTGCTGAAATTTTTCATAGGTGTTTCCAGTTATTTTAGAAAACAGTTAAAGCCAGTAGTTGGTATGAGCTTCCAGCTGCCCATAATCAGCTTAGACAGAGAACACTCACTTTCAACCGTTTTCCCTCTTTGCACATTTTAATCCTCTCCTGGAACCAGTCTGTTTGGGAGAAAGCCATGCCTTTCCTTGGCCCCTGCAGTAGTAGCTTTGTTTCAATGAATTCTCCCCATACCCTGATCTTTGTCAATCAACCTATGCACCACTCAAGAGATTATCCCAGTGCAATAGAGGTAAATGAATGAAATTCAGTGAGAACACAGGACCACCAGCTAAGAAAAATACAACAAAAAGAAAGAGACCCAAGGCCTCTCTACCAGGTGCTCCGCCCTGTGTTTGATGGTTATCCCCAGGGGCCAAACCTGCCTGAGTCTCTCAGGTTGTACCAGCTTTGCAAGCTTTCAGGTCTCAGAAAAACACATCACCTTAGGGTGGAACGCTGAGGCTGAGAGCTGTCTGTCATTGTGGGGGCTGAAATCAAATGCAGGCCAGAGGCCAGAGGTGCGACATAGATATAAGCAATGTTTGCTCATTCTAAAATTGGTTTATAGTAGTGTACAAACACGGGAGTTTAGCTTACAATTATACATGTAATGTATGATGGATTTCAAATGAGAGATTAGTAGCAAAGTATTTTAAGAACAAAGTAATTTAACCCTCTACACATCTAGCTTGTGGAACCCAAATAAAGTCTCTCTGATCTTTGAACAGCCTGCATGAAGAACAGAGAACAAACAGGTGTAGATTTTAATAACTGATGGGGAAAGTGATCCAGTTGTTCAGTAGAAGAATACTTCCTTCTGGCACTAATATTAGGAATTTCTCTTGTCCACGGACAGGGCAAAGGAATGCAGTAAATTATATCCTTGTCAAAGTCTTTAAGGTAAAATTGGATGCTACTTTCATTATGCTCCTCCTGGTGTTTGAATATGAATAATTGGATTTTCCCAATGTGATTAATAAAGGCCAGCTAAGGCAAGAAGGAGGATTCGATAAGATACAGTTGGGATTGGTCTTCTCATTTTAAAATGAATGATGCTTTTACAGTCCAGTGGAATAAGCCAGCTACTTTTGGGCTGAGACTAGATGTGTATCAGTTTCTTTTTCTGTTCCATTTTCTCTCCTTTCTCAACCGTCCTTCCATGTTCATTTTTTCTTTGTCCCTAGACAGCAGAAAAGACATAGGTTTTGAACTGCAGAACTCAGTAACGCTAATGAAGTTATTTTTAATGTTTACTTTTGCTGTGCTAGTTATTAGCTATGTGATGTTTTGCAATATTATTTCACTTTTCAGTAGTAAAGGAGCAAGAAATGTAAGGTGAACAATGGCTTGGATCCAAGGTGTCAACTAGAGCGCTCCTATAAGATCAAAAAGTTAGAAAGAGCATCAATCTAGAGGTGAGGAAGATAAGTTTGCTTTGGGACATGTTGGGGTGTGGTTCTTGTGGAACTTCCACAGCAGGGATCTGGCAGGCAGACAGAGTTGTGATTCCTAAGTTCAAGGTGATGTGAGGTTTCTCATGCAGATTTGTGAATCACAATCCGTTTCTTTGGGGTTAGTTTAGACTGAGAATGCATAAGAAAATTCAGGAAAGTGAATTGGGGTGGGTGGAATGAAGGTGGGACCTCAGGTCAGTGACTTTGGGGACTGAGGAGGTGAATAAATCAGAGTTCAGGGAGAATCGGAAGTAAAGGGAAAAGATGTAAAGGGAAAAGATGAGAGAGGGAGTAAAGTCCTTCAAAAGGAAGGTGTTGGTGTAGCTGTTTACAGAAGATTAAAATAATCTGATGGGTTAGAACTCCCATTTCTGTAGTTCAGGACATGACACAGCAATTTTCACAAGCACACAAAGTCCTGAGTGTGAATTTCCAAAACCCTTAAAGCCAGATGTGATGGCATGCATTTGTAATTCCAGAGCTCCTATGAAGAGATAGAAGGGGGAGGCAGGAGAATTCCCAGGACCTTACAGGCTAGCTAGCATTCTATATAGAGCAGCAGCCACAAAGAGGCCCCATCACAACCCAGGTAGAAGGTGAGGACTGACCTCAGCATGTGTACTGTGGCATGCACACCCCCACACACAAGCATTCATGTGCACACATATATCATACAAAGTAGATAAACAAAAGAAATTAGAGCTCACATCTCTTTTTCATTAAATATTCTATTTCATATTCATTAATATATATAATATTCTTGTAACCATTCCACCCCATGCCCTCCCCTCTAATTCCTTCCTTATCCCCCCACTTTTCCTTTACCAACCTCGTGTACTCTCTTTTTGTTTAATAGTCACTGAGTCAATGTAGTGCAGCCTGTATGTGCTAGGTGTAGGACCATCTACTGGAGCATGGGTAGCCTTTCAGAGGTAACACACCTAAAGAAAAGTAATGCCCCCTCTCCCAATACACAACAATCACCCACAGCTCCTTGTGAGACATGGAACCCTTCTCTGTCCATGCTGGGATCTGGTTGGCCTGATCTTGTGCAAGACTGATGCACACAGTCCAAGCTAGAGTTCATGTGTGCAACTTTTGCTGGCATGCCCAGCAAATACCGTTTCTCTACAGTCATCCACTCATAGAATCTTCCTGCCTCAAGAAACCATCGTGAGGTAGCCCTGTCACAAAAAGACAAACATGGTATGTACTCACTCATATATGGATTTTAGACATGGTGCAGGGGACTGCCAGCTTACAATCCTACCACCAGAGAGTCTTGGAAACAGGAGGGACCCTAAAAGAGATATGCATGGTACCCCGGAGAAAGGGAATAGGACAGGATGTCCTGAGCAGATGGGGAGTATGAGGGGAAGGGGAGAGGGAGCTGGGAGAAAGAGGGGGAGAAGAGGAGGGGAGAAGAGGACATGAGAGAGCAGGAAGATCGAGTCCGGGGAGAATGAAAGATACCATAATAGAGGGAGCCATTATAGGTTTGAGGAGAGACCTGGCACTAGTGAGATTTGCAGAGATCTACAATGATGACACCAACTGGCAATCTAAACAGTAGTGGAGACATTACCTTAATGCCCTTCGCTGATAATGAGATTGATGACTACCGTATATGCCTTCCTAGAGCCTTCATTCAGTAACTGATGGAAGCACAGACAGATACCCACAGCTAAACACTGAACTGAATTCTTAGAAACCAGTTGTAAAGAGTGAGGAATGATGAGTAAAGGGGTCAGACCATGCTGGTGAAACCCATAGAAACAGCTGACCTGAACAAGGGGGAGCTAATAGACGCCAGACTAATGGCTGAGAGGCCAGCATGGGACTGATCCAGACCCCCTGAACATGGGTGTCAATGAGGAGGCCTTGGTTATCTATGGGGCCTCAGGTAGTACATCAGTATGTATCCCTGGCATACAAATGGACTTTGGAAGCCCATTCCACATGGAGGGATGTTCTTTCAGCCTGGACACATGGGGGAGAGCCTAGGCCCTGCCCTGGATGATATGACAGACTTTGGAGATCCCCCATGGAGGGCCTCACCCTCCCTGGGGAGCAGAGGGGAGATGGAGTGGTGGCTGGGGATGAGGGGAGGGAGAGGGAGCTGTAATTTACACGTGAAGCAAGCTTGTTTCTAAATTAGATTAAAAAAATAAAAGAATCTTCCTCTCTCCTCTTCTACAATGAGCCCTAGGTCTTCGGAGAGGGGTGTGACATAGATGTCCCATTTAGAGCTGAGAACTCCACAGTCACTTATTTTGTGCGCGTTGATCAGTCGTTGGACTCTCTGTTCATTGCCATCTACTGCAAAAAGAAGCCTCTCTGATGAGGGCTGAAAGATGCACAAATCCTGAGTCTGCAGCTCCTCTGATGGCACTGCAGGATCAGAACTCACATTTCTTAGAATTATCCCAATAATTGAATTTAGTTCTTCTCTATCTCACTCTCTCCTTTCCCACTCTTCTTTCTAGAATCGGCCCTACATGAACAAGCCTGGTGCATAGCTCTGCCTTCAAAGAGAGTAAACAGAAATGGAAAGAGAAAAGAGAGGGAGGCAGAGGGAGGGAAAGAGGGAGGTGGTGGGAGAAGAGAGACAAAGAGAGGAGAGAAATCTTTAAAAAAGAAGGAAGAACACAAGAAGGAAGGATGGATGGGAGGAGGGAGGGAGGGGAGGGAGGGGGAAGAGAGGGAGGATGGGAGGGAGGGAAGGAGAGAGAGAGGGAAGGAGGAAGGAAGGAAGGAGTTATTTGATATTATTGAGTGATGGAAGTCAGCTCACGAGAATTCTTCTTGCCCATATTCCTGAGTCCCTGTTTTCTGATACCCATGTCTATCACTCACTGCTTTCCCCTCAGATAATAATTTCTAGACCTTTGGGCAAATAGCAGCTAAAATTTGATATTTGACCAAACACGGTACTGAGACGCCATGGATATCCCAAATCCACTTTTAATATTTCTGGCATCAGATGAAGGTGAGCCCTTTGCAGAGAATACCTCCTTTGATGCTTGTGGTGAGCAGGGGAGTGGAGCCCTGAAGAGTAGGGCAGAAGCGGTAAGGGAACAAGGAACTTCTCCCTTGTTAACAGCATTGTAGCGAGAATGCATGGCGTAGGTCAGAGGAAAGGTCCAAGGTCCACAGCAACATTCAGTCATGTGCATGGGGACCATAAAATGACCCTCAGCACTTTGTGGGGGTCCCCAGCCTCCCACACAGCACGATCCACCTCATGTGCTTTGGCGGGGCTCCCTTACCTTATGTGCTAAGCATCCATCAAAGAGTACAGAGTCCATTGAGTGGGCGTGTGCTGCTCTTCTATACAGCTCAAGTTGCATAACTTCAGCAGCACTGGTGCTGGCGACAATGGCACTGCTCACTGGTCAGTCTTTGTTGCTTCTTGAGAGTGCTTCTACTCTGTTCCTGCCAATGGTGTAGCCATCCTGCAGGGATTTAGGGGCATTCCAACATGGGCTTAAGAGGAGTGTCTCTCCAGCAGCCCCCAGGCCTTCCCTACAGTAACAGAGAGACTATGGAGGCATCCAGCCTGTGGATGAGCAGCTAACAGGGTCTCCATCCTCTAGCATGCAGATGGCCATTGTTAGACATCTATCACATAAGTCATTCTAATAAATTCCCTTTTATAAGGCTTATTCAGCCTATCTCCTTTAGAGAACCCTAAAGCAGCAACTCAGTACAGGAAGCCAGGTTAAATGAAGCCTTCTTCCCAATGCAAATACCCAGGTGTTGACAATGCTGGAATCTGGATTCCCAATCCAGCATCTCCTCCTTTTTTTAATTTTTACACTTATACTTTTTAATGAGAAGACAAATATGGCAATTTCCAGGACTCGTGCTGCCTTAAGACTGCTATGAATGGATACTAAAAGCAATCTTCTCTCCAGATAAATTAGGAGTTCCACTGTATAATAATGTCTCAATCCATAGACCATGGTCATGATCCTTGGTGCAAAGCCTGAAGGAGGCTTGGGTAACTGCAGATCCCCAGACCAGTCCCTCCTGGCAACTGTTAGAAACAAGTTGGGCTTATGCGTTTGCCCCAGAATGTGTTGTAAGTAGAAACATCGTTTCTGTTTTGTCATGAGGTGAAACTTTTGGCTTCTGTAGTGACCACACTTGCTTTATTAAGCCTAGAAAGCCCTATTGGAGTCCAACTACTAACAGGTGTGGTTTTCCTCACCAGCAGCCTCTTCCCTGCTCTGCCAACTCCACCAATGACAACAGTTCTGCTTATGCATCTCCAATAGTTTTCTAAGGATTTTAGGTCCAAAATTCAAGCCCATCTCTGGCCTTCCTCTTTGACTTTCAAAAACTCAGTTCAATGTAAATCAAGCTTGAATCTCACCTGCTCCTTCCTTTTCCATCACATGATACTGACGGACTGACCCTTCAGGCACTTTTCTTCATCTCTATCCACAAACACATATTCAGAAAATCCTATTCAGGTCTGGCAGGGTAGACTAAGAAATCCCAACCCAGGGACTGGAGATATTGGAGAGATATCTCAGTGGTTAAAAATCACTGTTTCTCCGGAGGACCCAAATGTGGTTTCCAATGCCCATACCACTTAGCTCCCAACCAACTCTAACTCCAACTCTAATACCTACTCTTCAGGCATGTGGTGTCTTCAGGCACGTGATGCAGACACACACACACACACACACACACCATGCATACAGAAATCAAACTATTAAATACCCACAAAGAGAGGGAGAGATTTTTTAAAAAGAGATCCAATGGAATATTTTCTGCAGTTAGCACCTGATCAAAAAATTAAAAGAAACCGGGCGTTGGTGGCGCATGCCTTTAATCCCAGAACTCAAGAGGCAGAGGCAGGTGGATCTCTGTGAGTTTGAGGTCAGCCTGGCCTACAGAGCAAGTTCTAGGACAGCCTCCAAAACAATACAGAGAAACCCTGTCTCGAAAAACCAAAAAAATTAAAAGAAATAAAAATAAAATTTAAAAAATCCCTCACTTGTCCTTGCCAAGGCAAAGATAACATGTAGGCTTCTCCTTACTGATCTCTCTCATCTGTCATTGGACAGAATCAGGCAACAACCTAGATGTCAAGTATCTCTGGGTAGCCCAGGCACATGCTTCTCTCCTCCTGCTTCCCCGGGGCACCCTAAACATAGCTGCAGAAGTCTTTCTCACTCCTCCCTGGTCTCCTCCAAAGCAGTTCAGAGCAGACTCCCAAATTCTGCAACTTCATGTGTTCTGAGGTGTGTGGGGAGGGAGGGCTCACGTAACTCCTTACGACGCTTCCCTTTCTCTACAAATAAGGGTCCTACTTCATCAGGAAGGACAAGGCCAAATATTCCCTCCTGGATCTACAACACACAATTCACCACCTTCCCACTTTGAAGACGTCTTTTTTCTATAAAGGGAGGATGTGCTGAAACTTCTGTTGTTTTCTGTGTTGTCTCCTGAAGTTCAGACAACCGTGTCCCTGCTCTCTTTGAAACTTGATGTTATTTATTACCTGTTATTCTCAATGTTGAAGCTTTATATAAAATTCTGACATGAAGATAATGCCTTCTTTAAAACCTGTTAGCAGAAAATTTATATTCACAAGTACATAAAATGTAACATGTCCTAAATGAAATGTTACTCTTTGGATAAAAGCTGAAAAATAATTTAACTTAAAAATCAGATTACATTCTGTCAAATGTGTCTGAGCTTTCCATAAACCTAAGCAGTCCAGGAAAATAGACATTTGAGGCACATAAAACCTACTAGAAGGGAAGACCAATTTGGGTCAAAATTCACCAAAATAGTTTGCCTTTGAAAAAGAAAGGATTTATTTCATTTTTAAATGTGTGTGGGGTGGTGATTGTGTCCACACATGTTCATGCACACAAATACATGAGAACAGTGACCCTAGAGCCCAGATTAGGGTAATAGATGCCCTGGTCTGGAGTTACAGACAACTGTGACTCTCCTGACAGGGACACTGGAAACCAAACTCGGCACCTTCTGTAAAAGTAACAAGCATTCTTCTATTTTCTTTTCCTTTTTTCCCTTTTATTTAAAATAGGTTTTTCCACCCACAATATAGCCTGATTATAATTTCCCGCCCTTTACTCCCCCAAGCTCCTCCCCATCTCCCTTCTAACCAGATCCACTCAATACTATCTTTCATTAGAAAAGAATAGGCTTCTAATAGATGACAACAAAACATAACAAAATAAAATATAAGACTAAAAAGAAATCACGTCAAAATTGGACAAGGCAAACCACAGAGGAAAAGAGTCTAAAAGAAAGCACAAGAATAAGAGACCCACTCATCCACACACTCAGTAGTCCGATGAAAACATTAAACTAGACACTTAATGTGCAGAGGACCTGAAACAGATTCGTGCCGACTCTGTCCTTGCTGCTTCAGTCTCTGTGAGTTCACGTGAGCTTTGCTCAGCTGATTCAGAAGGACTTGTTCTCCTGGTACCCTCCATCCCCTCTGGCTGTTACACACTTTCTGCCTCCTCTTCTTTGGGGTTCCCTGAGCTCTGACATGAGGGATTTGATGGACGCATCTCATTTAGAGTTGTGTGTTCCAAAGTCTCTTTCTGTCTAGCTGTGGGTCTCTGTATTTGTTCCCATCTGCTGACGGAGAAAACTTCTCTTGATGGTTGAATACGACACTGATCTATGGTAGCCTACAGAGTACCTTCCTGTACCTAAGACACCAGAATGTAGAAGTGAAGGTTGTAAGTAGCCACCAGATCGACCTCTCCATGTTCAGTGAGTTGTGTACGTGCTGTCTTCAGCAATGAGGCATCGCTGTCAGTTTATGGAGAGCAACCCATTGTCTAGGCAACAGCTTGAGATATTTGGGGATTTCCATAGAATCTCTTTGGCCAGAAACTCAATTGGATGTAGCCCAGTCCCAGTACTGGAAGCTTCATTTGGTGATAAGAGATGGCCAGTTGGCACTCCATCTCCCTCAATATTTGGAGACTTCATTAGGATCACCTTCATATATTTTTGAAAGTTTCCACTGCACTAGGTTTCCATACCATCCCTCAAATGCCCCTCAATTCCAGCTGCCTCTCCCTTCATTCTGTCTCTCAACACTATCTCCCCTCCCCTTCCCATCAGACCCTTCCATTCCCATCTCCACTTGCCCACAGTCCACTCATAAAATCTACTGTTTCCCCCTCCCAGGGAGATCCATGTGCCCCACCAGTCCCTTCTATACCTAATATCTCTGGGTGTACAGATTATACTTTTAACGAACAGTCTTAACCACCAAGCTATCTCTCTAGCCCCTTGCCTTCTTTGCCTGTCCTTCCCCATTAGCCAGACACCGATAGGCACCAAGACTCAGTCACACGTGCTTGATTCAAGGACTATGACTTGAATCATCCTTTGTATGCCTTTCTGCAATTCTGTGCTGGCAACTTTCCACCATTCTATTATTTGACCTCATTTCCCAAGATTATGAACAGTCCTGGCATCCCAGACACCTATCCTTTCCCATCTTCTCCTTATAAAAAAACACCTTTGCAAGATATTTGATTCTCAACAGCATCTCAGTGTCAGTTCTAAAGTTAAAGTTCAGGAAAAGCAATGAAAAGACATCAGACTTACTTGTACCCAGCAAAATAGCTTTGCTCCCAAAATACTCTGGGTTGAAAGGAAGGCAATAAATGACTAAAATCAGCTGATCAAATTACACATCCACATATGCATTCTTTGTATGTGACAGCACCACCATGAAACACTTTGTGTGTCTGTGCATGTATGTTCATGTGTGCAGGTGCCCATGTATGGGGGTAGTGAGCATTCATGGTTAAGTATATATGGAGGCCGGAAGTCAACACGAGGTATCATTATTCTAGTGTTTGCTGTTTTCCTATTTTTGTTTTTGTTTGAAAGTGTCTGGAACTCACCATGTGGGTAGGCTTGCTAGGCCTGTTTCTACTTTCCCAAGGGGAGGATGACAAACACATGCCACCTTGTTTGGTTTTTTTACCATGGGTTCTTGGAATTGAACTCAGATCCTCATGGTTGCATGGGCCACTTTAGCCACTGAGCCATCTCCACAGCCCCATTGTTACTGTTCTCAGTCTCTGCTTTAAAGCTGGTTTGTTCCAATATATGTGAGGGGAAAGTAGCTTGGCTCATGGCAGAATTGTGTGGCTAGGACTGCACCAGGCATTTTGCAGTCTCTCACAGGGACTGGGCAGGTGAGAAGGAAGATTCTTAGTATCTTGCATTTCTTAATTTAAAGCCATCTTCATCTTATGAGTATTTCAGATGTTTCATACTTGTGCTCAAGTCTCATCAAAAACACAACACCAACTTTAATTTTTGGTTGAACTCGGCACCAGGAGTAAGTCAAGAGGGTGGCTACAAAACATGTTTTATTTATGTGGAGGACTAAAAATACACTCCTGCAAGTTGGGTGGGGGAGTACATTTTTACAAGATGTGATTTACTCCCTCTTCACTACAACTTTACAGCTTCCTCATCAAAAAGGACAGGTTGCTTTCTGCTTTTTAGATGGTGAATATGGTTAATGCACTGAGCGGCGGGCTGTTTATTAGGAACAGGAGTTATTTAGTGGCTCCTACCTTGTCGCAGACTAGAGTCTCTGAAAGATCACTAAAGGCAATGGAAATAATAGTCAGCCAAGGGCTCCACGGCTTGGGTCTCATCCTGGATAACCCATACTGGCTGCAGAAAAGATATGCTATGCTTTGAGAGTGAAATGTCCTTGTAGACTCATGAATTCCCCACCCAGTCCCCAAAGGGGGGTGCTGTTTGGGGCGATCAGTTGTAGAACCTTTAGAGAATTGGAGACTCTCCCAAGGAAGTGAGTTGCAAAAGGTGAGCTTTGATGTTTGCTAGCCCATTTCCTGTTCCTTCTCTGCTTCATGTGTATGGATGCAGTTTGACGGCCCATTTGTCAGCTCTTGGCATCATGCCTTCCCTGCCATAATGGAATGATCCCCCTTGAGCCATAAGCCAGAATAAATCTTTCCTTCCTTAAATTCATCTTGTCAGACATCTGGTCACAGCAACCAATACTATGGGTCCAGGACATTCCTCATTTCTGGAATCTTTCTCAGTTTTTGAAGTGGTCAAAGATTTCACTGACCATGGGATCATTACTCCTTGCATTTATTAACATCATCTAAGTCCACAGTGTTGCAAAGGAGAAGTAACGAAAGGAAAGTCACGAGCAACTGATTGTGTTATTAGCAATACACAGGTCAATTAAGCTGAGACTTAGCATAACACGAGGCCACCAGAATTCTAGGGATCCTTGCTTTAGACCAGTGCTGTCTAACACTCACAGAACATGTGCCACACACCAATTTCAGTTCTTCTGGTAGTCACATTTAAAAAAGTAAAAAGAAACTATTTTAACAAGGCAGTTTATTTCGCATCCATGTTATCATATTAACAGTAGACAATATCAAAATTATTTACTGGGTAGTTTGCATTCTTTATTTGCCCTTCAATAAGTGCTGAAAATATGGCACCTCTGGCCTGGGGAGATAGCCTCGTTGGTAAAGGGCTCACCTGGAAATGCAAGGCTGAAGACCTGAGTTCAGTTCCCAGAACTCACATGTAAAAAGCCAGATGTGGTGGTGTAGGCTTGGAATCTGCACCCTGAAGAGATAGAGACAGGCAAATTCCTGGAGCTCACTGGTCAGTCAGGCTAGCCTACAAGGCAAGTCTGAGACCCAACAGATCATCTCAAAAAATGTGCAAGGACAAGGCCCTGAGTTCCATCCTCAGAACTCGTCCACAGGAACTAGGCATAATAGTCATGTGTGTAATCCTGGAGCTAGAAAACAGTTTAAAAAGATCCCTGGACTTCTATGGCCAGTGGCCCAGATAAATGAGCCTCAGACTACTGAAGGAGACTAGTGAAAGACCCTATGTAGAAAATGAAGATGGATGGCCCAGGTTGACCTCTGGCTTCCACATGCACACACATACAAACACACACACACACACACACACACACACAAATTATGATATGAATATTGTGCTTGATTCTGAAGGCAAAATATCAAATGCAACTATATCCCTATCCTCGGGAATTTGTTACACTTGATTCTGTTCATCTGTCTACTGAGTCAGTGCATCTGTCTACCGAGCCCTGTCTCAGTCCAGCCTGCTACCATGTATCAGCTGATTCCACACTTGCTATAGCCAAGCTTGAACTAGCTCATGGAATCATAGATCTGCTGTTGGACAGAACAACTTCCATCTCCACTCTGTCCTTCAGTCTGTATAAACATGTCTATTGTTGATAGGTATGTCATTCATATGGTATAAGATCCACTTTATTTCATATGAGATATTCTTACCTCTGGTAATTCCTTCTCAATTGTGGTCTCCCCTTCTGTGATTTCAATTACATATTTTCAACAGCAGCCTGAAAATATTAAATTTTAAACAATGCACAAAACTTAAATTATGTGCCACTTTGAATATTGTTATGAAATCTTGCACCATCCCATTCTGTCAACAGTATAGGTTCAATTCCTGATGTCCTAGAAATAAGAGGACTTAAATCTCTTCTGTACTGCCTGAAACATGAATCATCTTTGTCCAGAGTGTCTATTATTCTCTATAATCCATACTCCCATTGGTCATTTAGTAGCCATCTCAGTTACCAGATCAACTGTAATGGCATCACAGCTCTTGGACACTGGTTTGGTACTGTCCCTGATTTTAGTTATCTGCTGCTTGGGCTTAAAACAATTCCTCTTTTCAATAAAGAGAATTCATATAGTTAAATCTGTGACAACCCTGTTTCCAAATATGGACACATTCTGAAGTTCTTGGAGCTAGGACTTAAATGTGTGTGAATTTTGAGTGGATACAGTTCAGCCCAGAGGATGCACACACATACGGTTTGCATAAAATTTGCTTTAATGGCATCTCTGGAAGATAGAAAGGGCAATTTCATTTTGTCCCCATGCTCAAGAAGAGATTACTGGAGATCAGAGAAGTATGGGACTGAGGGACTCCCATGTCAGGGCTCTGCGTTGGCCTATCTATCTAGTATCTATTTCTCTTAGAGCAATACGTCTCTCTTCTCCATCACTTCTGCTATTTCAACCACCATTGATCTGTCAAATTCCTAAAGGTTCTGACCTCCACCGGCCAGGAGTCAGGTTCACAGCGGTCCCTATGGTGTTTCTCAGCCTGTTCTGACAGAAAGCTGGCAGTCGAATTGGCACCAGGATCAGAGTCTGGTCTGGCATTTGGCACCATGTTCAGACCATCCATTCTGCCTCCTTTAGCACCCAAGAGCTGCTGGCAGCTGTGGAAACAGAGAATGAGCCAGTTTAGACTGTAGGAGCTGAAGTCCAACACATCTCCGAGTAGAAGGGCAAGCTGCTCATCAACCCAATCCCACTGAAAGATTTCGAGTTATAACATATTTCTGTGTCTTCAGGAATGTCCAAACAAGTTTAATTGACAGAGGCAGTATCACAGATTGTAGATAATCCAGTCTTTAAGCTAGAGGATCAGAAAGCCTTCTTTAATCTATTGTCTGAACAAAAATGTTTATTTAAAAATGTGCCTTCACAGGAGAACAAGGACATTGTCTTGAGGAACACATGGAAACAACTCTGTAACAAATGCACATAAGTGTGTGGCTGTTTGAGTATCATTCCCAGAGGCAGCAGAATGAAAGGTAGATACCAAGACAGCCCAATTGAAACCTAGAGGCAGAAAGGGAGATTTTTACTGAAACTAGCTTCCCAGAAGCTATGGTGCAGACGTGATGAAAGGGAGCCAGCGGACAGGAGACTGCCGCCACCACCGCACCAGCTGTGATGCCTTGGTCACACACTTAGTTGCCTTGAACTTCATGTTCCCTGGTTGTGAAGTGAAGGTAGGATTTAAAGACCTGTTGTCACTGCTTATTCTAATGTTTCACCCTGGGAGGAAGTTGGGTAAACAATGCAACAGAAAGGTCTCTAAATGAGTGATAGGTCCCAAATAGCCAGCAGCCCCCAAGATGCTAAAAGATGCCAAGTCCCAGGAAACACACTCTGATGGAGCCCTTTCTGGCACCTCGGAGACAGGTAAGTGAAGACAAGATTATGGGTTATCACATGTTATTTACCTTGATGTTTCTGAGAATGCCTGAGTCTTCACTCTCCAAGCCCCAGAGTAGCTCAGACAGAGTCACATATGAAAATGGATCAGATTCCTGGGGCCTAGGACCTACCTCAGAGATGATGGAGACTTCAGGGAAGGCAAACGTTGCCATAGATGACGTGGAAGAAAACAAAACCCTGTATGGAAGCCCTAAGATTAGTCATGCAAGGGCCTGAACTCCAGAAAAATAGAGATTGGTAATAAGTCAATAATTGTGGTCAAAACCAGAGACTGGGGGCAATGTCAGTAACATGCCTGCATTGCAAGTGTGAGAACACAAGTTCCCATGTTTAAAGAAAGAAGTTGGGTTTGATGGTACACACTTGGAATCCTAGCACTAGTAAAGTAGAGGCCTGCAGATCTCTCCAGCTCACTAGTCACTCCCCTCTTCAAGTTCCCAGTCAACAAAAGACCCTGTCTTAAAAACAAGGTGGATAGCATATGAGGAATGATAACCAAGGTTGTCCTTTGGCCCCCACATGTATTCCCACCAACCAGTTCTACACACATGCACACAAATGTCTATATTACAGATAAGGTGTCCAGGAAATGTGTCTTGTTTGTCTTGTATACTGTTTGTAAAAGAATGTGTTTGTTGGCTGATGGTCACACACACCTTTAATCCCAGCACTAGGGAGACAGAGTCAAGTGTATCTCTGGGTTCTAGATCAGTCTGGTCTACAGAGTTTCAGGACAGTGAGGGCTACACAGAGAAATGTGTCTCAAAAACAAACATCTAAAAAGATATTAATTTCCAATATTTAAAAACTGAGCAAATCTAGATAAAATTTAGACTGTAAGATCTTCTTGAAACTTGTTAACAGTGAGCCAACACTTCTAACCAGGTCATAAGCATTCGTAGCTGTCTGCCACACTGCTCATCCCCTGCCTCCACACAGCACAGTCAAACTGCTCATCCCCCTGCCTCCACACTGCCTCACTGCTCATCCTCCTGGCCCCACACTGCCTCACTGCTCATCCCCCTGCATCCACACTGTGTCATTATACATCAACCCACCCTACAATATGTCATAGGGACAGTTCACAGTTTCATGACTAATGGGTGCTTTTTTTCTCTTCTCCAGAAATAAAGTAGATGAGGGCCAATCACAACAATCTTGTATTTGGAGAGAGACATAAGTGTTTGTCTCTGCCAAGCCTTAGTTTCCTAAATAATAACCGTAGGCCAGAGGCAGCAGCTATTATATCTTGCAGGAAAGATATTGGAAACAAACTGAATGGAATGATTAGATACAAAGTGACAGACATGCAGAGAAATATTATATATCTATAAAAAATAATCAGATGAGTAGCTCTCAATCAAGGGCAATGTCTGAAGTCAACTTTTTGGTCACCCTTGGGTGGCAGAAATAGAAGTTGGGTGCTTCTGTCTAATAGATATTTTATAGAATAATCTTTTGTATACTCTGAAAATGTGTCTTTTAAAAGATACCTTCTGATTGGTTTAATAAGAGAGTTGACTGTGCAGTAGCTAAGCAGGAGGTATGGGAAGACAGTCAGACACAAGACATTGGAAAGAAGAAGGGCAGAGTCTAGGCAAATGCAGAGAGAAGTAAGATAAACATGCCATGTTGAAAGAAGGTACTGCCACATGGCAGAGGGTAGATAAGAAATGGATTAATTCAAGCTATATGGTCTAGTTAAAAGCAAGTCCAAGATATCAGTCAAACATCTGTAACAAATACAAAGTCTCTGAGTAGCTATTTGGGAGCAGCTGCCCGGAAACATAACATAGAAACTCCACCTACATAGATAGAAGATAGTAAATCTTTTTTAAAAATTAGCCATTGTGTGTGTGTCTGTGTGCATGTCTGTGTGTCTATGTATGTGTGTATGTCTGTGTGTGTGTGCCTGTGTGTGTCTCTGTGTGCCTGTGTGTGTGCATGTTCACATCTGGGAGTACAGGTACAAGCATGACATAGTGTGCAGATAGTGGTCCTGGTCTCCTACCTTGTTTGAGACTGGCTTTCTTACCATTCACAGCTGTTGACACCAATCTAACTGGCCCATAAACGTCTAGAAATCCTCCTGCATCTGTTACCTTATCTCACTGCAGGATCACCAAGAGTATAGATATTTGCTTCTATGTCCAGCCTTAAGTGACTTTCATGGCAAGCACTGCACCTACCAAGTCATCTTTCTAGCCTAGGAAGAGCAATTCTAACATTCTACAGTGTATAGGACCATTCCTTCACAACAAAGAAATTTTCAGCCCAAAGATTCAGTGGGGCTGAGGTTGAGAGACCATGAGTTAGATTCAGAGTGGTTCACAGAGAGGTTTCCAGCATGTTAACAGAGAAAAACATAGTGCAGAGAGGTGTGTATCATTTATAGCAACAAACGAAAATGAGCCCAAGAAAGTGAGAAAATACATGGTGGTAAGATTTGCGTGAAATTGGCTATTTCTAGATCGATATGCATAGAAAATTTTGTGAAAGAATAGGTCACCAAATGTTAGTGGGGGTAATCTCAGGGTGTTATTGTTCCAGATAATTTCCACTTTCTGCTTTTACAGCTTGGCATTGTGCAAATATTTTTAAATGATTATGATTATTTACATAATCAGAAAACCACAGTAACAATGTTTTTCATTTTTTAAAAAAATCAGTCGGTGGAGCTAGAGAGATGACTCAGTTGGTAAAGTGCCTGCCATACATACATGTTGACACAGGCGCCTCCTTAGCGCAGTAGGCAGCGCGTCAGTCTCATACATACATGTTGACATGATCACACACACACACACACACACACACACACACACACTTCAATTGATAATTGACACACATCACGTCACTTTCAACCTTAACTTTGGGCCATGTACCAGGATGCTCATAACTGACTGTTAGCTCTCTTTCCTTTCTTCTGCTGCCCAAACACAAAAGTGCCTTCCTTGCCAAGGCAGAGAGTACACATATTTTTCAGCAAGGGAAACCCAGATATCCAGTCATCTCTTGACATTTAGAATGAGGGGTGGGTAATCAGACAGGAGCTTACATGGCCATCACTCTTCCCTGTCTGGTAAAGTAGAAGCTGCTGCTGAGTGCAAAGCCCTCCCAGAAAACAGCAGAACAAAGGAGCATCACCCTATCTGTCACAAGCTTGGACATTAGTTAGAAGATGGAAAAAAACACACTACAACTTTGTGACAGGGTAAGTGTGCAAAATGCATTGCGGAGATGCCGCAGCACAGCTCTCCCTGGCTTCAAGACAACCTGTCAGAGCTTGCCAGTCATTTGTGGTGTAAGAAGCAGAGTTTCAGGCTGGTGATGTGTGCCTGTCAAACCAACAATTCAGGATGTTAAGGTGTGAGAATTGCATGTTCAAGGCCACCCTGAGTGAGGCCTTATCTCAATAGAAACATATTAATTAATAAGTAGGACTTTAGGGATCTAATGCATAAAGGCCCCAAGTTTAGTACTACAAAAGCCAATCCTCCTTTCCCCCAAAAAGCAGAGATTTCTGCAATGTCACAGCCTCCAAAAGTCCTGAAGTTCAGCCACCCTGCATCTGGACCTGCTGAAGCAGACACCAGTAGAGAGTAAAGAATGCTCCTGGGAGCAGCCACCAGGACCCTCACCTGGGAGTTACAGCTATCAGAGCGGTTTGAGCAAGAAGATGGTCTCACTTCCCATGCTCATGTGCTCATGTCCTATTGGTGACTGAAACAGCCTATTTCTTTTTTTTCCCCTCAATATATGCTTTTATTTAAATTAGAAACATGAATGCTTCATATGTCAATCCCAGCTCCCTCTCCCACCCTTCCTCCCTTGTCCCTCTACCAGCCTTCCCAGCCCCCCACCCAATCACCACATCATTCCCCAGGGAGGGTGAGGCCCTCCTTGGGGGAATCTTCAAAGTCTGTCATTTCATTCAGGGAAGGACCTAGGCCCTTCCCCATGTGTCCAGGCTGAGAGAGCATCCCTCTATTTGGAATGGGCTCCCAAAGATCATTCATACACTAAGGTAAACACTGATCTACTACCCAAGGCCCCAGTGCAGAGATGGAAGACTGATGAGCAAAGGGGTCAAGACCATGATGATGAAACCCACACAGATACCTGACTGGATAAGGGGGAGCTCTTGAATCCCAGAAACAGCCTATTTCTAAAACTCTTGGGTTGATATGCATCTTTATTGGTTATCTGAATATATGGAACTGACTGTTGTGTGAATATAGGTAAGAAATAAACAACACACTGAAGTACCTCAGTAGTTGACCTTCTGAAAACATGCAAGTATACATAGGGTTCGGTGTAAGGCCATGCTCTCCAAAAGAGTCATGCACACACAGGTATGTCCTACTCTCTGCAACTCTCTTAACAAAGCACAGGCATGCTTTAGGTATGATATACTTTGTTCTGAGCATCTTTCTTTCTATCATCCCTTGGTTCTTAAACTTATATTAAGGTATGTTTATTAAACCCTAGATCTGCTTCAGAAAAAGAATGCATTCTTAGCAATGAGTCTATTATACATTTTATTCAACATATTAAATTTAAGGTAAGAGGCTAGCCTATGAGCATGGAAGTAGAAATGCACTTCCAAACTGCTCTATGGACCAGAACTTATTCAATAAATCATCCACTGAGAGGTCTCATTATTGCCACTTAGATGAGAAATTGATGTTCAACAGACTTTTGTCTGTCACCCAGGTTCATTCAGCTTTCACAGATCCATTTAGAGCTAGTTACACTGCTCAAAAGTTAAGGGTAATGGTTACTCTTCGAAAGGACCCAAGTTTGATTCCCAGCACCCATACATTAGCTCACAACTATCTGTAACTCCTGTTCCAGTAGATCTGATTCCCTCTTCTGACCTCTTTGGGCACTAGGCTTGCATGTGGTACACAGACAGACATACAGGCAAACATCCATACACATAAAATTAAAATAAAAAGGTAAAGCCAAGACTTAGCTGTAGGGGGAAACTTAGGACTCTGCCATTAGCCACGTGGCATGTATACGGATGTGGTAATAAAAGGGCAGAACTGTGTCGCTAACCACTCCCACTTTGGGCATGATTAGAGACAGGGCGGTGAACTATGCCACTAGCCAGGCCCACTTTTAGGCATGGCTAGAGGCGTGTATGGAGGAAGGAATAAAAAACCAAGCAGCAGAGCTTCTCGCCCTCTTTTCGGCTTCCAGTTTGGTAGTGAAAGAAGACTTGACTCATCTGGGTTGCCTGTTTTCTCTTGTAAGTAATTTCTACAATAAAAAGTTAACTATACCTTCAACAAGTGTGCCATTTATCATTGCAGCAATGCTTAGCTCATGCCTGTTCAAGTCCAATGCTGTGTCCATTACTCCAAGGTTTCTCCACATTTACTACCTATAGCACAAGTAAAGGCAATATAAAAAGTGAATCAGAGAACCAAAGAGATGGTTTAGTAGCTAAAAGTATGTGCTGTTCTTCCAGAGGACCAAAGCTCAGGTTCCAACACCCAAGTGAGGGGGCTCACAACCACTTGCAATTCCAGTTCCAGAGAACTCTGACTGGCAAGGGCAGCTGTACTTACATGCACACACCCACACACATACCAATACACATACATATAAATTAGAAGTGAAATCAATAAAATCTCCAGTCAGAAGCTACTTGTATTGGTTTGCCTTCTACTGTTGTGATAAAAAAAAACTATGATTCAAAGCAACTTGGGGAAGACAGTTTCTTTCTTCTCAAAGATTACAGTCCATCATGGAGGGAAATCAGGGCAGAATCTGGAGGCAGAAACTAAAGCAGAGACCACAGAAAATGCTGCGTACTGGCTTTCTGTCTGCTTTCTTGTGAGACCCAAGACCCAAGACCCCCAATTGGCAGGGCCTTCCCACATCAATCATTAATCAAGAAAATGCCTGAAAGACTTGCCTGAAAGCAATCTGATGGAGGGTATTTTGCTTTGTTTTGTTTTGTTTTGTTTGTTTTTTATCAGTTGAGGCTTCTCTTCCCAGGTGACTTTAGCTTGTGTCAAGCTGGCAAAAATCTAACCAGGATATTGGTGTTTTCTATATTATATACTTATATCAAATATTTAGTGCCTTTTAATGGACAATAGTCAAATGACGATATACTATTAGGGAAGTCGGGCACAATAACAGAGTATCTGCAGGATTCACTTGAATGAGACTGAGAATTTTATGGTTATGAACATATCCAGTAGGGTTTCAATTTTTGGAAAGCAAAATAAAACTAACCAATAATGCTGGGACAAATAGCAGAACTCAGGAGGAGGTTATCTTCAATTTTGTATGTGCAGTTCACCCAAGAGCCATTAATTCTATTTATTGAAGTATAAAGCAGGGTTCATTATAGTTTAGACAGCATGTGAATTTTCTGTGATGGACAGGTGAGCATCAAGTAAAATACTGCAGGCTTGGGTCTCTCAGTTGGTTTCTCTTGGACCAGTTTCTCAGTCCATGTAGGAATGGGTCTCTAGGGATCTGTCTCCTTGGATTATGGTGACAGTTTTGCTAACTTCATAAATGGTGATTCTTGGCAGTTCTTACAGCTTTTAAAAACTGTATTCTTCATTTGGTGAATATAACATTCTTGTTGTGTTACCCATCAAAAAAAATAAGACTAATAATGATCACAGACAGGCCCCTCCTGTTGACAATTTATGTCACTCCAAAGACAGAGCCTGTCTTCAGAAAATTCCCATGAAGCAAAAATATTCAAATGAGAGAAAGATGACTTTGTCTCGCATTCTTCTGCAGTTTTATTTTCTAAAATAATAGGTTTTTGTTCAATTTCATATGGTTTTTGTCTTAGCAATGCACCATATTGGTAAATATGCCTTTTCAACTGCACATGGCCCTTCCCCCATCTCTTCTGCAAAGGTATCCTTAGTTTTCCCTCTAGGATGTCTGGGCACTTGTTTGAGAATCAGTCCTGCTGTTTAATTAACTCCAAAAATAGGAGCAGAAACTAATCACATACTTTGCTCATCCATGCTCCCTCTCCCTGCTGAGGAAGCAAACCATGTCCTCATCTGTGAGTATGAAAGGTTTTCTAAGAGAGACAGATGAACGAGAAGAAGACAGGGAGGGAGGAGAGCAGTAGAGCAGAACTTTGTAAAGCAGCAGTTTTCACCCTTCCTGATGCTGTGACCCTTTAATACAGTTCCTCACACTGTGGCGACTCCCAGCCAGAAAATTATTTCATTGCTACTCCATGGCTGTGATTTTGCTACTGTTATGAACGGTAATGTAAATATCTTATACACAGGATATATTATATGTTACCCCCAATGGGATCACACCTCACAAGTTGAGAAGCATTGTTGTAAAGCATTAAGACAGAAGAAAAGAAAAGCAACCAAGGGTAGTATCCAGGAAATGCAGATCATAGTGAATGGGAGATATAACTGCAACAATCATCTTTGAATGGGTGATAATAGCCCCTATTTACTGCGCTCTCCACATGTAGTATAGAGGTGTAATGATGACTAGACCCATGGATGGTAGTCAGTGGGTGGGTAAGTAGGTGAATGGATGGTGGGTGTAGAGATGGATGGATAGATTGGCGGGTGGATGGGTGGGTGGAGAGATGGAGAGGTTTGGTGGATGGATAAACAGGCAAATAAGTATATACCCAAACTTGCATATGAATACTGAATTTCAATTTAAAATTTTAAAAATATTCTTAAAAAACTACAAAATAGATATCCTGACCCATGTCACCCTGAAGAATCTGGGAAATCACACCACTAGAGTCTTCTCCATGGCGGCATAACCTGAATCTAGACACAGTTTATCTGCTCTAAATCTCACATGGTTAATTATACTACTCGTTTGCAAGATGTGTTATAGTTACATCTTTTCTTGTTCACATGTATCCCCTGACAGGACAACCTGCAGATGATGTTGGTGGAACTCACTGGGCCACCATTTCTGAAATGTTACTCCTTTAAACACACTCTTGCTTATCTTTAATGATGACACAACTTAATTCTTTCAGACTGGAGCTAGCTTAGAGGAAGCCAGAAGCCACTCAAAGCAAATCCCACCAGCGTTATGGGTACCATGGCTAGCGACCTCATTGCAAGTTGAAGAGAAATCAGCATAGTTATTCAGCACGCCTTATCAGGTATGTCAGACAAATTCCCAAAGGTGGGCTGCTGACAGGTTTTGATCTGAGGTTCCATAATGGTGATAAACACAGGGACCTAAGATAACCCCTTCAAACGTCAACATTGAGCTGGTATATTAAAATCACCAGACTTGTGGCAACAGTCACAGGCTTCATCATTCAGAGAAAAATCAATTGAATGTTGTTTTAACTACTGCTGAATCGAATCTTCCATAAAAAGAATTTCAAGAACTGGGTAAGGGCCTAATAATCTTTGAAGTAAATGTTGTTTTGAGAATCTTCTGCCCTGACTTGTTGCCGAGAAGCTGAAAGAACGGTGGTAATGACTTGGGTTATTATTGTCATTATACTTCAAACTTCTGACTGTGAGGAGAATTCTGACAGATGACAAGGCGTTTGGGATAGACCGTCTGCCAGTCTGCTGTTCTGAAGCTGGCTGACCTATGGGCATCTAATAGGGCTGGCTCACTTGAAGAATGGCACCATACTTGGGCTGGAGAGGCAGTTCTGCTGTTCACAGTCCATGTGGCAGGTGCCTGCCTCTGAGTGGTTACAGTTTTTCTTGAGGACTGCCAGTTTCCAGTATAGTAATGCACTGGAGGAGTGATGCAGTGTCACCAGACAACAAAATCACTGGGCAAACCCTTTTCTCTCCATTAGAATTTTGGCAAGCAGAGTAAGGCAGGGGCAGACAAGATAATGGCAGGTTACATGGGCATTTATTTCATTTTATTTTCCCTTTGAGAAAGTACTAATGAAATTAGCAGTGTCCTAATAACAGCGGGGATTATAAAAAGATACATTTATCAACAATGTGCAATTTTCCTAGCGGAATCTATAATAAACGTTTCATATGCAAATCTCCCATCAATGAACACACAAAGGGCAAGACAAAGAGAAGGGAAAATGACATGACGCTAATTCTCTGTCATCTCTGAAGACTAGGAAGACTGAAATCTCTAAGTTAAGGGATAAATATCCAAAATTTAAATCCATTTTATTTTTCCATTTTTCACATGTAGTATGGTAATGGTGGTGGTGAGTGAATGTGTGTGCATATGAATATTTTTGCATGTATGTGGACATGTGAGGAAATATTTGTACATCTATGCATTGGAGGGTTGATGTCAGGAACCATTCCTGGTAGTTTCCCACCTTATTCAAATAAGGCAGGTCTCTCAGTCAAAGCTAGAGCTCACAGACATGGCTAGTCTCCCTAGCCAGCTTGCTTTGGGGATCACAGGTCTCCACCCTCCAAGACCAAAACTACAAGTAGGCTGCCACACCAAACTGGCATTTAGGAGTTTTCAGGGAACCAAACCCTGAACTTGTGGAGCCACCTCCCCAGACATCCAAAATTAATTTTAACCCCTCTGTCCTGTCTCCTTTCTGTCATGGTTCAGTGAAGATTCTTACAAGAAAGGCTAAATCCTGAGTTGCAAAGATTGGCTCAAAATCATCAGGGTCTTATTGCCCACTTCCCCAAGGCTAGCAATTCTCTTAGGGTCCCTCTGACAGTCAAAGCTGTTAGTAAATCAGTCCTCTCTGTCCCCCAAACTCATTTTTCCTGATTTTCCATTGCACATCCTAAGCTGAAAACAGGTCCATCGGATGTTTATGATGCTGTTGCATCTATCTGAAACCCATGCCAATCTTCCCCTTCCTCTGAAGCTTTCATAGCTAACTGCTGCCTCTCTAGGCGGCGTTCATTGCTTGTTCTCACTGGGCTCCCAACGCCTCTTGTGTATTCTGAGCCATCAGCTCAGTATGTGGTAGCAAGCCATCTTGCAGTGCAGTGTATTCTCATGGATACCACCTCCCTGAGAAAGCAATAAGGTCTCACAACATCAATGCTGTACAAAGTGAAAACACACAATGAACATTTGCTGGTTGACTGGTAGATCTCATGGCTTAATTCCTCATCCTATGGAGGTAGGCACAGGTCAAAAGACAAGGGAACTAAGGTAGTAAAAAGACAGAGGAGAGGGTAGAGAGATGGCTCAATGGATAAGGACACTTTCTGTACAAGCATGAAGACCTGAGTTCAAATCTCCAGCACTCACATAAAAAGCCAGCTAATGCCACATGCATCCTTGTAACTGTTGGTTAGTTAGAGTCAGGAAGACCTCTGATGCTTGTTGGTTGCTAGCCTAGCTTCAAGTTCAATGACAGACTCTGCCTCCGTGGAACAAGACAGAAGTGATAGTGCAGAATGTCCCATGTCCTAAGTGATAGGGAAGGACACATGTACGTATACAACACATACATATATGCCACACACACACACACAAACACACAAATACACAAAAATTAAATAAGCAGAAGAAACATCTAACCTACCTACCCTAGAACCTGAACAATCAACATTTATAAATGAAAAGTTTAGCATGTACGTAAAAATGGAGAAATCTATCATCAGCTACTGCAATCAGCTCTGAATGTCTGAGAAGTGTGATGACTTGACCAAAGTAGCCTCAGTGAGATTCATGGGAAACACCCAGGGAAAGCACATTTATGAACAGAGCTATTTCTTGAATTTGAACTGTAAAATCATAAATATGGTAAGGATTTCCCCTCCATGTCACACTTAGTTCAAAGAGTAAATTGAATCCACTCCTAAGCTATTTGGATACACCACTGACTCTGGTGGCTCCTATGGGTAGTAAAGTAAAACTCCAATGCCTTCCAAGACCACAGTGATTGTCCTTTACATGCAAGCACTTGGCGTCTCCATCTAGCTTCAAAGAGCTAAAAGCTCACTGTGCCCTTCAGGAAAGTTCCAAGGAGATGCTGCCTGTGACAAAGGTGATGCCTAAATTTCTACCAAATCAAGACAGTCATTACTTGAAACTGCAAAGTTCGAGATCTAAACTGATGCTGTCCTGGAGATTCAGAGTACATGTATCTCCTATATCTCACTGAAGGAGCCTTTAGGCACAAGGTCATTTCTCATCCCCTCACTTTTAGGACTGCAGCTGCATAAGCACAGAGGTGGGCATTCAGTCCAGGGCTGGTCATCCAGAGATTCTGGTGCTGGGATGTGTGGTAGGACTAGATTTTTTTCATGTTTTACTCAAATTTTGGTTGTTTTGTTTTTGTTTTTTTTTTCACACAGCAACATTTCTGAAAACAACAACAACTTGAGAAGGTTGTGAATTCTAATGTGTTAGCAAGGCATGCTTCCAGGAGATACAGTCCCAAAGTAACATAGAATGCATGTATGTCCCAAAGTAACATACAATGCATGTAGCTATCTCATCCCCCAACCCATGAAACAGCCCCGAGTGCTTATATGCATTCGTTTGTAAAGCAGAATACAGACATAGAGAAAAAAATGGTATAAACTTTTAAAAATACAAAAAGGTCAGCCTGAAAACAAGTAAAGGTTATTTTTCCATAATGTGGTGTTTTTTAATTATTTAATTTGTAGTGAAAATTTCCCTGTCATTAATTTTGTTATATTCTTAACCCATTTTTAAAATTTGTTCTTTGATAATTTCATACATGTATAAAATGAAATGGGACCATATCTACCCTTTTTACCTCCCTCCGGTTCCCCCAAAATTCTTTCTCACAACTTCTTTTTTTTTGACATTTTTATTTTTAATTTTTTTATTTTAATTTTAAATAGCTTGTTTTACATGTCAATCCCGGTTCCCTCTCCCTCCCCTCCTCCCGCACCCCCATCCCTCCCCCCCAGCCTCCCACCCTATTGCCAATTCCTTCCACATAGGGGATATCTAGAGTCTGTCATTTCACTCAGGGTAGGGTCCAGGCACTCCCCTAAGAGTCCAGGCTGAGAGAGCATCCCTCTTTGTGCTATGGTCACACGATGTCTGTTTGTATGCCAGGGATAAACACTGATCCACTGCTCAGGGCCCCATAGGTTGCCCAGGCCTCCTCACTGACTCTCACATTCAGGGGTCCAGATCATTCCCATGCTGGCCTCCCCGCTGTCAGTCTGGGGTCCAAGAGCTCTCCCCTGTTCAGATCAGCTGTCTCTGCTGGTTTTGCCAGCCCATTCTTTGCCAATTTGCTCATTGCTCCTCTCTGTCTGTCACTGGGTTCCTTGGGTTCAGTTCAGTGTTTAACTGTGGTTGTTTGCCTCTGCTTCCATCAGTCACTGGATGAAGGCTCCCGGATGGTTATAGACATCAAGTTCATTATCAGGAATGGACATTCGAGGTGGTCTCTCCACTATTGCTTAGCTTGCCAATTGGTGTCATCCCTTTAGATCACTAGAGGTCACACTGGTGCCCGATCTGTCTTCTAACCTGTGACTCCCTCTTCCCCCTATTCTACCCCCCCACTCAACCATCCTGTACCCCCATGACCTACTCTCTCTTCCTCTTCTCCCCCTCTCTTCTTCCCAGCTCCCACTCCCCCCCCCTCGCCATCTGTTCAGAGGATCTTGCCTCATTCCTCTTCTCTTGGGTACTATGCATCTCACAACTTCTTTTCACTTTTAATAACCAAGTCAAATTAGTGCTGCCCATATGCACATGTGTATGGTGTTATCCACAATTTACATGTGAATGGACAACCAAATGAATGGTATAGGATTCCTAATTAAAACCAAACAACTTATTCACTCAACATATATGGCACACTCAAATATAGATACAGATAAATATAGACATAGATCTGTGCATATGTCCAAAAATCAATTACACTTGGAAATTCACTTTAGAAGTCTAGTTAGCATTGGTCAAACTACCTTTGTATCCTCATAGATAAGACCTCTCTACATTTCATTTTCCTGTGTTGAGTTGGACTTTTTTCTACATGAGAAATAGACTTCTATAGGAAGAATCAATTGTTGATATGGTTTATATTACATTCAATGAGTATTTACTGAGTATCAGATACATTTTGGGTTCTATGAAGAGGAGAGGCCCATCCTGCCCTCATGGATTCTATAACCTAACAGATTGAACTATCAGTGAGAAGCAAGATTTGTGTTGTTCTGGCCTACAGTATTTTCAAAAAGGCTTACAGCATGGCACTCTTGTGTGAGTACAGTGACTGAGTTTTAGCAGAGAAAAGATGAAAAAGAGAGATGAGATTTGAAACACCCCAGGCAGGTGGCTGATAAGACTCAAGAAGTTAACAATACAAGTTCCCTAAAACTGAAACCTAAAAGATTAGCAAGGCGCTTCCCCCAGGTTCTATAACAATTAGTGAGGAGAGGAGACTGGTCCATGGATCTGCCTGTGAGTCTCTCCATGCTCTCTCGCCTCTCTCCCTCCAACCCCTCCTGTATGGTTGAAGATGGAGAATGATGCTTTGGTGAGTTATTACCCATGCCAGGGTGACTTTTCTGTGAAGCATCTGCATTTGAATCACCCACACCCTGCTCCTCTTCACTAGTTTAAGCTAGATTTGAGTAGAATCATTTCTTCTCTCTGTTGTCAATGTCCTATTGAGGTACTTAGATACTAAGTATGTCTCTTCACCCTAAAGTGTAACATAACAGGTACCCAGAAAAATCAAAGGACCCAACAACAAAGACAAAGATGGATGCAATGTGAATAAGATCAGGTTGGGGGGGGGGATCAGCAGCTCCTGGATGCTCTTGCAGTAGTTCATGAGAAGAATGTCTAGAAGGCTCATTAGAGTGTATAATACTCAGAAAGCAGAAGCAGCAGGGCAATGGGCATGATGGGGGACTACTATGGAGAGAGGAGCCAAATGGAAGAAGACTGACAGCAGGATCAAATACTGAGAGGAAGGAGCTTGAAAGAAAACCGGGTTTGGGTCTGAGTGATAGGTGGATAAAGGTAATAACACTGTCTCACATTCTGCAAATGTAAGAAGACTGTAGTTCATTCAGACCTCGAAATGAGCTGACAAAGAAACCAGATGTTTCCCCATCAACCGTTCACCTCATAGTAGTAGACCAGTAGGAAATTATGCAAATCTTCTGGCTAAAATAGCAAGTCTATGAGAACCAACCAGCCAAAACTTGAAAGTAGAATATCCATCCTGAAAGCTTCTGAATTGTCACTGACGTGGTGAAAACTTCTGGAAATGGGGAGTTTATACACTTATATTCCAGACACATGTGGAAAATCCCTGGGAGTGTAGAATTCAGGGTCTTAGGAGATGGCTCGGTGAATAAGGTACTAGTTGTGCATGAATAAGAACTGGAGTTTGGATCTCCAGAACCCACATAAAAAGCAGACCAGGTGTGGCAGCCACCTATGATCCCAGCACTAGGAAAGCAAAGCCGGGTACCAAGGTAGATTGGCTAGCTAGAGAAGTCAAAAGCAGTAAGTGCCAGATCTAGGAAGAGACCCTGTCTCAACAAATAAAATGCAGAGGAACTTAAGAAATATCCAATGTCAACTCCAGGTCTTCATGCACATACACACACGCACACAGGTGTATCCATGTATATATGTATACACACATATACACACAAACACAACATGTACACACAAAAAAGAATTCACAATGAAGGCTCATATTGTAGAACAAACAGATATGCCAGTTGCTGCAGAATTTTTATTAAGATTTCAGAAAGTGTAGCCCTGCTTGTGAGAATGCCAGGGGTCTTTTGAAAATCTTCATTGAACAGGATCCCCTGAGGTGCATATTGATTGGACAAGATCAAACAGACAGCTTTTATTCCTCCACCCCCACCCCCACCCTGAATGTCTGTTGCTTTCCTATATACTTAAAAGATAATTCATTTAATCACTTTAACTCTTGTTCTTAAAAAAACAGTGAGTGATAATAAAAAATATTGTTTGTTCCTAAATAATTCTTACACAGAAAAATAATCAATCCCTGAAGCTCTTGCATCCCGTTTTCAGTGGCGCCCCAGGGCTGTGACCAGCCTGTAGGAGAGCTTTTCTCTTGGCTGCCAGGATTCTCAATAGACACCTTCCACAGTAGCCTCGCTCAGCATACAATTTTATTTTTAATGTCACAGGCTTCAACTCCAAATAACATTGCCAAATTCCTCTCTTCTGTGACATAATCTCCTCTTTCCTGTTTGAATGGACACTTTCTTCTGGGCCTATTATAAATCACACAAGGGAACAGGTGGGAACAGAGAAGCAGGCGCTTTGCAAACACTCTGGGAACTAAAGAGAAACATACAAATTATGGTCAGAAAGACACCATGCCGACAAAGATGAGCGTTTCAAAATAGAGGCCAGGGTTTGTTGTACATAGCCTTAATGTCCCTGTGACACATAATTTCCCAGCAATAGAGTTTAATAAATCCAGGCCAAATGGAGGGGGGCTGGGCTCTCAGTCACCAGGTCAACTGCCCTGGCTACAAGGCGCTGGCCTGTGGGGAAGGCAGGCCCAGGAGCAAACTGGCATGCTCTCGAATGGAGCAGGAGATCAACGGGACAATGCGTCCCAGAACAACTGTTTTGTAGAATAGATGCAAGGATACCCCCTGTAATAGACCAATCTGACTATTTCTGTGCCTAAAATGAGTTCTTTGGACACATCCTGCTCTCATCTATCATGTGGAAATAAATATTTGTTCTCTGTTATCAAGCATTTGGTGTTCAAAGACAAGCAGAAGGGATATAGAGATAATTTTTTAATGTTCTTACTAGGGAAATTTGAACAATATTTGTAGTTCACAGTTCATCTCTAATTCATGCGGAAAAATAACACAGAATTCTGGCTACAGGTGTTTAGGATGAACTTTTGTCTGATACATCCACCTGCTCCTGTCTGTGTTGATTCCTCTATAGGCAATCAAGTCCTGGATAAAGTCAAGCTAATTCCCTTGTGTCCAAATATACTACTGATGTAGCAGTAGAGCTCCATCTACCTGGATTCTCAGCCCCTTACTGCCTGCACCACTCATGCTTGTTTCCCATGCCTCTGTCTTTCTGTGCAGACACATGAGCGCGCATGCGCGCACATGTGCGCCGTATCCTTCTACACTTACTAGAACCCACTCTTCTTTCTTTAAAGATTTATTTATTTATTATGTATACAATATTCTGCCTGCATGTATGTCTGCAGACCAGAACTGGAGCCCACTATTCCTAAAATGGGGCCCATAGTTTGTATTCTATATTCATAGCATCTTGTGAGAGAGAACACTGCCATATTTCCTCCCTGTGGTGACAATGAGGAACATCTGTCCAGAGTCATCTCAATAGTCTCAGTGCATAAGCATTGAGACCTCTGTGCTTGTCTCAGAGTGATCTACACAGATCCAGAAAGGAAAATTCAAACCACCTGTATCTTTAATCCACAGTGATGATCAAACCAGCCTTGGGCACTTTGAACAGGACACACAACAAGAGTAAGAATACCTCTGACTTTATTTTAGATGTATGGTGAGAAGATGGTCAGAATCATCTAAGTCCTCTTTTTGCTTGAGACAGGGCCCTACATATCCCAGGCTTCCTTTGAACCCACTGTGTAGCGGTGGCTGACCTCAAACTCCTGATCCCCCTGCTTCCACCTCCCAAGTGCTGGGACTGCAAGTCTGCCACCACTTCCAGTTATGCACTGCTTGGGACGCACTCTACCAAACGGGCTACCACCTCTACCCTAACAGCCCCATTGTAAATACCGCAAAGAGCTTCCTGACTGTTTCTCCTACCAGCTGCACCAATTTACATCCCTAGCAATGTGCAAAGATTCTCTCTTTACCATCTCTTCTCTCCACACCCTCACTAGCACTTTTCATCACATGCGCTTTTAATCATAACTATCCCAACAGGCGCTATGAACTATCTGATTGCAGCTTTAATTTTCATTTCCTATAGTTACTGGTAATCCTGAACACATTTTCACATTCCTCAGCTGCCTTTCAAATGGATTTTTTTCTGATAAATATCTGTCAAGGTCTTTTGCTTACTTTAAATCTGATTATCTTTGTGCTCTTGAGGACACACACACACACACACACACACACACACTTGAAGTAGAATTACAGCGCTTACTCCCTCCCCCTTCTTCCCTCCATCCCCTCCCAGATACACCCCTTTCATCTCCTCCCAGGCCCCATTCTCAAATAGATATTTTCTTTTTTATTATTACTGCTACACAACACGTTTGTATGCGCATAAATATATAAATACAATCTGCTGAGTCCATTTTTGTTATATATGTGTATATGGTTTCAGAACTATTTTATCTTGCATAATCAATTAAGGTAAGGGACTCATCTCTGGAAAGTGCTAATTCTCTCTCTCTCTCTCTCTCTCTCTCTCTCTCTCTCTCTCTCTCTCTCTCTCTCTCCAGTCATTAGATCCCTATAGTTCTTTATCTAGGAATAGATTTTTCCCCTTACATCTTAGCATATCTGTTGATATTGCCACTGTTCTTATCTTGTCTATGCAGTCATTTCTAGAAGAGACTGATTCATTATGACTTCCTGCATTCGGCCCTTACAGTCTTTCTGCTCCTGCTCTATGGTGTTCACTGTGCTGTAGTTGTATCTGTTGGTGCTGGGCTCCCCACAATCTATTGCTCTCTGCTCTGTGTCAGTTATGATTTTCTGTGATGGTCTCCATGTTTTGTTGGAGAAGCTCCTTTGATGAGAGGTGGTAGTTCTACTTGTCAGTTTGTATAAGGTTCAGAATGTAGTAAGGAATTGTGCTGGTCTATTGGAGTGGCATTCATAGATATTTTTCCTAAGGCTCATGACCTCACTAGCCCTGGAATGCTGGCTAGGTTTCTAATACCAGGTGTGGCTTCTCTTCTGTGGGCTCCAAAGTCCAATTAGACTGCTGTTGGTTACCACTGACATGTGAGTGCCACTTACTGCATCTTTATGGATTTGTTGTCACACTGACCATTGTAGTGGCTCATAGCTGCTGTATCTGGGAGGACTATCAATTATTTTCCTCCCTTGAAAACTTGCATAACATCTTCTGGTACCATGGAAGCTAGACAGAAAGGAAGAGTCTTTCACATTAGACCCAGCTTGAACAATCCAAGTACCACGTCCTAAGAGTTCAGTGTCTTCTGCAATAGGGATCCATCTTCCACCCCTGAGAGGCAACCAAGGGCTACATCAACAATCTATATTGTCTGGGGTGTCATTTGAACAACCCTGACCAACCATTCTAAAGGAGGTTAAATGTGCCTGATACTAGAGCCTTTGTTAGTCTATAGTTCTTATGGGAAGTATGGTCAGCTCAAATGGATATATACACATATATATGTATATATGCTACAGAATATATATAATACAGTATTATAAATAAATATAAGATAATATGACTCTTTGTCAAACAACCTTGGTGTTATTTTCCCTTAATGCCTCCTTCCCCTTCTGCTTTGGCCCTTCATCCCCTTCCAGTTGGAGCCCCATGCCTGCTTTTACATTTTCTGCTCCGTGTCACCTGTATCCTACTATTCCCCTATCAACCTGCCTCCTCCCCTCCTATTGTCTAGAGCAGTGGTCCCTAACCTTCCTAATGCTGTGAGGCTTTAATACAGTTCCTCATGCTATGGTGACCCCAACCATAAAATTATTCTTATTGCCATTTCACAGCTATAATTTTGCTACTGTTATGAATTGTAATGTAAATATCTGATATGTGGGATATCTTATAAGCAGCCCTCAAAAGAGTCGTGATCCACAGGTTGGGAACCACTGCTCTACTTTCCTGGTTTCCGAGGTTGTCCTTCGTTGTGTACTTATATCTGAGTGTTTGAAACTACGAACTGCACATGAGAGAGAATATGTGGCTTCTGTTTTGCATATTTTGGATATGGACACTTTATCAGATGCATTATTTCAAATATTTTCTCAATTGTAGGTCATTTCTTCTCTCATACAACACTATTAAAAATATCCAAGGGTTGGCAACAACTTAGTATCCACAAATAGATGAGTGGATAATGACAGCATTTGATATAAGCACAGTGGAATACTTCTCAGCCTTACAAGAGAAGGAAATTTGTCTGTTGTGGTCATGTGAATTGCCTGAAGATGTAATGCTAAGGGAAATAAGCCAGGCACTGTTTGAGCTCATATATGGAAATTGTAGATCAATGGGTTTAGAGAATAGCCTGGTAGTTATCAGGGAGAAGGGATTGGGAAAGTGAGGAAAATTGTTCTAAGGATGCATCAGTAACAAGATACGAATGGATACTTGACATTTTCTAAATGCGTAGGTGTTAATGAATCCTATAGCAAATGATGGATATCCATTTATTTCATGGTATGTCTCATAATATACCCCTTTAGCAGAATACCATGGCACATTGTGAAATTTTTAATCTGTCAATTACACATTTAAAAAGACCTGGATAATTAGAGAAATGACTCTGAATATTGGTGGAAGAGATACTTGAAAGGTACCATCAAAGTAGTAGCAAGGAAGTCTCTCCAACAAATAAATGGGAAGACGGACCAGCTGCCTGTTTGCCCCACAGGACAAAATCCAGGCATAGGAATGCTTTTAGATGCCCTAGGCATTTGCCACAGCAAGCTGCATTCCAGAGCATATCAATGCTGTGCATTCAGCTGAAACACATCACTAAATAATCCACAAGCTTATGAAACATGAGTGGAAAAGTAAAAATAAATATGGAAGGTTAGAATGGAACTTTGGAAAGATTTCAATGTTGTTCCTAATTAGGTGACAGTAAAGGAGCCGTGTGAGCTGGGAAGTGACCACACATGACTAGAAGCGTTTATGTGAACATTCTCCCATCTCAAAAGAGAGAAGAGGCACTGTTTGCATTATCTGTGCAAGAAAAGAGCATTTGTTCAAATGCTTCCACCAAAAGCCTTGACCTTGACCCTGACCTTGTACCAGAAACCAGGAAGGAATATGTGCCTGCAGATATGTAGGCTGAAATGAACCGGCAGAGCTTTGAATGCATCACTTTTTTTCAGATTCCCATTTTAAAGTGATCTTTACGTTGAAGAAGCTGCTGGGGTCTGGGGAGTGTGCTGTGTCAGTGAGAGGCTTGCTTACGGAGCAGGAAAACCTGAGTTCCATGCCAAGAACCCACGCTAAAATGAAAAAGTCAGGGGTAGTGTGCCTTCATAATTCCAGTACTAGGGGAGGTGGGGACAAGCAGGTCTCTGTGTCTCACTCTCCAGCCAGAATAGCTTAATTGGTGAGTTCCAGGCCAGGGAGAGACCCTCTCTGAAAACACGAGAGGGACAGCATCTGAAGGGCAGCAAAGTTGACCTGTACAGGAGTACCTGAATGCACAAATGTCCCTGAACACACGATACACAAATAAACACACATCTACCAGTCCTACAAACATCATTTTTAAAAAAGGTTCCCACCAACTGCTTACCCCTCCAGGGCTCATTTGAGAAACTGATCAGAACTCAGGACAACATTAGGGGTTGCCTCATGGCTTGCAACATAAAATGTAACAAAAAAGACCAGTACTTGAGACTTCTTTTCTGTTGTTTTCATTCTCTCTCTCTCTCTCTCTCTCTCTCTCTCTCTCTCTCTCTCTCTCTCTCTCTCTCTCTCTCTCTCTCTCTCTCTCTCTGTGTGTGTGTGTGTGTGTGTGTGTGTGCTCTTGAAAGTTTCTAGGTCCATATAGAATACTGATAAAAAATAAAGTACATAATTAAAATCAATAGTAACAAATAGGAATCGTAAATCACACCTGCCAAGCTGAGTGCTTCACCTTCAGCGGGTCACCACACAGACTGGACACAGTCACACTCCAGTTCTCAGGCCAGTTGAGCAAACAGCATGCTTGAGGTCTGGAGCCATGGTTCTGGAAAATTAGACAAGGTCTCTTCCTGAGTTTATATTTCAACAGCCAATGACGGCCAAGCTACATTTAGTTCTTTATAAGCACAATGAGATAGGATTTAGGTCGAGGGAAAAAAAAGGTAGGAACACAGCCAATTTCCTGCTTCCTTTCTTCGCTAATTCCATGTTCCCGGTTATCTGAGTTTATTTTTCTGTTGCTGTGATATAATGCTCTGGCAAAAAAAAAAAACCAGCTTAAGAGTGAAAGGGTTCATCTCTGCATCAGAGTTTAAAGTTACAGTCTGCTCTTACAGGAGGAAGTCACAGCTACAGGGGGAACTAGAGTAGCTAGTCACACTTGTATCCTCAGTAAAGCAGCAGACAGCCCCCTTCCCTTCTCCATCCTTATGCATTTGAGGTTCTTCTACCTAGGGAATGACGCTGCCCGCAGTACACAGATCTCCCCCTTTAAACAATGTAATCAGGATAATACCCCCTCCAACATGCCCAGGGGCCCATTTCACAAGTGATTCTAATATGCCAAAGTGACAACACCATCACATCTGCCAGATGGATGCTGGAAAGTGAAGAGTAGAAAAACAAAAATACTTGTGAACTATGACCACTAAACTATATTCCTTAGGTTCATAAAACTCAAGATCTTAGAAAGTTTTGTTAACAGTTTTATTTTACGTAGAGACCAAAGCTCACAGATGTAGAATAAGGCAATAATTATTAGATGTAGGGTCAGGACCAGAAACTAGGTACCTTGCCTGATTTCTTTCTTGAACTCTGTGTGGTGATATCCTCTCTCTTTGATTAACATTCATCTCTGCTTCATACCCCAAGGATCTTGAGAAAAATTAACTATTCAAAACCCTGAAAATATGTTTCTTAAAAAAGCCAGATCTCCAAGATAAGTCAGTTTGAAATTTTTCACAAGTCAAAGAAAGCTTTAACAAGTTGAATAAATTGTCAAGTTATCCAGAACCCTGTGCCAATTCTGTGGCTTTGTGTAGACAAAATACTCGTAAATTCTGAAAGATTTATTCACTGAGCTATCTGACTTTGGAACACAGACTTCAATTACTAGTCAGGATCTTCTCTGAATTTCTTTTATCCAGCATGTACTCCTGCTCCTCCTGGAGACGGTGAGGCTTGATGGTATTATGGGAATCCCTACTGCCTTCTGTTACATTGGTCTCCACACAATTCAATTCAGCAAATGTTTCATGGGTACCTACTGTTTGCAAGGCACTAAATGAACACCCACAGTGTGCTAAGCTATTGTGAAAGATGAAGAAAAGGACCTCACAATTCATAGAGATCTCAGATGTATAGGGCTGTACTGAAGTAACAACCATAGACTGGATGGAGGTAAAGGAGTAGAAGAGGTAAGAATGGTTTGCCAGGTGGTGGTGGCAGCACATGCCTTTAATCCCAGCACTTGGAAGGCAGAGGCAGTTGGATCTCTATGAGTCTACAAAGCAAGTTCCAGAAAATCCTTGGCTGTTAACATAGAGAAACCCTGTTTTGAAAAATCAAGAAGAAGAGGAGGAGGAGGAGGAGGAGAAAGAGGAGGAGGAAAATAGTTTAGAGGTTAGAAGACTGGAGATATGCACACTGGTTGCTCTTGCAGAGGACACAAGTTTGGTCCCCAGTACCACATGGTAGCTCACAACAATCTGCAATTTCCATAGGCTCCAGCACCTTTTCCTGGCCTCTCTGAACACAAATCACATATATTGTGCATATATGCACATACAGGCAAAATACACATAACAAATAACAATAAATAAATCTTTTTTAATGGCCTGGAGGGCTGGTGGGGGAATAGCATAGTCAGTAAAATGTTTGTTGTACAAGCATTTGGAGCTGAGTTCAGATCCCCAGCACTACACAAAAAGCCAGATTAGGCACATGCCTGTAATTCTAGCAGGGGAATTGTAGCTAAGAACTCTGAAGCTCACTGCCCCCCCCCAGTCTAGCAAATCAGTGATCACTAGGTTTAGTGAGAAATGCTATTTCAAAAATTCCCATGGAGAACAAAAATGTTTGATATGGACTTCTGGAGTACACGCACATGCACAGGCACACATACTCTCACACAGATGCACACACATTTGCATATATTGTAGGAAAGAAGGATAGGACTAGAGACACAGAGAGGAATTAGGATATAGAGGGAGTAGTTACACATGCAAGGGAAATAGAAAAAGATTCCAATATGGAGAACACGCTCAAAGCTACCTGTAGATGAGAGGACATTATATTTTTTTCCATTCATCACCTCTGCTAATCTCCCAAACCTCTGTTACTAACATATCATCATCCTCCATATTTGAATTAATCCTTCTTTTCAACATCTCCGGTAACCTTCTAATTCCTTGGCTGAAGCCTAAATTTTTCTCCTTTTGCAAACCCTACTGCCCTGACCTCCTTGGAACTTTTCTGGCTTGCCACATTTCCTCTCTCCACATGCCCCCCTAATCCCTTTGGAACCTATCTCTTATTTTCCTTGTTCTTATCAGTTCCTTTCTCCTTCTTTCAGGATACACATATATTTACCAACTTCTAACTTTTACCTTACACTGATGAAATATAAATATTAAATTCTCAGTTTCTATCTTTCTCCAAGATCATCTGTGGTAGTCTACAGATGCCACAAACTCAAGGCCTGTGAAATCTGACGCCATCTTTTTTGTAAGTTTCTTCTGACTCTCTCATGATCCTTGTCTCTATAAAAATCTCTTCCCCTTCTGCACCTCTGTGCTTTCTATATTCTAGTGCTATTGCTGGAAGTGTTTCATACATATTACCTAATGAGAAATTTTAAGCCTTGAATTATCAATTCATGAATCACTTACTCTGTGGCAATCATGGGCCAATAATAGTGTTCTAGAAACAGATAAAACTCTGAATCTTTTATTTTGTGCATTTTTTAATTTAAGTTAGAAATAAGCTTGTTTCACATGTCAATCACAGCTCTCTCTCTCTCTCCCTCCTTTCCATCCCTCCCCACAAGATCCCCCCAGCCCCCCCACCCAGTCTCCACTCTGATCCCCATGGAGGGTGAGGCCCTCCATGGTGGATCTCCAGAGTCTGTCATGTCATCCAGGGTAGGAAAACTCTGAATCTTGATTCCAGCATTCACAACTAAGTCATCCAACCTCAACCCCAGGAAGCTTACCTTCCCTTGGCTGTCAAATCTTCCTCCATGGAATATAAGATTCAACTGAGGAGATGTGTTGAAGACCCTAATGCAAGAAATGGTAAACAGGAAGTCCTGCGTATACATGTGTCATAATCTTCCTTGGATGTTTAGTGAATATGTGCCTGTGTTCCAGACTCATTGATTTAAAAAAAAAAATCACAGACCCCAGCACCTCCATAAGTATTTGTAGCTTGATATTGGAGCCAGCTCAACACCCACCTTTAAGTGTTCCAAGCTCTCTTTTGGGCCATCAACCAGCTCCCAAATCATGACATGGCAGCTTATTATTAGTTATGAATGTTCAGCCTTAGCTTAGGCTCATACTAGTTCTTATAACTTAGCCTGTTTCTCTTCATCTATGTTTTGTCTTGGGGCTTTTAAACTTTCAGTATGACCTACTTTGTGCGTGCATGCTTGCTTGCTTGCAGCCGACTATCTGTCCCTGGGTGTCTCCCTCTCTTTCTCCCTCACTCTCCCTTCTTTTACTCTCTCTCTCTCTCTTCTCAAACCTAGCTTTCTCCTCCCATTTATTCTCTCTGCCTGCCAGTCCTGCCTATCGCGCGCGTCTGCCTAGCTATTGGCCATTCAGCTTTTTATTAGAGCAATCAAGTGCCTTAGGCAAGCAAGCTGAAACAGCAGCACATCTTTTCATTGTTAAACAAATGAAACATTAACAAAATAACACATCCTTACATAGATAAACAACTGCGGCATAAACAAATGTAACACATCCTTACATAGATAAACAACAGCAGCATAAGCAATTGTAACACATCTTTGTAATTACTTCTTTGTGTAATATTCCACAACATTTGGATGTTGGTTCCTCAGCTTCTGTGAATGGGAAGATAATGGTACCATCCAGAAGAACTGAGGCACTGGAGATGAAACAACAGGAAAAACTCAGTTCGGGAGCAGTAACTTGTAAGGAGCCACAGAAAGGCAATGACTGGGTGTGTGCTTGGGAGTGGAGGAAAGAGGAGATTCGCATATGAGGAACAAAGAAAAGGGGGCGCTGGGTTGCATCAGGACAGTTCAGTGGTGGAAATGAAGAAAGGAGGGGAGGGATTCTAGGAAGAATCCATGGTGACAAATACAAAAGAAGTTCCTAGAATTGAAACACAACAAACAAGTTCCTGGATTTTGGTTAAGGGTAGAAAATAGCTTTGTTGGAAGAGCAATACCAAACCAGATTGCAAGGAATGAGAAGTGAGTGGGTAAGAAACCTAGGGGGTGTCTCCAAGGTAACTAAATAGCAGTCTGGTACCCAAGTGTGCTCAAATGTGCCATGTTTTCAGGCCCCAATTTCGAATAGCAGCAGCAAAACTGAGGCTCACAACCTCCCTTGCAGTTGTCAGGGTTCTACACAGACACTAGAAGATGCAAGTATCTTTTGTGTTCCTTTCTTCTCCCCACCCTGACCTCCAGTGTGACTACATGACTACCTGGCTCTTATTCTTGGCAGCCACATTCTGTGGAAACCCGATGAAGACCTGCCCCACATGGATGACAGTTTCATCACTCAGAGGGCTGAGGAGGCAACCAGAGGAGCAGCTTCTCCCTCAGTTAATTTTAATCAAGTCAGCCTTCCATGATAGAGGAGAGGTGATAGGAACTGGGGGGACAGAACTATGGAACTGTCTCCTACTAGTGGGGTGGAGGGAGGCTAGTTACAGTCAGACGAGATCATAGCACTGTTAGGAAAGTAGATTTTTTTGCTGGACTTGCCGCCCTCCACTCTAAGACACAGAATTTCTGAAAGGAAAACACAAAATCCTGAGCCCAGCTTTGATTATTTAATTTCTTTAATTAATGACTTGGCTAGATTTATGCAAATTAAAATTGAAGATGGCACAAAACAGGAAGAGAGCCACTTAGAGCCCTGGACCAGGACCTCAGAATCCCTCACCAGCCAGAGGATGATTGAAACTAATGAGATTAATTTTAATTAGAAAAATATAAAGCCCTGTCCTAAGGGTGAGGAAAAATACAGAAGAAATACAGAACAGAAGCAAGATAACAATATGAAATCAACATAGGCTTTAAGAAAAATAGAAGAAAAAATTACTGAATATTCTCTAAAACACAGAAAAGTTAGAAGGAGTATCTAACATTTTAAGAGAAAACACTTTAAAAAATAGGAGCAAGGCCAGTGAATGGCTCAGTAGATAAAGGCCACTTGCCTCCAACACTGAAGACATGAGTTCTATCCTCAGGACCTATTTTGCAAACTGACTTCAATGTTCACCATAGCATACAACACAGAGAGAGAGAGAGAGAGAGAGAGAGAGAGACAGACAGACAGACAGACAGACAGACAGACAGGCAGAGACAGAGAAATAGAGAGAGGGGGAGGAAGGAGAGGGAAAAGGAGAGAGACAGACAAATACCACAAATTCAGAACACCAAACTGTCATTTTAAAATAATCTTTACTTATTTATATTGTAATATAATTATATCATTTCCTCCTTTCCTTTTCCTCCCTCCAAACTATCCCCTTGCTCTTTCAAATTCATGGTCTCTTTTTCTTTGTTATTATACATACACTCACACTGTGTGTGTGTGTGTGTGTGTGTGTGTGTGTGTGTGTGTGTGTGTGTGTGTGATATTCCTGAATGCATATTACAGTACTCTGTCTATATAATGTGATTTGTATTTATGTTTTCAGGGCTGACTGTTACTGCTGTGTTCATCCCAGGGAAGACAGTTTTTCCCACTCTCAGTATTCCTTAGTCTCCTATAGTTCTTTGTATAGGGCTGAGGCCCCGTGAGCTTTCCCTTGTCCTCTTTGGAATGTCTATTGTCGTTGTCCTTGTTCAGCTCATGTCCAGGCAGTTATGTTGGTGAGATCCATGGGTGTAGTTCTGACATTTTCAGAATACACAATCTCACAGTAAACCCTGGGATTCTCAGGCTCTAACAATCTTTCCCACTGTCTTCTGTAATGATCTCTGAGCTGTACGTGCAGGAATTGTGTTGAAGATGCATTAGTTGGGATTGGGATCCACATTTCTGCATTTTGATCAGTGGTAATTTTCTGTAATGGTCTCCAACTGTTACCAAAAAAGTTTCGTTGATGAGGGGTGAGAAGTACACATATCTGTGGGTATATGGGCAAATATTCAGAATATAGTTAGAGATTATGCTAGTCAAACCAATTTTTTAATGATTCAGCTATGTTACTATACACAAGAGACACCCTTAAAATACAATAGCACATAAAAGCAAAGGTAAGTAAATTTAAAAACATGCAAGAAAAAAGCTCTCAGCAGAAAAATTCTAATACTGCAATATTTTTACACAAAAAATATATTTTAAAGTAAAAAGCACCAACAAGAAAAAATAAGGTCACTACCTATTAATCTAAGGAACAGTTAACAGTCATCAAATTGCACACAAAACATAGGTTAAAACATACCTGATTTAATAGTAGTTCATGAGGAAATAGTGGTTGTTGGTTTTCCCCATAAGTGTAGTGAGGCCCAATGTGTCAGCAAAATTGCTTGCAAGTGTGGCTATAGATCTGCTTTCTCTGCTCTGTCAGAACTTATGTGGAGTGGGGAATTCTAGCCTGGGTATGCTGTATTGAGGCAGATTGTGCCCAACTGGAAGACTTTCAGCAAAGATCAAGCAAGATGTAGTTTTAAAAGACTCTGTTTGAGATGAGGTTGGAGGGCAGTAGATAATGGGCAAGAAAGAAAAAAGTGAATGTCAAAGTAGACAGAGAAGCAAGCAGCCAAAGTCTGGGGCAGAGCAGATCTTCTACAGTCAGCCATGACTACTGCATCTTCATTTTAGAACCCAGTCTCTAACTAGAACTACCACCATGGTAAAGAGCAGTAAAAATGGCATATTGGCCTTCAAGCTTCTATTCAGAAAGGATCTCCCTTCTACTTTCCTCTCCCAAGTTGGAGTCAGCCATATGATCAAGCCCAGGACCAACAGAAAGGAGAAAGGTGACCACACATGGGTGACCATAAAAAAACCAACCTCAGTAGTTGAACCTGGCCCTTTCACTCAAGCACTTTCGGTAAAATAGTTTACATCTCTGAGTTTCACAGTTTTCTTTTCTATCATGTGGGGATGAGGGTTCCTGTGCCGTGAACTTACTGTGACGATTAAATTAAGTCATGTTGGTCATGGTTGGTACACGTCTCAATAGTATCAGTGCATAGTAACTGCTCAATAAAATGAGCCACTGCATCGGTTCGAGCTGTGCAGGTACTTCTTCCCTGTTCCTTACCTTCACGGAGCACGAAGCACTCCACAACATCAATAGATGCTAAGTAGATGAATAACGAACGGACATATGTTCACTAAGAAAATTTAAGGATCGAGTAAGTGTACCCAGGTCTGGAGAGATGACTCGGGGGTTAAGAGCCGTGTACTGCTCTAGCAGAAGACCCAAGCTCACTTCCCAAAATTAATACAGGGTGGATCAAACTGTCTGTGGCTCCACCCCCTAAGGGTTCTGATGCTTCTGACCTCTGCAGGTATCCACACTCACAATCACACGCTCATGCAGACACAAACACAGACACTCATACATATAAAATTTGAAACCAATAAAATAAATATTTTTGAACAAAAGATACCATGATGAAGATAAACTCTCATTATGATTAATGCGGGGGAAAAAGAGGTTAGCTCCCACAAGCAATCTTTGATTCACACCTTTCATGCTCACACCTGACACTTAAAATCAAGGCAGAGTGATCACTCTTTGGACAACTGGGCGCTATTTCTGAAGAGCCTTACTGTGTAAGAAGGGATGTTGTGTGAAGCTGATTATCTAGACAAAAGTCTGGACTGTGGTGAGAGCCTTTTCGAGACTTGTTAGTATTTCATTTGAAGATCCATAATTAAAATGTGTATCAGGAGGTAAAAAAGAAGAGATATAAATAATAATCATAATTAAGGCCCACCTTAACTAAATGTAAAATCCTAACTATTTCCTTCCTATGTCCCTCCTTCAACCATATCAACTATATATTGAATTAATTTGCATACTATAAATTTTTATTACTGTAGAGCCCTCCCAATTTGCATGCCTTATTATTTTATGCTACAGATAAGAGAAAATCAGTATTCAAAAACTCTGGATCTTTAAAATTTAGCATATTTATATGTTTCTTGTGATTTTTCTGTGGCATTTTTTCTGTTTTACCTTATTCTGATTTGTTTTTATTTCATCTTATTATTATTTTATAGAAACCTGTTTTCTGAGGAAAGAGAGGAAGAAATGGTGTTGATTTGGGTGGGTGGGGAAGTGGGAGGATTTCAGAGGAACTAGGTGAGGGGACCACAGTCAGGATATATTGTATGAAAGAGTATCTGTTTTCAGCTTTAAAAAAGAAAAATTAGTGTGAATTAATTATATAATTTAATAGGCTTCATTATGACACTCATACATATGAAGTATATTCATTATATTATGTGTGTGTGTGTTTATTTCCCCTTTTACTTTCATGTTTTGTTGTTTAGTAACTAGGTGGGTTTGCTTATGGCTACTTAAAAGAGTGTGGGTTAGATATTATTTACAGGAATATGGACAACTTACCAGTGGCTACATAACTAAAGAAAAATCTCTTCTTCCCTTAGTAACTTATTAACTGTATATAGTTCCTCAGGGAGGGGTGAGGACTCGTGAGGTCCAGGTAACTGAGTACAGAAAGCATAGTTAAGGTCAAGTTCATTTGGGGGGGTCATGTGGGCACAGATGAAGGGATTTGGCCCAACTGACTGAGGTGTCAGAGAGGTGGTGTCTGGGAGTCATGAAAGAGAAGCAGCTTCAGGACTGATTTTAGGTGACACTGAATGCCACAAGGAAAAACGTTTTTTGTCTAAGTGGTCCTTGTTCATGAACTGGTAATGAACCAATGTCTTCTTCCGTGAAGGGCCACCACTTCAGAAAGTACCTGACCCCAGGACAAGCCATTAGAACCCTGTGTCAGCCTGCCTACATATACATGGTACTTGCTTTCCACATAACTGCTGCTAGAGATGATAGCTAATTGCTACAAATTTTAAAGTAGAAAAACCAGATTCATAGGAAAATCAGTAGGCCAGACAAAGTATATAGCCTTTTGCATTGCAATCATACAGGCAGGAGACACGAGACAAATCCTGAAAAGTAACTGAGAAAACATGAGAAGACAGGTATAGAACCTTTGTACCACAATTTGATATGAACTGAAACATCCCATCCTGCAAGAAGACACTTGATGACTCAGAAATAAACAAAGCTTATAAGCCTCAAGAAGTAAAGTCTCAGGAAGCTCCTGAAATTTACAAGATTCACAAGCTTCCCACTTGGGCAACCTCCACCTAAGGTTATAGGAGCAGGAGCAACCATTCCAGAGAAAAGACACTCTGACCTGTCCAGCTCTGCTGGAGATCATGCATCGAGCTTCAGAAACGAAGTTTTTGTGAATTAGCATTTAGGTTGGTACTAGTCTTTTTTTGTTTGCTTGTTTGGTTTTTGGTTTTTTGAGACAGGGTTTCTCTGTATTGTTTTGGAGGCTGTCCTGGAACTTGAACTCACAGAGATCCACCTGCCTCTGCCTCCCGAGTACTGGGATTAAAGGCATGCACCACCAATGCCCAGCGGGTTGGTACCAGTCTTACCATGCAGTAACTACCTTGGGTTCGTCCATGTTCCTATAAGTAACCCTTCATCCATACTTCTCTAAGGGACCTCGATAACGTCGCCTAGTTTGCCTTTGGTTTGTTGTTGGTGATCTACCTGGAGTGAGCAGATGTTGTTAGCAGTTTCCCAGAAAAAAAGTCACATAACAAGGGCAGGTAGAGAACAGGAGCATCTCAGGGGAAGTCAGTGGTGTGTTCCATCCCATTTCCTTCCCTCAAAGCTTCTCTGTGTGACTTGCAGACTAACACTCGGCTTTGCTTCCTATGACAACCAGGGGAGATAAAAATTGTCTCCCCTGCACTGCCATTTTGAGGATTTTTAATAGTTCGCATAAATCACATAAAATTTCCTAGCATAGAATCTGTCATACAGTAAGCATTCACAATGCATGATAAGATTTTTACACAATTTTAAAAGTGTAATTGTTGGGTTTGTGTGTGTGAGTATAGTTTGCTAACAGTCTGGAGGTAAGAAAAATTCAAGATTACCAATTATTTACAATAAGAGTTTAAAGTGTAGAACTGAGGAGAGGAGTAGTTTAGGTTTTAGACATCCTGAGTCAGAAGAACAATGACTTCTAAGATACAGCCAAGGAAAACTAAATAGAGAATATGTGCATGCAAGTATAAAAGCCTAGGGCTGATGTTTCAAATTAACTAGGGGCTTGTGCTGCAAGGAAGCAGATTCTTGAACTCCAGTGACTTAAAGAGTAAGGAAAAACATCGTATTCCCCTAGCAAAAACTTAACACTGTGTTAATTATCTTAAAGGCTTTGCAGCATCCTGAAGGACCTAGGCTCTCCCCACCTCCCCTCCACCAGCCCAAACAAGTCCATTTCTCTACAGAGGTGGTATCTTCAGGACTGCAGGCACTTCAGGGTCGGCTCCTGACACAACAGGGAGGCTATTCTTTTCTTACCAGATATTCCCTAATACATCTCTCCTCTCCCCTCTCCCCTCTCCCCTTTCCTCTCCTGTTGATTTGGGATAAATTCTCTTCCCTGAGTCATAGGCTAAAAGAATTGAACCCACTCACACTGACTCACATAAATCCAGGCTTACCAAGATTTACCCTAGGTCCAGAGAGAGTGGACAGTGGATGGGACTACCACTGCATAAGAGGTCTCACCACCTTACGTGACTGATTGAGTCTTTCTCCATGCCACGCTTTTGATGAGCATTCTTCACAGTCACATGACTCCAGCTAAAGGCATCTGCCTTCTGGCTGCTGACTTCCAACCTTCACTACAGAACCTGGGTATCCCTGTCCTTCCAAGAAAGGCTCCTGTCACTCAGCTCTTCAAAGCATCCAGGGCAATGCCACTACCACAGACTAATTAAATGAACCCAAATAAAATGTGTGAAGGCCTTTCCTCACCCTCCACACATGCCACCTACAGCCAATCCTGCCTTGGCTCTGAAGAGTCTGGATGGATTGGTTCAGCTATGTGGACTGCCTGGCCGTCCCCTCCAGAGGTGCACAGCGAGCAGGAGACTGCATTGACTAGATGGATGACAGATGGTGGCATGGGTAGCCAACAGATGGTTAAAGATCATCTTGTTGCCAAGAGGAGCAGTCAACCTTGGTACAGGCAGAACAAGGGCCCTTTGTCTCACTGATGCATGTGACAAACTCACTTTTCATCAGACATTCAATTCCTCCTCTTTCCTGAAGTCTTCCCTGTTTAATGACTGTCCAACCGGGAGATGGCACCCAAGCATTGTACAGGACAGCTGACCTGCTTCAGTTCCTGGATAGCTCAGGGGGGGAAGATCATAAGAACTCAGACCTCTCACTGCACTCTCTCCAAAGAGGACAGTGGTAATAAACTAATCTAACACCGGCTTCAGTGAAAGATCACAACCCAACTCTGTAGGGAAAAGGGACCAGTCAAAGAAACACAACCAGCAGAGCCAAAGAAACACACTTTGGCCCTGCAACCAGAACTAAAGAAATGTACCCGGACCCTGAAACCAGTGCCAAAAGAACACACTTTGTCCCTGGAATCAGAGTCAGTGAAAGAAATGCACCCTGGCCCTAAAATTAGAGCCAAAAGTCTAAAAAGGACCAGAGAAAGAAACACACTTTGGCCCTGAAACCAGAGCCAAATCCAACCCTAATCCTGTACAGAAAACTAACCAATCCCTGAGCAGAGCTCTAGCCAATCTGAGCTCAGCATTAAAATCTGACCAATCCCCACCCTGGAAGCCCTATATAAACCCTGTGTCTGTTCAGCTTGTGGCTGTTTGCGCTACCGGCTGTCCTCTGCCACTCTGGCAGAGGGCAGCAACTCTCTTGGAACCTTCTCTCCCAATAAACCCCTTTAATGAACTTCTGGTGAAGATCTTCTTTTGTGGTGGTGGTGGAGCAGGAGCGACCCTGGGCAGAGCAGAGTGAGCAGACAGAGCAAAGTGAGCAGGGCTGTCGGCTCTCTACTCTCAACTCTCTGGGAGCAGAGTTGAACTGTAGCAACTTGTCCTGGGAAACCTCCTGCTGAGCAAAACTGCTACACTGAGCGAACATCCCCAGCTGGCAGACCCTGTCCGGCCTGAGCAGAGCCAATACACTGGGGAAGCCTTTCCCTGAGGCAAGGCTGTAAACTGCTAAGCTTACTACAACCTGTGGTAGTCCTTGGCTCCCGAGTTCCAGGATACCTTTCCACCTGAGCTGTTAACACTCAGTATTCTGTGACTCCTGAGTGCCAGAATACCTGACCCATCCGTTCTGACCGAAATGCCTACAAACTCCCTATGCCCTACAAGGTCACCTCTAATTCTAACATTTTCTTATATGTTTTAGGAAAATAGCAAACTTTCTGATGGCTGTCTTTGTAACAGCCACACTCTTAAAGAAACAGTTTGTTTTCAGGGTTGGGGCAGGGAAGGTGGTTCAGTAGCTAAAGCCCTTGCCACAAGAGTGAAGGTCCTGAGTTCAGAGCCTCAGAACCCCAGTGCATCTGTAACTGTAATCTCAGCGCTCCAAGTCAAGATAGAAGAAAGACAAGGGAATTCCCAGGAGCTCTTGAGCTACCTAGCCTGGTGTACTTACCAGCATGCAGGAGCCCCATATATCAAACAAGAATAGCAAGAAATGACCTCCATACACACCAAGCTCCCTCACTCACACACACACACACACACACACACACACACACACACACACACACACGGTTTAAGGGAGGTGGAGACACACACAAAACAGACAGAGTGAGAAAAATAGAGGGAGATTTTAAAATGTTTAGCCTCTAATTCTGAAATTTTTCACAAGTTGTCCACAAAGAAAATGTTTAATCATTTTCTCCCTGGGCTGAGCCCACATTTTGTCAAATGGTTGCCATACAAATAATTTTCCCAGAGGTAATTAATTTTCTTTCTCATCTTAATGATGATTTGTCATCATCCTTAACTGGTATGAAATAAAAAACAGAAATAGCTACAGTGTAAATTTTCATTATTCACTTTTAGAAACTTTAATTGGGGTGTGGTCCACAAAAAATAAAACCACACATACCAAAAACATATTGGTAGATTTTCTTCATACACCCAAGCATACCCACTGAACCAGCACCCATCTTGTTAACAATACCCCAAACTTCCCAGCAGCACCCCTTAAAGCTTACCGCCTCTCCTGACTTGTAGTTGTACCAAGGAGTTTTTTCTGTCTTTGGACTTCATGTAAATGACTTTTATAGTAAATTGTCTGGCTGCATTTATTCAACATCAGCAGAAACCCACATTTTGCATAAATGCCATTCTCAGGGCTTAACGCACATTCTATTGTGTAAATAATATACTAGAATTTATTTTTCAGCCCTAATGTTGACAGACATTTAGGTCATTTCCCATGGTTGGCTATTTCCAACAGTACCATTTTGAATTACTTGATATGTTTCTTCGGGGGAATATATGTTAGTGTTTCTGTATCTACTACACATGTGAACCAAAGAAATTTCTAGGCCCTGGGGGGTGTACTCAGTTTTAGTATATTGATTCTGACAAAGTGGTACCATTAGATTGCTGACACTTTTGAAATGTAGAAAATAGTTTATGGACCCCACTATGGCCCTCTTGGATCCTATAGCCACCAGCAGATATCAGTTAAGAATTCTTGCTTACAAAAAACCTATTTGGTATAAACTCACTCCATTTAAAACTAACACCATTACTAGTAGAACTTGGAATCTGACAAACTCCTCTGTGATGGTTAATATTGGCTGTCACATTGACCAGGATAAAGGGTGACTAGATAAATGGTAAAACTATTCCTGGGCATGTCTGCAGAGGGCATTAAAGGAGAAGGAAGAATTGGAGTCCCCATAGGCAGAGTAAAGAAGATTGGACTCTGCCATAGGGCCCCCTCTGAGAGCCAGCTAGAGCAAGGAAACAGAGGTGAGGTCGCCGATCCTCCCACCCATTTCTTCTCCCCTTCTCTCCTTCCCTCTCCCTCCTCCCTTCTCTCTCCTCCATTCTCCTCCTCTCTCTATTTCTCCCATTCTCTCCTCTCTACCTCCCTGTCTTCTCCCATCCTTTCCTCTTGGTTTTCTGTTTTCCTCCCTCATTTTATCCCCACTCTCTCCCCCTCCTTTCCCCATTTTCCTTTCCTGCTCTTCCTCCACCCCCTTCTTTTCTCTCTTTTTCTCCTCCTTCCCCACCAACCTCTGAGACATCTATCCTCTGCCTTCCTTCATCAGAGTCTCGGGATCTCCACCCTTTGTTCTTAGAATGGTCTACACTACCTACTCCCTGAGGGTGGTGTGTTGTGGGCACTTCTCTATCTCCACAATCACATAACCCAGATCCCCTGTAAGTCTCCTCGTGTGTATCCATATAAAGCCTGTTGGTGTCCTTTGTAGATTTATAGCTAATATATCCTTGCTTTAATATTTTCTGTTATCCTCGGCTATTAACCAGATCTTCACAGGTAAGACAGGAACTTCATAGTCTCCAGGGTTCTCTTATGTGATAAGGACACTGAATCTTAGAACATCATGTGATCACAAGTCTTATATATCTGGATGGAGTCTAAAAATAATGGCCACATAACTTCTCTCTTCAGCATCAAAAAGTAAGGGACGTAGACACAGGCAGATAATGTACACATTTTTATGTCACAGACCTAGGTCTGCAGACTTATTTAGCATGGCCTCCACACACTTGGGCTCACATGTACAAGCAAACACAAAGGAATAAAAACTGAATTCCCTGCTGGCCTCTGCTCCTCCGTCCTCATGGTGCTCTAGTTAAATGAGTCCTCCTGTAGACAGACATTTCTGTCCCTCCCAGTCCTGCAGCCGTTCAGTCCCAAATAAACACACATAAACTGTTTGGTCTTATTGCTCAGGCTTATTGCTAACAAGGTCTTACATCTTAAATTAACCCATAGTTCTTATCTGTATTCAGTCACGTGGTTTGGTACCTTTTCTCAGTAACGCATTCTCATCTTGCTTCCTCTGAGTCTGGCTGGCCTTCCCTCTTTCCAGCATTCTCCTAAACTTCCTGCCTGGCTGCTGGCCGATTCACATTTTATTAAGCCAATGTGAGTGACAAATCTTTACAATGAAAAGAGCATATCCCACATCATCCTGGCTTCTCCCTCAAACAACATTGTGCTTTCCCCATGCTTCGCACCCCCCCCTCTGTCCCAGTTACTCACCCCACCCTTGATTTTTCATGTGGCTCCCTCTTTGGTGATACACATCTCAACTTGAACGTCACCTTCATGGAGCGTCCTGCACTGCTCAGTCTCCTAGAGGGGTTCTTCCACCACCTCATCTGTCTTACTAGTTTCTTACGTGCTTTTTAGTGTTCCTCTTTGTGGGACATCATACTTTCATTTTCAGTGCCTTTCCACACCAAGGAAAAAATTCCCAGGTACAATGAGCATATTTCTTAATGACTGCTTCATCCCCAGCATCTAAAATAGTGGCTCCTCACAATGTTTGAAGTACAAAAGATTGAGGAACAAATTGATGGCCCAGGTGAAGCCATCACCAATTGCCTTTAAACACAAACATGAAACCAAAGTCCCACATGCCATAATTTACAACTGTTTCCTTCCTGAATTCAAGATCAGCAAGAGATTCTGATCTTGTGAGGGCCACATATTTCCATTACCTCATTTCAACAGATCATTGCTGTGAAATTTTGAACCCACAGATTTGAACTAATATCTGCAGCTACTCACGAGTGCATGAAGACAGCTATTTACCAGGTCCAAAACCAGACCTGCAGACTATGAAAAATATAACTCCAGGGGCTGAGGGTCCATTGAGACACTGATGATGCTCTTCCCAACTGCCCCTGCTCTCATGCCAACACACGATCAATGGGGAAGACACCCTACAGAGAGGCCCTCTGTCAATCATGCACACACTGCTCTGCCAACTCAGCAAAGCCAAGAAGCAATGGTCTGCTAATTGTGCTTTGTGGCCTCAGCCAGGAGCTTCAAGTGACTTCCAAATCTTTGCCAAGAAGAAGAGGTGGCTTTGTTGGAAATTTCCCAATTTAAAAATAATATGGTTCCATGGTTTTGTCTTTTTCCGGAAATTTTTCATTCCATGGGTATCAACAAATTATGATTTTTCTTTCTTCACCAATTTCAATACCGATTAGTACCTATGAGATACAGTGTAAAAACAGCAAAATAAAGTGTCAAAATGATGCTTAGACGTTAGGAATGTTCATCAGACCAAACACAGTAAACAGGATTTGTCTGACAGAAAATGACAAAACTGTGTCATCAAGACTGATCAACTAAAGCATTTTAAAGCTGACATTGAAAATAGCATTATAGAGGCTGGGGAGATGGCCTGGTGGGTAAGAGCACTTGCTGCACAAGCGTGAGGGGCCTGAGTGTGAATCTCTAGCATTTGTGTAAAAATCTGGGTGTGTTCACACATATACCTGTCATCCAAGAGCTATTGGGAGTAGAGATAGGAGGATCTCTGGGGCTTGCTAGGTATCAGTCTAGTTCCAGGTTCAGTGAGAGACCTTGCCTCAAAAGAACACAGTGTAGAGTGGAGGAGCAGGACACTTGTCTTCCTCTGGCCTCCAGGAAAAGCATTTACACACACACACACACACACACACACACACAAAATAGGCCTCTGATATCTTCCCTTGGCTCATACCTTTAATCTTAAGCTATGTATCCCAACTCAACCACAAAACAGAACCTAAGGTGGCTCCTGGCCACAGGCTTCAAACAGACATTCTCTCCCACCAGAGGATAAATAACTTGCCTCTCTTTTGGGATTCGGGTTGGGATTCCCTTCAACTCTGCCACACATTTTCACCAATTATCCACAACCCTCAATGCCAGAAAGTCCCCCTGTGTCCACGTTAGTACAAAAAAGGAGCCTGCACAGAAGAGGAATCGTCCACACCCATGCTTCCATCTGAAACACTTGCTCAGAACTACTCTACAAAGTCGATAACGCAGCCCGCAGTAGCCATGATGTCAAGCTGCATTTCATAAAGACTGCAAAGGCCTCACCTGGGAGCCAGTAACACAAGACTGAGATCTTAGCTTGGAGAATTTTATTTTGCTAGGCTGACATAACAAAATCCCTGTAGAACATTATTTACCTATTCTGAAGGCTAGAAGTCTGGGACTTAAGCTGCTTTATTGGGTGTGGGTATGTCTGTGTACCTGTGTGATTGCGTATATTCTGGTGTGTGTGTGTGTGTGTGTGTGTGATGTGTGTGTGTGTGCGCGCAAGCCAAGGGTCAGCCTCAGGTGTGCTTCTTCAGTACACCATCCCCCTTATTTGAGACAGGGTCTCTCTCTGTTTACCTGAACTTCACCAAACCAAACTGGCTAGACTTGTTGACCAGCAAGTCCCAAGAGATCTTCTGGTCTCTACCTTCTCAGAGCTAAGATTGCAAGGCCCCTTTGAAAAATATGAGTTATAAGGGATCCATCTCTGGTCCTCATGCTTGCAAAGCAAGTACTCTCCTAGCCAAGCCATTTCCCTGGCCCTAGATGATTTTTATTCTGCCATGTCTGTGTCCTCTCTCCTTCGTCTCATAAAGACACTAGTCATGTTGAAGTAGGACTGTGCCCAGGGTCCTAATCCTAACCAACCCGATCTACTTAAAAGATTTTATATCCAAATATAACTGTAGTTGGAAGTAGTGGTGTTCCACTATGTGAACTAGCCAGAAGCAAATGATAAGAACAGATACTACACTTGATCTTAGCCAAAAGGCCGAGAAGTGATGCCAGAAGCAATTGAGCCACAACTGGGTTCTACAGTGCAGCTTGACAGCTAGAGTCTCACAAGGGCAGCATTATGCGACTAGAATCTGTGTGCTCTTCTTCACCTCAGAGATGAGCATAGAGAAGTCACCACATGGGAGGTGAGATGCTCAATAGATGGAGAAGTCACCACACAAGAGAAGTACAGATATCCACAGAGGAAGCATGGGCTTGGTAGAGATGCTGGGGAAAGTCTGGCCTCTGAGAAGGTATTAATGTAAGATGGAAGCTCAGCTCCTTTCAAAGAAGCAGATGAACAGTTTCCAAATCTTCAGAGAAGAACCAGAGAGGGCCTGCATTCCATGCAAGGGGAATCAGGCCAGAAAAGCAAACAAGAAATGAAGGCACAGTTAGTTGAGTGTGATGACTAATACTGACGGGCAACTTGACTGGATCCGCAATCACCTAGGCGACAAACTTCAGGGCACATACACGAGGAAGTTTCTAGACTGGGCTCACTGAGTCAGAAAGATCTACACTGTTGTAGGGAGCTTCACCCATAGGAGGGAGTGAACTGAATAGAAGCAGGGAAAGTGAGCTGAGCACCAGCATTCATGTCTCTCTGCCTCCTGACTGTGGGTGCAGTTTAACCGGATGTCTCAAGCTCATGGCCTCCCCAGTGTGAAGTAATGGACCCTGAAGCTGTGAGGAGAGTAAATCTTTGCTCCCTCAAGTTGCCTTCATCAAGAATTTGTCACACCAGTGAGAAAAGTAGCTGACACAATGAGGAAGCCTGAATGAGAGCCTGGAATTAACATGAAAGCTGTGACAGTTACAGTGACTACATTGGAGAACCCTGTGGAATGGAATCTCTGGCCATTGCTCGAATGGCAGTGGCCTTACAGCGATCAAGCCCTGTGTGGTTATTAATGTATGGTGTTCATTCACAAACTCTGCAAGACTGCATCATAGCCTATAAAAAGGGGGCATGCATCCCACAAGTGAGAATCTCTTTAATGTGAGCTGGCTGCTGATTTTTATATAAGGAAGTTGCACATAAAATCTACATTTGCATTTCTTTATCAAAATGTGAAGACCTTATGACACAGCATGGCAGTGGTTGGCTGGAGCAAAGAAGGAGTCTCTTTAGTGGAATCACAGGTTCTCCATTCCACTGTCCTGCTTCCTAATTTAAGCTCTTGCATGGGGCAACAGAAAGTTTAGCTTGAGGTCCCTAAGCTCTGCATTTAATGCACCAAACTGTGGGAGCCTGGTGGAGTAGGATCTGGTTTACCATATATTACAGTAGTGGCAGAAGATGCAATTGTCAACCCTGTTGTTGAGGGTCTGTTGTCACTGAAGATTCCATGTGGTATATTTCCCACTTAAGAGAGACAAGATATGCGCAGATATTCATTGCAGAAGCCTAAATACAATGGAAAGATGGACATCGGTTCATTTTGTAAGACACTGCAAAATTTTGAGGTGACAGTGATCGATGGCCTATAGAAGCAGAGGCTCCATAAAGAGAGTAGGGATCATAAACAGGAGTGTCATTGCTCACTGTCACACAGGGTATGAAAAGCTCAGGCTACAGCCTCAGATATGAGCTGGGGAGCTAGATCACCTCCTGAGTTTCAGTTGCAAAGTGGTAAGAAGTGTATGTGTGTGTGTGTGTGATGTGCATGTGTGTGTGGTGTGTGTGCACACACGTGTGTGCATTTATGTTTGTGTGTGGTGTATGTGTGTGCACATGTGTGTGCATTTATGTTTGTGTGTGAGCATAGGCATAGCTGTGCTATCACGTGTATGCAAAGGTTGTAGGACAATTTCAGGTATTGATCTGTGCCTTCTGCCTCATTTGAAACAGTCTGTTGATGCTCACTGCCGTATATACCAGGGTAGCTAGCCCTCGAGCTTCTGGAATTAGTCTGCTTCCAGTTCCCATCTCATCTCTGGGATTGCAGAAGTATACTACCATGCCCAGCTTTCCATTGCTTCTGGGAATCCAAACTCAGGTCCTTGTGCTTGCGGATCTAGAACCTTACCCACTGAGCCATGTCTCCAGTCCCAAGTCCTGAAAAATTCTTGAAAAGGAGAAGTTTTACCCCCAAATCTGATGCCCTGAGAGGCACCCAGTTTTAGGTACCTGATATGTGTTGGCATTGAAAAGAAATGCTTCACCTTCCTTTGAGCTATTGCTCAGAGTTTCTAAGAAATTCCCAGAACATTTCATCCTGATTCTATTGCCTTGGGTTGCTCACCCAGGAGGGGGAAGAGAATTTTCTATTGCTGAAGATACCATGAACTTTAGAAACATGGCCTAGAGGCTCCTGGGATGGAACTAACCTAAAAGCCTCCTCTCTGGAGCCTTGGTACCAAAAGTCATCATGCAAGTTTCCAAAGGAGAGAAGCCACCAACAGTCCTACCCACCTATGATGCTTATGAACCACAACAATGACCACCATGGCATAATAACCTTAAATGTGCAATAGTATCATGCATACCTTGGTGGTAACCTGCAGCTCCCCTTGAACTTAGGACCCACTCAACAAGAGGAAAATTATACCCGGTACTGGAATCTTAGCCAACTGCTCAGGGCTAGTGAAGCGATTATAGATGATAACCTACAACCACTACCCTGCTAAACCAGAACAGTCCCTAACCACACTCTAAATATGATCCCACCACTCATAAGAGAAACTACTCTTTGCAAAAGACAGAGGCCATCACAGAAAATCACAATCAATCAAAATACCTCCATAAGATTTGGCTTCAGGCAAGCCTGTAGGAAATTCTTAATTAGTGATCGATGGGGTAGGGCTCAGCCTACTGTGGGTAGTGTCATCCCTGGGCTGGAGGTCCTGGGGTCTGTAAGAAAGCAGACTGGGCAAGCCATGAGAAACAAACCATAAAGAGCAAGCCAGTGAGCAGTATCCCTCCATGACCTCTGCATCCATTCCTGTCCTGTTTGAGTTCCTGTCCTGGCTTTCTTCAGAGATGGGCTACATTATGCAAAAGTAAGCCGAATAAACTCTTTCCTCCCCAGGATGCTTTTTGTCATGATGTTTCATCACAGCAATAGAAACCCTGACTAAGATAACTATACTAACTGAGGAGGTTGTATTTATGTGTTTAGATATGAATATATATGCATATATATGTATACACACACACACATATATACATGTGTGTGTATTTGAAAGAGAAAAAGAAGGTGTATATGGACAGCTTTAGAGGGTGTAAAGGAAAAGGGAAATGCTATAATTATTTTTATAATCTCAAAATAAAAGAAACAATTTTTTAGAAAAGAAAAGCATGCTTCAGTAATGTAGGTTCACTGGGACAGGTGAATAGCATAGACTGCAGTGGTCAGCACACAGTGGCCTAGTTAATTACAAGCAATGACTCCATGCCTCACAGGCTCTGTGAATCTGGACATCTAGGCCCTTTGTAATTTCCTATGCCCCATCTGTAAAAAAGAAATCAATAGTGCTTACCATGTCTGAAAGAACTAAATTTAAGGTGTTAGTATAGCAGCTGATTCTAAATACAGCTGCTCTCTGCATCCATGGGTCTTTCACTCAGAGTCAGTCGGGATAGAAATATTCAGAAAATGGGCTAGAAAAATAGCTCAGTTAGTAGAAGGCTCTCCTAAAGTGAGTAAAGCCCTAGCTTCCATCTACAGCAGCACATAAAGGGGGTGTGGTGATACATGCTTGCATCCCATGCTTGACAGTTGGAGGTAGGACGATCAAGAATATAGTGTGGTCCTTGGTAGCATAATGAGTTCAAGGTCAACCTGAACTACAAGGGATCCTGCATTGAGAGAAAGAGAGAGAAAGGGAGGGAGGGAGGGAGGGAGGGAGGGGAGGGAGGAAGGAAGGGAAAGAAAGAAAGAAAGAAAGAAAGAAAGAAAGAAAGAAAGAAAGAAAGAAAGAAAGAAAGAAAGAAAGAAAGAAAGAAAGAAAGAAAGAAAGAAAGAAAGAGAGAGAGAGAGAATTAGGACCCAAAATTTTTTCTATGTATATTGTACATGTATAGGGCTTTTTTATTTTTTGCTCGTCAATATCCACTAAAAACACAATGTAACAAATGTTTACATATCACTGACCTCACATTAGGTATTCTATGTAATATAGACATACATGACTTTTAGTATTGTACATGGGAGGGGGCTGTATCTGTGGATTTGGGGACCCAGGGAGGGTCCTGGAACTGGTTACTTATGGGTACTAAACAATGACTGTACACAGTAGCTATTACTATCCTTGTTTCTGACTCCATTTAACAAGGGGTAAAAAAATAAAAATCAGAAAGAGTGAGCCTCTTGCCCAGATTGCAGGGTCATAAGTGACAGGATCACAATTAAAGCTGGTATCCATGTGCCTGAGAATATCTGTGGTTCTGGCACAGTGTCCAACCCTGTCTGTGGCTGCCCAGACAATATTAGCAATCCTAAGTGAAAGGGGAAAGAGAAAGTTACAGTAATGAGTTAGAATGCGGCAATTAAATCTTTCCTGATGGTTGAGCTTTCTTTTCTCCCAAATCCCTTTCTTCTACCTATTACCAATGTCGTTTCCATATGCGTATTAAGCACAGTTCCCCGTGGAAATACAGTGTCATCCATCCAAGTACAAGTCTTGCTTAATAAAGAATGGCAGGGCAAGGTCACTGGCAAAGCTGCCTGGCTCTGCACCAGTCCTCCCACATGGACGGCGAAAACACTGCCACTCAGCCCCACAATCCTGGACCTCCTCCAGGAAAAGTGACAGGCCCACCATGTGTGTAGCCAAAGGCACAGAGGTGGTGGAGATGGCTTGGGAGATGGAAGAAACATGTCAGGGATGTGTGGAAGCCAAACAGATGGCATGGCCTGTCCACAGGGGGCTTAGGAGCCACAGCAGCAAGCTGATGATACAAGCATATGTGTGGCCAGGAGGACCAGGAGAGGGCCGTGGAGGGTGAGCCACGGAGGTGCCAGGCTTGGCAAAGACCAGCCAGGAATCAGGGACAAGCATTCATGAGTTTGTAAAGAAGCAAACCCTGGCAGGGGAGAGCCTGGGCTTGTCCGGAGGGAGTGGAAGTGGTGGGATAATCAGCAGGAGGAGAGGAGAAGATGCTAGCCCGTCAGGACAGCAATGGTAGGACATGACTGCCTGGCACAGGGATGGTGTATAGACTTAGGGAGTCTCTCTGTACTGAGACTGGGCTTTTCTGATGTCACATGGCTGCTTTAGCTGCGTTTCCATTGGAAGTGATTCATCCATCGTGCTTCTCAGCATAAGTCCCTGTGGTTGGGCATACATGTGCACCATTTGAAAAACAAGAAGGTAAAGTGAAGAGCAGCATTTGTCTCTTTGCACCTGGCTACAGGCGCAATGTATCCTCAAACTATGGACCAGAATAAACCTTCCTTCCTTCCTTCCTTCTTTCCTTCCTTCCTTCCTTCCTTCCTTCCTTCCTTCCTTCCTTCCTTCTATTGCTTTTGACAGAAAATGTTGTCACAGCAGTTGGGAATGTAACTAATACACTCTCTTGCTGTCCACAGGCGTCATCTGGATCAGGGGGATTCTTGTACCTCAGGGTATTAGGATGGAGCGGTGTCTGCCTGCTCCCACCACTGGAGGCCACGTGGACCCTGGTCCACGTGCTATAGGAGTCCATGCCAGCAGCAGCCTTGGCCTGAAGCCTCGTTGCTCCACATCTGGGTTAATCTAACATTGATGGTTGATGGTTTTCTCTATTATACCTCATCTGGGGTGGCATGCAGCTGTGTCTAACAGCTTTCAGCTTCTTTCCATCCTCCTTCTGCACAGATTTCTCATAGACTTTGAGGCTCCCCATGGCTGTTGCCAGCAGCACTTGCTCACCAGGGTGTCCTCCTCTTTGGGGTGCCTCCCATTATAGCCTGGTATTTTCAAGGCAACATGCTGGCATCCACTCCTGAGCTAATGATCACATTTTCTTCACTCAAGGAGCTGGGATGGCAGGAGGTTTGGAATTGATGTCTGAGTGAAGTCTACTGTATATTCTTCTAAGGGGACAGACAGAAACCAGGGAGCTCTGTCTTTTATGAGGCAGCTTCCTGGTTTATGCTCTCTTCCTGTTAGCCTGTAATTTTAAGGAGCATGGCCAAGCAAGATGTACATCTTAGAGGCCACATTAAGTTCTTAGCTGTTCAAATAGTTGCTGTTGATCAAACAAAATCCTTACATGTCAAGTCTGATGAAAGGGTTTCTTGGCAAAATGATTGCCAGGCAAGTATGAGGGCCTCATTTTAGATCCCAAGCATCCACCTGAAAGGAAAGAAAGGAAGGAAGGAAGGAAGGAGGGAGGGAGGGAGGGAGGGAGGGAGGGAGGGAGGGAGGGAGGGAGGGAGGGAGAACTAGAGAGATGCCTCAGTAGTTAAGAAGAGCACTGGCTGCTCTTCCAGGGGATCTGAGTTTGATTCCCAGAACCATTATGGAAGCTCACAATCATCTGTACCCCTCTTCCAAGGAATGTGACACCCTCCTCTGACCTCCATGGTTACCAGGCACACACATGGTACACAGACATACATGCAGACAAAATACCCATGCACATAAAATAAAAATTAGAAAGTATAGTCACAATTGGAAGCATCTCTGTAACCCCAGCACTGGGGGAAAGGAGGCAGCAGAAACATGGGATTTCTGAAATGTGTGCCTCCCAGTCTAAGTCAGAAAGTTCAATGAAAGCCCCTGCCTCAAAACTTAAGGTGTCAAACAGCTAGGAAAACATCTGATTTTGACCTCTGCTTTCTATATGTACATACACCAGTGGTTTTCAACCTTCCTAATGCTGCGACTCTTTCATACAGTTCTTCATGTTGTGGTTACCCCCAACCATACAATTATTTTTGTTGGTACCTCATAACAATAATTTTTCTATTGTTATAAATCCTCATGTAAATATATTTGGAAATAGAGGTTTGTCAAAGGGGTTGCAACCCTCAGGTTGAGAACCACTGACATATACACATACCTGCATACAGATAGGTACATATGCAACACACACACACACACACACACACACACACACACACACACACTTTGGATGTCCACAGTCCACAGAAATAAGAGTTAACAAAATAAAAGTGTTAGTGGTGGAAAGTGAAATAGCTCCTAAAAATAAAAAAAGAAAATACTTAGGAACTTGAGATGTACAAATCAAGGCTGGAAATGACACTTATCTCTAAGCTTTGTGAGAATTAACTAATGTTGAGCTGCTAGAAAATCTAAGTGATACATAAATGCTAAACAATTTAGTTTACCAAACCATTTATGATGCTTGCAGAAATACCATGCAATGCTGATATTCTAGAAGATTAATCTCCTCCCCAAAGCAAATGACTTTCAAAATGGCTTGACGAATGACAGGGAAATAGTAGTTTTATGAATCTAATACTGATGTTCTCTGTGGCAATGAAACACATATTAAAAGAAAAAAATCTTTCAATAACTTCAGGATGATATTGCCATATCTGGGTGGTGGTACCTGACTTCCCAATGAAGCCAGTTAGAGAGGCTGTCTCTAGAGGCACGGCACTTAAATGCTAACACTATGCCAAGAACTGAAAACACAGTGACAGAGAAAATGATTCCTTGCTCTACCCATCCACATGGTAACTCTCCTGGTTCCCTACTCCCTCGAGTCTAAGGGTTGGGATATGCCTGTGGTCAATTTCTCCCCTGGTTGGGACCATATTCTGCCAAAGTGACTCTTCCATGGTCCTGAAAATGCTCTGAGGCAAAAAAGCAAGGGCACAGGAAGAGTCTAAACTGTCCTGCATAATCATGGTTATCTCAGGGACACGCCCCAGGATACCTTGATGTTCCATCAATGGTAGCAGTCACAGAGGGACAATGAGCAGGAAGATGATGATATGAGCATTAAACAAATAGGGAGGCAGAGTTAAAGACTGTAGAAGGAGGGAAACCAGAGAAAAAAGTGGTAGGAACAAGGGAAGAAGATGGAATACTTGTCTGACATATACAAACTCCTACGTTTGATCCCCAGAACTAAATAATGAGGATGTGGTGGTGCATGACTTTAATCCCAACTAGGAGGAGATGGAGACAGAAGGACCATAAGTACAATGTCATCTTTGCCTGTATAGGGAGTTCAAGGCCACCCTGGTATACTTAAAACACTTCATATTGATGTGATGGTGATGATAATGATGATGATGGGATGGTGATGCTGATGATGAAAGAGATTAAACAGGGAAAGCAAGAACAAGGTAGAGGGAGCAGTCAGGATCCAGAGAAGCTTGGCCCACCAGTTGTGGGAAAGAAAGGAGAGCAAAAACCAGCTTCCCAAACAACCAGGATAGTTTTCTAAAGAGAAGTCATTTCAGAACACTCAGGGAAGGGTGACTAGAGTATTAGAAGGTTCTGAGGCCCCCCTCTAATGAAAATGAGATTCAACAGAGAAAAAGAAAACCAAACCAAAAAAAAAAACACTAGCTTCTTCCAAACATGCGATGATATCCTGTGCTAAACTGAAACTTGAAATTTACAACTTTAAGGAGGGATGGGCAGTGGCAGTGAGCTGGGTGCTATGCCCCATTGTGGCTGGCAAGTTCATTGCAAGACAAATGTGCTGGCTGCTCTGGGCTGAGGCTTCCGACAGCGCATGACTGGAGTTGGAATTCAGAGATGGGGTGTGTAGGTGAAGCCTGTACCTAGACAACCTAGCTCTTCCCAAACTAACTTTCTTGCTAATTCATTGGTGCCTGAAGTTCTAGAATAATGTATTTGGTAGAAAGAAAAAAATGAATGCCCAAATACTGAGTGTCTATGAGGCACCAAATCTATGACAGATTTACATAATTATCTCATTTAATCCCCACCACACTCTCTGAAGTAAAGACATTTAATCCTCATTTCACAGAAGAGGCCATCAGAGCTATATTCATTAGTTGTCCTGCAGCTGTGATAAAAATACTTGGGGAAAAAAAGAGAACAACTTAAGGAAGAAAGAAATGATTTGGGGTCACAGTTTTAGGAGACATTCCATCATGGTGAGGAAGGCATTGTCCAGACATCTAGTCACACGGCATCCACAGTCAGGAAGCACAGAAATGGATGCTGGTGCTCAGCTCTCTTTCTCGTTTTCATTCAGGTTAAGACCCCAGCCTGCTGAATGATCCTGTCCCCGTTTAAGATGTAAGTTCCCATTTAATCTGGTCTAGATCCCTCACAAGCATGCTCACAGATTTGCTTCCTGGGCAATTCTAATTCCCATCTAGATTAACGATCACAAAAGCTAAAGTTGGTTAGCCAACATGCCCAACACTGCATTGCATCAGTAATAAGAGGTAGAGCCACAACTGAAATTATAGCTTTCTACCCCCAAAATCCCAGACTCTTCTAGGTGCATGGGCCTCTGTTGAACTGAATGCTTTATATATTGGGACCAATGGCATAATCTCTTAAAATAACCCCATACTTATATAGTTATCTAGCTTTTCCCATTCATTTAAAGCACAGCTACCCAGCACCTTGTTGGGATCATGCATTTAGCATGTATTCATGGTGTCCTACTTTTGTACCAGTTTTGTGCTAGGCATTGAGACTGGTGTGCCTCAGCAGAAGAAAGACACACGAGTAAAAAAATTACAGATCATACTGATGAAATGTGCCATGAAGGGAAAAATTGAGAGGCTGTACAGAATGTACCAGGGGAAGGGTGACATCAGATGACATTCAAAACATGAAGGAGAGGGACAGTAACAGATGCTGGGAAAATGAGATTCCAGGCAGCAGGAGCAACCATGAAGAGAAACAGAAGCGCACAGTGAGGTTGAAGACAGCTCACCAGACTAAAGAATGGGGAGAGAAGTGGAGACAGAAAAGATGGATGCTTTGGAACAGAGAGAGCAGATGCTGTGGGGATTGGGGAGCTCTTTGGGAAGCCTGGGTTTTATGCTATATGCAAAGAGGATCAAGATGGAGTACAATCAAGGAAGGGATGCAATAGAGCTCTGACCGTAAGAGATTTCTCTGCCCGAATCTGAAAAGAAGACTGCCAAATATCAAGGCAGGATGGTTAGAAGACCACAGGAAAGATTAGCATCACCAGAAGACCCAGGGTGGCAGCAGCAAGGAGGAAAGGGGTTGACTCTGAGACGCTTTGGAAACTGAGCCTAAAGGACTTGTTAAATGATCATCTGTGGAGCATGACTGGGTTTCCACTAAAGAAATTAGATGAGTAGAGGAACCATTCTTAGAATGACTCAACAAAGGGAAAAAACAACAGTTCTCATTTCAAAATATATGTGTGTGTATTGGGTGGGGAAACACACATATACATGGAAAGAGGTGCATACATGTAAGCATACATACAGAGGCCAGGAGTCAACATCAGGCATCCTCTATTTCTCTTTACCTTAATTGGTTGAGACAGGGTCTCTCACTGATCCTGGAGCTAGAACCAGCTAGAATAACTGAGCAATAAGCCTCAGGGGTCCTCCTGTCTCTTGCCAATGAGACATCAAGCACAACTGAGAGAGAGAGAGAGAGAGAGAGAGAGAGAGAGAGAGAGAGAGAGAGAGAGAGAGAGAGAGGATATTGGCTTTGTGAGTACAAGATTCACAGGGGAGACCAAGCCATAACATTTTGGAGAGGGGAGAGTAATAAGGGAGAGCATAGCAGATGAAAAATGCTCTTTTATCCCCAGTATCCACATTTGCTAGCTTACAACCACTTCTAGCTCCAGCTCCAGAGGATCTGATGTCCTCCTTCAACCTCCAGGGTAACACACACACACACACACACTCATACACACACACACACACATATATATACACACATATACATGCATACACATGTTCACACACATATACAGGTACATACACACACATACATACATATATTTGTGCATATTAAAAATAAAATAGAGTAGAATCCCCGAGAAAACACTGATGTTTAGCTGTCTAGAAGAAGAGGAAACTGCAGCAAAGAACATAGGGAAGGAAGAGGAAACCCAGAAGGAGAGCATCTGCTGCAAGATGCTTCTAATGTTTCAGAAAGGTGGAGGATAAAAACACCAAAGCAAAATGATGAATACATTAGAATTCTCATTCCAGGAAAGTTCATCATGTGATGAGAAAGGCTGGTATGATTGATGTAGAAATAAAAAGCTATTGTAACATTTATTGAGCACTTACTGTATGACACAAAGTAAGGGAAATGATTTATGTGTCATCGTCAAAGTCCTCCAGTGAAGTGGAATCATTATCCTCATTTTGTACATGATATTCTGAAAGAGTTAGAAACTCACCAAAGGTCACAAAGCCAGTTAGAAGTGTTGGGGTTTAAAGGCAGTCAATGAGACTCCCAAGGAGCCCCTGGTAACCAAAGAGATACTGTCCTCATTAGCTCTAATCTGAAGGATTGCCCAGATCAGACTGGCCTGTAGGAATGGAATGTCTGCGGGGGATCATCTTGACTGTTAACTGATATAGGAGGGCATAGTCCACCAGGGGCAGCATCATTCCTTGGGCAGGTGCTCTTGAGCAGGTCAGAAAGATGACAGAGCAGGAGTGTGAGCATCCTACTAAGCATTATCCCTCCATGATTTCTCCTACAAGTTCCTGCCTTGACTTCTCTGGATGATGGACTGTGCCTCATAAGATGAGATAAATCCTTTAATCCTCTAAGTTTCTTCTGATCATGATGCTTGTCACACCACCAGAATTAAAAACAGTGTCCTCCTCCCATTAGAGAGAGAGATACGTGACCAACCCATTAGAGAGAGATACCTGGTTGGCTTTCTGCCTTACTGACCTCCCCACTCCTGCTTCCATATACACCTGGATCTGGGTCAGCTCTTCCTCCTTGGGTATCTTTGTTCTGTGTAGTCACTGCATTAGCTATGTTTCTTGTTGCTGTGACAAAATACCCAACCAAAGGAATTTAGGAAAGGATAGACTTATTTTGACCAACAGTTTGAGAGTATAGTCCATCAAGGTAGGGAAATCATGGCCACAGGAGCTTGAGGTATCTGGCCATATTACATTCATAGGCAGAAAGCAGAGACAGGTGAATGCTAGTGCTCAACTCATTCTTTTCCTTTTTATTAACTTCAGGACCCAGTCCATGGGACAGTGCCACCCACACTTAAGGCAGGGTAACCCCTCCTCAACCAACCCTTCCTTCAAGTGTTTACACAGGCTCATCTGAAAGCAAGTCTCTTAGTTGATTCTGGATCCAATCAAGTTGAAAATTAAGAGTGGCCACATTGATCACATCCAGAGAGGCAACCCCAGGACAGACTCACTACACAGAGCTTTGCTCTGACCCTAACTTCACCCCTTACAGCTCTCCCTAGCTTTGACAAGACAGAGAACCCTTGCCCATGACTCCTTTAGACAACTCTGTTCCTTGGGTAGTTCCAGCTTCACTTTGAGACAAAAGGCAATTAGATCAGTCTCAGTCACTTCAGATATGGGCTGACACAGCAGAGACCCAATGGGGTATCAAAGTGAATAATCATTGCTGATAAAACTGAGGAAAATGGAAGAAAAAGCCATTTTAGCTAAAATTGCTTCCTATAGAACCATTTTGAAAGTAAAAGGTACTATCTTCTTGTCAGTGTTGACATTTCTCCTGCTGGATAAGTGAAATTATGCCTCCCTCAATGAGTAAATCTCTCCAAGAGGGAGGTGACAGTTTGTTTGGTGACTAGAGAGGAAAGATTTGCTCAGGTGAGACTGACAACTTTACAGATGTGTGAAGGACATTAGCATAGCATGCAAGTGTCCATCGCCATAGCTCTGCCTATGATTTAGGAGGCAGCTACAATCTTTACTGAGCATATGCTCAGAACGCCAACTTTGTCTACATTAATCTGGTTCAATTGACTTGATAGATATCTTCATTTAATTTCTGTGATTTGTTAGGTGATAGATACAACCGTGCACCCTAGGCTTACTACTTTTCTTTCTGTCTTACTTTTTGTCCCAACTTGTCACTCAACTGTAAGCTATAACTATCCAGACTGGCACCTATGAACTCTCTCCCATAGCCTGCTGAGCCAGCTTGCAGGATAAGCTATCACCTGTTTGTGTGAGTTCGGTATCACAAAACTAAAACTAAAAAAGGCTCATCAAAACTTGTTTGGGGAGATGGCCTAGCCAGTAATGAGCTTGCTGTGCAAGCATAAGGACCCGAGTTCACATTCCCAACACCCAGGCACGGTGATGTGTATCTGAAATCCTAGCACTGACACGGAGACAGGAGACCCAGAACTTTCTAGCTAATTAGTCTAACCAAACTGGGAAGTCCAGGATCTGTGAGAGTCTCCCCCATGTCAAAAAGCAAGGGTAGAGAGTGCTTGAAGATAACGTCCAGTGTTGACTTCTGACATCCACGCACATGCACATGTACACACACATACACAACACTTGAGCAAAAACATGATAACAGAAAACAATTTTAAGAACTAAATCTAAAAACTATTTTAAAAGATTTCTGGCCCTGCATCAACACTCAGCACTCAAGACTCTGGCCTGAGGGAGTCAAGCTTCCGGGTTCCCAGCCTCACTTCCTTTCCATCTGATTGATAAATAACATGTCAGCTAAGCCCATGACAGTTAATGCTCAGGCATCTAAGTGAAAATCCACAAACCCTGTGGCTGCAGAAAGAAGCAAGAGGAATTACTCTGAGGGGTAAAAAGCAATTCCTTGCTATGGAAGAGAGCCAAGGACCTGTTATTTCATAGCTGTTGAGCTGAAGCTTACAGAAGCTTGGCATCTGCAAGCGCCAAGCGTGTGTTCCTAGAAAACCAGAGTTCAGCAGTGAGAAATGGAAGCTGACACAGAATGGGAAGGGCACACACCGTATGCGTGGATGCAAGTATTCTCGGAGGTGTCAAAGGATGCCTGCCTCCTGCCTCATGATATAAACCTGCAAGCTAGCCTAACATCACAGCTAGCTGGTCTAAGGCATGCACATCTTTGGGGAAATGCAAAGGTGCAGTACTGCAAACCAGATTACATATGACGCAGGGAAAGGACAGAAGAGCTTGATGAAACATTAAGAGGAGAAAAGCTTAACAGTGTTCATGGATGCAGTCAAATACTTATATGTGTGTGGTGCATGTCTGTGTTCATGTGTGTGCAGTTGCACTGCAGGGGGTGGTACCCATTCATGAGTGCGTCTGTGTGCTGAAGCCAATACAGTCCTCTGAGCCCACTTAGTGTTGCTTATATGTATATGATTTCAGAGCTGACCCCTTGGCTCATTCTTGGGGAAGACTAACTCTCCCTCTCTTCTAGGAATGAAGAACCTACATCTATGACAACATTATAGTATGGCTGCCTATACAAGCTTCACCTTGTTTTATTTTTATTTTTATTTTAATACTTCTATGTTTGGGTGTTTTGCTTGCATGTATGTTTGTGAACCACAAGCAGGCAGTCCCCACAGAAACTAGAAGAAGGAATTGAATCTCCTGAGATTGGTGTTACATGGTCATGAGCTGTCACCTGGGTGCTGACACCCAACTGGGGTCATCTGGAAGAGCATCCCATGCTCTCAACCCCAGCCATCTCTCCAGCCCCTTACCTTGTTTTGTGAGGCAGGATTTCTAACTGGTCTGGAGATTGCCAAGTAGCCTGGGCTCCCTGCCCAGCAATGCCTAGAGATCTGCCCACCTCTGGCCTTTTAGCACTGGGATTAAAAGCATGACCCACCATGCCCATTATTCTGTTTTATTTCCTGTTGCTCTGATAAAACACTCTGACCAAAGCCAACTGAGGAGGGAATTACATTTTCAGGAATCTGCCATTGAAGGAATCCAGAGCAGCAACTCAAGCTGGAACTGAAGCAGAAACCACGAAGGAAGCCTGCTTACTGACTTGCTCAGTCTGGCTCATGCTTAGCTAGCTTTTTGTATAACTCAGGCGTACCTGCACAGGGAAAGGTACCACCCACAGTGGGGTAGGCCCTTCCACAGCAGTCATCAACCAAGACAATGCACCAGTGACATAACCACAGGCCAATCTAACTGAAGCAGTTCTTCAACTAAGTTAAGTTAACAATAAAAAGCTAGCTAGCACACCCATTTTATTTTACATGGGCTCAGTGATCGAACTCAGATTCTTTTGTTTGTTAGGCAAGCACGGTGCCGATTGAGCCATCCTTCCAAAACCTGAAATGTGGTATTTATCACCAGATAATCATAGTGGATTTTTTCTACTGCTATGAAAAACAAATCCAAGGTTGAGCTTTATAAAGAAAGCTCACGAATTTGGAGACTGAAACGCAAGACTAGGTATCCCTATTGGTTTGGTCTCTGATGGAGGTTCCCAGCTATTTCACCATAGAGAAGACACCATCATGGCAAGAGAATACATGACAGTAAGTGACCACATGGAAATACAGAAAACAGGAGATTTAGGAGTCATGTCCCACTCTTCCACAGCAACCCATTCCTAAGAGAACTAATGTGTTTTGGCAGGTCAGTGTTAATTTCCACTGAGATCAGTACCCACCTTGAACTAATCAGCTTACTCCACCTCTGGGGACCAAACTTTCAACATATGAGCTATAGGGAGATAAGAACATCCAAGCACAGAACAGTCAGGAAAGCACAATAGGAACCTAACCCCCCCAAAAAATGGGAGGGAAAAGGGCACATAGGAGAGCTTGGAGGTGAATACACTAAAAATCTATTATTTTCTTGCATGAAAATGGCTTTATGTAATTCTGCATAGCAAAAGTTTCTAACTGATAATGTGATGGTTAATGTTGACTGTCAGCTTGACAGGATCCAGAATCACCTAGGAGACAAACATCTGGATGTGGCTATGAGGGAGCTTCTAGACTAGGTTCAAGGGGTGGGAAGACTCACCTTAAATGGAGGCATCACCATCCCGTGGGCTGGGGTACTGGACTGAACTAAAGGAGAAAAGCTAGCTGACACTGGCATTCATGTCTCCCTGCTCCCTGACTATGGATATTAGTGGTCTCCTCACACTCCTGCCAATAGTTCCTGACCATGAGAAACTATTCAAACTGTGAACAAAAAGCAAGCCCTTCCTTCCTTCCTTAAGTAGCTTTTGTTAAGTATTTTGTCGCAGTAACAGAAAAGTAACTAATAGAGATATCTTCACACTTGCTCCTATTTCTTCTCTCTTCTTGCCTCCACCATCCCCACCAAATAAATCAAATTTACAATCTAAGATGTGACTGATACGATATGTGGCATCATTCTGCAAATCATCAAAAAAAAAAGAAAAGTCAATTAAATTCTCACCCACTGGTTTCAGAGAAGTTAAAAGCAATCATCAGAAAATCTATACACTGCCAAGTATGTACTCAAAAACATCAAACACACATGCACAAATACACGCACACATGCATAACTCATTCACATACACAAATATATACATATAGACAAGCATATACATATTCACATGTTATAGTTACCATATATGCATACACAGCTGAGCATGTACTTATATGCATATCACACACATTCATAGACAAGCACACACAACTGTCATATAAATACCCATCAAACATACACACACACACACACACACACACACACACACACACACACACACCACATCAATGAAGCAGGGATAAGAAAACTGCTATCAGCCTGGCCTGGTGGCTCACACCTTTAATCCCAGCACTTGAGAAGCAGGTACAGACTGTGAGCTTGAAGCAAGTCTAATCTGCACAGTAAATTCTAGGTCAACCAAAGCTATATGGCAAGACCTTGTCTGGAAAAGAAAAGAAAGAAGAAAGTTGCCATTAAGAACCAGTTTTAAACTTGTGCCACTCCTAAGGAATGGCAGAAATGTGGTTTTTACTTTTTTGCATGCATCTGCTGTGCAAAGACAACTCAGAACACCACTGACAGATGAGGAACCCGGTTTCCTAAGAACCACGTCTTATTTTGAAGACTGAAGGCAGCAACACTCATTACAGCTGCCTTCGCTTTTCCCTCAGTGTAGCAGGCTGTCCCCATCACCCCGTTCCTCTTTGTTGGTCCCATTTTCTCTTTTCTCTTTTCTTCGTATGCACCTGTATTCATTCTCCTCCCTCCCCCTGCTTCACACCCCTCTCACTCTTAAAATGTTCATTTAGTTGCTGTCATAGCTCATTATGTGGTCTGCTTCAACAGTCCTTGCTGATGTCTTATTGTGTGTGTTTATTACGCTTGATAGGTAATTTTATTGAAGTTCTTTTTGTCTCCTGGATTGCGAGTAATCTCATGTCTCCATGCCTGTCGTATTGTCCCCACAAAAATGCTATGTTGGCATTATGCATGTTTGTTATAACCAGGGAGCTCACAGTGGGGATCTGTGAAGCTGTAAGTCAGTGCAGTGGTTCTGCCTCTCAAGTGCTCTGACTATAATGAAGATGACTTGTATATATCTGGCTTAATATTCCCGGTGCTTAGTGGCCATTCCCTTTTCAGTAAGAAGGATTTCTTTGGATCAGTTTACTCATGGAGTGAGGTATTTGTTAAAGCCATAACTGTGTCCCTCATGCAAACGTGGATACCAGTTCATTAAAGTTTAATTATTCAAGTGACCACTTACCACCTCCAAGTTTCACGCTGACATTCTGAGAAGTTCAAGGCCTATGACAGAGACCCTGTCCTCTAGTTTGAGAGAAGCAAGAGAACACGTGGGCTGAAGACATGCCCTGACAATCTCTACATTGTGAGTCAGCAGCGGTCTACCTAGATGTGCCCACCGGACTCACCATTATCCCTGGACTTAAAGAAGGGAAGATTTATTTAGGCTCACAGCGCCAAAGCATTCCATTTGTGGTCTTTGGTTCTGTTGTTTCAGGACACAGAGGGATGCAGAATTTTACAGGAATGCATAGGAGAGGTGTGACAGTTAATGTTGTCAACCTGACAGGGTCTAGGATCATCTAGGAGACAAATCCGAGCATGTCTGTGAGGGAGCCTCTCGATTAGGTTGCAGTAGGAAGAGCCACCCTGAATAGGTACAGTACTATTCCATGGGCTGGACTCCTGTTCAGATCTCTGTGCTACCTAACTGTGGATGCCATGTCACCACTGACTCACAATCCTTTGGCCTTGACTCCCCACCCTGTTGGACTGTACCCTCAAATTGTGAGCCAAAATCAACCCTTCTTCCCTTAAGTTGCTTGTTTCAGGCTTTTGTCACAGTGACTATAAAAGTAGCTAGTAGAGGGTCCCGACAATAACAGGTGTACTCTCTATCAAATTCTTCGTCTACATAAATATGGGAGACAAACAGGCATAACCCCATGCAACCTCATTTTGCTCCCTAAGACCAGCCCACTGATCATCAAAGGAAGAAATCCCAGTGGTCCTGAACAACCTCAGGAGAAATACAGGGTATGGAGAAGAGGCATATCACTCCACCAAACACAAGAGAGGGAATAAGGAACCAGTCTCTCAGTGTTCTACTTTTTATAAATCGTCTTATTATTAGTGCATGGACATGTGTAAACACGTGTGTGAATGGGTGTGTGCATCCATGTAAGTGCATGAGGAAGCCACAGGTGTCTTCCTGCCATATTCTCCACACTTTTTTGGGTGGGGGGAATAGAGAGTTTGTCACTGAATCTAATTGCCTAGGCTTCTTAACAAACATCGGGGATACACCTATCTCTGCAGACATTGCCATACTCAGCATTGCCATCTGTCCAGGGGACCCAAACTCAGGGCATCATGCTTTCATAGTGTTTTAATTACTTTCTTATTGCTGTAATAAGACACCATAACCAAGGCAACTTGAAAAAGAAAGGGTTGATTGGAGGCAGAAGTTTCAGAAGGTTAGTCCATGGGCACCATGGGGGGAGCATGGCAGCCAGCAAGTAGGCATAGAGTTGGAGCAGGAGATGAGAGGTTTTTTCTGGTCCACAAGCATGAGGCAGAGAGAGCTAACTGGGAATGGTGTGGTCCGTTGAAACTTCAAAGCCCACTCCCAGTGACACACCCCTCCTCCAAGAAGGCTGCAGGCCAAGAATTCAAATGTATGAGGCTATGAGGGCCATTCTCATTCAGACCAACACATTCTACTCCCTGGCTCCCATACACTTGTAGCCATATCATAATACAAAGTGCATTCAGTCCAATTTCAAAAGGCTCCCATAGTTTTTCAGTCTCAACAATTGAAAAGTCCAAAGTCTCTTTTGAGATTCAAAGCAATCCCTTTATTGTAAGCCCCTGTAAAATCAAAAGGCAAATTGTATACTTCCAACATACAATGGCACAGAATATACATTACCATTCCAAAAGGGAGAAATAGGGGCTTGTTGAGGAAATACTGGACCGGTGCAAGATCAAAACCTGGCAGGGCAAACGCCAAATCCTGTAGCTCTATGTTCAAAGTGGAAGACTTAGATGACTCCACCCTTCCAGCTGTGCTGACTACAAAAACCTTCTCTCTCTGTTGAGCTGGTTCCACTCCCTGTCTGCAGCTCTCCCTGGAAGACATCCCACAGCTCTGGCAGCTCAGAGATCCTGGGATCCAATCCAGGTCTCACTTTTACAGTTTCATACAATGGCCCCTCAGGGCGTCCATGCAGGGACTTCCCAGCCACATTCCTGACTTCAATGGCTTTCCTTAATCACTGAGAAAGGTTCCACAACCCCTTTACTCCTGTAACCTTTTTAAATCCAATGTCGTAATCATATGACCCATGTTGTCAAGTGGGTCACCTGGTCCCTCCTTCAGTTACATTTGTAGACAGAATTCCTCTGGCCTTGTCTTCCACAAACAGCAGGATTATCTGGGTGGGGTCTTGCCCTTAGTGCATCCCTCACTTATTCTATTTCCCATCAGGCCTCTCCTTACCTCTTTCAGCACAAGCCTTGGCTCCAACAATATATTTCCTGGTGTTTTTTTCTCCTCGAATTGTATGTTTTGTGTTTCTTTCTGCCCCGCTTGCTCTTTTTAATTGTAAATCTGAGTTTTAAAAAAAAAGACTGATCACTACTAATCACATGATGGCCAATATCAGGCTGTCCTGAAATCTCCTCTGCCAATAAATTAATCTAAAATTTCAATTTAGCTTCAGGCAGTTTCTTAGGACAAGGGTAAAAAAATGTTCTTTTCCAACATATCCCAAGAATAATCTCTAGCCCATTTGTTAATATTCCTCTCTCAAATCACTTAAGCTAGGCCTCCATAGCTCATATTACTTTTAGCACTACAGGCCTCTAAGTTCTTACTAGGATGGTTCATTAAGTCCCATATACAGAATTCAATTGATTTCCTAGTCCAAAATCCCAAAGTCTTCCACATTCCTCCAAAAAAACTATTGTGGTTAAATATCACAGCAATAGCCCACTCCCTGCTACCAACTTCTGTTTTAGTTGCTTTTTACTGTGATAAGACACCATGACCAAGACATCTTATAGAAGAACAAGTTTGTCAGTAGCTTAAAGTTTCAGAGGACAAGTCTATAACCGTCATAGCAGGTAACATGGCAGCAGGCAGGCAGATACGGTGCTGGAGCAGCAGCTGAGTGTCTACATCTAATCCACAAGCATGAGGCAGAGTGAGAGCAAACTGGGAATGGTATAGATTTTTTGAAACCTCAAAGGCCACCCCTGTGACATACTTCCTCCAATAAGGACACACTTCCTAATCCTTCCCAAACAGCTGCGCCAACTGTGACCAAGCCTTCAAATACACCAGCCTATGGGGGTCATTCCCATTCAAACCACCAGGCCCAGCAAGCACTTCACAGAGTGAGTCATTGTCCCAGCCCTTAGATAGTTATTCTAGCCATATAAAACTATTAGCTAGAGAATTACTCTTGCATGCAGGCCCAAACCACACAACCTTTTGACAAGATGCTGGGATAATTGAGACAGTGACTTAAACTGATATTCAGAGTGTGTCCCCTTGAAAGCACAAACCTGATCCTGCTTCCTCTGCAGGCAGTGAGGTACTTGATATTTCCACTGATACTCTTCACTCACTTGAAAGCATTTCATTCAAGAATCCGTGAACCAGAATTTTGAAGGAATAGAGCAAATTTTGCATGCTGAGCTGGTCTCATACAGACACTGAGAAGACAGAGCCCAGCCTCAAGCTATCAATCATGGAGAATTTGCAAAACATCTCATATGATTTGGTCCCCTGGAAAGACAGCTCAGACAGAGAGTAGGGGGTAGTGGGCCTGAGGAGAATGAGGGTGCTCTGAGATTAAATGAGAGTTTTTACCTCAATTCTTTACATCAAATGTCTTAACAGAATTCTCCCAAATGGTTTTTTTAAATAATAACTATAGAGGGCAACTTGCCCAGCCACAATGCCTAAGAGAGTCTCTTCTTCAAGCCTCTAGTCCTGTATTCCTCTTAACTTTCTTTCAGAGTTGATCAACTATAACTTACTTGTGAAATGCAAATCTGTAAAGATGCCATCTTGACACTGGTTCCATACTTGAGGAATGAATCTCCACAAGAGCCACATCCTGTTTTCCCTGAAGAATCCTAGTGTGTGTCTGGACTCCAGAGTAGCTGGACAGTAACAGGGTGAGGTTCATTCACTCAGCAGGAAGCTAGGTATGTGAGCATGTGGATTAAAAGCATGCACCATTTTTCCATGGTTTCTGGGCATCAAACTTGGGTCCTCATGCTTGCACAGCAAATGCTTTACCCAGTGGTCATCTCCACAGCTGGGATTGGGGTTTCCTAAGCCTCACTACTTAGCCAGTTGTCTGAGATGTTGCATATACCCATACTTTGCTTCTTGTTCTCACTGAATAGTTAGTCCTATATGGATGCACCATAGTCTCACTCTTTACTAGTAAGGACATCAGACTAGTTACCAGTTCTAAGTGATCGTGAAGGAACCTGCCACAAACATATGCTCACACATGTAGAGTATAGTGTTTTCCTTGCCAGTCACTTTGCCCCCCCCCACCAGCTGCCTGGGCTCTGCCACAGTTGCAGTCCCCAAATAATACACAAGACACTGCATTAATTATTAAGCTGTTGGCCATTTGCTTGGTTTCTTACTGGCTATCTCTGACTTAAGTATTTACCCCATAATTGTTAATCTAAGTATTTCTCTTACTGGAAAAAGGGTCCGGACCACTTACTTCTATGGCAGCTACATGATGTCTGACTCTGCCTCTCTTTCCCAGAATGCTCCTTAACTCCTAGTCCCACCCATCTTGCTTCCCTACTGGCCAGCAGTGCTTTATTGACATATACTCAGGACTTCCCCATCACACATGCTTTAAATGTTCTTGGATATGGAATTCAGATGCCATATTCTAGAGCAGACTCCAACTTTAAGTGTCCACTGGGCATTGGACTCACTCTGTAAAGATGAACTATCATGGTCACAGCACTTCTAGCCCTTCACTGCAGGGCCAAGTCCCTGAGATTCACAGGCTTGTCACCATATGGTCAATGGTCAGCACCTGGTTTGGGAGACCCTCAGCAAAAACTGGAAGAAAGAAAGACAAGGCACAGCCACCATGCTCAGGGGAACTTCAAACTATGTTGTCTCAGTGTGCCAATGCTGTGAAGAGACACCATGACCATGACAACTATTACAAAAGAAATCACTTAATTGGGACTTGCTTATAGTTTCGGAGGTTTAATCCATTACCGTCATGTCAGGGAGCATGCTGGCATGCAAGCAGGCATGGTAGTTGGGGGTTCTACATCTATATCTGCAGACAGCAAGAAGAAGGAGACTCTGGGCTTGTCATGGGCTTCTGAAACTTCAGAGCCTATCCCCAGTGATTTAAGCCCTCCAACAAGGCCACAGCTGCCCCAACAAGGCTTCACCTCCTAATTCTTTCAAATAGTACCACTCCCTGGTGACCTAGAATTTGAATCTATGAGCCTATGGGGGCCATTCTTATTCAAACCACCACATAACTCAGGTCTGTATTATCCTGAAGCTTCTCCTACCATAACTGTAGAGGAAATGCCTAGGGGTTCACAGCAGATTTTTCAGTTCCTTGCCAGAGATTCCAGTCAGTCCAGAGTGATCCTAATAGCCTACATTTATTTATAACAAGCAAACAATGTATGGCACAAACTCAAAAGTGGCTCCCTGAATCTCTGTCCTAGTAGGCACAATCTTGCTTTCCTCAAATGTTAATGAGACCGCTGACTTGTTTGTAACTAATATGACATAGCAAAGGGAATGAAATCACCTTGCTCTGAGCAGGTGGTATCACAGAAGACTCAATCTGAGATGGTAGAAGACTCTCAGTCTAGAGACTCTTCTTTGGGACCTGATGCAGTATGAGGCCATGTTGGGAAATCTCATGTGACAAGTGATGGCAGGACCGGAAGGTGATCTCTATAAACTGAAAGTGACTGAAGGTGGCCTCCAGGAAGTGGCTCATAAGAATCCTTGGCCACTTTGGTAGGTAGTGTCCAAGACCTAAAGATTGCCTTCAGGGACTGAGGTGATCTCCAGAAACCACAGGAGATCTCCAGGAACAAAAGATAATGTTCACAAAATAAAGGTAACATCTAGGAACCAAAGGTGGCCTCTGGGAACTAACAGCAGCCTTCAGGAATTGAAGGCAGTAGCCAGTAACTGTAGGCAGTATCTAGTGTCCAACCAGAAAGACACCATAGCCTTCATCCAAACTACCGTAATGATATGAATTCTGTCACCACCCAAGAGAACTTGAACGTTCATCCTTCCACAAAAAAAAGTCCATCTGAGACCATAAACTAGTCAAGGTGTTGCTTTAGAAAAAGTCCAGTTAAGACTCCAAATAATCTTATTAAAAGCCCAAGCAACTAATCCACAGAAACAGTAAATTGACAAATAGATACATGTTGTTTAAAAATAGCAACTCTGTGAAACTTATCACAGCAATAGAAAATGAACACACCTGATGACTCGCATTTCCACAGCAATAGGTAACTAACATACCAGAGACATGTAGAGTTATGAGTCCTATCCCAAATCACACCTGGAGATCCTCAGGCCCAAACCACAGGGAAACTGAGACTCTAGTGGCCTCCAGGACCTTATGAACCACAACCTGGAAGTCCTTTTGACTTGGATGATCTGCCCCTTACTTGTCCTCAGTAACTCCTTCAACCATTCAGGAGTATTTTAGAATTTCAAAACCAACTGTCATCTGCCAACCTGGGCTATCATTTGGTTCTTCTCCATAGATCTTGCCCAGAGCCTTGCATTTGGAGATGCAACACCAGATGCTCTATAGTCCATTTCACTTTCTTTGAGATGGTGAGGAACTTCTGGAAAAATCCTTGTAGTCTCTAGTGCCTCTAGTTAGTTTTCTAGTATCTGATTGGTTATGGAACTAACATTTTAATGAATGCAAAAAAGATACCTGGTATGTGCAAATATAGTCACATGTACATGAATAATATGTATTTGAGTGTTTTTAGCATCTGCTTCCTGAGAGAGGGGGGTATGCAAACACCATAACATAAGGGCAGGAAGTTTGTCTATACTATTAACTGGTGTCTCTTTAGAACCAGAATTTTACCCAATATATATTTTCAAGTAGAAACCAGTCAGGGAATGGAGGGAGAAGAGAGAGAGAAAGTAGAGATGAGGAAAGAGATGGGAATAGAAAGAGAATGGCTGCTGGAACTGGACTGGTCTGTGTCTGAGCTAAACAAATCAATGTAGCTGCACTGAGACATTCATAAATAAGTGTTCTCTACCGTGGTGTGGTGAATTAGGTGGGAACCAGTGTTGTTGCCTAGTCCACCTGCTCCAGGACAGCCGGATCCTAACTGAGTATTTATCTGTCACAGATACTCCTGGTGCCTTCACTCGGCCACAATTTGCAGCCCATTGAAGACAGCATGCATGTTTTTAGAAACTCTTACAGTGACCCACCACTGTTCACCTTGGAGTCTCCTTCTCATGGTAAGCCACTTCCTGTCACACAGCGCAGGCACACAACAGTGAGGCCCACTGGGAAGGCCCTCATTAATGTGCAATAGCTTTAATAGGGCAACCTTTAGACAGACTGCTGAGTATGTAAGCTGATTAATGGAAGCAAGTCTGTGAGTGAAGTTTCCTTTAACTTCCGGTTTCCTTTTCCAGGGGAAGTCAGGCTTCTGATGTGGTTTTAACATGTACTTTTTTTTCCCTAGCTTTAGATTTCCCCAGCAGAAAACAGCTTTCAGGCAGTATTTCCCAGCTCTGTCACCAATCTCCCCCTCCCCCTGGCTCCCCCACCCTCCTCCAGCTTTGGGGATCTAATTTGGATCTAGCTGATGAGCTTCCTGCATTATTTATTCTTGAGAAAATTAGGAAAGCCGTTACCTGCTTGCCTCACAATGCTTAGCAAGTCCAACCACTGAGCGCAAGGACACGCTGTTTAGTCAAAGTATTTACACAGAATCTGTGTGTGTGCGTGTTCAACCTTCACAGTTAAAAGTGAAGAACAGCTCCTCATGCCTCAAGTCTTAGGTGTGGACCACGGTTAAACACAACCGAGACAGAAGGACGGAGAGGCACTGCACTGTGCGTGAACCCCGCTCTGCCCAACAGGCTGTACCCGTGCTTGTATACGTCTACAAGAGAAGATTGGAGTGTCTGTCTCTCAACACACTTTCCCTGCAGTGTGAGGCTCAGCTAGTCTCCCAGGAAAGAACCCGGGTTCCAAAAGAGATCAGCATTGAGGCAGACCATCCATCAGGGTTTGACAATGTGTGTTTCAACTCACTACGTAGCCGCGGATGACCTTGAACTTCTGATCCTCTTGCCTCTGACTCCTGGATCAGTGCTGGGATTACAGCATGGACCACCATGCCCAGTCTATGTGGTGCTCGTGCATGCTAGGCGAGCACTCTGCCAAACGAGCTACATCATCGGCCCACTTAAATGCTTATTGTGCTCAAGGCACTGGATGTATTAGAAGAGTCCGCTGAAGAGGTTGGTGAGATGGCTGGCCCTCAGCAGGCAGAGACACTTGCTGCCAAGCCTGATGACCCAAGTTCAGTTCTGGAACCCACACAGTGGAAGGAGAGAACCAACTCCTACAAGTTGTCTTCTGACCTCCACATCCATGCCATGGTACACACACACTCACACACACACACAAATGCTATTATCCTTTAATAAAGAAAACCAATAAGATGCATGTATTTGTACTCTTATCTGTACAATGAGGTTTAACTAGCTGGCAAATTTATGGAGACTGGTGTACCCCAGTTTCTCCAGTGTAATTCAGCAAACTTCAGACCGAACAATTAATGGTTTCCTACAAGTCACAGCCATGAGCATGAGAAGTGGGAAAGCCAACAGTAAGGCTCCAGTCCTAAAGCCAGCACTGGGGACATAGGGGACACAGGGTGGGATCATCGTGCCAACCCAAACGCTGGAAAGTGGCGAGGCTCCAGTTTGAAAACTGTGAAACAGGAAGACTTTTCCTGCTCTGGGAACAAACGTTTTTTGTTCTTTCAGGTTGTACTGGTTGGATGAAGTCCACCACACTGGGGAGGGCCATCCACTGAGCTGAGTCTGCAGATTAAAATGTTAATCTCGGCGCATGCCTTTAATCCCAGCACTCTGGAGGCAGAGGCAGGAAGATCTCTGTGAGTTCAAGACCAGCCTGGTCTACAAGGGCTAGTTCCAGGACAGCCTCCAAAGCCAAAGAGAGACCCTGTCTCAAAAAACCAAAAACAAAAGTTAATCTTTTCCAAAGACACCCTTACCAACATCACCAACACCCACAATCGTGTTTGAACAAGTGTTCAGAATCCTATGGTCCAGGCAATTTCGGTCATAAGATTAACCCTCACACCCATGTAAGCAGAGACAGAAATCCGGGAGAAGGAAGCCACCAAAAGCCATTCTGACGGTTGTGCAGGGACACACAGCTCCTTTAACTCCCTCAGCATGCAGATTTTATTATTTTCAATTTACCCAGGCAGAAGTGGACTCAGAGGAGTCATGCAGCTATCCATGGCCCCAGAGTTAATTGTGGGTTCTGTCCCCACTGACCCCATAGATTTTCTTCCTACCCATCACAAATGTGGCCTGGTCTACCAGCCCCTGTGCACAGTTCCTTTGTAGTTCTGTTCACATTCGTGCATGGGTTGACCGAGGTTTTTTATCTTATTTTTCTTTTTAATATTGAAGGATTAAAGCTACTCTCACTGCAGAAAGCTTCCAAGAGGTTTGATATTTTACAGTTCTGCAAAGTTCACCAGTCAGCTGGGCTGATGGGTGGGAAGGAATGATTTCTCGCTAAAGCTTTTAATGGAATCCACCCACCCAGTACAGCCTCTGTACCAAATGTGAGGCAGGAATCTCACGCCAAGATCTGAACACCATTCTTGTGGCACAGACTTTAAGATATATAACCCTTATTTCTTCAGTAGAGGTTAGTCCTTAAAACTAGACACAGGTTCCCAGCACCCATATGAAAGGCTACAACTATCTGTAAGTTCAGTTCCAGGGACTCCCATGGAGAAAGCCAGACATGTGATGCACAGGTATACATGCAGGCAAACATCCATACCAAAAAAATGTTTTTTTGGTGATTTTGAGACAGGGTTTCTCTGTGTAGCTTTTGGAACCTGTCCTGTGTTGGGGGAAGTCCTGTGCATTTGTCAATAAAGTACTGTTGAGCCAATAGGAAACCTAGATAGGAGGGACTAGGAGTCCAGGAGGACTCTGGGAAGGAGAAACACAAGAGAGTCGACATGTGACGCCATGGGGTAGGAAGCCCGGAACTATTCTCCGGTAAGAGACATACTTAGATTAACAATTATGGGGTAATTACTTAAGTCAGAGCTAGCCAGTAAGAAACAAGCAAGGCCAACAGCTTCATAATTAATACAGCGTCTTGTGTGTTATTTGGGGACTATAATGTGGCAGAGCCCAGGCGACTGGCGGGTGATATACCAAAGTGGCTAGCAAGAAAAAGCTTCTTTTAACAAAATGGTTGTCAGAAGCGGGATTGAATTTCCACGTAGAATGACAAAAGCTTTAAAGGAATTTTAGAAACAGAAGAACAGAGAGAAGCACAGATTTTTAATAGCAGCATTTTTCTCAGGTGTTTTGCTAGCGACAAGCTGAGATTCACGCGGCTCGTTTACTGGAGTCTTCCTGACTCAGCATAAAAAGAAAAACAAAACAAAAAACAAAAAAAACCACCAAGGTTGTTTTAAGAGACTCTGCTAACAATTGAAAGGTGTGTACGTACAGCTGGAAGTGGCAGCTTTTGCTGGATGGACTGAGGCGGTAAGCTGGAATCATGCTTATGCCCACCATCTTGAAAAAAAGGCAGTTTAAACTGCCTCGGTTTTAACAGATAAGACACGTGGCCAGAAAAACATAAAGATTTACTGTAAAGTCAGACTTGGATAAAGGAAAGCCTCTAAAGGTTTACAGTGTGTTTAAAAATATACGTGAGATTGAAAGAGAAAATGAAACGACAAAGTGGTAAATAAATATAAAAGCTGGCATTGTGGTGGCGCACGCCGGTAAGATTTACTCCAGAGGCAGAGGCAGGCGGATTTCCAAAGAGAAACCCTGTCTCAGAGAAAAATAAATAAAAGTAAAATAAATAAAGTAATAATAGATAAATAAATAAGCCACGTAAAGATGGAAAATACACAGAGAGTCTGGATACTGTACGCTATTGTGTTTTTCAGTTTTTTCATTGCTCAGGAAGGAACAGCTACTAAAGTACACTTGATTATAAATGCTGCTAAATTAATCCGACTTCTATCTTTTGAAAATGCTTTGACTTCAAAATTTAAGTATAAGGATATGTTACTTGGAAAAGGAGATTTTACTTATGTTTCCACAGAAAATGAAAAGTTGAGGATTCCTTCCAAGCTTCTGTGGTTTGACCAACCAAGACCCCCGGAAGCAGTGGACTAGGTGTTCCAACAACTGAAACAGCTAAGATGATGGAGCTTTACAGACCACGAAAATAAGGACTTGTACAGGTTTCTGAGTTTTGTCATGATCCCCATGGTATGAACAGCGCCCCCTTCCAACATGAAGCAGTTTGGAATGAGCGACGTCCTAATTCCCATCTTGTTTATGAATCTTTGTTTTCATTTAAATGGGATTGTTTATAATTAGTTAATGATCACAGCCAATCTCTTTTTAATGGTAAAAAGGGGAATTATGGTATGGGTATTGTTTTTCATTTATTGATACAAATTCAAGGTCAATTTTGTGATGTGTATATTTCTCCTCTTGATTAAGTATTGTGCTTATACTGATCTTTTAAAACGTAATGCATAATTGAATACAGACTACAGATAGTTACTTATAATAGAACTTATAGTTAGGTAAGTTAGATTTTCTAGATATACAGAAATATATTTGAGATAGATAGTCTTCAAACCTTTCAAAGACCTTCAGAAAATGGCATTTAAAATGGTTTAGGGTTTTTGTTGACAATGAGAAATGTCTGCTCCTGGCAGCACCAATTACGTCTGAGAGGAAGATGGGCATCAAAGAAACGTGTTATGGAGTTTGCTTTCAACATGGCAAGATTAGCCATTTGGGCAAGAAACTGCTCTTGCCTAGACTGTTTGACTGTTGCTGTATAAACTGGACATGCATGACCCACAGGAAAGTGACTGCTGATCTCAGTCTTACAGGGTTCCTGCTTCATGGAAGAGTCTACGAGACTTTCTATAGGACAGAGAAATGACTGACAGACTGCCAATGCAGATGGACAGTTTGAAATTTCCTGCTTTGCTGAGAAGTGTTCCAGACACATTGTGGCCTATGGGCTGAAGATGGATGCCCAAACGTTACAGAGGAACTTTGGGTGACTGTCCAGGTAGCAAGATGTCTCTGTCAATCCTAGTGATTATATATTATCCTTCTGTAGTCTTTGATGGAGTTGAAGACAGATAGTTATAATTATAGTTTTCCTTAGTTATGATAAAAGATAAGCTACATATACGACTTTGGACTCACAAGAATGAGATAGATGATATTTTCTTTAAATCTTACTAAATGTTGATAGAAAAAAATGTTGTAACTGTGTTCTTATTTGATAACTGTTCTGTTATACACAATTTGACTGTGTTAAAGTTAAGACCTTTCTTTTTGTTTAAACAGAAAAGAGGAGATGTTGGGGGAAGTCCTGTGCATTTGTCAATAAAGTACTGTTGAGCCAATAGGAAACCTAGATAGGAGGGACTAGGAGTCCAGGAGGACTCTGGGAAGGAGAAACACAAGAGAGTCGACATGTGACGCCATGGGGTAGGAAGCCCGGAACTATTCTCCAGTAAGAGACATACTTAGATTAACAATTATGGGGTAATTACTTAAGTCAGAGCTAGCCAGTAAGAAACAAGCAAGGCCAACAGCTTCATAATTAATACAGCGTCTTGTGTGTTATTTGGGGACTACAATGTGGCAGAGCCCAGGCGACTGGCGGGTGATATACCAAAGTGGCTAGCAAGAAAAAGCTTCTTTTAACAGTCCTGGAACTCACTCTGTAGACCAGGCTGGCCTCAAACTCACAGAGATCCTCCTGCCTCTGCCTCCAGAGTGTCACCACCACCCAGCAATAAAACATTTTTCAAAGCAAGATGCATAAATGCATGAATAAACAAGTGAGTTAATGAACAAAAATCTTCAGGGGAAAGTGGCTGACCACAGAGACACCCCCATGTGTTTTTCCTTACTATCAGAGATCAACTGAATGACCCCATGCTGTTTGAGCTCTTCTGGGGAAGAGGAACTTCTGATTGAGCACCGAGGCAACGAGGCAGACCATAGGGATGATTCTACCCAAGTATAGTTTGGAGAACTAATGAATTTAACTTGGTTCCTCACAGGAGCATGGTCTAGGGATTCTCACAGAGACATGAGTTAAGAGGTTGCCAGCAGCAATGTGGATGAGGACATAGGGGAGAGGCTATTTACAAGGGCAGGGATGAGAGGCCACCTCTAGGAGTGTGGACAAGCTACAGCAGCTGCCATTGAGGAAAATGTTTCTTCCCCAGTAACTATTAACTAATACATAGTCTCAGGGAGGGAAAGGGCTTTGTAAGTCACTATCCTCTGCCTATATGTCCTTGGCGGTGGGTGTGGCCTTGTGAGCCTTTCCATGATGGAACATTAATGGACCCAGCCTTGAGTAATCACAGTGCTGGGAGTTCAAGAAGGCAATGGCCATGCCAAGCCTGTAGTACAGTGTCCCAAAGTGCCCCGTGGGCTTTGGGGAGCCCTTTACTCTCTACTCATTTGTCCCCAAGAGCATTAGTACTTGTTGATTACACCCACTCCATCTTGAGAGACCAAGGTAGATTGCATTCACCTTTCCCATTAGCCCAGCAATACCTCCCCATGTTTTCCACAGCCAGCTTTCTGAGTGGGAATAGGTTCTAATCAATCTTCCCAGACTCATTTTTCAGAATCTCACAGTCTCCTCAAGGAACATTTCAACCCTGATTTATCATCATTACCAGACCCTAAATATTCACCAGATTGTATATTATTTATTACACCTAGTTAATTTCTCTGTTCTGGCCTTATGGGTCAAATCACAGGGCATGCACAAGATTATCCCTGGGTTGTATCTGGAAGACTTCTCTCCAGTGCAGAATCACATTTAGAAGGAAGAGGTTTGGCTCCCACAGAGCCTCTCTGAGGAGTTGAATTCTTCTGCCTTTTTTTAAATTTAAATTAGAAACAATCTTATTTTATACCTCAATCCCAGTTCCCTCTCCCTCTCATCCTCCCATGCCCTCCACCGACCCTCATCCAATATATTCTGCTCCATAGAAAGGGTGAGGCCTTCTATGGAGGATTATCAAAGTCTGTCACATCATTTGAGGCAGGGCCTAGGCCCTCCCCCGTTAGTCTGGGCTTTAAAGACTTGCGTATTCATAATCAGACATGGACCTGCATGGCCCCTGCATTACCCATGTGCAGCCACAGGCAACAGACACTGCTCCTCACCTCCACCCACCCATCTAGGGAAAGGTTGTCATCTGTATTAAAAAGATTAGAATGGGTAGAGCAGCAGAGACCGATGCCAGGTTCTCTGGAAGGAGAGAGAGTGCCCCATGGCCTCCCTTGTGGGACAAAATCACACTGCCAACTTGATGCATCATGCAGAACAAAGATTTCCCAGGGCCCCCAGAAGAAAGTAACTCAAGCCCCAGTCCCTTTATGCTTCCCCATAGACTAGCTGTAAAACTTCCCACCCGCTCTCTAACATCCAGCCCTCCAGATTCGCCCAAAGTGAGGGGAAAGTGACACAGTCATTAGCAATGCAAGGTCATGTTGCATTTGTAGCATACAGAGAAAGGCATAACAAACAGTAATCATGAGAGAAATGAAAATTAGCACCACAGTGAGCTATCACCTCATACCTACGAGGACGGATATTATCAAAATGACTAACTACAAGTAATACCCCACATATGTGGAGGAAGGAAACTCTCACGTGGGGGACTGTAAATCAGCACAGGTAGTACAGCCAACAGAATGGAGGTTCCTCAAAACATTAAAAATGACCTGCCCTGTAGCTCGGCAGTCCCACAGGAAGTCAGCATCTCAAAGAGTTACCTACACCTCTGTGTGTCTACCACAGCTCTATTCATAACAGCAAAGGCATGGGAGAAATTTAGTCCTTAGAACGGATAAAGGAAACAGGTGTAACCATACAAAGCAATACTATGGAAACAGGAACTCCCGCGCAAACTTGGAGGACGTTGTGTTAAAGCAAATGATAAGACAAGGGATGAGTATCGTAAAAACGTTCAACATCATTAGCCACCAGAGAAATGAAATTTGAAACTACTTTGAGATGCCACCTTACTCTAGTCAGAATGGCTATTATCAATAAACCTGGAAACTGCAAAGAATTCTGGGAAAGAGAATTCATGTTCATTGCTGATGGGAGCACAAACTGGTACAAGATTACGGAAGTCAATATGGAGGTTTCTCAAAAACTAAAACCTGAACTTCCATGTGACCCTGGGCACATTCCCCAAAAGATTCAGTATCTTACCATAGAGATGAATATCTATGTTTATTCCTGCCCTAATCATAACAGCAAGAAATAAGTCATCCATCAACAAATGAATGGATAGTTGAAAATGTGGTGCGCATATGTAACAAGAGACTATATTCAGTGTAAAAAAAATTGAAGTTTGTAAGAAATGAATGAATTAAGCCAGGCGGTGGTGGCACACGCCTTTAATCCCAGCACTCGGGAGGCAGAGGCAGGTGGATCTCTGTGAGTTCGAGGCCAGGCTGGACCGACAGCCTCCAAAACAATACAGAGAAACCCTGTCTCGTAAAACCAAAAAAAAAAAAATTTAAAAGAAATGAATGAATTGTGGAGGCATATTATTTAACAAGGTGAGCCAAACTCTAGAAACAAAAACACGGGTTCTCTCGCAAATGAGGTGTGTTAGTCAGGGTTTTCTAGTGGAACAAAACTTACAGAGTGGATACATATTAGATATATATTGATGTTATGAATATATATGAACATATGTATTTGTTGGATATGTAGCCTATCTATTCATTCTATAATCACATAAATAAATATAATTCATACATATATATGAGATTGATTAGAATGGCTTACATATATGAGTATATATGGCTAAACCAAACAAGACCTGCCTAGGAACGGAAGGCCCAGTAATCCAGTGGTTGTTCAGCCCACAAAGCTGGGCGTCCCAGCTGGTCTTCAGTGTGTGCCAGAACCCCAGAGAAGTAGGCTGTAAAACGCCAGTGAAGGAGTGAACTCACTGGCGAGACCTAGAGCAAGTAGGCAGAGAGAGAGAGAGTGCAAGCTTCCTTCTTCCAGGTCTGTTACATAGGCTGCCAGCAGGAGGTGTGACCCTGATTCAATGCGCATCTTTCCACACCAAAGATCCAAATCAAAAGTGGGTCTCCCACTTCAAATGATTTAATTAAAGAAAAAACTCTCACAGGTGTGAGCAGCCATTTAGGTTGTAATTCATTCTAAATGCCGTCACGTTGACAACAAAGAATAGCCATCACATGTGGATCGTGTGTGTGTGTGCTTACATAATGGGCATAAATATGGATAGAGCCTAAAGAAAACTATAAAGGCAATCAAGGTGGGAGTAAAAATAAGGGTGCTGAGCGAATGGGTAACGGGCAAAAGGACACATGATATGAAAACGTAAAGAAGACTGTGGGGTAGAGGGGGTAACATCCTGCATGTTTGATGGTTACAGAGTAGACATTAAGTACTCTTAGCACAAAAAGATCGTCATATGAAACAGCACGTTAAACGGCATGAGTTAGCTATACAGAATGTACACATACATCAAAGCAGCATGCAGGGTCACATAAATGCATACAGTCTGTGCCTGTATATGTGTATGCTTGCACGTGTAAGAGCACATGTCTGCATGCACATGTGGAAGCCAGACAATAGAGTATCTCCTCAGTCATTCTTTGCCTTCTGTTTTGAATCAGGAAATCTCACTGAACCTCGAGCTCACCAATTCAGCCAGACTAGCTGTAAGCCTCGGGGGCCTTTCCAACTCGACCCCTGGAGCCCAGGAATTGCAGGTGTAAACTACCACACCAGCTCTTTACTTACTTGCTGGGATAAAATTCAAGTCTTCATGCTTGCACAGCAAGCACTTTATCACCTAAACTATTGTGTCAGTCATGATTTTCACATTTTAATTAAAACATAAGAAATAAGGAGACTACAGACCATCTCCACATTTCCCTTTGCAGATAACTATACGAGCAAAGAGAAACTTTTCTTTCCAGCTGGCTTGCCAAGAAGCAAGCACCCTAATGCCAAATGTCCTGTTATGTCCAACAAAAAAAAAACTGATGGCCATGTAAGATTTCAATCAGAAACAGACCAAACCCTTATTACTTCAGGCTCAGTATTGGTTGTCTAAATCAATAGTGCAAACAAGATTTCTGAGGGAAAGGTTAAAGTAATTGGCAAGACCACATTGGTGTTCAGCCACCATAAGCACTTTGAAAGCAAAGAATTAAATACAAATAATTGATAAGCTCATTATAAATCATTCATATGCACATCACACACAAATTCGTGGGCTTCATAAGATGTTGCTTTATCACCTAGTTTCTGCCTGCACTGGAAAGTGATATAAGCTAGAATTTCTTATAATCTTCTATAATCAGAACTGCTCTGACTCAAGCTGCCCTTGTCTCTATTAGACAGGGTTTATAAGGACCTTGAATCAGCTCCTGGGCTAACTCATTTTGCCTCTGGGTTAAGCAGAGCTATATTCTGCTTGGCATTACACATGGATGCAACTTAAACTGGCTTGCTAACATATCCACATCTTGGGAAGCTAGGTGTGGGAGATAAGGTCTGGTGTAGACATAGGGTCATCTTTAAATGAGATGCCCCCCATACGTCTTGGGCATTTGAATACTTGGTCATCAGTTGATGGCTGTTTGGGAAGGATTAGGAAGTGGTACCTTGTTGGAGGAGGTGTGTTCCTGGGGGCAGACTTCAGATTTCAAAAGACTTCTGCCATTCCCCATGTGCTTTCCACCTCCTGTGGGTTCAAGATGTGAGCTCTCTGCTGCTGCTCCAGATGTTTCTGCCACCATACCTCTGCTCTGCCATCACAGACCTTAACTGCCTGAATTCATAGGCCCATATGATTTCTTTTATAATTTCCTTTGGTGGCTGGGCAGTGGTGGCACACACCTTTAATCCCAGCACTCGGGAGGCAGAGGCAGGTGGATCTCTGTGAGTTTGAGACCAGCCAGGTCTACAAGAGCTAGTTCTGGGACAGCCTCCAAAGCCACAGAGAAACCTTGTCTCGAAAGACCAAGAAAAAACAAAAAATAATAATAATTTCCTTTGGTCATGATGTTTTATCATAGCAATAAAAGTAACTAATATGCTCAGGCTAGAGATGTATCTCAGTTGGTGGAGTGCATGCCTAATGAGCACAAGGCCCTGGGTTCCATCTGTAATGCCACAAAGCAACATGGTGGCATCTCAGCATTCAAGAGGTGGAGGCAGGAAGATGAAGGTCATCCTCAGCTGCATAGTGAGTGCAAGACTAGAAAAGGCTACATGAGATCTGATTCAATAACTAAATAGATGTAGATAGGAGATAGATAGATAGATAGATAGATAGATAGATAGATAGATAGATAGATAGATAGAGTCCTACTCTAGTAGTCAACTTGACGCAGGTTATCTCAGAAGGCAGTCTCAACTGACCGATTGCTTAGTTCAAAGTGGTCTGCAAGCATGACAGTGGGTTGTTAATTGATGCAAGAGGACCCAGGCCACTATGAATGACACCATTTCCTGGGCACATGAAAAGACGAGAGTAAACCAGCAAGCAGTATTCCTTCGTGGGTTTTGCTTCAAGTTTCTGCCTGAGTTCTTGCCTTGACTTCCCTCAATGATGGATGTATAACCCTCTCCTTCCCTAAGCTGCTTTTTGTTTATAACAGCAACAGAAATAAGATTATAACAATAGATAGAAGATAGATAGATAGATAGATAGATAGATAGATAGATAGATAGATAGAGATAGTGTATAATCACAGTGAATGTAGACATGACAATAGCAGAGTAGAAATAGGAATGGGGGATACGTGAACTGACCCTTAAGTCTAAATCTTAGGTTGCCTGTTTTAGGAGCACAATTGCCTACATATTAAAGATCCATTCACCCTTCTTCTTTTTTAGGAAGACCCACCTAGTGTCTAGTATTTTAAGAATATTAATTAATAAGTTTACAATGAACAGACTTGCTGGCTGTCCACAGCAGTTAGCTACTCTATCTGGTTTTGTCTACACTGTAGTAGAAATGATGTCTTTAAAGTTTTGCTCCTCTGGGTTTCTGAGTGTCAGCCAATCACAGTTAACTATATCCAACTTCCCAGTGATTGGCTTAGGTATGCTCTCTTGAGCCAATCAGTAGAGGCCATCCTCCTTGCTTATTTTTGGTCCAGAGTTGGATTTACAGTATAACTGATGTAATAAGACTGCTGAAAAGGAATAGTCTGTGGTGATAAATTATTTATGGTTTATTAAAGCTTGTCTGAGGATTCAGAAAGGTCTTATTTATTATGTAGCAATATTTTATTATCAGAGAAGAGATTGTATTTCTTCCTTTTATATGTAGCAAAAAAGCTGCTTGTCCCACCTGTTACTGACACCCTAAGGACAGTTCTCCTTAAGGAAAAGTCTGGAACTGAATAAAGGAAACCAAAGGAAATAGGAATACTTACAGGTTAAAGGTGTTTCCATGTAAAGTCAGAGTCTTTAACAAACGCCACCCAATCTGAACAGAGGGAGAAACTATCTGAAGCTTCAAAGAAAGTTCAAAGTTTTTTACACACACACACACACACACACACACACACACACACACACACGATCAGTCATGTGAAGAAAACACAGCTCTGGAATGAGTTAGGAATAGGTTCTACTCATCTCTGTCTACAAAAAAACAACCAACATCCATACATTATGGAACTAATATGTAGTTTGCAGCCTCATTATGAGAATTCAGTATTACACAGTTTGTAAAATAGCTAGTACATGTAATAAAGTCTCAATAAAAACAAATTAATTTCTTTATTTTGCCATTCACTCTTCCAAGATGGCTTTTCAGACTCTTCTGACCCCAAGTCTCTGACCCTTCCATGGCTCCAAATTCTGTTCCACTCCTGTACTCCCCATCAAACAACACAATACTTGTTTAACTGTCTAATCCTTTCTTGTTTTGATGGTTGGATTGATGGGTTTCATTGATCCTACCTACTTCCTGTGTGGCCTGGACAGTTATGACACTTAATCCTCCTCACAGCCACTGTCCCCCCAGGGACAACATGGTATGCTTGTCTTACAGGTGACAAGATGAAGCTTAGTGAAGGGAAATAAATATGTCCACAAGATTTTTAAAAAGTGACCTCCAGGAGCTGGGGAGTTGTCTCAGTCAATAAACATGACTCAATAAACAAACCACACAAAAATGAGGACCTGAGTTTGGTCTCCAGAACCCACATTCAAAAGCTATGTGTGGTGCTGGTGGAGACATGCGTGTGCCCTGGGCCTCACTGACCAAACAGTCTAGTTGAATTGGTGAGTTGCAAGTAAAAGTGAGATTCTTAAAAAAAACTCAGTGGACAGTGCCCTTGAGAACATAAGGAACTCTACTGAGGTTAATTCTACTCTCTCTCTGTCTCTCTCTCTCTCTCTCTCTCTCTCTCTCTCTCTCTCTCTCTCTCTCTCTCTGTGTGTGTGTGTGTGTGTGTGTGTGTGTGTGTGTGTGTGTGTGTGTGTGTGTGTTTAACAGATTAAGGGCATCTAGACAGCCATCTGCTCTAACCCATTCCCTGATAACACACGACACACTTTTGATGTAGTTGTATGTCAATGCTGTGACAAAAACAACTTAGGTTAAGGTGGCAGGGGTATTTTGGTGCACAGTCCAAAGGCACACTCTTTCACGGTGGGGAAGGTATGGTGGATAGCTGGGGCATGAGACACCTGGTCACATTATACCTTTTATCAGGAAGCAGAGCAAGACGGATGCTGGTGCTCAGTTCACTTCCTTCTTTTTATTCAGTTGGAACCTGGGCCTAAGGGATGGCACCTCCCACAGTCAGAGTGAGCCTTCTCTCCCACTAACCTAATCTAGAAATAGTCCCTCACAGATTTGGACAAGGACTTTTCCCCTGGATGATTCTAGACCCCGTAAGCTGATAATCGGTATTACCTATGACGTTCTGTAAGCCTTCCAGAGGTCCTGAGTACACAAATAGGCATGTGACCTTGTTCTTACCCTAAAGGAGTTACAAAACAGAGACAGAAATATGATAAAAAGTGAGGTTTTTCTAACAAGCTACTAAAGTTGGCCTTCTGCCCTCACAGTTGCTAAGAGACAGGGATTCCCAGTCCTTGGGTATTGTCTGGAACGAACAATATATTTTTCTGTCATGTGAGGTTTCTCATACAATGTAAGAGGTCATCCCAGGGATATATATTGGTGGCCTTGAGCTGTTAGAAACTATATCAGGGATTCAGGGATTTTACTTGAGACAATTACACTATGGAGCTGATTTGAAACTCATAATCCTCCTGCCTCATCCTCCTGAGTGCTGAGATTACAGCCATGCATTTCTACATGAGGCATCATTGTCCAAGTCTTTACAGGCCAGTGTCAAGGATCACTTGAAAAGAAGGCTTTGAGGAGGTTGGAGTTTTGGTGGAGAACAATCTTTTGTTGGAGGGCTTGGCACTGGCAAAGCTCTTGGCATGGTAGAACTGTATGGATGAATGAAAGGGTTTGAGCACCAGACTGGTAGTGGTATGGAACTCCCCTAGAGGTAAGGTAAAGAGCAGGCCACTTTGCTCAGAATGGGAGCATTCAGTGCTAGAATAGGGGATGTTGAGTAAAGGGGAGATGTATGAAAAGCATCACACTTGGGGGATGCTTGAGTAAAAGTTGATGTGTAAAGCAATCAATGGCTCTAGGCAATATCCCAGCTGGCTATTTGTTAGGTCAGGGTTTTGACGTGTCCCTGAGCCTGGCACTGGATCTGAATGTAGTAGACAGTGGTTCAAGGTTTGTGACATGAATTGAATCTGATTGAATCTGCTTCCTCTGCTTTGGAAACCCCAAACACAAACAACACTGTGCTTTGTGGATTGTTCCAGGAAGTTAAGGCTCATTCACTGCCTATATTACCCAGTGTTCTCCAGAGCAACAGAGCCAATGGAACATATATATAATTATGAGAGTGGATTTAGCCAAACTGGTTTATAAGACTGGAGACTGGAAAGTCCCACAATGGCCCTCTACAGATTGGAAAGCTTGGAAAATGAGTAGCTATTCAGTTCAAGAGGCTGGAAGTTCAGAACTAAGGCGACTAATAATGCCAACCCAGACCCAGGCTGAAGTCCTGGAAGCTGTCTGGAGGGTCACTGGTGTGAGTCAAAGTTGGAAGGATTAAGTGTGTGGAGTGTGGTATCTACAGGAAACCACAGCAGCAAACCTGTGTGCACTCACTGTGTACATCCGAAGAACTCCAGCCGATTGGACAGTGCCAAGCCTATTCATGGTAGATCCTCCCTACTTAGCTGGCTGAGTCACATGTGAGTTAGCCTTGGAAGCAGCCTTATAGACACAAGTGTTCTTGGCCCGTTGTCAAGCTCTCAACCCAGTCAAAGGGACAGTCAAGATTAATAATCACACTTCTAGAACTGTATTTAAAGTATCTTTGAGGGTCTGGAGATGTAGCTCAGGATATAAACTGCCTGCTGCTTAAGCAGGAAGACTTGAATTTGACTTGAGCACCCACATAAAAGTTGAGTGTGGCAAGGCACATCTGTAATCCCAGTGCAGCAGAGGTAAAGGCAGACAGATACCTGGAGCTCCTGCCACCTGGGTTGAATCAGTGAGTTTCAGTCTTACTAAGGCATCTTGTCCATAAAAAGTAAGGTCAAGAAGAGATCAGGGTAGACACTTGAGGTTTACCACTGGCTTCCCACACACAATCACAGGAAACCCGCATGCACACATGCTCAGACCCGCATAAGTATATACTTACAGAACACACACACAAAGAAGATTTGATACTCGTCCCAAAGGCAGAATTCACCTAGAATTCCATCTTCATCATTACTCTGTCTTCTGTCCTTATGCCTGGAGGCTGACTTCCTTAGTACTTAGTATTCTCATCTATAAAACAGACACTTAGACATTACCGTACTCAGAGAGATTTAGGAGATTTAAATGAGATATTGTGCATGAAAATTCCGTCATCAGGTACATAAAATCCATTAAGAATTTGGGAGCAACAGCTCTCATTATTGTCATGGTGGCTGCTTTTGTGATTAAGCAGAGAAAAGAACCGAGACTTTATCCACAGTGCTTAAAGGTCAGCATCCTGAAACATTTCCACTGGGTTAGATTTTCAGGTGAAATAAACAAACGTGAGGACTCTGTCACATAAATAGAAGCTGACCCTGGGTCCTTTCAACTCATGTAATGGCCACTCAGAGCATTCTGGAAAAACAAAGTAGACGACTGAAAAATGCTTGTATTGCCCCTGGGTGCTATCTGTCAAAGGGAAAGGCCTAACCCCAGATTTTATTTCCTGTGTTAGGGCCAAAAGAAGGAGAACAAAACCAATTAAGGAAAACATAATCGATTTCAAAAATCCCTGAATGTGGGGCATCATTCTTTTTCCTTTCGAGGGGAGCTCTATCACTATCAAGTGTGGTTAACGGTACTGAGCTAAAACATTTATTTATTAATGTTAAAAAATACGCTCTTCTTCTGAAGTCTCGGGAATGAAGCATAATCAAATCACTCTGTAAAATATTGATGACAGGTTATCACTGCAGCAATGAGAGAAATCTAAGTGAGCAGCACAGCAAGATTTCTCCAGATTGCTGGGAGCTGGGAGATGGGTGAATTGGTAAGAGTACTTACTGAGCAAGCATGAGGACCTGAGTTCAAATCCCATGTCCACGTAAAAGGTAGCACATTAGTAACCACAGCATTGGAGTTGGGATGGAGACAGAAGGATTGTTGGGGCTAGTTGGCCAACTGGTCTGGTTGAAAGACAGTGAGCTCCAGGTTCTGAGAGAAATGTTGTCTTAGGGAAATATGGTGGAGAGTAACAGAAGAAAACCTCTGACATCATCCTCCGGCCTCCATGGATGTCCACGTGTTCACTTTCATGCACACATACTCAAAAACATCAATGTCACCTCATTCCAAGGAGACCTGTAAAAGAATATATGAAAATTCAGCTCATGACACTTAAAATCCAGGGCATGGCTCAGTCACTACTTCCACCGTGAAGGTCTCATACCCCAGACACCCAGGCTCCAGACAGCCAACCCCTCCTGGAATCAGACCCAACACATTCTGAGCTTGCCCTTCTGCAAACCCTGAGCGATCGGTTGGACCTCTCCAGAGCTCTGAAGTTCTCTATTGGAAAGAGGGAAGATTTTATTCCCAGCCCTGTGGGGTTGTTTTGAAGGTCAAAGAGAAAGCACAGTCCTTACTTTAGTATGTGACAAAGCACTTAAGAGTTTTTGCCTCTCTTTTCTCTGAATCTTCCGGTCCCTGATACTTTTCTGGGTTGCAATCCCTGAGCAGGGGAGACAGAGACAGAGAGATCCCTGGAGCTTACTGCTAGGCTAGTCCAGCCTCATGGGTGAGTTCCAGATCCAGTGAGAGAATTGTCCCAAAAGGCAAGTGGGTGGCTCCTAAGGAACAGTACTGGAGTCTGTTTTCTGACCCGTGTCTGTGTCTGTGTGTCTGTGTGTCTGTGTGTACATGTGCACACAGACACACACACACTCACACACACACACTCACACACACATGTGCACGCACACACACACACTCACACACACACACAGTAGAGCAATCCTCTAATTTTGCCCCTTTGTACTCCACTGACCTGTCTGTATCTTGGGCTTCCAGGGATTCTGGTGCTAGTGTAGACCTTGCCACATCTCAGGTTGTTGCCCAGATGCCTGTCAATCAGATTGTCGGACAGGCATTCTCATATCTTCAGATCTAGAACTGCAGGAGACTAGAAATGCGTTTCTCTGATTCTTCTAGGTCAACCGTGAACCAATATTTCCAGAAAGTTATCTTTAAGATTAATATTTCTGACTGTACTCTTTTCAGCTTCTAAATGATTTTTAATGAAAATGCGTGAGACTTTCATCTGTGACAAAATAGCTGACATGACAGTAAAGCAAAGATTCATTTTTTTTTACAAAAACTCTAGAGATTTCAGTCCTTGGGTCCATTGCCTGGGGACCCATGGTGAGACAGGACATCATGGCAGCAGAGCAAGTCACAGAAGCTGCTCACACTGTGACACGCAGGAAGCAGGGAAAGAGTTAATTTTCTCCTTTTCCCCTTTCACTCCACGTTGACCCCAGGCAAAGGGATAGTTCCCTCCATATTCTGGTGGGGGGAGTGTCTCCCAACTTAGTCTGTTTCAGAAACCCCCATAGACACAGTTAGAAAGTGCTTTACAGATCTTCTAGGCATTTCTTAACCTAATAAATTGACACTCAAAACTAACCATTGGAAAGACACGTTTGTTTTTTCAAAGCAAACCACACAGTTACCTTTCACAGCTTCTTGCCCTGAGGCTTGCCTCTGACCTGAAGGAGTCACAGAAACACATTTCAGAACCAGCTGTGGAGTCTCCATGTTGTTACCGACATCCTGCAATTCCCAGGGATTAAAAATGGCTGTCCGACTATCTGATTGACAGGCATCTAGGATACAACAGCTTGAGATGCTGCAAGGTCTACACTAGCACCAGAATTCCTGGAAGCCCAAGATGATAGGTCCATGGGATGTAAAGGGGTCAATAACATGACCATAAACAACTTGGGGATGAAAGTGTTTACTTCCTCTTCCACTCCCAGGAACAGCCTATCACTAAGGGAAGTCAAGGCAAGAACTCAAGCAGGGCAGGAACCTAGAGGCAGGGTCTGATGCAGAGTGCAGGGGCCATGGAGGAGTGCTTCTCACTGAAGTTCCCTGTACCCCAACTTGTCTCCGACCAATAACTGGTGACGTATGTTATTCTAGAGATGTGGAGAGACGGCTCAGTGGTTAGAACTGCTTCCTGCATGCAATGGGCTGTGCAACTACCAGGTTCTTGGACTTCCAGCCTGCAGGCAGCCCCTGCTAGACTACCCAGCCACTGTGGTGTAAACTAATCTAGTAAATCCTCTTACATGATACATATTCATTCTATCTGTTCTGTTCTTCTAGGAAACCGTAAATAACACATTGCTCATGGGTATTTCCTTAATACTAGATTTGAGTAATGTGAAATAGCACGATTTTAAAATGTTTAAACCAGACATGATGGTTACACCTGTAATCCCAACACTCAGAAAGCAGACGCAGGGGATTTATGAATTTGAAGCCAGCTTAGGCTACATAGTGACACCCTATTTCAAAAGAGAAAGAAAAAGAAAACGAAGATCCCACTACTTTATTGCTTCAGGAACATCTCTATTTTCCTCTCTCATATAACTTTTTAACTGTGGGCTCAACAGGCATATATATTGGCTTATCTATCCTGCCCAGTCCTGAAAGAAAAAACAAAGAAATTGCTGTTAAAGGAAAGACTTACACAAACCATGCGCCTTTAATGAAAGACTCGGGAATAGTACTATTGTCTAGCTCAGAAAGTTCTGAGACATCCTGCCAGTAACTCTGGGGAGAGTGTGGTAGGCTTGGACTGGGAGTGAGGACCAGGGCTTCTAATCCTCACCCTGTGTTAGTTTCCTTTCTGTTGTTGTGACAGAATACAGTGACCAAAGCCACTTAGAGAAGGCGGAGATTATTTTAGCTCACAGTTCCAGAGGGATAGAGTCCATTACAATAGGGAAGGCATGGTAGCAAGAGCAGGAAGCAAAGAGGTCACATTTTATCCTCACACAGGAAGCAAAGAGAGGGAACAGGAAGCAACAGTAAGGCTATAAACACTCAAAGTCTGCCCCTAGTGACACACTTCCTCCAGCAAGGCTCTACCTCCTAAAGGTTCCATAACCTTCCCAAATAGTGTCACCAAATGAGGACCAAGTATTCAAGCATATGAATCTATGGGGGGGGGAGTTATTTGTCATTCAAACTACAACACCTTTGTTTAAGTAACTAAACAATCTCAGGAAAGCTTTCTGTATGGTCTCAGCTTATCACGTGTAAAATTAGGAACCTGTAACTCAACAAAAATATACACAGTTTATATCTACTTAAAGGACTCCAAGTCAACAGAACTCAGAGGTGTCCAACTACAGAGGAATGGATAAAGGAAATGTGAATTCTGTACACAAGAAGATTTCATGCAACTGTGAAAAAAGTGGAATTGGGTCCTTTGCAGAAAAAATGGATGCAACTTAAGACAACCATATTATAAAAATTAAGTTTGCATCACAACTGTCACATTTTCCTTCATTTGTGAGTCTGAGACTTTATAGATACATCAAATCATATATGTACCAATAATATAAAAACTATCCAGGGAACAGACTAAAGGGGGAGAACAGAAAAGGAGGGGAGGGGAGCAGAGCGGGGATCAGAGGGGAGGAGAGGGGGAGGGAGGGGAGGAGAGGGGAGGGGAGAGGAGGGGAGGGGAAGAGAGGGGAGGGGAGGAGAGGAGAGGAGAGGAGAGGAGAGGAGAGGAGAGGAGAGGAGAGGAGAGGAGAGGAGAGAAGAGAAGAGAAGAGAAGAGAAGAGAAGAGAAGAGAAGAGAAGAGAAGAGAAGAGAAGAGAAGAGGGGCATATTAGATATTTACATGAAAATGACCTTATATAACTATCTTAGTTATGGTGTCTACTGACAAAATAACATGGCCATAAGCAACTTGGGAAGGAAAGGATTACTTTCATCTTACACTTCCAGGTTACAGTCCATCACTAAGGGAATTCAAGGCAGGAACTTTAGCAGGGCAGAAACCTGGAGGCAGGAGCTGATGCAGAGGCTATGGAGGGGTGCTGCTTACTGTCTTGCTCCTCATGATTTGTTCAGTCTGTTTTCTTGTGGTACCCAACCCAGGCTTGGTGCTACCCACAATGAGCTGGACTTCCCATATCAATCATTAATCAAAAAGATGTACCACAGGTTTGCCCAGAAGCCAATCTGGTAGGAACATTTTCTCAATCCTGGTTCCCTTTTCTAAAATGACTCTAGCTTGTGTCAGGTTGACATAAAGCTAGCCAGTATAGTAACCCTGTGTAATAATAAAAATATTAACACCATTTAGTACAGCATAGGATGGTGATTCTGGCCAGTCAGGGTGACTTTGGGTATGCTTCCTGTCTCTAGTGCAATCACAGACTTTTCAAAGATGCCTTATGAGGTTTTTACCAAATTCATTCATGGAAAGTGCCTAGAGCAGTGCCTGGCCCTCTCTTCATGGAAGCTGTGACAATGTTCTCCAAAACACCTTCTGGTCTTAACACCACTCAACTCTTTGGCTCTGATAACCCCACCCCCAGAATTTTTAATGCTCTTTGGAAAAAAAGCAGTGAACAGAGAAAGAAAACATTGAAATTGAATAATCATTTTTGTCTCTATCATTAGAGGAACAGCACATTAAAAGCAACAGAAATTTTCTGAAGTAGCAAACATAAATAAGAGAAATAGTTCATTTGGTGAAAAATAAACATGGTATTAAAAGTTATAATTTTATGTGGTAAAAATCTTAAGAGATAGGAAGATGATTTTTGAAAATCTTTCAAGGGAGGAGATCAGCACTCATTGAATAAATGCTTCATGTGTGTTGGAGTTCATAGTCTCAATTTATTAGTCCCATTGCCCATGTCACTGTGAAGTAGAGGACATTCCTTCCAGGCAAGGAAGCTGAGGCTCAATGATGTTGTCTTTTAGTAGTAGTCATGTGGTTTCAGTAGTAGCAATACGTGACTTCAGTAGTCATCAAGTCACATGGTTCTAAGGCTGAATTAGGCTCCACACCAGCAGGAGGGCACGACTTATCCACTCCTGCTACAAAGCTGGCTCAGTCCCAGATACTCCTCAGTGGTAGTGAGGGGGGAAAAAACTCATTTTGTTTTCTAATAAAGCAAATTATAATTTAAATGCACTAATAGAATTTTGTTGTGCCAGTTCCTCAGAATTAAATAATTACCTGGTGAGGGGATAAAGAAGGGCACATAAGGTGAGTCACAAGACTCACAAGGTCCCTCCCCAAAATAACACAAGAAGTAACAATTGTTGAAGAGAGAGGGGCTGTCTGCAAGCCCTGCAGGAACAAAGGGATCTGTGACTTATGAGAGCTTTCCTGAGTTATAGCCCATGACGAGGTGAGATTTTCAGTGATGTGGTTATGTTTGAGTCATACGCACGCTCCAGTGTGTAACCCTAATTCTCACTCCTGTACCAGTCCCCCACATCAATGCTCCTGTAATTAATCCCGTACCCACATCTCTAAAATCAACCCCAACCCACGTTCCTGTAATTAATACCTCACCCACACCCTTTTAAGTAATTCCTCACTCCTGCTCTTGTGAGTAACTCCAAGGCCATTCTTCTGTGAGCAACCTCTCACCCCTGCTCTTGTAAGTAGCCCATCATACTTGCTTCTGTAAGTCACTCTTCACCCCTGCTCCTATGAATAACCATCACTCTTGCTCCTGTAATTCACCCCTCACCCATGCTCCTGTAAGTCACCCATAACCCCTACTCCTGTAAGTAACCCCTCACCCCTGCTCCTGTAAATGACCCCTCACCCATGTTCCTGTGAACAACCCCTCACCCCTTGTCATAGTTTGAAAGAAAATGAACCCCAAAGGAAGTATGGCATTATTAGGAGGTGTGGCCTTGTAGGAGTAAGTGAATCACTGTGGAGGTGGGCTTTGAGGTCTTATATATGCTTAAGCCACGCCCAGTAAGACAGACCCCATTGCTCTTACCTGCAAGCCAAGATGCAGGACACTCATCTACTTCTCCAGCATTATGTCTGCCTGCATGTCACCATGTCATACCCTGAGGATAATATCTCTGAAAATGTACCCACCCCAGTTAAATGTTTTCCTTTATATGAGTTGCCATGGACATGGTGTCTCTTCACAGCAATGAGAACCCTAACTAAGACACCCAGGATCCTGTAAATAACCCCTCACCCCTGCTCCTAAGTAACCATAACCCATTCTCCTATAGTAACCCCTCACCCCTATTGCTGTAGTGACCCCTCACCCCTGCTCCTGTAAGCACTCCCAAACTTGCTGGTTCACTAAGCTAGATGGGTGAAATCATTTCTTTGGTCCATTGTTGGTGCCCTATATAGGTTGAATAGAAATTGTTTCTGCCTTCACAGAAAAAGTCATACAACAAACATCTGTTGTTAAGAGCTCTTATATGAGTCTTGCAATGAAACAACAAAAAAGCATGTTTTGAAAATACTATATTACTTTTCATTTCTTCAGACCAGTAACAGGATGGGGGACTGTTGTCAAACTGGAGACTGGGATGGAATCAAAGTCTGGGGGTGTAGGACAGAACCTGAATCAGCAATGTGGGTTTCAGAAGTAATTGTTGACACTATTAACAGAATAGAGCCATTATCTCAAATCTGAACAGAGATGTCTGAGACATACTTCACAGCCTGTGTGATTGGAACAAAAGGCTGCACTGTCCTAATTACTTGTTTTCACCTTGGCAAAGTTTCTCCAATGTGTCTTGGATCTATTGTACAACATAGTGACTACCACTCACAACAAAGTACTGGAAAACTACTAATGGTACTTAGTACATTTTTAAGCTTTCTCAACACACACACACACACACACACACACTAAAGACTGGTTTTTTTAATGCTAAAATGTCTTCAAAATTCAAATACTCTTGGTTTTGGAAGCATCTTTCTTTCCTGATTCCTTACAGCCTTGTGAACAACTGTCATTGACTCCTGCTCCATGACGGGTGCACGGTTTCTGAAGACCAAGACCTGAGCTCAGGATGGACAGGCAGGTGTCCCACAGCAAGGCTGAGCCCAGCCCCACCCCAGCTCCTGCATTCCTCTGCAGGCACTGTGGCAGACCACACAGATGAAATACTCAGCAAATGGTTGCAGAGTAATGGCATGATCTCTGCATTATTTTTATCTGTGCTCATGTACAGTTAGCTATACAACTTGTAGATCCAAGGACAAAATAAAGCTTGATGCCCCTTGCTCAAGAAAGTTGGGAGACTACTTTCCATGCCTGTCCTGTGGTCTGTGGTCTCTCTCATGACTTGCCAGTGTATTTTTCTATGTAAAGTCATTCTAAGTAAAGAAACAGTATGGATTAAAACTATCAGGGAGGTGGGAACTGTTCATCTTTCCATTGTGGAGTACTAGGAACATTACAAAGGTTGTGTGCCCAGGGAAGCACCCTGGTCTAGGTACCACCCTAGCAAATTAAAGAATATATAACAAAATTCAAATGTCTCCTGCCATGAACTTACATTAACAGTAGTCATCAAAATCAAGGTCATCTGCATGTGTTAGACAGAGGGCACTGACGGTGAGCTACTTTCTTCCCTAGGTATAACACTAAGGAAACCTTTCACTTAACTAATTGCAAACCAAATTTGATCCCATACAACAAAGTCCTTCAATCATGTATAAAATGTTCAAGCAAGTGAATTTCTATCCTCTATAACAAACAAAACCAGAAGGAGAGAGAACTGGGGAAGTATGCTATTGATATAGAGAATGCTAAATGGAGAAAATTACTGGGTTTTATTTACTCATATTCCCTTCTATGCACGAAGAGGTTGGCAAGATATTATATCATAATTATGAACTCCCATAGCAGCTTGAAAATCAATGGTTCTTATTGTTCTAAGTCTTTTGCCCATGAGCTTCAAGATTATAACACACACACACACACACACACACACACACACACACACACACAAAGATAGAAGCTAATTGCATTGCATATTTATACTTCCACAGTTCCCTCCATTAACCATATAATTCCCCATGGGTTCTAATTAGCTCAATCAGGCTGGGAGGAGTACAAATTTAAGCAATTTCAAATAAATATAGGGTTTGCTACCACCACAAAATCTGGCAAAATACTAGCCTTACAACTATAACTTAAAACTGTAGTTTATCTTTCATTTCTGGAAGGAGGGAAAAAACCAACTGGGTAGCATTTTTATTGTGCCCAGATTTAATTGAGGATAATAGTCCCTTTTTAATGTTTTTTAATTGAAATAGAATTACATCTCTTAAATAATGCTAACCTAGCTGTTTTGCATTTGGGTGTTTTCTTGCAATTGAATGAGGAGAAAGAATTTACTTGGTTTAAATTTCTCCTGAGCTCTCAAGCCAGGGCTCTGAAGGTAGCATCCAGGAATGTCCCCATTCTCTTTCCTCCCCAGTTCATAATCGGCATGACCCAGAAGTCTTAGCCTGTGCATGCTGTAATGAACAGTGCTTAGGAAAAGGACTTTCCTGAGGGGACACACTCTAGGAAGATGAGCTTAATTACTCCAGGCTCTCGCCAGTGGTTTCAAGTTTAAGAAATAGTGTTGTTTTGTAAAATGAAAGCACATAAGACTTTTCTTAACATAAATAAGCACAGTGTCAGTCTCTCCTACTGCCCATCAACTCATTATTCATTCATCTGGCTTCAGCATCTTGGGTCTAATCAGGGAGAGGGCTCCTGCAGCTGCACTTACAATCAGCTCAATGCCAAATGGCCTCCCTCATGCAATCACCCTCCTCAAACCTAGGGATGCTTCCTAATGAAGGGCATCATTTGGAAGGGAGCTGGTATACAAAGACCAGGTCTGCAGTGTCTAATGGCTGGAGCTTTGAGGCTCGCAGCAGGTTTTCCTCTCCTGACACAGCCAGCCCTGGTGTTGGGGAAGCTCAAGGAGAGCAGTGAGAGGCACAAAGATATCTAGAGATGACCTGGGAAGTTTTACAAGCTTGCACTAGAGAAAAGATTACTGTTTCTAAACTTAAGACAGTTGACTTAAGACTCTTAAGTCATCTTCACAGACTCACCAGCCAGGAACTGCTTAGACACATGCTATCCCACCACCGCTCTCCAAATTAGCATCTTAGTAACCATGTTTGTTATTTTTCTATTTCTGTGACAAAACACCATTACTGAGGCAACTTAAAGTGGGAAGGATTTATTTGGGGTTTATGGCTTTAGAAGGATGAGTCCATCGCCACCGAGCCGGGGAAGCACTGTAGTCAGCAGGCATGTCAGCTGGAACAGCAGCTGAGAACTCACAACAGGAAAACGAGAAACAGAGAAGGAGCACATGGCTTTAAGACCTCAAAGCCCACCTCTGGTGACATTCTTCCTCTATAAAAGTCACATCTCCTAAACCTATCCAGAGAGTGTCACCATCTGGGAGGCAAATATTCAGATTCCTGAAAATATGGGAGACATTTCATTCAAACAACCACAGGGACAAATATTTAAATATTGGAGCCAAGCATGGTGGCTCACACATGTAACCCTAGCATTCAGTAACTTAGAAGGCTACGACAAGAGAATTAAGCATCTGAGGACAGGCTAGGCTATACACTGAGAATGATGGGTTTGGTTTATTCTTTCATTTAAACACATGACAAATAGACACATAGATAGATTCATACATGAATGGTAAACAGATATATGGCAGATATGTAGATAGTGAGCCAGATAGACTCATGACAGATGGCTTGATAGATGTATGATAGACAGACAATTGCTCTAGTGGTTTGAATAGGAATGGCCCCCATAGACTCATGTGTTTGAATGCTCAACCCATAGAGAAAGGCACTATTATGAGGTGTGGGCTTGTTGGAGGCGGTGTGGCCTTGTTGGAAGAAGTGTGTCACTGTGGAGGCAGGCTTTGAGGTCTCATGTGCTCAATTGATATGCCCAGTGTGGCACACAGTTGCCTTCTGCTGCCTGCAAATCAAAATGTAGAACTCTCAGCTCCTTCTGCAACACCATGTCCACCTGTGTACCATCAGCTATTCTTCCTGCCATGATGATAATGGACTAAACCTCTGAAACTATAATCCAGACCCAATTAAATGTTTTCCTTCCTTTATAAGAGTTACTGTGGTCATGGTGTCTCTTCACAGCAATAGAAACCCTAAGACACACGCATATATACATATGTACATCATATATACAAAGACACATGAATACATACACACATATGTCACATACATACATACATACACACACACACACACACACACATACATACTGAGAGGTAGGTAGGAATAAAAAAGAAATCTAAAATTGTGGTGGGGAGAATGAAACCTCCACACTGAAGCTGCATTACCAATTTTGTAAAGTGAACTGTGTTCACAGTTGTCCATAATATGAAGCCTGACTACACATACTTCTCAGCATTTTTGTTGTTCTGCTGTAAGAGTCATCAGCATGGCGGCCTCTCCCAGCTTAGCGACATAGGGGTGCCTTGCCTTCACAATTTGTCTCCTGATTGGCTGTGCTAACCTCTCTGCATGTGCTGAACTTCAGTTTTCATCCTAAGCTCCAGGAATGATCCATGAAAGCTATCACTCAGGGGAGTCACCTCGGGGACCACTGCTCTGTTTCAGACCAGCAATATTTGTACAACCACTTGGAGGCTTATTGCATTTTGCCCAAGTAGTTTATAAAAATGAGGAGGAAACAGAACAATGAACGTGCTGATACAAGGGATAACAAGAATAGGTCATATAGACTCAACACCATGGAGACAAAGCTGCAAATCATCAGGCAGAATGAAGACAGAGAATCTGTCACCTTAATCAGATTACCATTGGCTTTACACAGCTCAATTGTGTATTCAATTAATTGTGAAGAAAAAGAACACAATTAAGGACCATGTACCAAATGCTGGCCATGAATCATAAATGACTGTGTTTAAAGAACTGAAGCAAAAGTGAGATTTTTATTACATTTTAACAGTCCTCAAATAGAACTTCTGTTGTCTTTATAGCCAATAAGTCAGTCTGTTGTCTGGCTTTTCTACCCTTGCAGAAATTTTCAAGAATAGATGATGTATGAGAGGTGAGAACTACCTGTACTTATAATCAAAAAGGATGAAAACACTGACTGGAAACTGATATTGATCTAAAAGGAATTTACCTAATGAAAATAAAACTCAGTGGAGGAGAACTAACCATGAGCCTCTCAATGAACAGAAACTACCTGGAAAAGTAACACAACCAGGATATAAAGCCATTACCCTGTGCACAATGTTATTTATGGCTGTGAATGTCATGGTAGCAAAATTTTAGAGCAAATGAACCTCAGTGGAAAACTAGTTAAAGAGCCAGTGGAGACCCTTATAGCAATACAACAGAATACAACCTCTCAGAATTCATATGGAGTCATATCTAGAATGCACCACTCAGGTAAAAAATAAACCATACAAAGCATTCTGTGGGGCTGGGGTTCAGTTGGTAAAGTGCCCCATATGTAAGCATGAGGATTTGAGTTCAATCAATCCTCGGAACTCACATAAAACAGCTAGACATGGTGGAGCATGCTTGTAATACCAGAACAGGGAGGCAGAGATGGCAAGATCCCTTAGGGTTCACCAGCCAGCTAAACCTGTTTGGGTGTTTGGGGAGCTCCAGGCAACAGATTTTCTCTCAAAAGCAACGTGAATAGTGCCTGAGAAATGACATCCAAGGAAGACCTCTGTGGCACGCACACGAACACCACACACACACACACACACACACACACACACACACACACACAAACTCTACAACACCTTGGTGTAAGGATGATAGAGGAATAGGTAGCTAGTCACACAATTTGCTTATTTCATAGGGATTTAAAATATTTAACTGCAAAGAGTGTTGATAATAGAGTGAAAAATGTGCATGGGAAATTCTCTAAATTCTACTTCTGTTCATAACTGACTTTTGAAGCATGTGTGTGTATTTTACCTATTTAAAAATTGAATGAGGAAAAAATCAGCCTTAACTTTGCATAAAAAAATACAGGATCAGCTCAGGGAAACAGGGAAACCAATGCCAGCAGACCAGGCCATCCAGAGTCTACCAACAGCACGGTGCTAGTCCAGCCTCCAGCCATGGGAAGAGGAGAACCATTGAAGTATTGGACCTGCTTGCACCCACCGTAAGAGAACCTTGGACTGGTACCCACCAGGAGAGGGAAAGACCACACCGGCACCCACTGGAAGAAGGGATGGGAAGACAACAGTATAAGAACACATTCAACAACAGAAAAATCAATATGATGCCATTAGAGTCTCAGGACTCTACACCAGGAAGACCTGAACATCCCAACACAGATGAAGCAGAACAGAACTACTGACCCTAAAAACAACTTTATGAAGATGAAAGAGACCCTCAAAGAGTAAATGAGAAAATCCCTTAAAGAAATATAAGAAAAAACAAACAAAAAATTCAAGAAATGGAGGAAAAGACAAACCAAAAAATTGCAAAGAAAAAAAAAAAAACAAATCACTTACAGAAAAAAGAAAACCAAGAAAAAACAACCAAACAACTGAAGGAAATAATTTAAACAGTACAAGGCTTGAAAACTGAGAGACAATAAAAAACCACAGCCTTAGGGAATGCTGGAAGTAGAAAAACTGGGTAAATGATCAAGAACTACAGATGCAAGCATAACCAACAGAATTCAAGAGATGGAAGAGAGAATTTCAGGCAGTGAGATACACTAGGAGAAATAGATTCATCAAACAAAGAAAATCTTAAGTTCAACAAATCCCTATAAGAAAATATCCAGGAAATATGGGACACCATGAAAAGGCCAAGTCTAAGAATAATAGATAGAGAAGAAGGTGAAGAAACCCACCTCAAAGGTGCAGAAAACATATTCAACAAAATCATAGAAGAAAACTTTCCCAACCTAAAGAAAGACAAGCCAATAAAAGTACAAGAAGCTTACAAAACACCAAAAAGAGTGTACCACAAAAGAAAGTCCCCAAGGAAGTTAACTATATTCACAAAAACATAGTCAATAGATAATCCCACTAAATCAACAGCCAAAAGAAAAAACAGGGGGAAGTGCACACACTATATCACCAAAAACAACAACAAAAAATAAACAAACAAACAAGAATGAACAATCAATGTTCATTAATATCACTCAATATTAATGGTCTTAACTCACCTATAAGAAGATACAGGCTAACATAATGGATACAAAGACAGAATCTATCCTTCTGCTTCATAAAAGAAACACACCTCAATTTGAAAGACAAAAGATTTTCCAATCAAATAGACCCAAGAAACAAGCTAGTGCAGCAATACTGATATCTAACAAATTAGATTTCAAACTAAAATCAATCAAAAGATTGAGAAGGTCATTTCAGATTCATCACAGGAGAAATCCTTCAAGAACAAGTCTCAGTTCTGAACATCTGTGCCCCAAATACAAAGGCACCCACATTAATAAAAGAAACATTACTAAAGTTCAGATCACACATAAAACCTCACACACTTATAGTGGGAGACTTCAACACCCCACTCTCACCACTACACAGGACTACCAGACAGAAACTTAACAAAGAAACTAGTAGAAGTTATGACCCAATTGGGTTAACAGATATCTATAGAACATTCCATTCAAACACAAAAGAATGTACCTTCTTCTCAGTGCCACATGGAACCTTCTCTAAAATTGACAACATAGCAAACCTCAACAAATACAAAAAAATTGGAATAACCCCTGTATCTTATCAGACTACCATGCTTTAAAGTTAGAATTCAATAACAACACAAATTGCAGAAACCCTACAAACTCATGGAAATTGAACAATGCAAAATTGTACCTTTCCTGGGTTAAGGAAGAAATAAAAAAGAAATTAAACACTTCCTAGAATTCAATGAGAATGAAGACACAGCATACCCAAACTAATGGGACACTTTGAAAGCAGTGCTAAGAGGAAAGTTCATAGCAGTAAGTGCCCACATGAAGAAACTGGAGAATACTCTCACTAAAGAATTAACAGAATACCCAAAAGTTCTAGAACAAAAAGAAGCAAACTCACCCCAGGGGAGTAGACACCAGGAAATAATCAAATTCAGGGCTGAAATCAATAAAGTAGAAACAAAGAAAACAATACAAAGAATCAATGTAACAAAGAGTTAGTTCTTCCAGAAAATCAACAAGCTAGACAAACCTTTATCCAAACTAACCAAAAGGCAGAGAGAGAACATACAAATTAACAAAATCAGAAATGAAAAGGGGGAAATAATAATTGACACTGGGGAAATCCAGAGAATCTTTAGGTCATACTATGAAAACCTATACTCCACAAAATTAAAAAATTTAAAGGAAATGGACAATTATCTTGATAGATAACACCAAAATTAAATCAAGAACAGATAACCAATTCAAATAGACCTTAATGAAACAGAAGCAATCATCAAAAGTCTCCCAACCAAAAAAGCCCAGGGCCAGATAGTTCCAGTGCAGAATTCTACCAGAAATTCAAAGAAGAGCTAATTCCAATGCTCCCCAAATTGTTCCACACAATAGAAGCAGAAGGGTCATAGCCAAGCTCATTTTATGAGGCTACAATTATCTTGGTACCCAAGACACACAAAGACACAACTAAAAGAACTACAGACGAATATCCCTCATGAACATTGATACAAAAATACTCAATAAAATACTGGCAAATCAAATTCCAGAACACATTAGAAAAGTCATCCACCATGATCAAGGAGGCTTCATCCCACAGATGCAGGAATAGTTCAACATATGAAAATCCATCAATGTAATTCAACATATAAACAAACTGAAAAAGAAAAACCACATGATTGCCGGGTGTTGGTGGCACACATCTTTCATCCCAGCACTTGGGAGGTAGAGGCACTGTGAGTTCGAGGCCAGCCTGGTCTACAGAGAAAGTTCCAGGACAACCTCCAAAGCAATACAGAGAAACCCTGTCTCAAAAAGACAAAAAACAAACAAACAAAACACATGATCGGCCAGGCGGTGGTGGCACATGCCTTTAATCCCAGCACTTGGGAGGCAGAGGCAGGCAGATCTCTGTGAGTTCGAGGCCAGGCTGGACCGACAGCCTCCAAAATACAGAGAAACTCTGTCTCGTAAAAACAAAAAACAAAAAAAACAAAAAACAAAAAAAAACACATGATCATCTCACTAGGTGCTGAAAAAGCCTTTGACAAAATCCAACACCCCTTCATGATAAAGGTCTTAGAGTGATCAGGAATAACAGGAATATACCTAAACATAATAAAAGCAATGCACAGCAAACCAACAACCAACATCAAACTAAATGGAGAGAAACTCAATATGATTCCTCTAAAATCAGGAACAAGGCTGTTCATTCTCTCCATATCTCTTCAATATTGTACTTGAAGATCTAGCTAGAGCAATAAGACAACAAAAAGAGATCAAGGGGATACAAACTGGAAAGGAAGCAGTCAAACTTTCACTATTTGCAAATGATACAATAGTTTACATAAGTGATCTGAAAAACTCTACCAAGGAACTCCTACAGCTGATAAACACCTTCAGCAAAGTGGCAGGATACAAGATCAACTCAAAAAAAAATCAGTAGCTCTACTATATACAGACGATAAACGGGCTGAGAAAGAAATCAGAAAACATCACCCTTTACAATAGCCACAAACAACATAAAATGTATTGGGTTAACACTAACCAAACAAGTGAAAGACCTATATAACAGGAACTTTGAGTCTTTAAAGAAAGAAGTTAAAGAAGCTAACAGAAAATGGAAAGATCTCCCATGCTCTTGGATAGGTAAGATCAACCTAGTAAAAATGGCAGTCTTTCCAAAAGCAATCTACAGATTCAATGCAATCCCCAACAAAATATCAGCTCAATTCTTCACAGACCTTGAAAGAATAATACTCAACTTTATGTGGAAAAACAAAAGACCCAGGATACCAAAACATCCTTATTCAACAAAGCAACATCTGGAGGCATCACCCTCCCTGACTTCAAGCTCTATTATAGAGCTGTAGTCCTGAAAACAGCTTGGTATTGGCACAAAAATAGACAGATGGATCAATGGAATTGAATTGAAAACACTGATATTAGCACATACACCTATGAACACCTGATTTTTGACAAAGAAGCTAAAATTGAGCAATGGGAAAAAGAAAGCATCTTCAACAAATGGTGCTGGCATAACTGGATTGTAGGAGTGAGCCCCACAAAGCTATCCGCCCATCAGGGCGGGGTCAAGGTAAAGATAAAAGGAAGTGAAAGGAAAAGGGGCTTCCCTTTTCTCCTGGAAGCCAGCCACGCTTCTAACTCCTGGTCTGTGCGACTCTCTCCCTCTCTCTTTGGTAAATAAATATATTGTTTTCCCTATATAGCATCGAATATCGTTATACTGGATGGTGGCATGTAGAAGACTGCAGATAGCTCCATGTCTATCACCATGCACAAAACTTAAGTCCAAATGGATCAAAGACCTCAACATAAATCCAGCCACACTGAACCTCTTAGAAGAGAAAGTGGGAGGTACCCTTGAACCAATTGGTACAGGAGACTGCTTCCTGAACATAACACCGGTAGCACAGACAATTAATAAATGACACATCCTGAAACTGAGAAGCTTCTGTAAGGCAAAGGGCACAGTCAACAAGACAAAAAGGCAGCCCACAGAATGGGAAAAGATTGTCACCAACCCCACATCTGACAGAGGACTGATCTCCAAAATTTACAAAGAACTCAAGAAGCTAGTCACCAAAACACCAAACGATCCAGTTAAAAAATGGGATACAGAACTAAATAGAGAACTCTCAATAGAGGAATCCAAAATGGCTGAAAGACAGTTAATAAAGTGTCCAACATCCTTAGCCATCAGGAAATGCAAATCAAAACAACTCTGCGATACCATCTTACTCCTGTTAGAATGGCTAAAATCAAAAACACCAATAACAGCTTATACTGGAGAGGATATGGAGAAAGAGGAACATTCCTCCACTGCTGGTGGAAGTGCAAACTCATACAGCCACTTTGGAAATCAGTATGGCGGTTCCTCAGGAAATTTGAAATCAGTCTACCACAAGATCCAGCAATTCCACTCTTTTTTTTACATTATTCATGATTTATACTAAATTAAAAAAAGATCAATTGTACACTTGCCCCTCAGACAGGATAACCTGCCGAGGTGTATAGCTTAACACCATCATCAGAGTTGTCTGCAAAGGAAACAGAGGTTAAAAACAAAACGCTTTCTTGAGAATGACATACTTCCACTCGCTGCTATAACCAGCGAGAGCCATCGGTAACCCAAATGAAGGAGGGCCCAGCAGGTCGACCTGGGCAAGCTGACCAGCACACATTACAGTTTAAAAATGAAGGTTATGTACGCTATATTACAAGTCCCAACCAGGCACTCTTACGCATATACCCAAAAGATGCACATTCATACAACAAGGACATCTGTTCAACTATGTTCATAACAGCATTATTTGCAATATCCAGAACCTGGAAGCAACCTAGATGCCCCCAACTAAAGAATGGATAACGAAAATGTGGTACATTTACATGATAGAGTATTATTCAGCAGAAAAATAAAACCGATGGAATCTTAAAATTTGCAAGCAAATGGATGGAGCTAGAAAAAGCCATCCTGAGTGAGGTAACCCAGTCACAAAATGACAAATATGGTATGTACTCACTCATATATGGATATTAGACATAAAGAAAAGGATTACACCCAACAATCCACACCTCCAGAGAAGCTAGGAAACAATGAAGACCCTAAAGAAGACATGCATGGTCCTCCAGAGAAGAGGAAAGGGACAAGACCTCCTGAACAAATTGGGAGCCTAGGGTGGAGGGGAGTGGGAGTTAGGAAAAAGCAAATGGGGAGAAGAGGAGGGGAAAGGAGGACATGAGAGAGCAGTGAGATTGAGTCGTAGGAAGAATAGTGGAAACAAAAAAAGAGATACCATAATAGAGGAATCCATTATAGGTTTAAAGAGAAATCTGACACTAGGGAAATGTCCAGAGATGTACAAGGATGACCCCAACTAAGAATCTAAGCAATAGTGGAGAGACTATCTTAAGTCCCCTATAATGAGACTGATGGCTACCTTATATGCCATCAGAGAGTCTTTATCCAGTAGCTGATGGAAGCAAAAGCAGAGACCCACAACTAACCACTGAGCCTAATTCCTGGAATCCAGTTGTAGAGCAGGAGTGATGAGCAAAGGGGTCAAGATCATGCTGAGAAAATCCACAGAAGCAGCTGACCTGAACAAGGGGGAGCTCATGGACCCCAGACTGACAGCTGTGGAACCAGCTTAGGAAAGAACCAGGCCCCCCGCACGTGGGTGTCAATGAGGAGGCCTGGGCAGTCTTATGGGCCCTCTGGTAATGGAGCAGCATTTATACCTAATGTATGAATGGACACTGGGAGCCCATTCCCCATAGAGGAATACTGTCTCACATGGGGGAAGGCCTATGCCCTGCTCCAAATGATGTGACAGACTTTTATGATCCCCCATAGAAGGCCTCACCCTTTCTATGGAGCAGAAGAAGGATGGTATGGGTGTCAGTGGGGGGCATGGGAGAATGGGAGAGAGGGAACTGGGATTGATATATAAAATAAGATTGTTTCTCATTTAAATTAAAAAGGGAAAAAAGAAAATATAGGGTCTTATTTCCCAGGTGAGGAAGCACTGGGTTCCAAGGCAGGTAGAAAACTCCCACCATCCCTTAAGTTGATTCTGGAGAGCAGTGAACTTGCCTTCTCAATGAGGGAATCTGTGGGTAACAGCCCTGATGCTATTGTGCATGTAGATGTCAGTCATTTGATTTCTCTCCCCGGCTGTCAAGAAGAGGTAATCTTTACTTCATATAAGGAAGGAGTAAACAATTTGTCAGTGAATATATGTCTTGGAGCCAGTCACAAACAGAAAGAAATCAAGCTAATTGCTCATAAAATTGGTACCTTCCAGAAGCCACATGAACTATACACATGGTGGCACTGAGGAGGTGGAGGCAGGAGGATCAGAACTTCAAGGCCATCCTTGGCTACACAGTGCATTTGAGGTTCACCTGTGCTGCTATCTAACATCCTTTCTTCTTAAACACAAAGCTAAGTTTAAGGTATTTATAATAGGTTTGTGGGATATTATAAGGCAAGGAGTCTCAAGATGAATAGCAGAAAAGAAATTTTAGAGTTGTTCAGTTATGTTTTTGTTGTTTGTTTGTTTGGGGGTTGTTTGTTTGTTTGTTTCAAGACAGGGTTTCTCTGTGTAGCCCTGATTGCCCTGGAACTCCCTCTGCCATTTTGTAGACCAAGCTGGCCTCTAACTCAGAGATCTGCCTTCCTCTGGCTCCCAAGTGCTAGGTGTAAAGGTGTGTGCCAACACCACCTGGCTCAGTTGCTTTTCTATTAACATTCATATTAGAACTCCAGGTGGTTTTTCTTTTTAACTAAAATCACTATTTTTGATGAGGGAGATTTAAAACAAGAATTGTGTGCTTTCTCAAATATAAATGTAGATTACCACAGACCAGGAATGTGCCTCAGTTGGTACATGCCTAGTATACCCCGAGTTCCATCTTGACTGCCACATAAGGTGGTGAATGTCTGGAATCCCAGAACTCAATAGGTGGAGGAATGAGAGTCAGAAGTTCAAAGTCAGCCTTGGCTATTTAGAGAACTCCATCCCAGACTGGGCTACATTAATTCCTCTGCTCTAGTAAACTGATCTGTTGCCATGATGAACACCATGACCAAGAGCGGCTTGGGAAGAGGGGTTTTGTGTACTGGCTGGTTTTGTGTGTCAACTTGACACAATCTAGAGTCATCAGAAAGGAAGGAGCCTCAGTTGTGGAAACACCTCAGTGAGATCCAGCTGTAAGGCATTTTCTCATTTAGTGATCACTGAGGGAAGGCCCAGCTCATGGTGGGTGGTGCCATCGCTGGGCTGGTGGTCCTATGTTCTATAAGTAGGCAGGCCGAGTGGACCAGGGAAAGCAAGCCAGTAAACAATTCTTCTCATGGCCTCTGCATCCGCTCCTATCTTTCAGATTCCTGCTGTTTTTGAGATCCTGTCCTGACTTCCTTCAGTGATGAACAGCAATGCTGAAGTATAAACCAAATAAACCATTCCTCCCCAGCTTGCATTTTGGTCATGGTATTTGATTATTTCATTGCAGCAATAGAAACCCTAACAAAGACAGTGGGTTTTTATCTCACAGATGCAGGTAATAATCCATCACTGAAGGAAATCAAAGGAGGAACTCAAGCAAGAACCTGGAGCAGAGACCATGGCAGAATGATGTTTACCAGGTTGTTTTCTGATTCGTGTCCGGCATCCAGGACCACATGCCCTATGATGGTGCTGTCCACAGTGGCCTGGGCCCTCCCTCCCACATCAGTCATCAATCAAGACAATTCCTCACAGACGTGCCCATAGACAAGTCTGATTGAAGCAGTTCTTCATGTCAGGTCCAACCTCTTCACAAGTGACTCTGGGCTGTTTCACACTGACTAAAAGAAGGAAGAAAGGAAGGAAGGAAGGAAGGAAGGAAGGAAGGAAGGAAGGAAGGAAGGAAGGAAGGAAGGAAGGAAAGAAAGGAAGGAAGGAAGGAAGGAAGGAAGGAAGGAAGAAAGAGGAAAATCACCATATTGCCCTGATGAAACATAAGTTACTTAACAAGGTATTCTAAAAAGGAAAAAAGGGGGGTTCTTAAAAGATTGTGATGTAGAGTGACTAACCAACCCTTTTATTCAGTGGGACCAACTGAAAACAGATACTGGACGTCATTATCTCCTCTGATGGATGCAGAGACCAGAGTACTGGTTGGCCATGCAATGTGACCCCCTAATAAATTTTCTCTCACCTGAACCAGGAAATGCTATCCCTTGAATCCTGATGTTTCTGCGAGGGTTCAGATAAAAGTTCATTACCTCTTAAAATAACCTATATTATTCAACACCAGCACTTGCTCAAATAATAGCTCAAGTATTTACATGGTTATGGCACTGTACTCTGAGAATCACTGATGTACTTTTTCTTTCTTCTGCCATAAAAGTAGAACTGTACAGAGCAATATAGTGGCCATTTTCATTGCCAAAGAACCGGAGTAATGATTTTCTGCAACTTTAAAACTCATATTGGATGACCTAAGCCACAGAATTTTATTTTTATTGGTAAAAACTAAATAAAAACTATTCTAAATCAGATACCATCTTCTTCAATCCTTTTCTTATCATTTTCCATATAAAAGTTGCAAGGATCCCTGCATTTACTGTATGTTAAGCTTTGCAAAAAGCATGCTTTAAAATGCACTGGAGAAACACTATATGAGGATACAATAATAACCATCACAGTGTCTCTCTCTGGCTGGGAATGCACTGCACAAATATTTTCTCCTTTATATTCATATATTTTTCAAGCTGTCTACAAAGTACATGGGCAACTTTAATTACCCCAAAAATAGATTTTATTTAAAAAGTCATCATATACATTTCTATACATAAAATATGACCATAGCCATGTCATTAGTATATAAAAACACCAAAATAAAGTTCCTTTTCCTGAGTCAGCAGACAGTTACTGTTTTCCTCCTTCCATCTGTTTCTCTTTATTTCCCCAGTTTTCTGTGGTCCATGGGTGTGGTGATATCTTGCTTGTACAAATAAAGCCTGTCTGAAGGTCAAAGAATGGAGCTTGCCACTAACTAACCTTAGAGGTCTGCAGGTCTTTACAGACACAGGACATGGGCTCTACTCTCACACTTGCACAAGTATCTAACCTTTTAATCTTGTGACATGGTGTCCTTTGTATCTATGAAGTTCACAATTGAGAACCACAAAAGAGCTTTTGAAAATTAACAACAACAAAAGTCCCACATTGGTTTTAGAGAGATGGCTCTGTGGTTTACAGCATTTGTTGCTCTTTCAGAGAACCAGAGTTCAGTTCAGGTCACTCACAACCACCTGTAACTCCAGAACCAGGGGGATCCACCACCCCTTTCTGGTCTCTGTGGTCAACTGCATTGACATGCATACAACTACATATGCAATGCATGATTTAAAATGAAATTATAAAAGCAATCTCATGTTTTGAGTGAATTTGTGATTTTGTTCTGGGTTGCATTCATGACTGCATTAGTAGCTTGTTTCATTCCTGCCCTAAAATCCCTGACAAAACCACTTAAGGAAGAAAGAGTCTGCTTTTGGCTCAGGGTTCAAAGGCACAGTCCATTACGGCAGGAGCTGGACACAGCTGCTCTCATTGCATCCTGGAGCACTCAGTTAACTCTCCCCTTTTCTGTCAGTCTGGGATCCCAGCCAATGAGGATGACACCAGCCATACTCAGGGTCTTATCACCTTGGTTGACTTAATCTAAATAACCCCTCTAAAAAGAAACTCTCAGACAGTTGTCTCCTGGCTGAATGAGTCTAGACCATTGCAAACTAATAATATTAGCTACTATAACTGTTATCTTTGATTGACATGGAACGTATGTACATGTATGTGTGTCTGTATGTGTCTATGTATACCTACACGGGTTCATGCATGCGTATGCCTTTTTGTGTGCATGTATACATGAGGATGCGTGCATATGTGGCTTTGTGGGGCAAGGAGAACAAATCAAACTCACTATTTCTGGAAAATCACCAGGCTCCCTGTTACTCTTTGAGATGAATTGAGAGGATGGGCCAGAGGGAGGTAGCAAGGTGCTTTTGCTGTCAGGCACACTCGCCTTCCATACCTACTCCAGTCACAAATGAGCAGCAGCCTAAAGTGCTCAACCAGCCAATCCTACTCAAGTTCCAATTCTCAGTTCTTTACCAGTCCCAACAGGAGGAAAAGCAACTCTACCTCCATTTCCCCTCCCCCCACATGCCATGAAATCAGCACAGTCCAAGTGCCCTCATACACGTTGGAGGGTCTCGTGTTTATTTGCAAAGAAAGTCACGATTGCCTTGTAAAGCCAAGAATTAAGTGTCCTAAACAGATTTTGGGTTTACAGGACTTCTTCAAACTGCATTACTTTCCCACTAATAAAGTTTTCCTCCTGGCTGCCACACTAGACAAAAACATTTTACAGCTTGCCTTTTAAAATGATATGGCAGGAGACTGATAGCACAACCACAAATTTGATTCCCCTTATTGGGAATAAACCAAGCTCTAGAGGACATTCCTCTACAGTAACTAATAGGCTCTAAGTACAAATATCTCTGTTTTTGGAAACATCCAAAGGTAAATGCCTGCTGTGCATTTTGCAACAAATTGACACATTTTCTTTCGCTATTGTGTGACCAAACTGTACCCTTGGCCTTCAGAACTATTTTTAATAATGCATGCTGTGTCTGTGCTATGTGGTAACAGGGACCATGCAGGGGCAGGTTCGATGACAGCCCAGCACCATGCCATTGTCCGTGCTAGCTTTGTGCTCATAACCATCCTTCCAGCTTTGCTGTAGGAAGAATGAAAATCTCTCCTTTTGTTGTTGTTGTTTTATTTTTCCTAATCCCATTCTCTGTGATGTCAGATATATCACAAGACCCTCTGTGGTGCTTTGGAACTTGCAGAATGTGTCCACGATGCTCTTCTGTTCCACACCTCTGTCCCTGACTCCACCCTCCAAATATGAAGCGGACTTTTTTTTTCACAGTGGGGAAAAGTTGGCCTTTGGAGGTAGGCAGGTCTTGATTCGAATCTCTACCCAGCTTCTGTATTAGATGTCTTTCTGTGGCTGTGGAAAAATAGCACGACAGAAAGCAATTTAGGGAAGAAAGGATTTGTTTGGTTTTATAGTCCATTATTGCAGGCAGGTCAAGGCAGAAACTTACAGCATTGCATGCACATTCCAGAACAGGGGGGAACAGAAGCATGCATACATCCTTGCTTGCTCACTTGCTTGCTAGGTGTGTTTGCTTTGTTTTCACCTGTATACAGCTCAGAAACCAGCCCAGGGAATAGAGCTACCCCAGTTGGCTGAATCTTCCTACATCTATTAACAACCAAGACAATTCCCCAGAGATCTGTTCACAGGTCAAGCTAGCATAGATAATTACTCATTAAAGGTTCTTTTCCCAGGGGACAGCAAGTTATGAAGTTGGCTGTTAAAACTAACTAGCACAGCCTCTTATGAGGGCTTATGGCTCAGAGATCTTTCTGAGATTCAACCTCATCCCTTGATGAGCCAGAGAAAACAGAAAGGAAAGGGAGAGACCAGTCTCACAGTCTCTTTCAACAATCCACCACCAATAACATAAAGACCTTCACCACCTCTTGAAGGTTCTCTTACCTCCTAGGAGTGATGCTTGGGAACCAAGCCCATAACACGCAGACCATTTGGAGGATATTCCTTATACTTAAACCATAACAGGACCGTGTGTCCATGGTGAAGCATCATTAGGCGATATGTGAGAATACACAGGATGTCCGACAGCCAAGTAGTTCCTCCCCGACCACATCCCAGCACTCAGATCACCTGGAGTTCCTAGCCTCATTTCTGTCGCTGTGATAAGACATCCTGACAACATGCAGGTTGTGGGAGGAAGGATATATTCCAGCTCACAGTTCCAGGTTACAGGTCACCCTTTCAGGGAATTCAGCACAGGAACTTCAAACAGCTAGTTACATCAAGAGCCTAGACAAATGAATGCAGTGTGCTCACTTGCCTGCTTGTGCTCAGCTTGATTCTCCACTCGAGTGCAGTTTAGGACCCCATGCCCAGAGAACAGTGCCACTCACAGTAAGCTGAGTCTTCCTGCAGCAGTCAGTTCTATTAAAAGGGTCCTCACAGAGGTGCCCACAGGACAATCCAATGCAGACTGTCCTTTACTGGGACTCTTCCCAGGTGATTCTGAGCTGTATCAAGCTGATAATTAAAGGTGATCATCACAGGGGTTGAGTGACTGCTCATTGGCTAAGAGTACATACTGCTCTTGCAGGAGATATATTTGCTTCCCAGTGCCCATGTCCAGAAGCTCACAATCACTTTTAGCTCCAGCTCCAAGGGATCTTATGCCCTCTGGCCTCTGCAAGGACCTGCACTCACCTGCGTATACTCACATATACACACACAAATACATATAACTAAAAATAAAGTCAATCTTTACATTGCAAAAAGAAAAGCTAACCTTCACACTCAAGTTCCTTAATATGAGCCTTTTTATTTAAATTAAAAACAATCTTATTTTATATACCAGTTTCCTCTCCGTCCTGTCCTCCCATGTGCCCCACTAACCCCCACCCCATCCCTCATCCACTCCCCAGGGAGGGTGAGGCCTCCCATGAGGGATCATAGTCTGTCACATCATTTGGGACAGGGACTAGGCACTCCCCCATGTATCTAGGTTAAGAGAGTATCCCTCCACAGATAATGGGTTCCCAAAGACCGTACACCAGGGATAAATACTGGTTCCACTGCCAGAGGTTCCATAGACTGCCCTGGTCTTAACTTAGCCTGTAAATGTCTATTTGTGGTACTAGGAATTGCACCCAGAACCTCGTGTGTGCTAAGTAAGTACTCTACTACCAAGTCACATCCCTAGCTCCATAAATGCTTTTTCTGAAAGCTCACCATGTGTCTAGTACATCAGACACTAGAACAGCAGTTCTCAACCTGTAGATCACAACCCCTGCGGTGGTCAAATGACCCTTTCACAGGGGTCACCTAATACCATCAGAAAACACAGATATTTGCATTCTGATTATAACAGAAGCAAATTTTCAGTCATGAAGCAGCAGCGAAAATAATTTTATGGTTGGTGTCACCATAGCATGAGGGGTTGTATTAAAGGGCTGCTGCATTAGAAGAACACAAACCATCTTGTGGACTGGGGATATGACTCAGTCAGTAAAGGACTGAGTCCAATTCCCAAAACCCATGTAGAAAGCCAGAGACGGTGGCATGTACTGAGAACGTAGAAACAGGCAAAGCCCTGGAGATCACTGGTCACCCAGTCTAGCCTACTGGGCAAATTTCCGTGCTAGTAAAGGAACCTGTCCTTAGAAAAATATACTGCCTGAGAAACTATACTTGACACTGGCCCCTGGTATCCACACACGTGTATACACACACATACGACTAAATCTGCACCCACAAGAACACATGCAGCATTTTATTGTTGGGGAAGTCCTTTGTCAATAAAGCACTGCTGGCCTATAGGAATCTAGATAGGTGGGACTAGGAGTCCAGGAGGACTCTAGGAAGGAGAAACACAGAGTGTCGAGATGTAACACCATGGGGTAGGAAGCCCGGAAACTTCTTCGGTAAAAGACATACTTAGATTAGCAATTATGGGAAAATTACTTAAGTCAGAGCTAGCTAGTAAGAAACAAGCAAGGCCAACAGCTTCATAATTAATATAGCCTCCTGTGTGTTTATTTGGGACTGATGCGGCTCTAGAACCAAGCTGGCGGGAAGGCTTCTCTCGAGGAAAAAGCTTCTCTTTACACCACACATGTGTATACACACCCATACGAATAAATCTGCACCCACAAGAACACACGCAGCATTTTATATTTATGTACACAGTAGATTCAAAGCCCGAATTGTCATTGTCCTACCTGAACTTTCAGCTCAACAGCCATCAGGCAGGGTGGATTGCTCTTTCTTTCATACTGCCACAGTTTGCTACCCTGTCCCCTGGGAAAGCCTCCTTACAGCATCCTTTGTATTTGCATTTCGTATGTGGTCCATGCTCCACCCTAGCCCTCAAAACCTCCCTCAAGGCCAAGGTCACACTTTTCACTGTGCACTCATCCTGTGACACGCTGCCTCTGCACTGTAGGCACATGGTGTTACTGGATTTGATGCTCTGGAGAGCAGGCATCCGCAGAGCCTGACAATCTACCATCCTTCACTTACCCTTCTCACTCCCCCACCACCATCACAGGGCTTTTATAAGCAGCTTCTGAACGGCTGATTAAACAGGAAAGTAACGCTTCCTCCTCCGTGAGTCGGGAGTGTATCAGGGGTACTGAGATGCATCAGCACAGGTCACCCTGCCAATGGAAAGAGCACGGCTAGCACTGCTCAGCACACTACTACTTTAATCCCAGATAAGGTCAGTCATTGCCAATCAAAGAAATGAATGAGGTGGGCTTTAAAGGGCAGAGAAGAGAATATCCAATTACACAACCTGAAAGAACTTTATTTTTTTTAAAAAATGACCAGCAATTCCAGAGAGCTTTTCTCTTTCACTAGCTCTAACTGAAGCACTCACTCATTTTAAAGACTTGGATATGACATGCCTGTATTTGTTTTGAGAATTCCTTATTGGAGGAGATATGTCTTAGATGGGTTTCTATTGCTGGGAAGAGACGTCATGACCATGGCAACTCTTATAAAAGAAAGCATTTAATTGGGGCTGGCTTACAGTCAGAGGTTTAGTCCATTATTGTCATGGTAGGGAGCATGTTGGCATGCAGACAGACATGGTGCTGGAGAGGCGACTGAGAATTCTACATCTCAGCAGACAGCAGAAAGAGAGAAAGAGACTAAAACCTCAAAGCTCACCCCCAGTGAAACACTTTATCCAACAAGGCCACATGCCCTAATCCTTTCCAATAATGCCACTCCCTTAAAGTCTATGCCAGGCATGGGGAGCATTTTTATTCAAACCATCACAAGGCGCAAACATCTACCCACTCCTTATACTATCCCCACCCACAAACCAAATCAGGATTTCACCAAAACTCACTCTGGGAAGCAATGAGTTTATTGGGCTTACTTACAAAGCATGGGTGAATGACAATCAAAGAGGTATAACTGACCACAAAGCATACACTGTTAAAACTCTTCACTCAGCATGGATGGTGGCTTCCACATAGCTGAACATATAGAGTCCCTCTTCCACTAATTTCCACCAGCCTATATACTCTAGTACCTCCTAAGACCCAGAAGGCAGTCTGTAATTAGGGCAGGATTAGATAAAAATGGCTGGGAAAGTGGCTGACCTTGGGTGAGGGCCCAATCATCCTCCTTTTCTGTAAGGGAAAGTCAATTCACTTGGATGGACGCTTGTAAGCAGACACAGCTGACCTGTTGAAGATGATAAAAGATCACATCCTACAGTAGCATTTTCATATACAAAGTTTTTATGAGGACAAACTGCAGAAAATTTTTAAACCTATAGTAATAATAACTATCATTTATTAGGAATATAACACGCTGAAACAATTAAAGTTGGGATATATTAGATTACTGAACACATAGAACAATCAAGAGGGAGCATGTCTATTCTGTATGAGAAGAACAAAGCCCAGAGCTGTTAAATCCCTTGCCCACAGGTCACATGGCTGGAAAGAATGTTTTATGATTCCAAAGCTAGCATCTTATGGCTGACTAGATGGCTCCACGTATAAAGTGCTTGCCATGCAACAGGAGGATCTGTGTTTGACTCACCAGAATCTATTAAAAAAGATGAATGGTGTGATGCCTCACACTTGTAGTCCCAGCACTGGAGAGGCAGACAGAAGGCTCCCTGGAACTTACTGGTCAGCCAGTCTATCTAGTCACCAAAGTCTAGGTTCAGTGAGACACTGTCTCACAAAATAAAGAGCCCCCTAAATCAACTATATCCATGTTCCTAATGTTCCCAGATTTTGCACTGCCCTCAAAATGGCACCTGAACCTGTCCAATATCTCTCCCTATCCAAGTCAGCTAGCCTGGACCACCACGGGACCATCCCATGGACCTCTCTAAGACCTCCATTCTTGCCCATCACATGCCATTTCTCTGTATAAAACATCCTCCAAGCAAATATCCGGTCTCATCACTCCTCTGGTCAAACTTTCCAAAGCGTCCTGTTGACAAGAATACAGCCCTGGGTCAAACCATAGCCTATGAAACCAATCACAATCAGACCCCTGCTTGAGCCTCAGATCCTGTGATCCTTTATCTGCCCCAACACAGCCCACCGAGACTGCCTTCTTCCTCTCCAGTCCTCTAGACGTGCAATCGCTGCTTACTTTCCTGTGCCCTTTTTCATCTTCTAGAACATCCCTGAGCCCTTCCCCATCTTCTAACAAGAGGAACCCCAACCACATGTATGTGACTGTTCCTAGGTAGATGTGAATGAATGTCTATTCATCTCAGACAGGGCACTAAATTAGTGACTTTTGCCGCTATGATAAAACACCTTGATAAAAGTGACTTGTGGAAGACAGAGTTCATTTTTGCTTATGGTTTGAGACAACAAATCCATACTGACGAGGAATGCATGACAGTAGGCAGCCAGAGGAGAAACTGAGAGAACATATCTTCAGCCACACATAGAAAGCAGAGAAAGTGATCTGGAAGTTGAGAAAGGCCATGAAATTCCAAAACATATTCCCAGATATTAAGGCCACACTCCCTAAGGTTTCCATAACCTCCCCAAAAAGCCTAATCAAGTGTTCAAATACCAGAGCCTATGGGATCATTGCTCATTCCATCCACTGCAGGCATCAGCAAAAGATCAAAGACACCAGTGAGTATCTTAGTGAACTGTGGGGTTTACTTGGGTCCCTAACAGGACGTGGCTGACTCAAAGGCAACAGTACCCACCAAAAATACCACTCCAGCATGGATGCAAGCTCACAAAATCTGCATCCCTAGAGCTCTGCACCCAATTTGTAGACAGCTTGACTGGTCCCAGAGACCACTCCCCTGCAATTGTTTACTATCTGTGTCAATTTGAGAAATGATTTTATGAATCTTGAAACTTTCAGCCTTCTGAGACCTGTAAGTTTTGCTTATCTCCTGAGTCTTGTGAACATTCCTCCTTCCTCCAGGTTGGAACGTTCCCATTCATAAGAAGTCTCTTCATTCCAGAAGAGATCACTCCACAACCAATATCTCATCCCTCCCAGGCATTCTCAATCATGTGTTGTTTTATTTTCTGAATGCGCTGAGACTCTTTAGATAAACAAAATTGAGTGTGTAGGCGGGGAGACATATGCAAACACCGAGAGAAAGATAGAGACAGAAATTCCTTGTGTTAATTGGCTCACATAATTATGGAGCCTGAGAAATTTCACTATGTGCCATCTATAGGCAGGAGGAACAAAAACAATGTTACAGTTCAGTCAAGACCACTGGCTTCAGAACCAAAAACAATTCATTTAGGATAACTCTCTTCATTAAAGAGGCCAAGAAAAATGAATTCTGGTGCCTTAGGAAAGGAGATAGGGTGACTAGCTCAAGGAAATATAGAATACATTCTTCCTCTACCTTTGTGTTCTTCCTGGGCTCTCAGTGGATTCTGGCAGACCCCAGTGGACAGAATGGTGCCCATTCACACCAAAAAGGACATATGCTCTTTACCTACCAACTGACTCGAATTTAAACTGTTGCAAAACTCCCTCACAGAAACACTAGAGCTGACATTTTCCTGGTTTTTTAGGCTTCTCATCACCTAGTCCAGCTGCCTGCACAATTAAACGATTAAACAACTCATAAATATCTAAAATTATATCAATTTGTGCTTTAAATAATTGTTATCTCCTAATCTTCACCCTCTAGAAGGATCAAGTTTACTAATGTCTCCAGCACTTGCAAGAGTAATTCCAAATGCTTGAGTCTGCTTAGCCTTGACAATTCTTTCTTTGACCCTGTAAATTCATCTTTGAGGGCCTTTCCATCTTGAAGGTTGTGTCTGAAGATGCCCGTCCTCGCCATAACAAGGCTGAGTTTCTGGACCCTTAAGGAACTCTGGAGATATCTAACTATTGACTATGTTCCACCTACATTGTAACAGTCTTCAATTTTCATTTGTCCTTTATTAAATTTCAGTTTCTCCAGCAAAGAATGGCCCCTTCTCATGTGTCATCCCTCCCTGGATCTTTATTTGAATTGTTGATAGAAATTCTCCCCTTGATCAATTTTGATCTCAGTTTTTGAACAACAGCATGCAGTAAATAATTCTTGTCTCTAAGATTGTACTGACTCTCCCTAAATTGCATTCTCTGGAGGAACAGCCTCATTTCTCCCAGTTGAGTCTATTTAGTCAATACAGGGTCAAAAGGCCTGGGATATTGAGATTTATAGGAGCTCCCGCATACAGTTCAGTAGTAAATTCCTCTAATATGTCTACACACATCACAGAGCTGGATTCTGTTTTTCTGGTCCTTCCAATAGCAGGTGTTGACAAAAACAGCTATCGCTTTGCCAGCACCACATCCTGCTAAACTTCTCTGTATTCAGAACATGGATTGCTGGGAGATTTGTGTTGGAGTTTTCACTTGATTGTTTCTTCTCAACTTTGTGAGTTTAGTATTTGCTTCCTTTTGGAAGAGGCAATGGAAATTACCTTTTATTGGTAGCTTCTTACAGACTTAGTGTCTTTCCAAAAAAAATCTAATCTCAGGCCCTTCAAGGCCAGACACTCAGAGACCACATATCATGGTTCTACCACCAAAAATTATCATATATCCATGGTCATCAATATCCTTTCTGTTCAGCTAGAGGAGTAAGAAAGGGATTGTCACATCCTAAAGAGTCTTCCTTATAGTCAGAATTCTAGAATCTTCCATCAGATTAGTAACAAAAAGGCAGAATCAGGGGTGGAGAGCTGTTATGTATACCTTACCCAATGGTACATCATTATATAATATCCTAAAGGACTACATCCTGAAATCATGCCATATGGCAGACTGTGCAGGCATAATCCAGAAACTTCTGGAAACATGGTACATCAGTATACTCAACAACTCTTCAAAATATTGTCAAGCTAACAAATAACTCAAAATAGTCTAAATAGTATTTCTAAATGAATGGGAAAAAGTCCTCATACCACTAAGTTTAGTTGGAGATTTGAATCACAATCAATGGAATGATCTATAAATCAAACTTCATTTACATAGAGATCTGATCTTTTTCGCACTGACACAAAGGGAAGAATATTGTCTTGTTACAGTTGCTGAGACTTAACTCAACTTAACATACATTTGCCAAGCACTTACCATAATCAGTATGGACAGGATAGTATAGACACAAAAATACAGTCTGCAAATTCAAGAAGTCCCCAATCCATGTAAAGAAACAACAATAAATAATTCATTACAATCTGAATATGAGCAAGTAAGTGTAGGAATAGAAGGTGCAGAACATGTGGAAGGTCTTTTCACCCAAGGGAAGAGCTCTGAAGAAGCAACAAGTAGAACCAACGTTTAGACTGACAGTCTAAGAAGCTTGTAATCCTTACCCAAAGTAAACACAGTGGATTATATCTAGTCAAACATTTCAAGAACTATCTTCAGAAGTCACAAGGATAAAGATTATGAAAAAATTAAGATGAGTAATTGAATCCTCAAAGCATAAAATCTCTCTCTGTCTCTCTGTCTCTGTGTGTGTGTGTGTGTGTGTGTGTGTGTGTGTGTGTGTGTGTGTACATAGTTGGTAGAAATACCCAGAACCAGCATAGAGAGAGAACTACTCCTGCAAGATGACCACACACACACACACACACACACACACACACACATATAATTGTAAAATTAAAATAAGACCCAGAATGAGGGGGTAATGGATTACCCCAATGGCTAGATTTAAATTAAAAATTGATAATCTCTTATGGATATTTTAGGAAGGAAAATGCAATGAATCAATGCTTTCAAAGCTCAGAAGGAAAAATGACTTTGAACACAGAAAACTATACCAAGCAAAGTTCAAGGGCAAAGTAAAAGATACTTTTAGATATGCATTAACTCATGAAGTTTGCTTAACAAACACTTTCTGGAATAGCTGTTGAGAAGGCTCCACTAGAACAAAGTTGAGAAAAATCATTAAACTAAAGGTAAGATAGACGATTTGAACTGGAGAGATGATGACTCCATGATTAAGAATACTTGCTGCACCTGTAGAGGACCCAGGTTTGGCTCCCAGTCCAACATGCTACAAACTTCTGTAACTCTAGCCCCAGATGATCTAACACCCTCTCCTGACCTAGGCAGTCACCAGGTACACGTGGTATACAAGCATACATGCAGGCAAACACTCATATACATAAAGTAAAAATAATTATATGCATGCTTATATTTAAGTATACTATATTTATGCTTTTATTATTTATATATATATGATCACAAAAACAGTAAAAATCAATTCAAACCAATGAAAGAAAACCCAGGCTAAGAGTAGGCCTAAAAGAAATTAAAAACTAATTATTTTTGAAAGTTGAATATGCCTGATTTATCCATATTCTATGATTCAAGTATGTGTTGTCTTCAGAAATAGGGTCTTATCATCAGGTTTTGGAGAGTGACCAAGAGCATTGGGAATAGCTTGTGGTGTTTGGGAGTCTCAACTTCAAAAGATGGTCCTCCTTAGCACTGGACTTTTTATTTGGTGTCCAGTAAGGACATGGTTGCCCCATTATAAGGAAACTCAGCTAACTCCTTTTATTTTTTATAGAAGAAAGAGTTTATTGGGAACTTACAGCTTCAGAGGCAAGATTAGTCATATTTGCTTTCCCCCTAGGTCCATGGCTTATTTAGTCTCAAGTGCTTGGGTACCAGGGCAGTGTCAGGTTTGGGCACCATCTCATAGAGTGGGTCTTAAATCCAATCAGATAGTGGTTGGTTACTCTCACAACTTCTGCACCAGCCTATCTTGCAGGTAGGCTGCCATTGCAGATCAGAGGATTTGTAACTGGGCTGGTGTTTATGTTTCTCCTCTGGTAGTGTCCAGAGTGCCTTCCAGTGCCATGAACACCAATCAGTAGGAGTGAAGGCTCTAGGTAGGCACCAGCTCAACTTCTCCATGTTCAGTTAGTTATATTGGTGTTGTCTTCAGGGTAGGAACTTAACACCAGGATATAGAAAACAGCCAATAGTCTTGACAATACTCTGGGTTGTCTAGGGGTTTCTATGGGGGCCCCTTCAGCCTACAACCCACTAGCAGCACTGGAGGTTTAATTTGGTGCCAAGACATGTCTAGTTGGAGCTTTGGCGATTACAATTCATCTTTCTTTCATGAAGCTTCTACTATATAAGGTTTCCAAAAAAAACTCCTCAAATGCTCCTTTGTTTCAGCTGTTCATCACTGTATTCCCTCCCTTACCTACCTCTTCCTTCCCTCTTTGATTTTCCTGCCACAGTGACCCCACAATTTTTTTCATAACTCTTTATTCTACTTCCTTCCCCTAGGAAAATTCTTCCCTCCCCAACTAGCTTCTTACTCTGTAACCTGTGTGATTACATGAATTGTATCTTAACAGCTAACATTTACATATAAGCAAATACATACCATATTTGTCTTTTGGGATTTAGGCTACCTCTCTCAGGATTGTTTGTTCTAGCTCCATCCATTTACCCACAAATTTTATGATTTTAGTTTGTTTTAATAGCTGAGTAACAGCCCATTGTGTAAATGGACCACATTTTCTTTATCCATTCATCCACTGATAGACAACTGGGCTGTTTCCAATTTGTGGCTATTATGGATAGAGCAACATTGAACACGATTGAGCAAGTGTCTCTGTAGGAAGATGCAGAGTCCTCTGGGCACATGTCCAAGAGTGGTATAGCTGGATTTTTAGGTAGATCTATTCCCAGCTTCCTGGAGAACCACCACACTAATTTTCATAGTGTCTGCATAAGTTTGCACTCTCACCAGCAATTGATGAGTGTGTTAACTCTTTTTATGTGTGAGTATGTATATATTTTAGAAAGCTTCTACTGTAGTAGGTTTCAGTATTGGTACAAACATCAGGGGAGAAAATAGCTACTTTCTGATGAAATATAACTCCATTTCACAAGATGAAATCCATACTTGGTACCATTATTGAGCCAGACAAGTCATAAACCCCAGAGAAGAACCTACAATTATTACCCTGATAAATGGACATAGTTTTAAAAACAATTTCTAATAATTTGTTGCTATACCCATTGATTAATAGCTGTTGGTCCTCATCAGAGACACTTTTCTTGTGGCATAGAGCAACTAATACAGAGACTCACAATTGCTCAAGGTGCAAAGAATAAGAGACTGGACATTCATCCCTTAGTTGGACATCCATACAGAAGGATGTGGTACATAAAAAGCCACAGTAGTTGTTACTGTATACACAAGACCCGCACAAACTCAAGCCAGACAAAAGCTTGTGGGAGGGGAGATGAGCACAAAATCTGTCCCCTAGATGAGAAGTTATTGGCAATTGATGGCTGCTGAGAGAGCAATTGAGAGAGGGAAAGTCTGTTTTCTTTAGGAATGTAGCCACTGGTAAGTCAACTACACTACAGTGGGAGGCCACCCACCCAAGAATATATGAGTAGCACAAACTAGACTTGGTTGGTTAAAAAAAAAGGAGGATATGAAATGTTTATTGGGTAGGGAAGGAGGAGTGGATTTGGGAAAGGCTGAAAAAAGGAGGTGAATGTGCTCTAAACACATTCTATGAAATTCTCAAAACACTAACTTTAAAATGAGAACACAAGTAAACAAAGACAAAAAAAAAGAAACTAAGCATAGACAGAAAGATGACTTAGTAGGTAAAGGCACTTGCCACCAAGGTTGATGACCTGGCTTCAATCTCCAGGAGCCACAGGTGGAAGGAAACAGTCAACTCTCACAACTTGTCCTCTGACCTCTACACATTCACTTACACACACAAATAAGTAAATCTAATTTTAAATTTTTAAAGCTATAGCACTATAATAATTTGAAAAATCAAGAATCCTGACATATCAAGGAAAACATATTCCACCCCACATCTTCAGCTAATCTCCCCTAAGCAGTAAAATACTAGGAAAAGTATCTAAGAACCTGATTTTTATATGGAGAGACAAAAAGAATCTTACTTTAGCGGAGTATATGACTCATAAGCTTTACGCTTAACTGAAAATGTTTCTGTACCCTGACTAAACAAAGAGTAAAAGTAAATTAGCACTGTACATAAAGATACTGGCTTTTAAATTACACTAAAGACTCGTTTTCCCCCTTAATCTCATTCTTCTCTTTTCATTCCTTTCCACCCTGAATGGTTCAATCCAAAAGCCACAGATGAAAGAAACACTTTCAAAGCCCAAGTGAGTGTCAGACATTTCTGGGGCAAACAGGACACTCCCGTGTGTATGAGGAAAGAGAGGAGGCCAAGGAGAGTGCCTGGGATGGTGTGCTGGAAACTGGGTACAGGGAGGAAGGCATTTTGAGAGAAGAAGAAAGGGTCAAAATTGACAACAGTTGTAGCACCTGGAACTGAGGTGCCTTAAGAAGAGGGCTGGGGGCTGGAGAGATGGCTCAGTGGTTAAGAGAACTGGCTGTTCTTCCAGAGGACCTGGGTTCAATGCTCAGAACCCACATGGCAGCTAACGACTGTCTTTAGCTCCAGTTCCAAGGAATCTGATACCTTCACAACAATGCACATAAACTAAAGTTAAATAGATTATAAAAAAAAACATGAGGGCTGGTGCAGAGGATGCAAGAATCAGCCGAGTGATGGGTTACTTCATGTGCATGCAAGGAGCAGCCCAGGCCACCATGGCTGCATCTGGGCAGTGAAGACATAATCTGTGGAGGAAAGTGTTCCAGCATGAGGTGAAGGAAACACTTAGACCAAAGGACCAGGAGAGCAAAAGATGCATGAATGGTATCCTCAAGGATATGAGTGGTTCCTGCAAAGCCCGAGAAGTGACAGTTGTGCAACCCAAGCTGCATTAAAAGGAGTCTAAGCATGGAATGGGCAGTAATCATGAAAGGAGACACACAGAGGCTGACCAACCAATAAAGTATATAACCAAACAGATGCAGAGGGGATCAGAGCCCTTACTACCACCATGGGAAGCGACAAGAACAGAGTCAATATCAACCAGAAAATCCATGGTATTGACCTGGGATTGGTGACACCAGCGTGAACTCTTGGTCTTCAGTAGCTAGATACTGAAATATATGCAGGGGTGTGTGTGTGTGTGTGTGTGTGTGTGTGTGTGTGTGTGTGTGTGTGTGTACATATGTTGTTCTGTCCACTGGAGAGTACTGACACTCCTGTAGAAAAGATAGAAATGAGAGAGGAGGGAAGGAGAAGGAAAAAAGGAAGAAGGGGAGAGGGAAGAAGAGGAAAATATCTAAATGGCTAACATTTGGAAATGATGGGTTCTAGGGCCAGGTGAGAGAAAATGTAACCTGTGTCTAGACCATTACACCAGAAATCTTGGGAATGTTCATCAAATGGTATAGATATAGGCCAAGGCCATAAAAATAAAATTGAAAGGGTTTCTGCTGGCCAAATCTGAAACAATTCGAGTGTCACAATCTTGATAGGAATGAATTAAGACTTACTTAATAAAACATATCCAATACAGATGATGGATGGATGGATGGACAGAAGGACGGGTGGGTGGGTGGATTGGTGGGTGGAGAGATGGATGGAGAGATGGATGAGTGGATGAGTGGGTTCATGGTGGATAGATGAACAAACAGCTGGAACCGTCCTTATTTAACAAAGAAACACTATTTTCATGGATGATGAAACACAGTAGAAGGAATTTTGTCTCAGACAGTTCACTATACTGTACTTAGATGATTTCTATAATTTTAAAATTATTTCCACAAACAACCTCCTAGTTCCAAATACACTAGATGAGGATTTAGGACACCTGCCCAGGAAGGCAATTGCAGATGAGCATCACCCATGCACTCTGTCTTAAAGGGAACAGAAGGGACAACTCTATGAGAGACACTTAAGAACTAAACATTTTCAAACTTTTAAACATTGATTGGTTAGCCAGCTGGAGCTGTCGCACATACCCATAATTGTGTAAATTGGGAGGCTAAGTTGGAGGATCACCACATGTCTGAGGTGATACAGGACTGCATAGAGAGACCCTACCTTTAAAAAACAGCAAATGTCATGTGCAAACACTGTACTTCTAACAGCTGAAGTGGGGTGTGGGTGTGGTTCCATGGGTAAAGTGCTTGCTGCACATGCGCGAGAGCCTAAGCTTAAATTCTCCAAGAACACATGAACGTCATCACAGTGGCACCTGCACCTGCTGTCTAAGGGGAGGTGGCATGTGAAGGCAGGAGAAGTCCCAGAAAGTCATGAGCCCGGTATAGGCCGACAGACCCTGCCTCAAACAAGGTAAATGTGACACAACCAGTTCTCCAGATTGTTCTCTCACCCCCACAGGCATACACACGTCTGCACACACAGAAGGAGAGTGGGGAAGAGGGAGGAAGGGAGGGAGGGAGGGAGGGGGAGAGGGAAAGAAAATTACATCTTCCATGAGCTGCCTCCTCTCCTCGGTCACCTTCAACAACTCTCTAAATGTATTTGCATCCTTCCTTAATGAGCATCATCTATATATAATATATTTTTTAAACACCCATATGGATGGAGTTAGGGGATCATACAATTCCTATCAAACATCCCTTTTAGAACTATATCCTGACCTCCAAATATTGTCCCTGCAATTCTTAACGTCTAAGTCCCAGTACCTAACAGAGCCCTGATGTAGTATCCCAGAAAGCTGGAATCAGAGTTTCTGGATGCCAGGAAATGCCACCCAAGCAGCTACACCATAGTGGTTTAGTCTCAGTCAAGCTGATACCTTCCACCCCAATGAAAAAGATGCCTCTTACAGGCTCTTCGTCTTCTTAAATCCAAGCAGCAGGCCATTGCCACAAGAAAAGCAGGCCAGGAATCTCTTGTTGGAAGATTCTGTTTCCAGACATTCACCCTTGTGTGTGTGCGCGCGTGCGTGCAACTGTGATGACAAAGTTCTTCCCTGAAGACTGAGAGCTTCCATTTGCAGAAAAATGAAGCAGGATGAGAGAGGAATGGAAAGAGCTGTCTGTCCCTTGGGCTAGGTTAACAAAATCAGTTAAAGCCACCATTTCAAGGTTAAGGCAGGAGACAAACACATGGGGTGCTATAAATATGGTGTCCCTTTGGGCACCAAGGCACAGATTATGCCAAGCCCAGGGCTAAGTGGGATGCACAGTGGGTACCCATCACTGTAGGGGCTGATGGATTGACAGGCAGACAAATATGAAATGCAAGACTCACAGCCAGGCCCTGCCCTGGGTGAAATCCCATTAAAACACACATCAAAGTTCTTATGGAAGGAATAGAAAGTTAAACACAGAGAAGCAGCCAGCCCGGGGCTGAGAAAGGATGGCTGAAGTCTGATGTGGGAAAGCAGAGGAGTTAGCATGCTGCTGATGGCGCCAAGCTTCCCATCAAGGACTGGCTCTGTAACCCCACCCAAGGGATCATGGAGACTGAAAGGCATCCTGACCCACAGCCGTGGTGTGGGTGCAGGAGACAGCTATAACAACATAAGAAGCACACGCTTGACCTGTACTGTGTATTCACTAAGGGCTCTGACCATAACCCTGCACTTCGTTGTTTCAGATTGGATGAAGCACCTGCCATCAAGTCTACTTCATGGATGCAGAAACATAGTTCAAATGAGTGTAGTGGTCCACCTGAAATCAGAAGTAGTCTGGTGGCATACTGACTTCAACCCCAGTATCCAACTTAAATGAAAATATAAATAAGGTTAAGAGCACTGGCTGCTCTTCCAGAGGTCCTGAGTTCAATTCCCAGCAACCTCATGGTGGCTGACAGTTGTCTATATTGAGATCTGGTGCCCTCTTCTGGTGTTCAATCACATGGAGGCAGAACACTGTATCTAAGATAGATAGATAGATAGATAGATAGATAGATGATAGATAGATAGATAGATAGATAGATAGATAAATGTGTGTGTGTGCTACAATTTTAGAAAATAAATCAAAGCTGGCACAGTGATGCACACCTATAACCCAGCACTGGGATGGCTGGGGTCCCTGGGCCCACTTGCCAGCTATCCTAACCTAACCAGTGAGTGCTAGGTCCAGGTAAGTGTTTCTATCTCAAAAACTAAAGTAGATAGCACCTGAGGAACAACACTCAGGGTCGCTCTCCAGCTTCCACATACACCTGAATACACAAGCACACATAAATACCATTTAAAACATCGCACAGTGATGAACATGGGTTTTTTTAAAGATTTATTTATTTATTATGTCTGCATGTGTGCCTGCAGACCAGACAAGGGCATCGGATCTCATTATAGATGGCTGTGAGCCATCATGCGGGTGCTGGGATTTGAACCTGAGTCCTCTGGAAGAACAGCCAGTGCTCTTAACTGCTCAGCCATCTCTCCAGCCCAGAGGAGCATGAGTTTTAGCCCACCTTATTTCATTGCTTCAACATCTCAAGTTGCTGTCTTAGCCTGGGTCCTCCAGGCCTTCACCTCACAGCACCTAGGCATGAGCAGTACACACAGGCTGATGGCCCTGCTCATTAGTCACAAGCCCACAGCTGTGGGCCACTCTGAGCCTGGCCACCACCCCCCACCCTTCTGGGGAGCTATGCTCATCACATAACCATTACTGCCAACTCAATTTAAGCCCACAAGACAAGCACAGTGACAGTGGGCACCTGTGGTGGGTGATGGCAGAAGAGGAAGCGGCCGACAAATGCCACTTGTCCAGCAGGGAATCGGTGAGAAAAGTCACTGCTAGCCCCCTTTATCATATGTGTCCATTCTCATATTCGCATGACTGCCTGGAAAGCTCTCCCTGCAGCCACACTGTGAACACACACACACGCCCACCCAAATCTGAGAAGGCATCTCTAGATTGGTTCCCTGAGGGGCTCAGGATGAAGCAGGCTCTCAGCAATAAACCTCCATCTGACCAAGGTCTTCACTTCCCTCAGCCATCTACGTGAAACCTAGCACACAAATTTTAGTTCAAAATGTGGAGTCAGACACACGAATTAAACTACTGGTTTTATGGTACCCAATGTTAAGGTTTTAAAAAAAGGAGGAAACTGTCAGCTCCACCCTCTGGATTATTTTACTTCGCATAAGTATTTATCATAGTTTTGAGAGTTATCGCAGAATCAAAAGTAAGTGTTTTAGTCAATGTTCTGGTGCTGTAATGAAAATTTTAGATCAAATCACAAAGAACAGAATGGGGGGTGGCAGCTGGCAAAATGGCTTAACCAGGAAAAGCACTTGCTGTGTAGACCTGGCAACCCAACTTCAATGCTCAAAACTCATATAAAAAGCCACATGCGATGGCATGGAATCCCAGCCTCCGGCAGCATTGTAAGTGGAAACAAGAGAATTGTCCTGCTGCTCATAGGCCAGCTAGCCTGGAACACTCAGAGAATCAGGAACGAGCGACACACCGTCTCAAAACAAGCCAGGGCAGGACTGACTTACGGAACTTGTCCTCTGACCTCCACATGCTCATAGTTAGCACGTGCACACCTGCACTCGTGTATACATACCATATATGTTCACGTTTGTTCATGCATGTGCACGCACACACACTCAGGCACCCACACAAAAATGCTAAGAATATAATATTAACAAAAATTTTTAATGCATAATAAAAGAGAAGGGAGGGTTTTTTAGGGGGTGTTCGTGTGTGTGTGTGTGTGTGTGTGTGTGTGTGTGTGTGTTCATGTGTGGGCAGGCACAAACGTGTGTATTTGTATGCGGAGCCACAGGTCAATGTTGGGTGTTGTTCCTCAGACACCATCCACCTTACTGTTGGAGAGAGGGTCTCTTAACTTGCTGGCTAAGCTAAGCTGGATGACCCATGAACCCGAGATCTGCCTGTCTCTGTCTCCCCGGCAACGTGACTCTAACTGTGCAAGCAGTATGCCCGGCTCTTTTCACATTGGTTCTAGGAACCAAATTGCACTCCTTATGTTCATGTAGCAAGAACTTTATCAAATGAGTTACCTCGCCGGCCTATTGTGAGGAGAGGTGAAAAAATGTCTATTCATCCCAGATAGAACACAAACAACAGACCAAAGTAGCAATTCCATCAAAGTTCAAACTGGCAAACCCGTGAGTTTATTGGGGCAGCTTACAAGAGTGTGGGTGGGGGGTTACTTACAGGCACGTGTTTGACTCAAATGCAGTTATAGCACCAAATGCTCACCCCTGTGTGGCCGATAAGTCACAAACTACACGTCTAGAGCATTTCTGCACAGCTTTCAGAAAGCAGGACAGCTTGGTGACTCTCCGCTTACTAAGGAAGATGATACTCCTGAGGGTGACGTTCATAGTTATTCTGTGCTCTCCAACTGTATGTGCACAAATATCCACCTGTGCCTACACACACGTGCATACACACTAAAAAAATTCACATACTAAAAAATACACATACAACAGGGCGATGGTGGAGCACACCTTTATTCCCAGTAATTGGGAGGCAGAGGCCAGCCTGGTCTACAAGAGCTAGTTCCAGGACAGCCTCCAAAGCCACAGAGAAACCCTGTCTTGAAAACTTCCCCCCAAAAGAAACACATACATGACTTTATAGCTACCATGAGCATACACATACTCTCAGAATTCTGATCTTCTTCTTATCCCATAATATGTCACATTTCTTCAAGGTTTTGACCAGAATTCACAGTCATCATTTAAAATTAAGACTGCCTGGTATTTTCTCATGGTGATTTATGAGACTTTAAATAAGCACAGATGTGTCTATGAAGTGTCCAACATGATGACTTATTTATTTACTATTTGTTTAATCATGCATGAGATAGGCATTTGCCCTCTAACTGTTCTGGGACCAGGAATAGATCCCAGTGATAGAATGACTGCCTAACCTATGTTTGGTTCAGTCCCTGGCACCACAAAACCCATGAAACCTCATCAGTGCTCTGCCAGGCACTGTGATAAAGAAGCCATAGTACTTCTACTACCCTTGTTCTCTTAACTACGGTTTTTACTGCTACGATAAAGCACTGGCCAAAAGCAACTCGAGGAAGAAAGGGTTTATTTCAGCTTACAGCTTGTAGTCTATCATTTCAGGACGTCGGGGCAGGAACCTGGCTGTAGGATAAACACAGCGGTGTGCTTTGTGAATAGCTGACATGTTTCCATCCCAGCCTCCCTCCAGCCTCACCAGGGTTAAGTGCAGCACCGGGGTCTCTGTCACCCTTGATGGTTCAAGGGGACTTTGAGCATTGGCCCATAATGCTCAAATTCGAGTCACCCAGGCTACTTGCAGCCAGCCCGAAACACCTATGAAGACGTGGGACTTACCGGCTTGCTCCTCATGGCACCCAGGATTTCCTTGCGGGTGGTAGCACCCCCTACAATGAGATGGGCCCTCCCACGTCAATCCCCAATGTAGAAAATTCACCACAGGCTTGCCCACAGGCCAGTCAGGTGGGGGCATTTTCGTCCCTCTTCCCAGATAGATGACTCTAGCAGGTGTTGACATAAAATGAGCCCACTCACCGGACAAGCCTAGAAGCCCTCCCAACCCTAAGACAGGGAAACCTTAGCTTCACACTCTCTGCTGGCTCCACACAGGCACACACACCAGGTACTTGGAGGAACAAAGCTTAAACAGCCACTTTGTCCCAGTACAGCAGAGCATTCCCAGCCCTCCATTTATCCTGCCAGCAGCCTACTCAAGTATTAACAGATATCAATCTAATGTATTGTGCAGCGAGCACCATTATTTTCTCCTCAATCTATTTTACCTGCCACCTCTCCCAGGGGCAAACTGGAAAAAATGTGGTAATTATATATTGATATAGTGTAGGCACAGGTTATATACAGGGCCCAGCGCACTTTACTTCCTTATTAACCAGCTAAAATGTACTCGGTGAGGTCCTTTCTGGCTCCTTAAGAAATCTCCAAGGCTGGGCTGTTATTTTGCTCCTGATTTTTCTCCTTGTTTGTAAAAATACCCTCCTTTACCAGGACCTCACAGGTACTATGGCAAGGCAGGGCTTTGAGACACGACCCTAGTGTCATCCTCATTCGGCCAGGTTTCCATCTGAAGCCAGCTGTTAGCTTTAGCCAACGGGCAATTTCTGAACAAAGACATGGAACAGCTCCCCTGAGCTGGCTGCCTGGTCCCTGCACTGCCTAATTAAGGACAAGTTAGTGAGCATGAACAGTTCTTATTAGGAAAGGGTCATTGCACCATCAGTGTGAGCCTTCAGACAAAATAAATTACCTGATTGTAAAGGAACATAGAAATCTTTGGGTGTAAAGGCAAAGCTGTAAAGATTTAAAAAAAAAACACCCTATGAAGAAGGAAGGCACGGGAATCCAGGAATAGACTCCTCTAGGAACACGCGCAGTGTTCATTTGGTCAACGTTGCTTTAAATGTGAACTGTTGCCACCCCCAGCTTCATGTGCTCAAACAGCTGGGGAAAGGCTGTGGAACCTTTAGGTGGTGGAGCCTCACTGGAGGAAGTGAGTCACTGAAGGTCAGCCTTAAAGTGTTATAGCCTTGCCTCACTTCCTGTTCATTTTGCGCTTCCTGACCGGAAGCACAGTCCTACTCCTGCCGCCATTGTCTTCCCCACCCAGAAGGACTGTGTCCGCTCAACTCTGAGCTAGAATGAAATCTTTCTCCCTTCGTGTTTCTCATTAGCTGTTGCCACAATGATGAAAAAAGTAGCTGATACAGCTGTTGTCTGGAAGGCTTAAGTAGCAGGGGAAGGGTTCGTTCCTAAAGGAAAGAGAGACATTAACGGAGAGGGTCAGAGTGGAGACGCCACGGTGATCTTGTTCCTCAGGACCAGGTTACCCAAGCAGATCATAAAGCTGAGAGAAATGTGAGACAGTCAAGGAACCCACACAAGGAGGAGCACGTTGTTGCCTCTGAGGGTGTCTAGGTTCTTAGCATCGCCTATGGGCAAGAAAAATGCAAATTCCAGCTTCCTTGACCTGAGCTCTCCCCTCACCCCACCACACTGTCCAAGGCTGCTGGGGAGCAGGCTGCTTGACCAGGGAGTAGTTCTGCCAGCTCCCCTCTCAGGGCCCTGGGAGAAGGAGCAGAATTAGAAAGGAGAACATCCGAGAGACCACTGTGCCTCCCCCGAGCTACGCCCCATGGTCTGCACAAAAGGAAAGCTCCACAGCTAGCTGTTTTCTCCTGGCCTGTTCTTATCTGTATAGAAGCACGGTTCTTCCCCCAAAAGTTCCCACAAGGCGACAAATCAGAATGACTTTGGAGTAAAACCAAGCTAACTCTGGTCAGATAGACTTGGAAGAGGGCACAAAGAAAAATTTCCCCTTGAAGGAGGGTCTCTGCCAATCAAAAAACTCAAGTCCAGAATTCATTATCTAACTTGCTAAATACACCCTTTTCCACCTCTACCCTTCACCCTCCCCTGCACACAAAACCATAATCCTTAGCCAGGGTAACTGTAGCAATAAAGCAATTAGGGGAGCATACTGTCTCCAAATGAAAGCACCAATACTGTAACTTCCAGTTAAATTTAATTACTAGCTCATTTCCTTTACAATAGATGGCCTATTTTTTGAACAATATTCTCAGAAAAGAGATTATGTGCAAGCATATAACTCTTCCCTATCTTATGGAAGCAGAACCATTTGCTGAGCTCCCTAATCCACCTGATATGGACAAGTGCAAGAGAAGGGGTAAAACACAGCCCCCTGCCTCAGGGAAGCAAGTGCTAAGCACTCTATGGTCGGGCCTCTAACCATGGCAAAAGCCACTAGTCAGATCTCCTGGAGCACATCCAGAGGACAGCCTTGTGCATCTGTAATGATTACTACTAACCAGCACCAGAATGAAGAGCAGCAAGGAGACATACTCCTGGGTATGTATATGAGGGAGTTTCCAGATTGTATTAATTGAGATCAGAAGACCCCACTACCTAAATGTGGGCAGTGCCATTTTATAGACTGGAGACCGTAATTGAATAAATAGAAAAATGAAAGCTGAACTTCCACCATAACTTCCCAGCTATGATGGACTATACAGTAGAATCATGACCAAAATAAAACTTTCCTTTCTTAAGTTGCTATGTCAGGTGTTTTGTCATAGCAACAAGAAAATTAATTAATACAGGGATTGAGTATGAGCCAGTCTGTGTGTCTAGATACCACCTCCTCACATAAGTCCCTAAATTCCCCAGTGCCAGGAGAAGAGTGGGTCACTGTCCCAGAGAAGCCCTGAACTTTGGGGGCAGAGAGTACAAAGGACTCTAAGGCCACACAAAAATCCCCAACTAGCAAGAAAGCAGGAAGATGTGTCCATAAATGCTTCTGGTTTGCTCAATTTCTTGACAAAGTGGTCCCAGGCTGCACACTGTGATCAGCAACTCATGGATGATGATGGATGGTTAAGTTGCACCATGGATAAATGGCAAAGGAGTCTACATCATTCCAGTCTGGTATAACAGAATACCCCACCCCAAAGGCCACTATCAACTTTCCCTTCATTCATTACTTCTCATAATCAACTTCGGTGAAAACAAAAACATCCCATACTGTATCAGTTACTTTTCTCATTGGTATGTCAAAACCTGGCAAAGGCAACCTAAGAAAGGGAAGGATTGCTTTTCTCAGTTTGAGGGTACAGTCCATCATGGTTGGAGCATGAAGTCGCATTGCATCCATAGTCAAGAAACAGAGACTGTATGTCTTCAACGTTACTGTAAAAGCTAGAAAATGTAGGGGAACTGGATGCTTTTCTAAATGAATTTGAGCTCTTAAAATTAAATCTAGAAGATATAAATAAACAAATCATTACAAACAGTGAGATGTAGTCAAAAGTCTTCTCACAAAGAGAAGCCTGAGACCAGTGGGACTCACTGATGAATTCTATCAAACTTTCAAGGAGAACATAACGTTGATCCTTCTTAATTTGTCCCACAAAATAGAAAGGGATGAAACACTATCAAATTCTTTCTATGGAGTGAGTATTATCCTGGTAACATAATGAGGTAAAAACACAACAAAACAGAAAACCACAAATCAATTTATTTGATGAACATAAACACAAAAATTATCAACAAAATATTTTAAACTAAATCCAGAAGCACAATAATAGGACCATGCATCATGACAAGTGAGCTTCATCCCAGAGTAGCAAATTTGGTTCTACATGTGCAAATCAATAAATGTAGTATACTTTATAAATATGCAAATCAATAAATGTAGTATACTTTATAAATAAACTTAAAGATGGGAATCACAACCTCATCTCAATTTGTGCTGAAAATGCATTTGACAAAGTCCAAAATGCTTTCAGAATAAAAATCCTGCAGGCATTAGGAATAGATGGGGGCATATCTCAAAATAATAAAGGTGATATATAACAATATTATACTAGACAGACACAAACTAAAAGCCATCTTATTCCGAATTTTAGAGGAAATGCTTTTTCAAGATAGTTCTTGACATACAAAATCAATTAGATAAGGACAAGACAGGAGAGGGATAAAAAAGAAAATTAAGAAGTCAAATTATTTTTATTTGCAGATGACATGATTCTATACTTAAAATATCCTTTTAAAAAGTATAAGAAAACTCTTATATCTAATACACACAATAGAGTTATAGGATACAAGATCAATATTAAAAACAAAAACAGAACATTAGCCTTCATATATACCAAAAATGAACTCTCTGAGAAAGAAAATATTTCATTCACAGTAGCTCCAAAAATAGTAATACACCTAGGAATAAGCCTAACCAAACAAGTGAAAGACCTATACAATGAAAACTTCAAGATACTGAGAAGGAAAATCAAAGAATATATTACAGGATGGGAAGACCATCAATGCTGCAGGAATAGCAGAATTAACATCATGAAAAAGGATATATTGCCAAAATTAATTTACAGATTCAATGCAAAACCCATCAAAATTCTTAGATCATACTTTGCAGATCTAGAAAAAGATGACTGTAGAATTTCCGTGACATCACAGAGACCATAAATAGTTAAAGCAATCTTAAGATCTAAGCCACAGCTGCAGGTATCACAATACCTCACCTCAGATTATGAACTACAGAGCTGTAGTGACAAAGGCAGCCTGGGATTGGCATGAAAACAAACAGACCAATGCAACACAATAGAGGACCTAGAAATAAAGTACAAAGCTATATGCACATCATTTTTGGCAAAGGTGGTAAAACAGGCTGTGGGGGGATAAAAGACAGCCTACTCAACAAATAGTGCGACAAAACTGTCTATCCATCCACATGAGAATGAAATTAGATCCATATCTTTCACCTTGTGTAAAAATCAACTCTAACCAGATCAGAGACATGATTTTTAAAACCAGAAATGATTAAACTATTTAAGGAAATATATGGAATATTCTTTAAGATACTGAGTTAGGTAAGAACTTTCTGAACAGAGCTTCGGTAGCAGAGAAACTAACCCTAAAATCAATAGATCTGACTGTATAAAATTTAAAAGTTTCTGTATAGCAAAAAAAAAGCAAACATGTTCCTACCCTAGCCTATAATGTCTCCATGTATAAATGTAAATATGTATAAGTGTGGGTAGAGTATAAAATTCAGCAAGAAGACTGTTGTACAGGACTGTCCTCTGAGCCAAACTGCCACCATTGTCATAAGTTCAGCTGTGCCTGACTGCAAAAGATTCCCACAGCTGGGCTTATTGACTGACCTTCCCTCATACAAGGAAGGATGGATAGTGTCATGGGATTCCCACTGGGTATCCAGCTACGCCCCACCCGGTGTATACATTTCTGCCCTAAGTGAGCATATCCTCAGGAAAGGCTTGAAGTATACAGGCTGGGAAGGGCTAGGGAGAGGGCTCCATCTGTGTGGCTGGAGAGAAACTATCATCCATGCTGACTGCTTGAAGGCTATCCATACTCCTTGTCTATCGTCCCCCTTGCTCTGTAAGTAAGCCTAATAAACTCACTAGTTTCCCAGAGATCCCTGGTGGAACCATTCCTTAGTTTGTCATTGGGACATTTGTTGGATGGTTAGACATTAGCAACAGAGACAAAAAAAAGGATACTATTAGGTGATGAAGAAGGACAGATGAAGGCAAAAGACCACATGAATCTGATACCCCAGAGAAATGGAAAGAGGCAAGATCTTCTGAGCAGATTGGGAACATCGGGGGAGGGGAGAGGGAACCAGGAAAAAGAGAGGGGAATAAGAGGAGGTGAGAAGAAGGCATGGGGGAACAGGAAGGTTGAGTCGAGGTAAGAATAGAGGAGAGCAGGATGAGAGATACCATAATAGATGGAGTCATTATAGGTTCGAGAAGGAAAATCAACGTGAGGTTTCCAGAGATCTACAAGGATAACACCAACTGGCAAACTAAGCAATGGCAGAGAAACTGTATTAATAGCCCCTCCCTGATGATAAGGTTGATGACTACCTTATATGCCATCCTAGAACCTTCATCCAGTGACTGATGGAAGCAGAGACAGAACCCACAGCTAAACACTGAACTGAACTCCTGGAACCCAGTGACAGAGATGGAGGAGTGATAAGCAAAGGGGTCAAGACCTGGCTGGTGAAACTGACAAAAGACAGCTGACTGGACAAGGGGGAGCTCTTGGGCCCCAGACTGATGGCTGAGAGGCCAACAGGGGACTAATCCAGACTCCATGAATGTAGTGTCAGTGAGGAGGCCTCAGAAATCTCTGTAGATCAGTGTTTACCATGGCGTACAAATGAACTTTGGGAGCCCATTCCACATGGAGAGATGTTCTCTCAAACATGGAGAAGGGCCTAGGTCCTGCCTTGGATGAAATGACAGACTCCGGAGATCCCCCCAAATAGGGCCTCACCATCCCTGGGGAAGGATGTGGAGATTGGGTGGAGGCTTGGGGGAGGACTGATAGAAGGACAAGGGAGGAGGAGTGGGAGAGGGAGCTGGGATTGACATGTGAAGCATGCATGTTTCTAATTTAAATAAAAACATATATTGAGGAAAAAAGACCACATGAATTATAAAGAGAATACAAAACTATTTTTTTCTCTAATTTCAACTCCATCATAGGTTTTCTTTTTCATGGTAGGTATGTGAATTCAACTTTCTACATGTTGAATCAGTAACAACTATATTTGCATTTCATAAGAGTCCAACATGTGCTACTCCTTGGAGTGATTATGAAATGGACCTTTAATCATTTCATTCACCAATGGTGCAACAGGGATTAAATATGACTATTGTGTTCAAAAAGCTGGAGGAAAGCATCGGGCATGTTTCCACCATAAAGTGCTGCAGGTTTGAGGAGAGAGACAGATTAGACCATGCACGATATGCTCATATGTTGAAACACCAACTAGGTGCATATCCCATTAGGGTACACTTGTGTGTCATCAGTTAAATCTATTTGATTTTAATAAAAATAAAAAGAGCAGAGGAATGGATGCTGTTACTCAGCTTTCCTTTCTCCTTTGTACTACGTCTAGAAACCCAGCCAACATTTAGGATTAATCTTCCCAGCTCAATTAATCCAATCTAGAAAATACCTCATAGGTATGCCCAGAGGCTTGTCTCATAGGGAATGCTACACCCTCTCAAGCTGATAACCAACACTGACCATCATACATACTCAAGTAACCCACAGCCTAGGATGGAAATGAGCAGACACACAATTACAAATGTCTGCAATCCATGCTGTAGCAGAGAGTGTAAGTGAAATGCTAGAGGATGAGGCAGTATGGTGAAGAGACAAGGAAACTCACATGGATTCCCAGAGTCCGGGATCTTGAAGCTTAGATCTAAAACAGAAGGAATGTGGGGGTATCTGTAAAGAGAAGCTTTTCCTTTGCTAGCCACTTTGGTTTATCTCCCGCCAGTTGCCTGGGCTCTGCCGCATTGTAGTCCCCAAATAAACACACAAGACGCTGTATTAATTATGAAGCTGTTGGCCTTGCTTGTTTCTTACTGGCTAGCTCTGACTTAAGTAATTACCCCATAATTGTTAATCTAAGTATTTCTCTTACCGGAGAATAGTTCTGGGCTTCCGACCCTATGGTGTTACATGTTGACTCTCTCGTGTTTCTCCTTCCCAGAATCCTTCTGGACTCCTAGTCCCTCCTATCTAGATTCCCTATTGGCCAGACAGTGCTTTATTCTTTATTGACAAATGCACAGGACTTCCCCAACATCTCCTCCTTTCTGTTTAAACAAAAAGAAAGGTCTTAACTTTAGCATAGTCAAATTATATATAACAGCTAACATGCAAGAACACAGTTACAACATTTTGTCTATCAACATTTAACAAGATTTAAAGAAAATATCATCTATCTCATTCTTGTGAGCCCAAAGTCCTATATGTAGCTTATCTTTTATCATAACTAAGGAAAACTATAATTATAACTATCTGTCTTCAACTCCATCAAAGACCACAGAAGGATAATATATAAACACTAGGATTGACAGAGATATCTTACTGCCTGGACAGTCACCTGAAGTTCCTCTGTAACGTTGGGGCATCCATCTTCAGCACATAGGCCACAATGTGTCTGGAACACTTCTCAGCAAAGCAGGAAATTTCAAACTGTCCATCTGCATTGGCAGTCTGTCAGTCATTTTTCTGTGTCCTGCAGAAAGTCTGGTAGACTCTTCCATGAAGCAGGAACCCTGTAAGACTGAGTTCAGTAGTCACTTTCCTGTGGGTCCTGCATGTCCAGATTATACAACAACAGTCAAACAATCTAGGCAAGAGCAGTTTCTTGCCCAAATGGCTAATCTTGCCATGTTGAAAGCAAACTCCATAACAAGTTTCTTCGATGCCCATCTTCCTCTCAGACATAATTGGTGCTGCCAGGAGCAGATATTTCTCATTGTCAAGAAAAACCCTAAACCATTTTAAATGTCATTTTCTGAAGGTCTTTGAGAGGTTTGAAGACTGTTTATCTATCTCAAATATATTTCTGTATATCTAGAAAACCTAACTTACCTAACTATAAATTCTATTATAAGTAACTATCTATAGTCTGTATTCAATTATGCTTTACATTTTAAAAGATCAGTATAAGCACAATACTTAATCAAGAGGAGAAATACAAGCATCACAAAATTGACATTGAATTTGTATCAATAAATGAAAAACAATGCCCATACCATAATTCCCTTTTTTACCATTAACAAGAGATCAGCTGTGATCATTAGCCAATTATAAACAACCCCATTTAAATGAAAGCAAATATTTATAAACAGGATGGGAATTAGGACGTCGCTCATTCCAAACTGCTTCATGCTGGAAGGGGGCGCTGTTCATACCATGGGGATCATGACAAAACTCAGAAACCAGTATAAGTCCGTACTTTCGGGGTCTATAAAGCTCCATCATCTTAGCTGTCTCAAATGTTGAAACATCTGGTCCACTGCTTCCGAGGGTCTTGGTTTGTCAAACCACAGAAGCCTGGAAGGAATCCTCAGCTTTTTATGTTCTGTGGAGACATAAATTAAAACTCCTTTTCCGAGTAACATATCCTTATACTTAAATTTTGAGGTCAAGGCATTTTTAAAAGATATAAGTTGAATTAATTTAGCAGCATTTATAATCAAGTGTACTTTAGCAGCTGTTCCTTCCTGAGCAAGCAAAAAACTGAAAAACATAATAGCGTACAGTATCCAGACTCTCTGTGTATTTTCCATCTTTGCGTGGCTTATTTATTTATCTATTATTATTATTACTCTATTTCTTTTACTTTTGTTTATTTTTCTCTGAGACGGGGTTTCTCTTTGGAAATCCGCCTGCTTCTGCCTTTGCAGCAAATCTTACTCTGCCTCCTGAGTGCTGGGATTATAGGCGTGCGCCACCAACACCCGGCTTTTCTATTTATTTACCACTATGCCCGATTCTTTTTCTCTCTCAATCCTATATTTTTAAACACACTGTAAACCTTTAGAGGTTTTGTTCATCCAAGTCTGACTTTACTGTAAATCTTTACGTTTTTCTGGCCACGTGTCTTATCTGTAAAACCGCGGCTGTTTTAAACTGACATTTTCAAGATGGCGGGCGTAAGCATGACTCCAGCTTACCGCCTCAGTCCATGCTGACATCCAGCAAAAGCTGCCACTTCCAGCTGTACGTACACACCTTTTAGTCGTTAGCAGAGTCTCTTAAAACAACCTTGCTGGTTTTTTTTTTTCTTTTTATGCCGAGTCAGGAAGACTCTGGTAAGCCAGCCACGTGAATCTCGGCTTGTCGATAGCAAAACAGAGCACACCTAAGAAAAATGCTGCTACCAAAATCTGTGCTTCTCTCTGTTCTTCTGTTTCTAAAATTCCTTTAAAGCTTTTGTTATTTTGCATGGAAATTCATGATCCCACTCCTGCTATATCAAAGAGCCATTGATATAAGACAGAAGAAAATAAAATTAGGGACTGTTATCTGTGGATTTCTTTTTCTGTAAAGTCTAATTTCCTTCAGGTTTACCATCGTCCCTATTGTCACCTCTTCCAGGATGCATACATATAAAAGTTAAAATTTCTTTGTTAACATTAATGTTTGGTTTTCCAGAGAACAAGGGATTTCCTGACAGCAATCTTCAACTGCTTCAGAAAGAGAATGAGGATCCACTTCCTTGACTTCACCTGATTCGACTGGAGGCATCTGAACTGCCCCACATCATTGACTCCACCTGACAAGCACTATCCTGAAATTGGCTTGAAACTACATCACTCTACACAACTCCGGATCAAGAAACTGAAACAGCACATCTTCTACAATCTGGCCAGAGCTTCAGATGAGAGCTTCAATCAACACTAGAACCCCAGTCAGGAACTTCAATCAAGCATCTCCTGCCATACAGAGATTGTCTGATCTACTGAGATTTTGTTATACTAACATTTTTCTTCTCACAGGTCCCCATGAGATTATCATCGTCCCATCTCAGCAGGAAGTAGTTTTGAGAATTCCACGCCCCCTCTCCCTACTATTGATATTATAAGATAGTTTACACCTGTTAGTGCTAGTTTTCAATTATTTTAGAGTTGGGATTGGAAGGAGGTGTTCATATTTGGGTGTTTCTTTCAGATAAGTTTAGGTAGATAGAATAGATGTTTGATACATTTTGTTCATGGACACAGGTTAGTTGTTCTTTTTTAGACTAAAAGGGGAATTGTAGGAGGAAGTCTGTATGCCGCCATTAAACATGTAACTTACTAGAGGCACATACAGATGAGGTAATAAAAGGGCGGTTTACCATACCGCTAACCACACCCACTTTAGGCAGGACTAAAGACGTATACGGCTGGACGTAAAGACGTATACGTACGTAGGCAGAACTACGTCACTAGCCAGGCCCACTTTTGGGCATGGCTAGGGGGCGTTACGGGGGAAGGTATAAAAGACAGCACACAGGAAGTCTCGGTCTCTTTTCCTGGAGTTCGGCTTCCGGTTCGGCAGCTGAAAACTACTTGGCTCCTCTGGGTTACTTGTTTGGTATCTTATGAGTAATTTCTACAGTAAATACTTAGTTTTACTTTCAGTAATTGTGTGTCGCTTATTGTTACAGCGTCCGTTGGAGCCTACAGGTATCTATGTGTTAAAAGCACAAGAGAGACTCGTCACCTAAAGTAAAGGTATCTTTAAGAGCAAAAGCTACAGACAGAGCTAGAGAATCGTGGGCACTGTAGGCTCCCTGGGAGATGTGTGCACCAACAGCTGATGAAAAGTTAGGCCAACTAGTGCCCAGTGTGGTGCTCAGCTGACCTGTCAGCACGGGAGGAATGTAAACAGGGCTAAGGCAGGCCTGGGACAAGCCCAGATTTATGTTTCAGGATGACAGCACAGAAACGACAGGACATCTGGGCATTGCAAAGGAGAAAAGTGCCACCCAAACAAAAAGGAGGATTGATGAAAAACAGTTTGGGGGCTGGGAGATGGATCAGTCAAAAAGTGCTTGTCATGCAAGCATGAAGTCCTGGGATTGACCCCCAGCATCTACGTAAAAGCTAAACGTATTGGCACATGCTTGTGAGCTTACTTCTGTGGAGTGGAGGCAGGAAGATTCCAGAAGCTCACAAATCAGCCTGACTATCAAACCTGGTTCAATTCTGCCTCAAAAGAAATGAAGTAGAAAGTGATTGTGTACAAAACACGCTACAGCAACCTCTGGATTCTTATAAAAAATTATTACTATGTTGGGACTGCAGAGATGGATCAACAGTGAAGAGCACATACTTCTCTTGCAAAGGACCCACAGAGGGTGATTTACAGCCCTATAACTCCAACTCCAAGGGATCCAATATCTTCTTCTGGCCTCCATAGGCACCTACACATACATATGTACACATACACATACACACACACACACATACAGAGCAGGAGGAAGAGATATACATATGCAAATAAACAGCAAATAATTTTTAAAACACTTTGGATCTAGGGAAATGTGTCAGCCATAAAGTGCTTGCTGCTCAAGTATGAGACCGTGAGTTTAGATCCACAGAACCCATATAAAAAGATGAGTGTGCTAGCATGAGCTTGAATGTACAGCAAAATCGAGGCCAGAGGCAGAAACAGGCAGATCGGAGAAGCTTGCTGGCCATCTAGACTGCCCCATGTGGTGAAGTTTCAGGCACATACACAGACAGACAGACACACAAAGACAGACAGATAAACACACACAGACACATACACACACCATTGTTGGGCTATAGGTCGAAAATAAAATGAAAAACAAGGGGACCAGAGCCACGGAGAAACCAGGGCAGGGCCCAGGAGAGGGAGGGATAATGACCAGAACCCAGTGACTGAGTTGACAAGAATGAAATTCTCTAAATATTTATGATGACTATCTTAGCAGTCACCAGAAAAAGGTAAAAAGACGAAACTTGGTTTAGACAGAAACACAGCCATATTTGTAAGATCAGCTAAAATGTTTTTGGGGGGGTGGATAAAAAGTAAAAAGCCACAAGCAAACATTAGCTTAAAACATACTAAAATGGAAACCGGTAAAAAGGAAAAATACTAGAAAATCAATTTGATGAGTAGACATTGCACTTAGAATATTAGTGCTCAAAAAGATTGCCAAGATGAATAAACAGTAAGATCAGCACATAAACCACAGATAATACAATAAAAGCTACTGTGCAGAAGACTAAAGCAAGATAGGTAATGGGATATATTAAAAGGATTAAATAGTGAAATAAAATCATTTAAGATGCATGAACTTTGCAAAAGCTATGCTCTAACTGCAGGTTAATGAACCCAGCTCCAGGTGACCTGCTTGCCCCTGGTCAGCATCACATCCCATACCCACTGTAAAGCACTCTTGGCCCAGCTGGTAATTGCCAGTCTCCAAATCTGCCAGGTTTTTCTTAAAGGACATTGCCAAGGGAAAGGGGATTACATCTCACAATCCACAGAAAAGCCTTATAAAAACCCTCTTTAGCATCCACCATCTCCTCAAAGCCTCCTATGCCCAGAAACTACCAAAATCTCCAACCTCTTGTCAACCCTCCCTGCTGTGTTATCACACACACACACACACACACACACACACACACACACGCACGCACGCACGCACACACGCACGCACGCACGCACGCACGCACGCACCAGCCTTTTATGCCGGCCTCGCTTCTAATAGGAGATGCTGTGGGTCACATGTGTCCTCTGGAAGAGCCCTTCTGATGCTCATCCTTGCAGAATGCTGGCCCAGACCTAAGTGAATGAATCCTTCAACTTTATTATATATCCCCATATGCCAGGTTCCCCTAAAACTGGGTTCTTGGAGGAACAAGTACCAAAGGCTCCTAAAGAGGGTGGGAACCTAGCACGTAAGTTCATTTAGCATTTGTGAAATATTAAGAAATGAAAGAAAGGAAATAATAATCATAACCCTCAGGCTGAGATGATTATCTGAAGAACTGAGGCCTTGATTCACCAATAGCCTTTGAACAGAAGACATTAGCTCCACCGTAGTTTCCCACTCCTGTGTCTGAGTAGGGGTTCTTTGGCACACTTATTTGTAACATAGGACTTCGTGCGGCAACAGCAGCATCACACAAAGGACACAGCAACAGTGCAAGGCAGTAAGTAGCAGCAGCCAGGCTGACCTCAGAGAGCTGTCTCCCAAGCAAGTGATTGAGGAGGGTTTCATGGAGGAGGCAGACTGAGCTGACATTCAGAAGACAGTAGACAGGATATAGGACAGGGTCCTGTCCTAGTTAACTTTTACTGTCAACTTGACACAATGTAGGGAAGGGAGATTCAGTTGAGGGATCGTCTAGATTGGACTGGTCTGTGGGTTTGTCTGTGGGGCGTTGTTTTGAATGCTATTGGATGTGGGAGGCTCCAGTTCATGTGGAAAATACCAATCTTTGGATAGGTGGTCCTGACTATATAAGAAAACTAACTAATCATGAGTCTGAGCAAGCCATCAAACAGCATTCCCATGGTTTCTGCTTCAAGTTCCTGCTTGAATGCCTGCCCTAGCTTTCCTTAATAATGGACTCTGACTTGGAAGTGTAAGCCAAATAAATCCTTCCCTCCCCTAAGTTGCTTTTGGTCCAAGAGTTTTATCACATTGGCAAAATGAACCTAGAACATTCCTCTAGAGCAGTGGTTCTCAACCTTCCTAATGCTGTGACCTCCAATATAGTTCATCATGTTGTGGATATCCCCAGCTATAAAATTATTTTGTTGCTGCTTCATAACTGTAATTTTGCTACTATTATAAATCATATTGTAAATATCTGACATGCGGGGTACCTGATATGTGACCTCCAGAGGAGTTGCAACCCACCGGTTGAGACCCACTGCTGTAGAGTAACAGAGTGGATAGAATATATTCCTGTCATAAAGAGGGATTTATTAGAATGGGTTACAACCAGGAGCAATGGGTATCTGTGTGCTGGAGAGGCTGAGAACTCAGTAGTCGTTCATGATTGTACACTCAGAAGCTCCAATCTGGTGCAGAAGGCCTGGACTTTTCCTGGAGAGTCGTTGATCTTCATCCCATTTGGAAGACTGAAGAAGCTAGAGTCTGATGGCAATGAGGGATGGCAGCAGCCATGGCGGCAGCAGCAGGACAGATGCACCGGGTGAGGGTGAGCAGGCAGAGCGCGGATTGGTCATTCCCTGACCTTTGTATCTGCGGCACACACAAGCAAGAAGGTCCCTCCCACTAGGTCTTCTCCCTCAGTTAATCCTTCTGGAAACATCCTCTCAGACCCAGCCAGAGGTGTGTCTCCTACTTGATCTGCGCTGCTGTCACACTGCCATCAAGACCAACCATCAGAGGCTGTGTGACAACAGAGAGCAGGACCCCCTGGAAGGGAATGTGCAGTTTCAGCCTTCACCTCGTAGCATCATGCTACATTCCTGACAGAAAGCCAGTCAGTGTCCTCTAGGCAACACTTTATCCAGTGAGGGTCCTCTCATTCCCAGCGGGAGTCCACAGCCACTGCTGGAGAACGGTGAGGAGGGACCACTAGGCCTACAGTCAGGGCCCATCTTCTTGATGATGCAGGAGCCCACGTGACTCAGCTTTCTGCAGGCCTGCCAGCCACCAGTGCATTTACATTTTGCACAAGCATAAGTGGAAGAAAGCACCACTCTGTTATCCACAGCAGCATAGTAATTCCAGTTGCCTCTTCTTGGAGGCGTGTTGAGAACTTTCCATAGACAGTGACAGTCTGCAGCAGTGTGCCCCTTGGTGCGGATTTGCCTAACCTCCTCTGTGAGCTGGTTTTCCATTCTTAGAGCTGTTTGGATTATGTAAGTCATTACACAAACTTATTGTAGCCAGAACAATCGCTGGCTTTTCCTTTCTTTTTCAATGCCAAGAAGAGCAGGCGCCTTCTTTGTCTAACCTTCAGAGACGCCTTGACGGGGGTGTCTCCTGGTCTGTTCAGGCTGCTATAATAGAGTACCTTAGATTGCACGGTTAGAGTGAGCAGAAATTTCTAACCATTGAAAAGGCTGGAAAGTTCAAGATCAAAGTGGCAGAATTTCTGTACTTGGGAAGGGCTCACATCCCAGTTGTTGATAGGTAGCCATCTTCTTGTAATGTCCTGGCACAAGGGGAGGGCAGCAAGCAATTTCCCTGGAGTCTCTTGTGCATGTGTCTGCCTGTATACATCCATGTGTATACACTTATTACACATGTGTGTTCAGGTGCGTGTGCACATGTATGTGTATGTATGTGGAGGCTAAATGACAACCTCAGGTGCCATTCTCCAGGTACTGTCTACCTTGTCGACCTTGTTTTTGGAGAGTCTGTGACTAGCCTGTAACTCTCACCAAGTGGGATAAATGGCTGGCTAGCATCTCCAGGGATCCACCTCCCCAGAGATGAGTCACCAGGCCCGGCTTTATTCACATTCATTTCAGGGGCTCAAATTCAGGTCTTTGCACTTACAAAACCAGCACTTTACTAAGTGAGCTGACTCCTCAGGCCCCTGGAGACTTTTGGAAGGGCTGCAAACCTCATCCATGAGGGTTCTGTCTTCATGATAGAAACACCCTCCTGAAGTCTCAGTTCCAAATCCCATCAGATGGAAGACTGGGTTGGTCACATGGTTTGGGGAAGCACAGGGCATTCATCATGTGCTCAGCCTCGCTAATGGGAATTCTTCCAGTCTACTCCAAGTGAGCTGCCAGTACTGAAGATACTGGGCACAAAAGAGAGTGGAGATGGCCAAGTGAGAGAGTGAACCCTTATAACCCCATCACTTAAGAGGCTGGGGTAAAAGAATCCTAAGGTTGAGGTCAGATTGATCTGCATGAACCCCAAGTTCTAGGTGAAGCTAAGCTACAGAGTAAGACTGATTCAAAACACACAGAAAGAGAGAGGAAGGGAGGGAGGGAGGGAGGGAGGGAGGGAGGGAGGGAGGGAGGGAGGAAGGGAGGGAGGGAGGGAAGGAGGGAGGAAAGAGTGACTTCCAGTGGAGAAAAATTTACAGAAAGTAGCCAAGATCTGGTTCTATGACTTGTTACCCATTATCAGTAGTGTTATTTGCTTTGATAATATAAAATCTCTAGCAAGTGGAAGAAGGGGGTATTTGTGAAGCAATTGCAGTGGGGAAAAGTACTTAATGCTGTGGGTTGCACCTGAACTGACCTTGTGCCTAGACAGAGAGCACCACTGAGCCATTTGAACAACATCATTGTCTGCTTTAGTTTCTTCCTTCCCTGCTGTGAGAAAATAACTGACAAGGGCACCTTAAGGAAGTGTTTATTTTGGCTCACGGTTAGAGGGTGCAGTCCATCATGGTGGGGAAGTCACAGTGGCGACTGGTCACATGACACCGTCAGGAAACAGTGACAGAGGATGGCTCCTGCTCAGTTTGCCTTCTCCATTTTGTGCATTCCAGAAGCCCAGCCCACGGCTGGTACTGCCTACACTTAGGGTGGGTCACCCTGTCTCATTCAGTGCTCTCTGGAAACTCCCTCACAGACATGGCCAAAGATTTGTCTCCTAGGTCATTCTAGATTTCCCATCAAGCTGACAGTCAATATGAGCCACCACAGGGTCACAAAACAGGTAGGGAACAGCACTCACTGCTCACAAAACTGAGCAGCAGACACAGCAGGGGCATACAGCCAGACCAGCCAGCAACATAAGAGTCGACTGGGACAAGGTGTAGGCCATGATGGAAGGCAGTCAGGATCTACTTAAATCCTGCCCAAAAGACCTGCCTGGGAAGGTGGGAGACCTCCAGTGCCGTGACAACGTGTGACAAAATGTCGGAGAACCAAGGGTGAAGGAGGTAAATAGGCCAGAGACTGCAGAGCCTGCACTGAGGATGCTCGAGCGGGCCCCCAAGGCAGAAAGCCCAATGAGTTCACCCCAGAACAGCATTGAGAGTCACTAAGAATATCCACCAGAATGTGATGCAGGTGGCAATTCAAGGAAGAGCTCTCCTGTCCCTCCTCCTCCTCCCCCTCTCTAGCAGGGAGGAGGGATCAAAGGAACAAAAAACAGCAAGTAGGGCACGCCTCTGCCCTCCTCAGCTGCAGCAGAGGTCCAGCTGTGGGACAGCCACCCTCTCATGTCCATTATATGCAGAGACTTGGTGTCTGTTGGAGTAGTCATGTGTGTGTGTGTGTGTGTGTGTGTGTGTGTGTGTGTGTGTGTGTGTGTGTAGCTAGCATGACCACTGGGCTGTCTGCTGCCTGAGAGTAAGCAGAAAAGCCAGGGATCTACCATTTTCAGCATTAGCAAAGGAAATTCATTACCACCTGCCCCACCTGTCCCAGTTTTCCGTTTTCTATCACAGAACACCAGAGGGTGAGCACTTTATAATAAATAGAAATGTATTTGCTCATGTCCTGAAGCAGGAGGTGGGGGCCAGGGAGGGTATACACAGAACAAAGCACAGCAGACAGGTCCCTTCTCAGCCACCCACTGTCACAATAACATGGCCATGAGATTAATCCATTGGAGAAGCCAGAGCCTGAGCTGAGAAAATGGCTCAGAGAGAGACGTGCTAGTCATGTAAAGGTGAGGTCAGGAGCTCCAATCTGCAGAACCAGGCAGGGCCACACTTCCCTGGAGCCCAAAAGAAGTGGTTGACAGAAGCAAGTGGGTTGCTGGAGCTTGATGACTGCCAGCCTAGCTCCAGGTTCAGTCAGAGATTCCGTCTCAGAGAGACAAGGCAGAGAATGATAGAGCAGGCTACCCAACATCCTTCTCCAGATTCTAAAGGGGTGGGGTCATTTATCCCATGATACATAGACGTGTGTGTGTGTGCATGCGTGCGTGTGTGGGTGTGTGTGTATAAAATACACACACAGATGATTATGATAAGTAACATCTATATACCAATAACAAACTTGCAGAGACAAAAATCTCATTCATAATAGCATCAAAAACATATAAAATACCTAGGAATAAACTTCATCAAGGAAATGAAAGACCTCTACAATGAAAAAAATTTAAAACACTGAAAAAAATTGAAGGAGACACTAAAGTTAAAGAGATCTTTGCAGTTTATAGAATAACAGAATTAATATTGTGAAAATCTACAGACTCAACGTAGTCCCCATCAAATTTCTAGTGACCTTGTTCTTCACAGAATGAGAAAGCAACAGTCCTAAAATTTACATGGAAGCAGGGGAACTCCTATACTAATTGCAAAAACAATCCTGTCATAATACCTGATTTCAAACTATACTACAGAACTATAGTATCAAAAATATCGTTGTACTGGCACAAAAACAGCAATGTACAGCAACAGAACTGAAGGCCAGAAATAAAACTGCACAGCTATGGCCGTCTAATCTCTGACAAGAGTGTCAAAGTTTACATTACAGGGCTAAACAGCCTCTTCAACACAAGACAGAGAAACTGGATGCCTGCTTGTGCAAGAACGAAACTAGATACATCGCTCTCATTGCAGACAAGAGTCTGACTGACTGACTAGAGGAAAGCACAGGCCAAACACTCCAATCTGCAGGAACAGGCAAGGACTTTCTGAAAAGGACTCCAGTAGCACAAACTATTGTACAACACCATAGAAGGAATTCAGAATGGTACCTGCACAGACACAGACAGGTAGACAGGTGGGATAGAATACAGGACCCAGAAAGAATCCCAAGCGTTAACAAATGGGCTTCCATGCAATTGGGAAGCTCCTGAAGAGCCAGGGAACAGTCATCAGAGGGAACAGAGCCTAGAATGGGAGCAAAACTTTGGCAGAAGATGGGGGATTAATGTCTGAAACCTATGAAGAACTCCAAAACTTAAACACACAAAAAATTATCCAATCAATAAATGGATTAATAAAATAACCATGGGGCTCTCACAGGAAGAAATGTGAGTGACCAATAAGTATCCAACCCCCTTAGTCGCTGGGAAAATGAAAATTAAAAATGTTTAAGATTCTGTCTCATCCAGGAAGAATGGTGGTTATTGTCAAAAAAAAAGGAATAACAGCAGATGAATCCTTAGTTACTTCTGGGAGAAGTGTCAACTGGTACAGTGACTGTGCAAATTAGTACAGGGTCTCTCAAGACACTGTAAGTGGAACTTCCATGTGACCCACCTATGCCATTCCTGGCCGTGTACTAATAAATGTAAGATCTTTATCAATTACACATCTGCTAAAGGATCAATGCCTCATCAAAGATGGGAACTAACACAGACACCCACAACTGGACAATGTGCAGACAGTGAGAGACTTTGGAGCACTCGGTCTGAAATAGGATGTCTCCATCAAACCCTCCCCTGGGGCTCAGGGAGCCATGCAGAAGAGGAGGTTGGAGGATTTCAAGAGGCAGAGGGAATGGCAGAGTCAAAGGAAGCATCGTTTGCCAGATAAACAGGACTGAGACATGTATACTCACAGAGACTGTGACAGCAAGCACGGGGCCTGTGCAGGTTCAAGCCAGACGGGACCCAGCACCAGAAGAGGGAAACAGATGCAGAGTCCTACTCCTAATCAAGAAGCTATTTGCAATTGACACCTGCTGGCAAAGGAAAATCATTTCTTTTTTTCAATTGAGTGCCTCTGGGTATATTAACCACATTCCAAGACAGGCCCCATACGAAAGAGCCGTTGTCAAATGCAGACTCCACAGTGGGTATGTATGTGTGTGCACGCATGTTTCTTGTTTTATTTTGGCTTCTTTGGTGTCTTGCAGTTGTTTGATTTTGATGTTTAGTTTGGTGGTTTTTCAGGGGATTGTTTGAGAGACAGATGGACGGACCAGACAGAAGGACAGATGGATGGACAGACAGACAGACAGAAAGCAAAGTTGGGTGGGTAGGAGTAAGATTTGGGAGGAGTTGAGGGAGGATGGACACATGACCAAAATATTCTATATGAGAAATTTTAAGGTAAAAAAGAAACAAAATCAACGTAAGTGCCTAAGTCAGCACCACACAGAGATACTTGGACACCCACTTGCTCCGCTGTTTACAGTGACCAAGACGTGGAACCAGACTGAAGGTCCATAACAGATGGACGGGTAAAGAAAATGCTGTCCATACATGCAGCAGAATTTTATCTAACTGTAATGGAGAGTGGAACGATGGAGTTTTCAGGGAAGCAGACGGAAATGGAGGACAATGTGTAGAGTGAAGTAATCCAGACTCCAAATGGCAAATATTTGAATGATTTCCGTCATACATGACACAAGGCTAGAAGGGGACTTCTAGAGGAATTGGTGGAATGTGTGTGACATAAAGAGAAGGGCTATAAAGATGCAAATTCACGGCACACCCCAGGAGAGTGGAGGGCAGCGACCTGCGTGGTGGTGGCACAGTGGAAAAGAGAGTGTAAGTCCTTTATGCTGCACATAGGATGCCGAAAACTGTAAAATGAGCAGAATCTTTGCTCAGAAGGAGCCTGGCAGTGATGGTGCCATCTACATGAAACTGCCTAGAGCTTCCAGTGAGATACAGTCATCCTCCACAGACTTAGAAGCTTGACAGAAGGGAAAATAAGAATGAAGTAAAGTTTATATATATACATATACATATATATATACACATATATGAAAGTGTCACAGTGAAGGCTGCCGCCTTACACGCTAACTTAAATTAATTTAAGCACACACACAAGAAAAGAAGCAAGTAGGACCTGGCAGTTGCTACATAATTGTTAGAAAAGACTAGAGAGAGACACCCAGAACACTTGGCCTCTATATACCTAGAAGGGGAGGGATTTTTGTTTGATTTGTTAACTTTTGCTTCTTGAGAAGGTCTCCCTGCAGACTTAAGAAGTTGAAGTAAGGCCCTTGCATACTTAATCCCGTATCGGCATTTGCTTCCAGAAGTTTCCAAATGAATGCAGGGTGTTTTTTTTTTTTTAAAGAAAGGGTTCACTTATAAACCCGGCCCCTAGTAGCAAATAGATTTTCAGTTAGTAGATTAACACTGATTCGGGAGCCAGTCAATGAACACAGAGGCTTCAATAATGATTTTAAATCAGAAAAGAAAAGGGCACAGAAATCACAAACCAAAAACATTCTTTGCTCCCTCATAATACCTCTGGCCAGCCCAACTGTTTCCTATGCTATACATCTGAATCCTCTGTCTTTGTTTAATGTTTAGTTTTAATTTTAATCGTGTGCGTGTATGCATGTCTGTGTGCGTGGTGTGCGCCTGAGGGCAGATGCCCACAGAGGCCAGAAGAGAGCGCTGGATCCCCTGGAGTTACAAGTGGTCACGTGGCATCCACAGTCAGGAAGCAGAGAGAGACGGAAGCTGGTGCTCAGCTCGCGTTCTCCTTTTTATTCACTTCAGAACCTCAGCCCAGGGAATGGTGCTGCCCACGCCTCCGGAGAGTGTTCCCATCTCAGTTGACCAAACCGAGATAACTCCTCACAGATGTGCCCAGAGGTGTGTCGTACAGGTGACTTTCAAGTTCACGGCTGAAATAAGCCATCACAGAATCTTTACCTATTCCCAAAAGCCAGTCTAATAGTGCACAGAAAGGAGGCTAGTTCAGTGGGTTCTCACTTGGCGTGTCAGCGCGGAGAGCTTATCGTGACAAAGAAAGGTGATTTGTTTGGTAAATCCACAGAAGCTCAGAGGAAGAGAAACCAAGGAGCCGCATAGCAGCAGAGCACATAAAACAGCAGGAACTGCCCACACTAGACCCTTATCAGCAAACCAAGAGGTGATAAAGCGGGGGAAATAAACAGCTTTAGTGCTTTCCCAAGGAGTGGCTGCAGTTTTCCATGAGCCGTTGCTTATAGAAATAACTCACTTTTCACCAGAAAGCTATGCTAAACACACAAACAAGACCTGGGCTTGTTTAGCGCATCGCTTTTTAAAGATTTATTTTATTTTTAAATGAATATGTACGCGAGCATGTGAATGTAGGTACCTGCAGAGACCAGAAGAGAGCGCATTGGGTCTCCTGGAACTAGTGTTCACAAGCAGTTAAGTCACCCAGTGTAGGCTCTGGAAGCCAAGGTCAAGTCCTCTGCGAGAGCAACACATGTTCTTAGCACCATCGCTCCAGCCCCTAGAACAGTGGTTCTCAACCTTCCTAATGCTGTGGTCCTTAATACAGTTCCTTATGTTGCAGTGACCCCCAACCATAAAATTATTTCCATTGGTACTTCATTAACTATGATTTTGCTACGGTTATGAATCATAATGTAAATATCTATGTTTTTATGGTATTAAGTGACTTCTGTGAAAGGGTCCCCCCCAGGGGTTGTGACCCACATGTTGAGAACCACTGTCTTAGAATATCATTAATGATGCCTAGGTAGGTCTAATCATCATGTAGCTTGTGTAATTTCATGGGGAGAAAAAAATCTCAGTGCTCCCTTTGGGCCACTATTGACCAAAGCCACTCTTCTTTCCATGGCAAAGGGGTCAGGGGTAGACAAGTAACATAGGCTATACCAATATCCAGACCATTTTTTAACTTATACTATATAATGGCTGAATTGAATCCCTCTGGAAATTCATATACTAACACCCTAGTGCCTAAGACTGTAACTGCATATGTAGAATTCTTGAAAGAAATAATTGCATGAAAAATGGGATCATTAGGGTGATTTCTAATCCAACAAGAGAAGAATCAGACATAGATTTAGACAAACAGATAATTGGCATATGAAGGCACGAGAAGATGACCAGTCACCAGCCAAGCGTAGACCCTGTGTAATGGTTAATACTGAATGTCAACTTGAGAGGATCTAGAATCAGCCAGGAAGTAAGCCTCTGGACATGTCTTTGAGTTTCCAGACTAGGTTAATTGATGGAGAAAGATTCCATAAATGGGGGTCCTGGGCCAAATAAAAAGGAAAAAAGCAAGCTAAACACTAATATGGCTGTAGATGCAATATGACCAACCATCTGACACTCTTACTGCTCCTACTGCCACAACTTGTCCAAGATGAAACTGTATCCTAAAACTGTGAGCCAAAGTAAACCTTCACTTTCTTAGGCTGCCTTTGTCGGGCATGTTGTCATAGTAACTAGAAAAGTAAGTAAAGCATCTGTGCATGCCTTGACGTTGTACCTCTAGACTCCAAACAAAGAGTTAATAGAATGCTGTTGTCCAAGGTCCCCGGTCTGGGGTACTTAGTGATTTCTGACCTTGCAAGCAAGTATGTGCCATAACTCCTTTCATTAGCTTTGCAACCACTCTAGAACTCAAGTCCCAGGATTGTTAGGAGTTTTGCAGTGCTACATTACATTTATATTCCTGCATATAAAATAATGCATTGACATTATAATATTTGCAGCATATATACTAAAATTGGAATGGTATAAAGAAGATTAGCAGAGATAATACACAAATCTGTGAAGTGCTCCATAGCATCTTCTGTTGAGTATTTATACATATATATATATGCATATGTATTGCATATGTATATTTATACACAAATATATTGTATTTACTCCTATAAAAGAAAGATTTTGGGGTTTTCAGAAAAAAATGAAAGAAATGAAGTGAATGGTAAGAAATTCAAAGGTTTCTTGTAAAAATGAAGAATAGACATCTGTTGCTCCTGTGTTACAACAAAATTCTAGAAGAGATAACTATAGCATTAAGAGACAAAATCACAACTAAAATGTACAAAGAAGGAAAAGAAAGGAAGAAAACATTTGTTTTCAGATGGTATAATCACCCATGTAGAGAATTTGAATGAATTGTCATACTGCCTCCTATAATTAATAAGCAGTCTGAGCATGATTACAGGATATAAAGTTAATGCACATTAAACAAAGTTGTGGAGGGATTGGAATAAGGGAGAAAATACATGGAGGAACATCTAATACTAAGGGTAATTTAAGGGCATATGTAAACCTACTACAGTAAAAACTTTTAAAAATATATATACTTGTATAAAAGAAATCTAAATGGAGTCACCAAATAACAGGTGAGACAAAGCACCAACTAGACATCTCTCACCACCAAGTGAAATCCCCTAGGACCAGGAATGGGTTGCATCTAACCAAGGTGCAGCATGGAAACTCCCAAACAACTCAGGTTATTATAAGTGTACTCGTTGCTCTCCATAATCTCATGGTAAGGCCCAATTGCTGAAGACAAAACTTACATATTTCACTGGATGTGGAGAAGCAGACCAGATCCTCCGCCCCTACTGATTAGTGTTCGTGATACTAGAAGGTACTTTGCACACTACCAGAGGAGAAAAAGGTCAGCACCAACCCAGTTACACACCCTATGATCTAAAGTGGAGACCTGCCCTGCCTACATAATACACGGTGCAATAATGGCGCTGGAGTCGTGGTAGTAACCAACCACTATCTGATTGGATTGACAGCCCACACCATGATATGGGACCCGTATCTAACACTGCTCAGGTAGTCAGGAACCTGAAACTAGACAGGACGTGGACCTAGGGTAAAACCAAATACTGCTGTTCAGCAAAAGGAGCACAGCAATAAAATGACTTCTACTAACATTCTGCTGCACTTATAGATCAGTATTTTGCTCAGTCGTCATCAAAGAAGCTTCCTACTGCCACAGATGAGAACTAATGCAGAGACCCACAAATAGACAAAGTATAGAGAGTGAGAGACCTTGGAACATTTAACCCTAAATAGGATGTCTCCATCAAACCTCTCCCATAGAGTTCAAGGAACTATGTGGAAGAGTTGACTATAGGATTTTAAGAGCTGGTGAGGATAGAAGACACCTGGAAAACAGTGCCTCCCAGACGCAACAGGATTGACATGTGTGAAGTCATAAAGACTGTAACAGCACACACAGGGCCTACAGAGTTCAAGCTAGATGGGCCTCCCAGTGCTGAGTTTTCTTATATACCAGCAATCAAAGAGTTGAATTCAATGTTAAAAGCACAGGGGATGGAGAGATGGCTCCATGGCTAAGGATACTGGCTGCATTTCCAGAGGACCCACGTGCAGTTCCCAGATTTTACCTGGCTACTCACAACCATCTATAACTCCAGTTCCATGGGATCCAATGCCCTCTTCTGACCTCCACAGACAGCAGGCATACATTTAGTACACAAAGATACAGAGGAAAAATACCCATATACATAAAATAAAATAATAATTAAAATTTAGAAACACACACAATAGTATTTGTATTATCACCAAAAACTATAAAATATTTAAGTACTAAATATAAGAAAATTTGGGGCAGCGAAATGGGTCAGTGAATAAAAGGCACCAAGCCTGATCACTTGAGTTTGGTCCCTGAAACCCACATAGTGGAAATAGAAAACTGACTTCCACAAGTTGTCCTCCAGTCTTCAACACACATTGTAGCATGCATGCATGCATGCACACATGCATACTAAATAAATACATGCGATTTAAATAAAAGCATGTGCCATTTAAACATGGAACATTGCAAAACTGTGATGAAAGATGTCAAAGGAGTATTAAATAAATGGAGAAAGAGTTTATATAGGACATCTCAATAATGATGAGTTACTAGTCTTCTCAAAATGATCTAAAGTCAATGTAATCTCAGTCAAAATCTCAGTACATTGATTACCAACAAATTGAATTCTAATATTTATTTGGGGATGCAAAGGAGCCAAAATAGGCAGCATATCATTGAAAAAGAACAAAGTTGGAAAACTAATATTATCCAATCTCAATCAAGACTTACTATAAAACCACAGTAATCAAGATAGTGAAGTATTGGTCAAAAAGTAATAATAACAAGATAAACTGATTAGCAACACAATAAAAATCCCACAAGTGGCTATAATAACTATAGTCATCATCTTTGACAAATTATCAGAGGAAACACAATGGGGAAAAGAAGACCTTTACAACAAATGTTTCTGGAAAACTGTATATATGGAAACTGGAAAACAAATCTAAAGTTAAAATAAAGTTTATACCCTTCATAAAAACTTAAAATGGAGCAAATCAAGATGTAAAATACAATGCTATGTAACCCCCAGGAGATAACAGGAGAGAAATCTAGTTGACATTAAGTCTGCAACAGACTTCTTAGACACAGCACCAAAGGTACCATCTACAAAAGACTCAGTAAAATCAATGATGGGAGAATTTTTGTTTTCATTTTATTTGTGAAATACACCACCAAGAACGGAAAAACGGAAAGCCATGGCGCCAGCAAGGTGGCTCACTGAGTAAGGTCACTGAGGACCTGAGTTTGATCCCTGGAACTCTTATGTTGGAAGGAAAGAACCAACCCCAGCAAGTTGTCCTCAGGCTTTCCACATATGCATGCACACTCATAAATAAATAAATAAATAAATAAATAAATAAATAAATAAAGTCTAAGGAAAGCCACAGATGTATCCCGATGTATCCCATCTTTTAAGTACCTACTCGGTGTTTGTCAATAGTCAAAGCAAAGGGTCAAGAAAGCAAAGAGACTTCATAGGGACAGAAACCAGAGCTGACATGAAGAAGAAACGTGGTGGCTGGGAAACACTAACGAGTCAGGAGACCAGGAGCCTTGGTCAAGTCCTCCCCTCAGCAGCCGCAGCTCCCTCACCTGAAGTTTTTAGAGATCCAATAAAGCGAGGCCAGGAGAGACCATTGGTGGGTCTCTTCTCATCTATCCATCTATGAATTAGTCTATACCAGTGGTTCTCAATCTGTGGATCAAGATCACTTTAGGGGCTCAATGACCCTTTGGCAGGTGACTTATAATTCATAACAGTAACAAAATTACAGTTATGAAGTAGCAATGAAATGATTTTATGGTTGGAGGGGTCACCACAACATGAGGAACTGTGTTAAAGGGTCACAGCATTAGAAAGGTTGAGAATCACTGCTCTAGACTGTCAGCCTTGTCTGCTAAGGAAGAACCTGAGCAGCTTCCCTCGGGACATGAGTGGGTGAAGAAAGCTAATCTGAAGTTCACAGGGAGTGGACATAAAGGTGGGCAGAGCAAACATGGGTAGTACTGACTGATCTTTCCCTCTCCTTCTCTATACCTCTGATTCTCCCTGAATTCCATTTTGGTCTCCTACTTCCCAATTCCTCATTATTTCAGTTAGGATGTGTTTTTGGCTGTAGTTCTGTCTTGATCTTTGAGAGTTCAACAAGATGCATTCGATGTCTACAGTTGGTCATGGTCATACTCTCCTGTGGACACTGAGGATCTGTGAATATTTTTAAGTAATTTTTGCTATATAACATGGGATTCAAAAATAGGTACTGGACATGCCTTTGGGCCCATTGTGTGGGCCTGAGTTGTGAAGCTGTGTGTCAGCCTTGTTTCTACCCGGAGATGTGATTCAGTGACTTAGATGGTCAAGGGAGGTTTCTGAGATTCCCCAAGTGAATCTCATAGACAGGAAGCCACTAGGCTCCACTACTCATCTGAGGATATTTAATAGTTCTCAAAATAGAATTGTTAGTGCAGTGGGGATGAAAAGAGGAGGAGCAATGGGCAGCCTCTGCCCCCCACTTTGTCAAGGATGGAGAACACAATGTTTACCTAAGTCCGTCATTTCAAGTCCCTCTGTCTTTCCACTTCTTGACTCCTGGCTCAGGTGGGACCCATATTCAATAATGCAGTCCCATCCACAACTCAGTGTCACCTACAGATGACCTACAGCCCTTAAAAGGGCCTCTAGAGTCTGGCTGTTCCCCTCACTTGGCACTTCAGTCTGAACTTCGTGAGCCCCATTTTCTTCCTGACCCTTCCTCTCCCACGCCACCCCGTTCTCCTCTGTGCCTCTCTTTTGAGGTGGTGAATTACCCTCTTCTGCCTCCCACTTCTCAACGGAGCTGTGATTGCATTTAATCATTTTTGGATGGACAAATGGATTTTACCAACTCGTTCCCAACAGTACCTGCAAACCCCTGCTCACCTGCCTTCCCACAGACTCACACAGGTAGACCCATCTTACCAGATAATGCTTCATTTTAACCAGAATGTCTCAATAGTAGGTTTCATGTTCTCAGCTGTGCAAACAACGGGGGTGTGATTTTTCTTCCTGAAAATGCTATTATCCCAGAACCCCAGGCTCACATCCCCCAATAATAGTTCTCTATTATGTCTGGGGAAAGTGGCACTTTAGAGAGAATTTGCATGTGGCTCTCTGAAAGAGGCCAAACGTGGCACACAATCAAAGCCCTGCATGTGAATGGTAACTCAGCCAGCCTCCCGACAGGCTCTGAGCCCCACTCATGCCAAAAGGTCTCACACAAGAAGACTCCTAGAGGAGGAGGCTCACAAGCCCACTCCCTCCCTAGGAAAGGGGGCTATTGGCAACTAATGCTTGCTGGGGAAGGGGTGTCATTTTCTTCTATGGTGTAACCACTGTTATGTTTCCCAGGCTCCAGTAAGTAATTCTCACTTCATGCTCATGCAAGCAATCCCATTAAATTCAGTGGGTCAAACACACACACACACACACACACACACACACACCACACATGCACACACAACACAAAATAAAAACATGAAAATAGAAAAAAAAGGAAAGGTATTTGTCCGGAAGAACCAGCTCCGTGGGAAAGGGAGAGGGGTGAGAGTAGGTAATAGGGATGAAAATGACCCAAATTGGATATATATGTGCATGTAATCTTTAAGACCCTCCAAATGAAGACTAGAATGGATTTTCTTTCATTCTTCGAGACAGCCTTGGAGCCATCTCAGCCCTCAAGAAGAGAGGACCAGCAGCAGCTCTAGTAACTACACAGTAAACCAAGGCTCTGGGCACCACAGCATAGGCTGCCACCCTTTGGCTGCTGGAACAGGCCTTGGAAGCCAGTCATCCAGGCAGGTGGAACTTGACACCCAGCCAGTGGTGAGTGCAGTGGTCCACACACACCATCCTTAAGGAAAGTGACTGCTTCCTAACTTCAGACCATTATCTCTCCCAGGGGCATCAGCTCAGCTCAGCACAGCACAGTCTGTTTCCCCTCAGAAGTACTGGGTCCTTGGAATTCCAAAGGAGGGGGCCTTCTACGGTTTGGTGGTATTGGTGTTGTTGGATTTTTGTTTGGGTTTGTTTCGGTGTGGTTTTAAGGCGTGGTCTCATGGAGGCCAGGCTGGCTTCAGCTCACTGTATGGCGAGCGATGGCATGAACTTTGGATCCTCCTGAGCGCTGTGACTAGAGGCTCACATCACCATGCTGGCATTTGGGTGCTGAGTGGGCCAAACCCAGGGCTTTGTGCCTGAATCGCAAGCAACCCTACCCACCAGTCCACATAAACAGCAGATAGATCGTAGTTTCTGACGGTAAAGTCTGCTCGCCGCAAACAACAGATCTGGATTGTCCAGACTCTTCAGTCCTGGTCTGGAAGTCAATGCCCTCTAGCTCTCTCCCCACTTTGACCTGTTTCCCAGCCTGCGGAGCACCGCTTGCAAACAGTACCTTTCCTCTGGAACTAAACACCCCCAACATGCCTGTCTCCCGCCTGACTGTGCAGAACCGTAGCTAACGGTCTGCTATCCTCGCAGCGCAGTGACTGCCTGTCCCGGCAGTGGAAAAGCACCCGGCGACAGGTGATGCCTTAGCCTAACTGCCTTGGCAGGAGAGGCAGGCAGGCTGCTGCCACAGTGGAAACCAGCATTCCTCCCTTTGGTTTATTAGAAAAAGGTGAGGAAATAGGAAGGGATAGATAATTTAAATTTCTTAATGTGACCAGGAATGTAAACTAGGACACCACTGTGAAAAACCAATATGGAGGTTTCCCAGAAATAAAGTCTCCTCATGACCCAGCTGTTCCAGTCACGTCTTCCCCAGACAGACGGATATCATCAGAGATGCGCATGTTAACTCAATTAGGTCAGTCTCAGAAAGAGCAGTATCCCACATTTTCTCCCATTCATACGTCTTAGAATTTACAGACACATACAATCATCGTCTGTGTATGTTTACATATATAGACATATATAGGTACCCATGTGACATGAAAGTTGAAATAAACTGTCTCGGGTGACAAAGAGGACTAAGAGATGGAGGCAAAAGAGGGAAGAGTAAGGAAATATGCCGCGTCTACATGCGTGTGGAAGCTTAAAAAGTCAATCAATGAAAATGCGGTGTGTGTGCACAATGGAACTCTTTACAGCCCCGAAGAAAACAAAGTCCTGTCATTTTCAGGAAATGCGTTCAGCCGGAGAAAAAGCTTGCTCAGCAAACGAAGCCAGTCTGAGAAAGACAAAATCGTACGTTTGCTCTCATTTGTAGCTCCTAGATTTTATGTAGATATGTAAAATTATGTGTATGTGTATGAGCCATAAAATCAGAAGGCAAACTATCTAGGGATGGGGATTGACCAGAATGAAGCAACAGGGGTGGAGGGGTGGGGAGGGAGGGAAGAGGCGTAGGGGAATATGCTCAATATGCATATATATGCGTTCGAAATTTTAAAATAAAATATTCTGGGGAAGTGAGATAGTTCAGCAGGTAAAAGTGCCTGCCACCGAGCCTGAGTTCAATATCAAGGACCTCTGATGTCCACACCTGTGGGTACATACACACACATACACAGTGCACATGATAATAAATGGAACATAGAAGATGAAATTTTTAAATATTTTAAAACTCACTTATTAGTTTTTATTAGACTGTGTTCCTTCTCTCCATCAAAGTCTGGAGTGGACAGACAAATCTAGACTTTTAAAAGGCTCATTAATTATCACATGTTGTTGTATCTTCACACACTCCCATTCCATAATTCAAAGAGTTTTCAAGCACTAAATATATCCTGTTCTACTTTTGACCCTTTGACTATTCAAATGAACTGAAATCCATCCTCACCTACAGGAACACTCCAAGCCTTGCAAAATCTCTAGGTACCATGAGTGGACGGCAAAAACCAAGTGCCTGGCCTGCCACCTTGTGGACACGTAGAGTAATGCACTTAAGACCAACCCATAGTTAAGGTCGTGAGAGAAAGAATACAGATAGTCAAGAGCTTTAAAAATGACCCCTGGAGAGGACCCTGGAGAGGGGTACTTTTCTTCAAATAGTCAAGGTTTTACGGGAGTGAGGCAAATTTCAAACACCCAAGTCCAAACCATACACATTTTTATGTGTTTACTTTTAGAATGTTACTTTTTAGAAAAGGTCTCCCAAGGCCTGCTGGCCTTGAATATAAAAGAGGATGACCCTGACTTCCAATCCTTCTGCCTCCACTTCCTGAGTGCTGGGATTAAAGGCAAGCACTCCAACAGGCCCAGATTATCTGGTGCTGTAGATGAAACAGATGTACTCCTCAGGTCCAAAGCGCACGCGTAAACATGACTGAGACTAGGTTTCCTAAGTGCTGGGGCCTGTCAGAACCTGTATGTGTAGGGACCGTTAGATGTCAGCACACACTCCCACAAGTCAACCTAGGATCTCTGGAATTCAGGTCTCTTTTCTTTATGTTGTTAATTAATTTATTATGACTAAAGATAACAGCGTAACAGCAGGGGAGTGGCTGAATGGGCACCAGAGCTTGTCATGCAAGCACCTGAGAACCTGAATTTGATCCCTGGACCTGCATAGAGGTGAAAGGAGACAGCAGAGCCCACGGAGCTGTCCTCTGAGCTCCACAAGCATCGTGTCACACGTGTCCACACACACACCAATCGCGCACACACCAATAAGCAGAAATGCCGCAGCCATCACATGTCCTGTTTAGTAGTGTCCAGCATATTCACACTGGGAAACATATCCCAGGACTGATTCTGCAAAACTGAACACTGTCCTGTAGACAGCTCTCCAGCCCTCTCCGCTCAGCTCTGACGGACGACATTTTCTTTCTGTCTCTGGGCTCTGCTCTTCCAGGGCCCTTGTAGAGCAAACAGAGCGGCTGATAACATGAAGTCCTCAAGACTTAGCGCCACGGGTGTGATGGCCATGCTGGATGCCACGGGTGTGATGGCCATGCTGGATGCCACGGGTGTGATGGCCATGCTGGATGCGCCCGTCACTGTCAGCAGCATCTGCTCCTGCCCCTGGCTCCTGTGGCCTGCTGTTGTGGGCATGCTGGCTCCCTTTGTGAGCCTGCTTCTGTTCTACCATGTAACCAGAAGCAAGACTGAGATGTCACACTGGGACTCTTATTGATAGCGCTGGTTTTAATAGTCCTGGGTGATTTTGAAAACAGAGCCTCTGGGGTGGCTCCAGCCTTCACCACACAGGTGGGGAAACAGGACCTGGGAAGGAGGGATGGAAGTCAGGGCTGAGGTCGGGTTCATTCTCACCATCTAAGGAGAACATGTGGGATCCCATGCATTTCCAATTACTCAGATTGCTGACAGCCTTGAGGAGACTACAAAACAAATTTATCTATCTGTCTGTCTCTGTCTGTCTGTCTGTCTGTCTCTCTCTCTCTCTCTCTCTCTCTCTCTCTCTCTCTCTCTCTCTCTCTCTCTCATTCTCTGTCTCTCCAAAGCAGGGTATCAGGGATCCAAGGCTGACCTCAAATTCTATACGTAACCAAAGATGACAGCGATCTTCTTTTTTGCACTTTTTATGTGTGGTGTGCATGTGAGTGCGTGCATGCTTGCCTATGTGTAGGTGGGCATGGGACATGGGTATGGATAGGCATGATGTGTGTGCGTGTGCATATGGAGATCCGAGGTTGATGGTGAGAATCATACTCAATGGCTCTTCCAGCTCATTCACTGAGGCAGTGTCTCAGACCGAGTTTGTCAGCCTAACTATTCTCTCTAGACAGCTCAGTCTGGAGATCCCTTGTCTCCACCCGCCAGGGCTGGAATTCCAGGTGGGCTACAACACTCACCCTGCATTTATGTGGGCTCTACGGTCTGAATCCAAGTCCCCATGCTTGTGGGGAAAGAGCCTTCTCCCCAGATGAACCCTGCATGCTCCCAGTTCTCTTGCCTCCCCCTGGGATTTCAGGCATGCACCGCTGCAGGTAACACAGTTCTGTGAATCAAACTGAGTGTCTCGTGCATGGGAGGCAAGTGCTCTTCTAACCCAGCTGCGTTACAGGCCCACAGAGTGGTTTCTGATGGCAAATGCCACTGTAGCTAGCATAGGCTAGCTGGCTTGGGTGACAGAGACTCAGGAGTGGGGACTTGAGTGACAAATACTGACATACAGAGCTGTGTCCCCAGGACCGCCGTGGGACTTCCCATAACTCGGATAAGCTCTACAGTACCCATAAGGACCCCCCTGCCCCGTGTAGAGTGTAGAGCTGGTCAGACTCGGGACATCACAGTTTAGGGTCTGATTCATTCGTATACAGCCAGCAGTTGGCAGAGTCTAGAACAGAAGGCAGGTGAGCGGTAGGGCTCTGGAACTCCAGTTCGGGGCAAGGGACAGGTGAGCTGAGATCTGAATAGCAGAGACCTTTGCCAACCCCAGGTCCAGAGCAAACCCAAATAAACACAAAAGGGCAGGAGAAACTTCCAGCAGCTGAGAGAAGTCCAGGTACCTGAAGCCCAGGGTACGTCAGAGGGAGGGCCAGGCCCAGAGGGTGGTAAGGTCAGATCATGGAAGATCTGGTAGCCTTGTGGTGGGGCAGGGGGTTATTCTACTGATTCTACTGGGTCTGTGAGCCACTGGGGGGTTCTAAGCGAGGGGGACACTTCAGAGTCTGCTCTCCCGATAGCTGTCCCCGGTGGTATATATTTAAGTGTGTTTGCAACAGCAACAAAAAAAAAAAAAAAAGCCTGGCAGGGCCCCTGGGGTGGGTTGGCGGCATGTCTCTAAAGTTCTACATTTGTGGACATCTTAGTGACATCCTTTGCAAAGCTTTACCCTGAGACGGAGGCAGGGCAGTGGCTCAGCTGTGAGCCGCTGTGTGTGAGCTGCCTCTTCTTGGCAAGTGTTACTTAGCTGGTGACCTGCAGCCACCTTAGCCATAGGCTCCATAATTGCTTTTGCCTCCCCGCAGTACCCGGACATCCCCAGCCCCAGTAGGAGACCTCGATCTTTATGGGGATCCAGATGACCCATCTGTTGGGCCCCCACTGCCGCAGGAGACTGTACACCGGAGCCTGCCGAAGGTGCAAAAACCCACAGCCCAGGAACTGGATGGGCTCGCATCTCCACTAGGAAACAGCACTTACATCCTCATGAAGCAGACGGATTAAAGGAGCTCTTACATCAAGGACTTGCCCTCCTCAGAGGCTTTTCTGTCATCACAGGCCTCAGCTCTCAGACTCTCAACTCAACCCTGTAACTATTTTGCCTTTGATCTTGGCCAAGTCTCCTCCTCACAGAAGCTCAAAGGCCTCATGCCCTAACCCTTTCCACTGGGGTTGAAAGAACCATACAGTCTCTTGCAAGAGAGGCCTTATGAGGAGTCATCTCCACTCCCTCTGGACACCGTCCTTAGGGGACAATAAATGCAAGTGACTGTCCCCATGTGGTAGAAGCTGGGGGGGGGGTGGAAGTCTCTTATGCTTTCCAGTTCTGTTACCTTGGTTGGAGGCAGTCACGTGGCCTCGGCCAGTTGAATTTTGCTTCTCTGAGTTGCTGAATTTTAAGAGTGACCTGAGGCCTGCAAAAAACCAGCGTGCGGGGCTAGAGATGCAGACAGGTCCTTGGTAGAGAGCATGCCCAGCAGGCATGAAGCCCTGGGTTGAAATTCTAGTACTACATGAACTGGGCATGGAGGTGTAGGCATGTAATCCCAGCACTTGGGAGCTAGGAGGCGGGAGACTCTTCAGAAGGCCGGGTCCTTCTCAGCTGCTTAGAGAGTTCAAGGTCAGTCTAAGCTTCAAGAGATCCTGTATTAAAGGGGGTGGTTATTAGGATTTATTGACTCCTCTGAAGGAATCAGTAAGCAGAGGCCACCAATGAGACCTTCTGGGAGCAATCTGGTGCCTAGTGGCTCGGGCTTCATTCTTCAGCCATCAATGAATCTTGTGAACAGCTGCATAGCCTTGTCAAAAAAGACCCAGTCTCCTTTGGCAAATGGTCACTGAAGCTTCTACTGTTTGCAATAAGGAAACTCGGTGAGATACAAGGGGCATTCAGTGAGCACCCACTGTCTGGAGGAGTCACTTCTCTGTAACAAGAAGAGTCTCCAGCCATGTGAGCAGGCTCTCTTAAGAGAACATAGCTGTAGGTGACTTATCCGTCCATGCTGAGTAGCTCTCTCCAGGGAAGTTTAAAGGCATCGGGGGTCTTTAAATGAGGTTGGGCATCCTAGAAAATGCTGAGAGTCGATTTTACAAGATCTCACTATTAACAAAGAAAATAGCTATACAAGCTAACACATATGTTGGCAGGCTTTGCCAAGTGTTTCCACAGCACTTCAAAGTAATTTGTAGTACACAGTAAATAAATACAGCTCAACTTGTCAATGAAGACTGAAAAATAAATTTAAAGTTGAACAAGGAGGCCAGCATTGGTGGAGCACACCTTTAATCCCAGATCTTGGTAGGCAGAGGTGGGTGGATCTCTATGAATCCAAGGCCAGCTTGGTCTACAGAGCAAGTTCCAAGACAGCCAGGTCTACACAGAGAAACCCTGTCTCAAAAAAAAAAAAACAAAACAAAACAAAAAAACAAAAGATGAACAAGGGGCTGGGGTGTGGTTCTGTTGGTAAAGTGTATGTCATTCAAGCATGAGGACCTGAGTTTGATCCTCAGGACCCGTGTTTTAAAAGGGGGGCACGGTAGTGCCCACTCCTAATCCCAGCACTAGGGAAGCAGAAGCAGATGGATCACAGCCAGCCTAGCCTATCTGGAAAATTTCAAGCCAATAAGAGAACCAAAACACAGGGTAGGTAGACCCGAGGAATAGCACCTGAGGATGACCTCTGACCTCTACATGTGCATACAAACATACATGCCCACACACACAGACACACACACACACACACACAAACTCAAATTCACAAACACACACTCACTCATACACAATAATGGACACCTGTCATGCAGTGTCCACATAGTCACCAAAAAGAGATCAAATGTCAAACCCAGGACTCCCAGAAGGGAATGAAGAACATGTACTTATCACCATCTTCCAGCTTCCCCATCATCAAGCTGAATTACCAACAGCCAATTTCTTTTTAGAGTGATGAGACTGTGAGGAACAGTCTGAGCGGATGGTGCATGAAACAGCTCATGATATTTGACTTTTCAATATTAAAAATCATCTGCCACCTCCAAATACACACAAAACATGGTCAGATAAGAAACCATCCACTCCCAACTGAGCTGAGCAATCTGTTGCTGTCAGCTCCAGCTGCAGCAGAAGTCACCACTGAGCAATAACATGCAGATAGCCATCAGGGCTGCCAGCACAATGATCTGTGTGCATCCCAGTGCATGGGAAACTCAGCATCCAGAGAGCACGTGTGAGTGTGTGTGTGTGAGTGTGCATGTGTGTGTGATTGCAAATATGTGTGTGCATGCATTCATGTGTGCATGTGTATGAGTGTGTTGTGTGAGTGAGCGTGCACACCTGTGTGTATGTGAGCGTGTGTATGTGTCTGTGAGTGTACATGTGTGTGTGATCCAACCTGAGCAATCCACCTTTCTAGAGTTCCATTCTCCTCTGAGAAATAACAAGATTTTATTCTATCCACCCTGACAAACAGTTCCTGCTTTCCTATGAGAACAGCTTGGCAAGAATTGCCAAATCTAGGGCCCAAGTCACCCCAATAAATTCACTGGTTGGCCAAGCTGGACATGGGTGGAACTGTTCTTTGGTCTGCTGTTATCTTCTCTATCTGGGGTGGATAGATATAGACTTTCCCAGAGAATGGTATTACCCAGCACTGGGCCCTGCATGCTGCAATACTTGTAGGGTGTTCACCAAAGAAGACTGCTTGGACAGTGACTATACTGAGTGTGGTCCCAGCATAGCCCCAAACCTTTCTCAGGGTATGCTTTTTAAGCACACAAAAAATGCCCTGGGTTGACATAATTCCGTTAACAAGAACAGTTATCTAGAAACAGAACTACAGAAGCCAAAAGGCAAAATTAGTACGTTTAGAGACTTGCCCATAACTATGGACTTTGATGGATTGAGTCTTTATTTTCATTTTTGGCAGGTGATGCTGTCTACATGCTAAGTTTTATAGCCAAAATGGTACTTCTACCATGGAGTCAGTTGTGCTAAGGTCTGGGGGCTTGTTACATACCGACCTGCCCACTGCTGCAGATGTGACCACTAATGCAATAGTGTTGTGAAGATTACAGACCCAAAAAACTGCTTTTTTTGTTGGATTGAAGCCCTCTTTGACAGGAGGGAATTCATGTCTGACTCTGTAAACCTGTCCAAAACCCAATGACTCAGAAGGTCACAGGCTCTACTGAGGAGGAATCTTATTCTACTGTCTTGTCTTACTGAATAGACATATTGTCAAATTGCCTCCCATTAAATATTTAAGTTACTACCCACAGATTGTGCTGCCTTCAACCTTGTCCAGAGGAGCCTGCCTCTACAGTAGCCAATAGTTAATGCAGAGAGTCATAACTGAACATTGTACTGAGTGTTCAACCCTAAATGAGACATCTGTAACAAACTCTCATACAAGAGGCTCAGGGAACATTGCAGGAGAGTCTGGTGGGAGAAAGTAAGAGCTGGAGGATGGGGAGGGGTGCTATAAAATACTGTCTTCTGACGTGACATGGCTTTTGCACTCACGAACTCACAGTCACTATGGTTACCTACATAAGATTGAATGAACTAGATCAGTCAAAATCCAAACCGGCAGCACAAAATTGGACTACATGGTTATAAAAAAAATTTAAAAAAACAAAAACTGGGAGGAAGGCATAATGAGGGTTGGGATATGTTGGTGTACCAGGGAGTGGGAGAAGCAAGATGGAGCTACGATGAAGGAGTGATAAAGATACATTGTTTACATGTAAAAAAATTTTCCAAGGGATAAATAAAACATAGTCTGTTTTTTAAAATAAACTGATGCCCCAAGAAAACGCGTGCAATACTTTTAATGTAAGTAAGGTTTTTCACGTCTCACATCTAAGGGAAATGTGCACCAGGGAGGTAAAGTTACTCAACCCAGGTCACACAGCGTATTCATAGGTTGCCCAAAATTCAAGTCACATTTTCCGAAGCTTCTAGAACACCTCTGCTCACCCCGGTGACAGATGACGAGAGGACTTTGCTCAAAGTCACCCGTGGTTCCAAGACTGTTACAGGGTGTAAAGAGAAACCTTTCCGCCAGCCTGTTCCAGAGCTGCATCAGTCCCAAATGAACACACAGGAGGCTATATTAATTATGAAGCTGTTGGCCTTGCTTGTTTCTTACTGGCTAGCTCTGACTTAAGTATTTGTCCCATAATTGCTAATCTAAGTATTTCTCTTACTGGAGAGGTTTCCGGGCTTCTTATCCCTATGGCAGTTACATCTTGACTTCCTGTGTTTCTCCTACCCAGAGTCCTCCTCGACTCCTAGTCCCACCTATCTTGCTTCCCTATTGGCCAACAGTACTTTATTGACATATACACAGGACTTCCCCCATCAACAGGGCAAAGTTTGCATCTCACTACATTTGCAATAGCACATAATTTATCCTCCCGTGCCTTTTTTTTAAGGTGTGGACTTATATTTCTTAAGGCAGCTCCCAACTTGCTCTGTGGTGGAGAGTGACCTTGAATCCCTGTTCTGCCTGCCTCTACATCCAGCATTGGGATCACAGATATGCATTATTCTGCCTGGTTTATGTGGACCTAACCCGGGCTTCATGCATGCTAGGCAACCACTCCACCAACTGAGCTACATCCCCAGGTTCTATAATGTATTCTTTATACAACACCTCTGTGTTCTGTACCTGCTTCCCCTGGGTTGAAATAGCCCCTAGTGGAGGAAGACAAGAGGTTTATGTGGTTCAAAAAATTCACAAGACTCAGGAGCCTACAGACCCCAAGATTATACTGGCAGGAAGCAATCCCCAGGGGAGGTCTGACCCTGAGGTTCAGAAGAATCAAGTTCAAATTGCAACTTTTGTAACTAACTCACATAATGGCTCCAGCTAGTTTCCTCATTTCTAAGGGGGCAAGGGGTAGGTATTGACTAGATGAGGCCTCAAAATCCAATTATTCACCCTACCATTTATTCAAATGAGTTTGTTTTACCATTATAGAAGCATTCAATTATTCAGTCATGTACATGATGTAAATGTATGCTTTAATGAAGAAGTATATGAAATTCTTAAAAGTGTGAGTTAAAGATGAAACAAGAGTCATATCACACTGAGTTTGGTGGCTTCATAGTGTTGTCACTGGGTTTGTTAGACTCAGATATTGGACTCTGGCAGACCCAACAACCTGAGCTAGATCACCCACCCATCCTCAGTAAATCTATCAAATAGGTAAATAAGAGTAAAAAGCAGGGAAAGGGGGTTTATTCAATGTGGTCACTTGGGAAGAGGAACAAAGATGTGTGGTGACAATTTCCCAAGTCTTTGGGATTCTGACACGGGTTTTAGGTTTAAAGATAGGGCAAGAATTATGCATAACTAAGTATCTTGGTCAAGGTATGGTCCTGCCCATTACTGATCCGCAGTTGTCTCATCTCCAGTCTCTCCTGCAGTCCTTAGTCAAGGTGTGGTCCAGCCCATCATTGTCTTGGCTCCAGTCTCTCCTGCAGTCTTAGTCAAGGTGTGGTCCAGTCCATCACTGACCTATCGTTGTCTTGGCTCCAGTCTTAGTACAAGGCAATCTAACAAGTTGTCAGAACTGTGTGAAATCTCTTAGGGGATTTTTCCTCTGGGTGGCACTGAACTTCATTCTTTTCCTTCTCCTTTCCTCCCTTGGGAATCCTGTGGAGTCTGTTGTCTCAACAAACTGATAGCCAGAAGGAGGGACACGAGTGTCTCTTTAGAAGAGCTTCATTTCTTTCCAGAAGGTTACAGTATCACTATCCTCCTAGTGTGAATTGAGGTAAGACTGATCTATCCTAAACGTGTCAGGTGATAATCTACAGAGCCAACATCTTGTTTCTGTGGAGACTTTCAGTTGATGTCTTGACTGGTTTGGTGTAACTATTGCTCCCCTGCAAAGGAGCCTGGTGGAGAGGAACAAAGTGTCCCCGGGATCTGTCATCATTTGTGTCATCTTCAAACCATGGTGTCTTTGTAAAGTGTGTGTTTTACGAGAGAGCATGCTATTCCAACAGGAAAATAGAACTTTGAGGTATCCTTAAACCGCACCTATGTTTCTGTGACCACCAAGTGAAGGGCTACAGACACCATTGTCTCCTAAGCTACACAGTCCAGCTACTGGTAATACTAACGTGTCAGCCAAGTGCTGCTCACTCAGCAGCCAACAGAGAATCTCTGCCTCTTCCAGCTCCTGCATTTACAGGAAGTCTTTGTCACTGGAGGTTTGCAGAGCCAATGTGTGGGACAACCTTTGGCTTGTCATGGCTCATCTTGACTGGCTCCAGAATCAACTAAGAGGCGTGCCTCTGGATGGGTCCAAAAAGGAACCCATTGGCTGAGGGCAAAAGACCCTCTGCAGAGTGGGGTTGGGGGACACTTTCCAACAGCAGCCCAGACACAATGAGGTCCAAGGAACAGCAGCTCTGCACTGTTTCCTGCTGGCAAGTATGCCTGCACTGTGACTGCTGCCCTGCTGGTGAGTCTTCCAGGGCAGACTCTCCAGAAAGTTCCCAAGCCTTCAACGCTAGACGGGAACTGCTGAGTAACCCAGCTTCATGGACTCAGAGGCTAGCAAGCTCTCAACCTCTCCAGTGTGTAGATGGCCACTGTTGGAGTACACAGTCCAATCCAATAAATCTCCTTTATAATATATATTTATTCTGTCAGTTCTGTTCCTCTAGGGAACCCTGCCTCCATCCTCATGGGGCTCTTTTCTCCCCCAGAGAACTGTCTCTGTGTTACTCCTTTTCCTATAAGAACACTACCTCTTTGAAGGTCATATTGGAATCAGGGTCCACCCTACTCTTTTATGATCTCTTCTTAACTGATTGCACCCAAAATCAAATGTCCAAAGAATTCCAACATATCCCCTTGTAGTGGCAGGCAGTTCAACCTTCACAGCATGCATGAGTGTGCCGGAAGAAATAGAAGCCCCCCCCCTTTGTCCACACCTCTGAAGATTCTCCCTTGCCCCAGTGACCTTCTGCAGCAAAGAAGGACAACAGGCCAGTATCCTCATCTGTTCTAGATCTGGTTAAACTGGAGAAAACTGGGAAACTCACAAAGGAGACTATGCAGGAATATGAGAGAGACAGAGGCAGAGGCAGAGAGCAAAAGGAAGATGGAAAGACATGGAGACAAAGATAGACAGAGCAGGGACAGGGAGAGAGTCAGGGACTGGGCACAGGCAGAGAGAGTAAGGACACCAGGAGATCATGACCTCCATCAGCTAAGAAAAAAGATCAGTAGGAACTGCTGGAGGCAGAGTGTCACTATGACAGTGTCTCCCAACAAGGTCACTGTGGCCCTTCTCTTTTGTTTTAGACTAACACATTTGTCCTCAGCACCAACAATTCATCTTATGCATCCTGTAGAGCTAAGGGCTGATAGTTTAGAGCCTCTGCCCTGAAATCCCTAAGGCTTCTTCCACCTTTAAAACTGCATGGATCTCTGAGCAAGCCTTCTCCAGAGGTCACATTCAGAGCGACTGAGAATCAGATACAGTGAATTAGTGTTAGCCTGAGTCATACGAGAACTTTGAAAGGACAGAAGGGAGAGACATCAAAAGGACAGTTGACTCTATTATCATATTTATTTTTATCCTAATAGCATGTCAAAAAAGAAGGTCTATTGTAGGAAAGTTGTTCCTATTGCACTGAAAGAGACTGAGAGACTTTTAAATTATTAATCTTACCACTTAACCATGTGCAAGAGGATGGAGTATACCAAATGTATGACTTCAAGTTCAGAGCCAGACCTCCTGGTTCAAATCCCAACTCTGCCATTTACTGGTTGGATAACTTTGGGTTGTTTCATCTCACTTGAAACTCAGTTTCTTCCTTTAATGATTCTGTAGTGATAGTACCTCAGGGATTTACTTTCTTTGTAAGGAAATACCTGTTAAGTATGTAGAGCACTGACTGCTGCAAAATAAGATCCAAGCCAGGGTTTGTGGCTGTTTTGGTGGTGGTGGTGATGATGATGATGATGATGATGATGATGATGATGATGATGAAAACGACAACGACAATGACAACAAGGATGATGGCGATGACAGTAATGACGGTGGTGATGATGGTAGTGACAGTGATGATGATGGTGTTAGTGGGTGGTGATTTGAATGAGAAATGCCCTCCATAGACTTGGTGTTTGAACAGCTGGTATCCAGTTGGTAGCACTGTTTGTAGAGGTCTAAGTGTGCAGCCTAAGTACATCAAGCCTAAAAGGAGGGAGGTACATCATTGCAGGCAGGCTGTGAGATTATATAGCCTTATCCTACTTCCAGTTAATCCTATCTCTCAGTCTGCTTTGAGCTACCATGCCTGTGACTTTCTGCCATGCCTACCACAATGATGGACTCATCTTCCTCTAGCAATGTAAGACAAAATAAACTCTCTAGAAGTTGCTTTTGGTCATGCCCAGTGACATACTTCCTCAGACAACAATTCTACCTTGTATCTGTAATTTGCTTAGGTCTCTTAAAGGTCTAGGATATTACAGCTGATGGAAATCAAGTCAGTTATTGTAAACATAGTGCTATCTATACACAGAGGATTTCATTCTGAAGGACCAGGCTGCAGAGAACTTGGTCACTTGACTCTTTGGATCCTCCATGCTTCATGAATGCTAGGATGACAATTGACTTAGAACAGTGGTTCTCAACCTTCCTAACTCTTCGACCCTTTAAAACAGTTCCTCATGTTGTGGTGACCCCCAACTACAACATTATTTTCATTGCTACTTCATAACTGTGATTTTGCTACTGTTATGAATCATAGCATAAATATCTGTGTTTTCCAATGGTCTTAGGTGACCCTGTGAAAGGATCATTTGACCCCCAAAAGGCTTCATCCCACATGTTGAGAACAGCTGATTTAAAAGATTTTATCAGGGAATACACCCCACTGACTCTGTCCTCAGAGCAAAGAAGAGTGCCCTCAGCCTTTCTTAAGAGTGAGACACTGGCCTTCAGTGGCACCATTAGAAAACACAATTTTGAATTGTGTCTGAAGGATTTGCAGAAACCTTGAGCTGCTTCCAATTATAACGTAGGAATCAACACATGTGGTCTTGGCACAAGATTTCTGGCAGTGGAGGCCCCTTTTAGTTAGGAAATTTTACACTTTTATGAATTGATCATCCAGGTAGAGACATAAGACTGAGATGATTAGGAGCCATTTTAACCCTTTATCACCCATGGATAATGATGCTGTGGAGGTGAGGGTGGCCTTTCATAAGCTATGTAGTACTTTCCCAGTGCTCAGTCATGAGAGTAACCTGAGGCTCCTTTAAAAGGTGCAGGCTCTGAGTCTGACCAGATCCCAATCTCCAGAGAATTCACTCTTTTAAAAGCACTATGCTGGTTTATACTGATTGTCAACTTGACAGATTCTAGAGTTACCTAGAAGAAAAGCTTCTCTGTGCTCACTAGGGATTCTCTAGGTTATGTTAGTTGCGATGGGTGTAGTGTTTGTCTTATAGTAAAGACAAACTGGGTTTATATCTGTTTATGATTAAAATCTCTGTTTCTCAAGGATTAGGCTATGCCTCACCTATAGCCTTAACTACAAATATTTCTGTACTGCTTGTTACAGGAAGCAGCAACTATGTCTTTTTTTTTCAAATGGTTATTAGGACCATGCTGTTATAACTACCATGTCTTATGACCACCATGTTGTTATGACCACCTTGTAACCATGTTGTTGTTTCATGAGGTTATTATGATTAACTTGCTATGCTTATGTTCTGCTTCTGTAACCCTGCCTATTTGCCTGCCAAGTCCCCATTTGGAAACCCCCACTCCTGACCTATAAAAACTCTTATCTCACCCATGTCCAATGCTGATCTCTTGAACTCCACCCTTAGTGACTGCCCAATACTCAAATAAAAAAATAAAAAATTAAAAGGCTTGTTTTAATTAATTAGGCCATGATGATTTGGGTCAGTTGTCCTTTTCCTCAAATCTGTAGGATTAATGTGTGTGTGTACTGACACTTGTGTGTTTTCTTCATAATGGCATTATTTACAACAGTCCAGAGGTAGAAGCAACGATGAGTTCAGAGTACATACCTATGATTAACATGATTCCATCTTAACAGGAAAGAAATTCTGCCATGTTAGATAACAAAGATTAGCCTTGAAGACATTTGGCTACATACAGTAAGTCAGGCACACAAAAGACAAATAACACTACATTATAGAGTGTTTTTTCTACACATGTAGAAAGAGACACATGTGTATCTAGAGTCATCAGATTCATAGAGACAGAAAGCCAGGTGCAACTGTACATACCTGTCACCTCAGCATTCAAGAGGCAAAGGCAGGAAGAATGCCTTAATTTTCTTTCTGTTGTGATAAAAACACTCTGGCCATAAACACCATACCTAACCACCACCGGCATTACTATTTGATGCTTCCACGTGAATCCAGAGCCTCATCATTCCCAGTGCAGGAGAGAACAGTGTGATAAGAGATGAGGAAAGTGATGATACATGACATGGGTGCGTATCTGGGAAAAGGGATGGAAGAAACGAGAGAGATTGCCCTTCAAGATGTAAGGTAGGAGGTTCTGGGGAGGCAGGCACAGGAGGCAGAGTCCTTTAACTAGTCTTCAGAATAACTGCTCAGTGAGGGGCTGCAAAGATCGATGCAATCAGTGAAATGCTTGCCTTGGATGTGTGACGTCCTCGTTAGCTAACTGCCAATGCAGCACAGAATCAACAACAACAACGACAAAAGATGTTCAGTTGAGTGATTGTCTTTATCACATTGGTCTGTGGACACGTCTATGAGGGATGGTCTCGGTCACCTCAGTTGATGCAGGAGTGCTCAACCAGGTGTGGACATCATCATTCCCTGGGCAGGTGGTCCTGAGTATATAGTTAAGCATGAACTGACTAGAGAGCAAGAGACAAGAGTTTCTGCTTCCAGTTCCTGTTTGAGATCCTGCCCTCACTTCCCTCAACAAGAGACTGTGGGCTGGAAGCGTAAGCCAAAGAAACCTTTTCTTCTGCTGAATTGCTCTTGGTCAGATTATTTAGCACAGAAACAGAAAAGAGGCCAGAACACATGAGGACCTGGGTTTGACCCAGGACCCCATAATCTACATCTGAAAAAGCCCAGCTGGGTGACAAGCATTTCTAAGCCAGCACTGGGGAAGTGGGGAGGGACAGAGAAAGCCTTGGAGCTTGTCGGTCAGTGGCATAGCTTACTCAGAGGGATCCAGACCAGTGAGAGACTAAAATAAAAGTGACTAGCATTTGAGGAATGGTAGCCAAAGTTGTTCTCTGACCCCCACACACATATGCACACACAGTTGTACCTGCACACACACGAGCAAATGTACACACACATAAATAAATACAGCATAGTGAGCAAAAAGCCAATCTCCTTGCTCTGTTGCCATGCACAGTTACCAGGGGCCTGACTGTCAGAGACAGCGTGGTCTGTATGCAGAAGCCCAGTCAGGACCCAAAGACCTAGGTTCAAAGCCTATGGCTGCTCTGGGCTACCTAGTCCCTTGTTGCTTTCACCCTCTACCCAAAATTCCCCATTGCAGACTGCTCAGCTGACGACCATTGAAGAAGCGCAAGTATCTCTGCTACAGGCTGACTCACGACCAGCCCAGGTGGCTGAGAGGTCCCCATGTTCCTGAGAGCTGTGAAGGCTGAGCACAGGGGAGGGGAGCTTTTTAGAAATTTCTACGTGTTGGACACGATGTTTATACTTGGAAGCACCGTATTAACCTCCCACACGCCATTTCCCTCACCCCAATTTGAAAAGAAGACAAGCTAACACCTTTAAATGAGTCACATTCTCTGGAGATGTTCCCTGCCTTTCTGTGCTCACAATCCCTTTTGTCGTTTTAAACCCAGATGAGAGGAAGGAGGTATTATCCTCTTTGGTAATCAGGCTTCCCATCCTGGCTTACTTAGCAAAACCCAAATCGAGGAGGAAGCGCATGTTTCACACTCAGGGTGAAGGGGAATTTATCTCCTTAGAGCAGGGTTGGTCCAGACCCAAAATAATCATTACTACAAAGGCAAGTGGATGCTTGAGGATTTGCGATAATTGGGGGAGGGGCACCCCAACCAGCAGCTGCAAAGATTTATGTTAATTAACAACATAATTAGACTGCAAAGAAGCGCTGCCCAAACTGGCCCTGAAAAGCCCAGGGAACAAAAGAGGTGTGCTACTGAGCCCCAGGAAGTGGGGCTCAGGCTTCTGCTCCAACCCCTGGGGATCAGACCAGAGAGGCACAGAATCCTCAGATCCCTCCATGGATGCACCAAAAAGTAGTACCCACCCTAGCCTTGAAGCCTGCCGAGGTACCTTGGTCCTCTTTCATTGTGACTTTCACTTGCTAGTTGTCCGGTGGTATCCTGGTGGTATTTTTAGGTCACCCTACCTGTGGGTTTCTAGGAAAGGATAGATGAGTTAGTGAGCAGAGGACCATGGGAAAGGAGCGAGCCGAGCTGAGTGGAAGGTAATGCTGCAGGGAGTGCTGTTATTAGTGAAGTAACTCTACTTCTAAAGGGGGTAGGGTCTCCGAATCCGGGCAGCTATTAAGTGCACTCAAAAACAGCTTGATGCCTTTACTTCAAGCCTCTTCATTTTCTTTTTCTGTTCCCAGAGATGCCGTCTTGCCAGTATACCTATTTCTGGGAGTTGTAAAGCCAATATGTGCTCTTGTTGCCTATCTGGGGAGGGCTCTTCTGCCTGGACAGAGACTGTGATGCAGAATTCCCGTGCAGGACCTATGTCAGAGCCCCTGAGGTGGCTTCTTTTGCCCCCCTGGAAATTACCTCGGTCAAATGCAGGCAGCCACAATAGACATTGAGGTTGACACCGAGATGTAAACAGATTCAGAAACCAAGCCCCGCCCTCTCCTCCATGTTCTCACATACTGCAGAGATCTGGTCCACTCTGGTGGGACCTGAAGTTTCCAGGGTAGGGGGCACACTCATCTTAAATACTCTGTAAGGCTGACTGATTCACACTTCGGTGACTGTGGAGAGCTGAATGGAATGTTGCCGATCCAGAGCCAAATTATCTTGGGTTATCATACTCCTAAATCACTGTTGGTAGCCCACCTCTGTGCATCATCTAACAACCTTGTAATTAGGTATATCTTTTTGAAATGTACAAAGAGGCCCCTAGCCTCTACCAACCCATAGGCTAAGAACACCATTTGATGACATCTGGAGACTGTAATAGGGGAATCCCTGCTTTGCTATAACCCAGTTACCTGGTATTCCCACTATTGTATTTGAAAAGTGTCTTGATTTATGTGTCTTTGTTACTGTAAAAATTTCATGTAATTGTTAGCATGTTTGAATAAGTATTGAATGGTACATTGAAAATGAGTGAACTGTATAGTATTGAAATGATGCCTTCATAATGTTGTGTTTGGCTTGGGTTTGGTTTGTGAGACAGAATTTCATGCAGCCCGGACTGGCCTCAAGATTTCTCTGCACCTGGAGATTGTTGTAATCCAGACAAATCTGGCCCCGCCCTTTGGGAACTTGGCACATTGGAGCATGGCAGGCTACCCTGGCCCTTTAAAAGGAAATCGCCTCTCTCTCTCTCTCTCTCTCTCTCTCTCTCTCTCTCTCTCTCTCTCTCTCTCTCTCTCTCTCTCTCTGTCCTCTCTCTCTCTGTGTCTCTGTGTCTCTGTATCTCTTTCCTCTTTCCTTATTTTCTTACGCCCCCCCCTCATAAATTTTCATATAAGTCATGTCTGCGTATCTCTGTTTTCCATCTGCCCGCCGTCCCTCACCCGCTGCTGTCTCTCACCAACCGTGGTTCCAGTCTTCTGCGGTAGGGCCCTTCAAGGTTCCTACGTGCCGCATTCCCACACCACTGTATTACAACAGGGGTGACCTTGAACTCTGGACCCTCCCACCTCTGCACCCCCCCCACGCTAGGATTCCAGATGTACTCCATCATGCTGTTTATGTTGTGCTAGGGATCAAACCCAGGGCTTGATAGATGCCGTAAGTACTCTACCAACTGACCTACATCCCTAGTACCCATAAAGTTATTTTAAAGCATTCCAGTATGTTTTATCTTGCATGCATGCAAAGAAAACGATAGTATTCATATCAAAGCTTGGAGCAGACTAAAGGATGTTTAGAATGGAACGAAGGAAAAAAATTATCCTTTACTTGTATTTGAAGAAAAATAAAATACCAAAGTTTAAGAAAGGTATTAAATATTGAGTTTATATGAAATGCTCAAATAAACATTTTCAAATATTTAAGAAGAATTCAATTTGCATATTAAACATATTTTTATTGTGTTTAAATAAGCATCTGCACAAAAGATTTAGCTTCATTCTCCCAGGGAACCCAGGTTGGGAATGGCTATTGGTGACCTGGGAACAAGACTTTGTATCCACCCTTCCTTTAAATTCTTAATGATCTCTGTTAATTGCTATTTTCATTGCTGTGGCAGGATACATAACTCAAGTTGTTTCAGGGAGGAAGGGTTTTTGGTGGCTCACAATTTGAGGGCACAGACCATCGTTCTGGGGAAAGCCGAGCAGTTAGGAGCAGGAGGCAGCTGGTCACACAGCATTCAGTCAGGAGGCAGAGATGAACGCTGGTGCTCTGCTCGATTTGTCTCTAATTCTAAATGGCACAGAAACTGCAACATGTGTGAAAGACTCTGGGAACTGTGCCTACCAGGACACCCTGAATGGCCTACCCATTGGGTAACCTGCCCCTCTCCCTGGGTACCTGGAACAGCAGCTCTCTGGCTGCTCCATGGGCACCCAGAACACTGACTCCTCCAGGTACCCTTTGACTTCAGTGGACATCATCTGACTGCCCAGGGCATGTCTAGAGGACAGGGTGAGAGATGGATGGGCTGGAGTCAGGACTTCTGTGGGACACCAGTGTGTCCCACACCATTCAGTCAACTTCTCAGTGACACATGAGGCACCACCTATCCCCCACCAGGGGAGAAGGAAGTCTTGTTGGGGACATGTGAGCTAAGCTGATGCTCAGAATGCCTCCTGTGTTTGGCCGGCAGATAACCTAAGAGTATTTTTGGAGAGTCCTGGTACAATATCCTCTTTCAGAGAAACCTGAGAAAATCTGTACTTAAGAAGTGGACAGATAATCACCAGCGTGGGGAGAAAATAGATGGCGAGGAAAGCCAAATGCAGAGAACTCCAAGGGAAGGAGTAATTACCCAAGAGAGGTCCTGAGTGCTACTAAGAGGAAGAGGTGAGACATGGAGACTGGGGCGTCCATGGAGGGACTGCTGCTGGCGCTTCAAAAGGCAGGTCTCAGAGGAGGGGTGCAAGCTGTGCGTGTATACCGGGCGTTTCCAAAGCTATGTGGCAAATGGAAGCAGTCCTTTCTCATTAATCAACCAAAGGAAAGCAGCCAAAGAGGGAACACTGCTGGAAGTTCTGGGAAGAGGGGGATCTTTGAAAGCCAGGACATAGGAAACATGGAGTCAGAGGCGGACCCAGGGAAAACTGCCTTGCAAGACAAGGTCCCCATTGCTTCTGACTAGAAAGCAAAGGTTTCCCTGGGCTGCCAAAGCGAGGAGCCAAGAGCCACCAGCTCAGCAACTGGTGCGACAGATGGAGACAGCTGTTGGTGGAGGGCTCCTCATTATTCACATGCCAGCCTTGGATGGGCAGCCGCTGTGTGCCAGGCCTAGGAGCAACTGAGCCGTAGCAGTTGCTTAGCATTGCTTTCTCCTTAGCATTTCAGAACTGAAGGGAGCAGTGAGTTATCAAATGACTACTGAGCCATCACACAAGACAGAAGACCACAGCAGGCCTTGAATCCATCAAAGGAGCACCCTGTACACCTTCCGGATCAAGGGGGGGGGCATCCCCTCAGCCAGGACATAAGGATGAGGGCGTTTTTCTGTGGTACAGGAAATCTAACTCAGGGCCTCATGCATAAGCATTCTACTGCTGAACTATAACCCTAGTCTTCTTTTAACTTGTTACCTTAAGATAACGAATGTCTTACTACATGTCCTGGGCTGGACTTGAACTCACTTGGTGGCTCACATAGGCTTTGAACTTGTGATCCTCCCCAATAGCTGAGATTATAGGCATGCACCATGTGCTAGTTAGATGTATGTCAACTTAACACTGTTGGGGAAGTCCTGTTATTTGCCTGTGCATTAAAGTACTGTCTGGCCAATAGGGAATCTAGATAGGAGGGACTAGGAGTCCAGGAGGACTCTGGGTAGGAGAAACACAAGAGAGTCCAGATGTAACGCCATGAGGTAGGACCCCGGAACTATTCTCCGGTAAGAGACATACTTAGATTAACAATTATGGGGTAATTACTTAAAGCAGAGCTAGCCAGTAAGAGACAAGCAAGGCCAACAGCTTCATAATGAATATAGCCTCCTGTGTGTTTATTTGGGACTGATGCGGATCTAGAACCAGGCTGGCACGGCAGAGCCCAGGCGACTGGCGGGGGAATAACCAAAGCGGCTAGCAAAAGAAAAAGCTTCTCTTAACAGAATGGTGATCAGGAGTGGGATGATGAATTTCCACGCAGAATGACAAAAGCTTTAAAGGAATTTTAGAAACAGAAGAACGGAGAGAAGCACAGATTTTTGGTAGCAGCATTTTTCTCAGGTGTGCTCTGTTTTGCTAGCAACAAGCCGAGATTCACGTGGCGCGCTTACCGGAGTCTTCCTGACTGGGCATAAAAAAAAAAAAAAAACCAACAAGGTTGTTTTAAGAGACTCTGCTAACGATTGAAAGGAGTGTACGTACAGCTGGAAGTGGCAGCTTTTGCTGGATGTCAGCATGGACTGAGGCTGTAAGCTGGAATCACGCTTATGCCCGCCATCTTGAAACGGCAGTTTAAAACAGCCACGGTTTTAACAGATAAGACACGTGGCCAGAAAAACATAAAGATTTACAGTAAAGTCAGACTTGGATGAAGAAAATCTCTAAAGGTTTACAGTGTGTGTTTAAAAATGTACGTGAGATTGAGAGAGAAAATGAAATGGCAAAGTGGTAAATAAATACAAAAGCCAGCGTTGTGGTGGCACACGCCGGTAGGATTTACTCCAGAGGCAGAGGCAGGCAGATTTCCAAAGAGAAACCCTGTCCCTGAGAAAAATAAATGAAAGTAAAATAAATAAAGTAATAATAAATAAATAAGCCACGTAAAGATGGAAAATACACAGAGAGTCTGGATACTGTACGCTATTGTGTTTTTCAGTTTTATAATTGCTCAGGAAGGAACTGCTGCTAAAGTACACTTGATTATAAATGCTGCTGAATTAATCCAACTTCTATCTTTTGAAAATGCCTTGACCTCAAAATTTAAGTATAAGGATATGTTACTCGGAAAAGGAGTTTTAATTTATGTTTCCACAGAACATAAAAAGCTGAGGATTTCTTCCAGACTTCTGTGGTTTGACGAACCAAGACACCCGGAAGCAGTGGACCAGGTGTTCCAACAACTGAGACAGCTAAGATGATACAGCTTTACAGACCCCGAAAATACGGACTTATACAGGTTTCTGAGTTTTGTCATTGTCCCCATGGTATAAACAGCGCCCCCTTCCAGCAGGAAGCAGTTTGGAATGAGCGACGTCCCAATTTCCCATCTTGTTTATAAATCTTTGTTTTCATTTAAATGGGATTGTTTATAATTGGCTAATGATCACAGCCAATCTTTTTTAATGGTAAAAAGGGGGATTATGGTATGGGTATTGTTTTTCATTTATTGATACAAATTCAAAGTCAATTTTGTGATAAGTATATTTCTCCTCTTGACTAAGTATTGTACTTATACTGTTCTTTTAAAATGTAATGCATAATTAAATACAGACAATAGATAGTTACTTATAATAGTTAGAATTTATAGTTAGGTAAGTTAGGTTTTCTAGATATATAGAAATGTATTTGAGACAGATAGATAGTCTTCAAACCTCTCAAAGACCTTCAGAAAAATGGCATTTAAAATGGTTTAGGGTTTTTCTTGACAATGAGAAATGTCTGCTCCTGGCAGCACCAATTACGTCTGAGAGGAAGATGGGCATCGAAGAAACTCGTTATAAAGTTTGCTTTCAACATGGCAAGATTAGCCATTTGGGCAAGAAACTGCTCTTGCCTAGATTGTTTGACTGTTGTTGTATCATCTGGACATGCAGGACCCACAGGAAAGTGACTACTGAACTCAGTCTTACAGGGTTCCTGCTTGATGAAGAGTCTACGAGACTTTCTGCAGGACAAAGAAAAATGACTGACAGACTGCCAACGCAGATGGACAGTTTGAAATTTCCTGCTTTGCTGAGAAGTGTTCCAGACACATTGTGGCCTATGGGCTGAAGATGGATGCCCCAACGTTACAGAGGAACTTCGGGTGACTGTCCAGGCAGTAAGATACCGCTGTCAATCCTAGTGTTTATATATTATCCTTCTGTGGTCTTTGATGGAGTTGAAGACAGATAGTTATAATTACAGTTTTCCTTAGTTATGATAAAAGATAAGCTACATAGAACTTGGGACTCACAAGGATGGGATGGATGATATTTTCTTTAAATCTTGCTAAAATATTGTAACTATGTTCTTACTTGATAACTGTTCTGTTATATACAATTTGACTGTGTTAAAGTTAAGACCTTTCTTTTTGTTTAAACAGAAAAGAGATGTTGGCGAAGTCCTGTTATTTGCCTGTGCATTTGTCAATAAAGTACTGTCTGGCCAATAGGGAATCTAGATAGGAGGGACTAGGAGTCCAGGAGGACTCTGGGTAGGAGAAACACAAGAGAGTCGAGATGTAACGCCATGAGGTAGGACCCCGGAACTATTCTCCGGTAAGAGACATACTTAGATTAACAATTATGGGGTAATTACTTAAAGCAGAGCTAGCCAGTAAGAGACAAGCAAGGCCAACAGCTTCATAATGAATATAGCCTCCTGTGTGTTTATTTGGGACTGATGCGGATCTAGAACCAGGCTGGCGCAGCAGAGCCCAGGCGACTGGCGGGGGATAACCAAAGCGGCTAGCAAAAGAAAAAGCTTCTCTTAACAAACACAAGCTGGAGGCATCTGAGAGAAAGGGACCTCAACCAAGAAAATGCCTCCATAAGATCAGGATGCAGGCGAGCCTGTAGGGCATCGTCTTAATTAGTGATTGTGGGTAGGGCCATCCCTGGGCTGGTTGTCTTGGGCTCTACAAAAAAGGCAGGCTGAGCCAATGATAGGAGCAAGTCAGTAAGCAGCACTCCTTCATTCCCTCTGCATCAGCTCCCGTCTCCAGGTTTCTGTTCTGCTTGAGTTCCTGTCCTGACTTCCTTCAGTGATGAACGGTGATGTGGAAGCATAAGCCAATTAAACCCTTGCTTCCCCAAATTGCTATTGGTTATGGTGTTTCATCACAGCCATAGTAACCCTAACTAAGTTATACCACATGACCCAGACCCATGCATCTTTCATGACAACACACGTATTAATTTCTTTAGCATACAAAGCATTGCAGTTGAGTTTACACATTCTATAAGGAATTTCATAACCCAAGCAAGTAAAATTTTCAGAAGAATATAGCTGCCGTCGGGGTTCAGAGACTGCCATGAGGAGCCCCACAACTCAGCCTCTTTTTCCTCTGGGCATTTGGGAAATCCTCAGAAACTGTGGCCAGAAAGTGAAGTGGAAGAGTATTTGATGGGAAAGAATGGAGTCCCTAACGTGTTGTAAATAACATGGCCTTGCAGCCACATATGACGAGCGGGTGACTGCCAGCAGGTTAGATAACTGAGTCTCATTTCCTATCCTTAGCATATTTGACTGTCCTGGTTAGCATTAACTGTCAGTTTGAAGCAGCCTAGAGTCACCTGGGAGGAGAATGGCCATTGAGGAATTGCTTAGATGAGGCTGGCCTGCCTACATTAATTGATACAAAACAGCCCAGCCTGCTAGGGGGCAGCAGGTGGTCATGGGCTGTATGAGAGAGGCAGCTGAGTGAGTATAAGCCTGTCATCAACAACGCAGATGGTAAGTCCCCAAACTGTTCTTCTGAGGCCCCTGCCTCTGGGTTTCCGTGTTAAGCTTCTGCCCTGATTTTCTTCAACGGTGAATTGTAACCTGGAAGCATAAACCAAACAGACCCTTTCCTCGTTAGGTTGCTTTTATAACCAGAGTGTATTACCACAGCAACACAAGGGAGACTAAGACGCCGATAAACCTGTCTCTCCCGGAAGGATACTATGGAGAGAATAAGTTAATGAGACACTTGATGCAAAGAACTCCAAGTCCTCAGCCTGACTCCGGGCAGAGTAATCTCCATCCACAGGAGCTCTCCGTGTGAGCTGTAAGAAGAGTTTTCAGGAAAAGAACAGTGTAACAGTTCTGTCTGAGGTTCCGTTGTCATCTACCTCCCGCTGGGGGACCCTGAGCCAGTCACTTAAACTCTGAGTCTCTTTTCGGGATCCATCAAAATATAGAGGTCCCTGGTCATGTTGAGCCTTACAGGCCTGACTGAGGTCTAAAGGAAGCCTCTGAAATTGTCAGTCACAAATAAAGCCAGAAGAGGACAGGCATCGAGTCGGTTCCCAAACGGGAAACTCCTGTGAGCATCGAGGGACACTGGGCATGGAAGAGCAGGTGCAGGGCTGCATGCCTCTATGCTCACTGCTTCCCTAGGACTGAAGAGTCTGTGGTAACATGTTCTGCATGTAGTGACCCCAGGAAAATCCTTGTGATTCCTTCGTCCTAGGTAGCCGTTAAGATCAATTGTCCAACTGATAACAGCTAACACTGAACATTTGAGATACCAGTGTGAGCCTTCCCCTCCTGCTGAATCTGGCCAGTGGCAAAATTTGGCGGAAGTTGTCTTCTGCCCTCCCCCAGCTTGCCTCTGGTGGAGCTGGCAGGCCTTGTCTCCTGTCCTGGCTTTTGATTTGACCTCCTACTGATTCCTTCTAGGAGAGTTCACCTTGAGTATAACTGGCTGAGTTAAATGTAAAGGAAAAAGAATGTGTGAAATCAATGCAGCCCACGAACTCTCGTCCCTGCAACTCTGCTTCGCTGTACCGATGACAGCCCAACTACTGGTGTGGAATACATCACTGAAAATGTTTTATTTACCACTTTCCTGATTCTAAAAGAATAACTGCATCTTGCTTTTCTACATCTCACCCTGGACATTAGAAACGGAGATTAGAAATTAAAGAAAATATAAGGTAAAAATGCAAAAAGAATTCAAACCAATTACCCTACCGCTCGGGGTAACAACTATGGTGTTGGGGTATATGTTTCTAGTTCTTTTATTAGAGCCCAGTCCACATAATTTGGGCTATGCAACAACATTATTAAGAACATGATACCTTAAGTGAATAATATGGACACTGGCTTAAATCCTTTATCATTTCTGATGTTTACATAAATATTCAATATTAAAGACAGAATGATTTTTGTTATTACTATTGCAACCAAGAATATTTTAACAATAGCATGAACCAAACATTAGATCACTCCCCTCAGATAAATTCCCAAATTTTAAAATTCCAAAGCCAAATGGCACGAACACACAGAGAGTCAAGCTGTCTTCAGGGAAAGTTTGAACCATTAAACTTTCCCGGATGACAGTAAATTTTCACTTTCGTTTTCCATCGTAGCCGGTGAAGCACTTCCCAGATGAGCTATGGTGTCTGGGACTGGAAGGAAGATGGCACTCTCTAAGAATGTAATATCCACAAGATGAATCCATTATGTCCGAAGAGGCAGATCTGGAATTCAACCAGGCAGGAGCTAATGGGTTTGTGTCGTTTAGTTACCTGCCTCCTTTGACCCTGTTTCTGCTATCAGCTGCATAGGAAGGTACCTAAGGGGGCTTCCTCCCACCACAAGCATCATATGTTTTCCAACACTAAATCTCAGAAGCACAGACCCCACGGGTGCAAGGCTTACTCCTACAAGACTACCTCAATTCAGACGCCAGTCACAAGTCCAAGGCAGCCACCTGTATTTCAGACAACCCACCTCTAAATCCCAGGGTTCTATCACCCACTTCTCGGGCTCAGTAATTCCCTAGAGCAGTTTGCAGAACTTGAGAAATCTCTTCATTCACCGGCGTGTTGTGAATGATACAATTCAGGAACAGCCAGATGGAAGAGACACAGGGGGTGAAGTCAGTCGAGAGCGTGGGCAGAGTTTTAAGCCCTGTCTGGACACGCCACCCTCCCCACAGCTCCGTGCTCACCATCCGGAAGCTCCTCAAGCCCTGTCATGTAGGGGTTTTTAATGGAGATTTCATCTTGTTGAATTGATTGATGTACTCAGCGATTGAACTCAGCCACCAGCCCTTATCCCCAACCCCAAGGCACTGAAAGTCCCCACTGGTACTCATGGCTGGTTACTGCTCCATCTTGACATTATCCAGGATCTCCTGATGCCACTCATCTCATTAATATACAAAACAGCAAATTCCAAGAGTCTAGGGAGCTCTAAGCCAGGGAACAAAAGCATAATATTTGTTCTGTATATGTCACCACTCCCAACCATTTTCTGTGTTTTTGTTTTACATAATATATATATATAAAGCTTTACCAATATTTCAAAGGTAAAATATAAGACCTGGGCCCAATCTAGTCAGGATATCAAATCACCATTCTAAATGTAGAAATCAGACAGGGTAAACATACAGTCCCATCAGACCCAGTAAGTCCTGTGAGGCATAGATAACACTCACACTAAGTAGGAGGTGCCAAGGAGGCCCAGTCCCTCCCTAAGGATCTACAGGCATTTAATGGTTCCTGAGGGCAGGAAGACATTTTCATCAGTGGTGTAGCCACTGATAATTTGTCCGTGCTTCCGTAAGTAACCTCACACCTGGACTCTAATTAAACTCATTGACTCACACATATATAACAAAAAAATGAAAGTAAAAGGGGACTAGAAGGAGATCAGTGGAAGAAGAAGGGAGACAAGACAGATAAGAAAGTGTAATGGGAGGGTCTGATCACAATAATGTGTGTGAAAATGTCATAATGAAAGTCATCATTATGTATAGCTAATATGTGCTAATAAAGAGAAAAGATGAAATGACAAAAGATCTCTTGTTACTATGAAAGAGAGAAAACCTAAGAAGAAATCAAAATCAAAGAGAACAAGCCAGAAAGTACTCTGGTTCTCTCTGAATGAGCCAAACCAGACCCCACGTGGACTTTTCAGTCACCTCGAAAGTCCCATTTTACTATGACCAGCTTGGGTCCCATTGTCAGCAGTAAGGATGAAAAGACCCTTGACCAGCACAAAGTATATAGAGGCTGATGGTCCCAGAATGAGCTCTGTTGCAGGAAGCAGAGCATGTGGAGAAGGTCAGAACCATGGCTGACTCTAGGGATGGGGCTAACTGGACAGTAGCTAGGCATGCACAGCTAGAAGCACCTCCAGGCTTTTTGGAATAACTGGAAGCCAAAAGACATCGAGCTCTCTGCTGTTCAGTCTTTTATTCCTTCCTTCATACACACCCCTAGCCACGCCCAAAAGTGGGCCTGGCTAGTGGTGTAGTTCACTGCCCTGTCTCTAGTCATGCCCAAAGTGGGTGTGGTTAGCGGAACGGTTCTGCCCTTTCGTTACCACATCCATATGCGTCTTTAGAGTGCCATGTAGCTAATGGCAGTGTCCTAAGTTTTCCCCTACAACTGCCCATTTGTTTTTTGAGACAGGGTCTCTCACTGGCCTGGAACTGACCAAGCAGGCTGGACTGGTTGATCTGCAAATTCCAAGGATCAGCTCATCTCTGCCTCCCAATCACTGGGATTGCAATCACACCACCAACCTTTACCCTACATGGGTTTAAAGGATCAAATTTCAGTTCTTCATACTTGTGTGGCAAGCAACTTTTCGCCTATGTTATCACCCCAGCCCCAAACTCTGCATTTACAGCAAACACCCAGCTGATGTTGATGCTCTAGACCTGAGAACACCATTTGTGTTTAGGAAGACCCTAGCTGATTTTAATGAAGGTGGCTTGTGAGTCTGTTCAAGAAGCACCGTTCCAATTTCTCAATGCTATATACTTTGCTTCTATAGCCAATACATCCAAGTGGATTTCATGGGCCCCTAATATTTTAAGGAAATGTTTATCAATCTATTATTGCGCTCATTCAGATCATCCCCCTGAAAACCCTCACCCAGAACATTAGGTCACAAAGCAGCATCAACATCTCCTGGGAACTTACCAGAAGATGAACTTCTCAGGCTTCTCCAGACCTGCAACATCAGATTTCTGTGAATTTGAGGCCAGCCTGGTCTACAGAGGGAGTTCCAGGACAGCTAAAGCTACACAGAGAAACCCTGTCTGGAGGGTGAGGGGAGGTGGTATCTACATAACCTCCCTCCAGTCCTGGATCACAGCCTAGGGTAAAGATAGTATCTACATAAGCCTCACTACCAGGCCTGGACCACACTCAGATGATAACCATCCTCCTTCCTTTCACCTCTTCCCTATACCCTAAGGATATTATGATAGTTTGAATATAATTTACACCATAATCTCACAGGGAGTGGCATTATTAGGAGGTGTGGCTTTGTTGGAGTGGGTATAACCTTGTTAGAGGAAGTGTGTCACTGTGGGGTGCTTTGATGTTTCCTATGCTCAGGATACTGCCCAGTAAGACAGTCAACTTCCTGCTGCCTTCAAGATGTAAGATTCTCAGCTACCTCTAAAGTATCATGTCTGCCTTCATCCCACCATGCTCCCCACCATGATGATAATGTACGAGCCACCCCAATTAAATATTTTCTTCATAAGGATTGACATGGCCATGGTGTCTCTTCAACTCAATAGAAACCCTAAAACAGACATCTAAATACTAGAAATATTTTAGTGAGAAAAGTTGTCTGCTGGGTGAATACAGCATATCACCCTACCCCTAAAATTTTATAGGAGGAGTTGGCTGTGACCCCGTGAAGGTCCAGTGTTGACTCCAGAGAGGACTGGGGACCCAGCACTGACCCTGGGTACATGTATGTGTACAGGTGTACATGGGAACATATGTTCATATGTATGGAAGCTAGAAGACAACCTTGGTCTCTCACCTTCTTAGTTTCTTGTCTTTCTTTTTAAGATGGGGTCTATCAGTGGTCTGTAGGCTTTTGAGTAAGCTACAGTGACTGGCCAGTGAACTCCAGGGAACCTTCTGGAGAATACAAAACATGCCACTCTAGCAGTCTTTTTACATGCGCTCTGGGGACTAAACTCAGGTTCTCATGCTGGTCTCCAGCCCCAGAATCCATGTCTTTGTAAGATTTCTCACATTCTGTGTTTAGGAGCACTCTGTCCACAGAAATGGGAGCTCAGACAAAGGGAAAGTCGAGATCAGTAGAGCTGATCTGATGACCTGGGCTCCACACTGTGGAAAAGGAGCCCGAGCCCCAAGCCAGTCACCTCAGCTCCTAGCTTGTACTTCAGAACTGGGCACTGTCCTGTGCTGGCCGTTGGCTGGCAAGACTCACGGTTCCCCCAGCACCTAGCACCGTGTGAGTACAAGATAGGAGGACAAGAACACAGCACTGTTCTTGTAGAGTGCCAACTCCATGCTCATCTGGGATTACCCATCAGTGATTTTCATTGAACTCACAGGAAAATAAAAGCCAGAAAGCTCGGTAGATAACCCTCCCCATATCACATAGCCAATCTAGTCCCTTAGTCCCCTGGGCTTGTACCCTCACAAGCCACAGCCAATGTTGTGTAGCAATTTCCTCTGAGATAAGGCTTTCCATCTTGAAAGAAAGGTCCTTGACACCCAGGATGTGCTGAAGTAATGGATCTTAACCTTCCTAAGGCTGTGACCCTTTAATATAGTTCTTCATGCTGTGGTGACCCCCCACCATAAAATTATTGTGTTGCTACTTCATGACTGTAATTTTGCTACTGTTATGACTTGCAATATATGTAAACATCTGTGTTTTCCAATGGTCTTTACCTACCCCTGTGAAAGAGTCGTTTTGACCCCTGAAAGGGGTCAGGGCCCACAAGTTGAGCACCACTGTGCTAAAGGGAGGTAAAACATTGTATCCTGAAAGGTTGCTCCTCAACACTAAGGCACTAAATACTCACTGACTACAGGAGTCCTTGGAACTAACCGGAAGACTAGGCTCCTGGGTATCCAAGTTTACATAAGCTGTGAGAACTGCTGAGAGTCTCAGACAAGCAGAATTGCCTGTCCAGATGACACTCCACCAGCTGTGGAGCCAAGAGGAGGCACACCCCCACACCCACCCACCCGCCCACCCCGCTGTGTCCAGCTGCCTGCAAGTCATGCAGTGAGCTCCGGGCTTCCTATTTTTATGAGCTGTCACCCCAGTGACCCCACTGCTTCACCAAGTCAGACTCTGGCAGTATCCTTACTCTGGTGTGTCACCCCTAGTCTGGATGAGCAGAGGTTTGTGCAAATCTCCCCATAAATCATGTTGTACAACAGCTGGCAAAAGTCTTCCATGAAATTGTGATGATTTTCTCTCCAGAAGAAGGATAAAGCTGGGGAAATGATTCCGTCATTTTGATAAGCAATAAGGTCTCTAAAATCAATGATTTGGGGAGTCTGGGGGGTTGGTTTTTGTTTGGTTGGTTTTTGTTTGCTTGTTTCTAACTACATTGGGAGTCTACAATCAACAGCTCCAGTCTGCTAAGTATTACCAATAGAACTTCAGAGCTTCTGGCTGAAGATATCAAGTGTAGTTCAATTTTCTAAACCATAGTCAAGTGTGAAGAGCCAGTCAAAATGAGAGGTAAAAGGGGGGGCTTATTTCCTCCACAAATATCTAATTAGCGAGAGGGGTGAGGTCATAATCTCCATGGCTTGGTTTCATTTCCTTGGGTGCTACTAGATAAGAACTCATTATTTTCTACAAGGTCAAGCAGGCATAAGAAGAAAGCAAAACCTTTCTTAATGAAAAAAGAAGAAGAAAGCCATTTGAATAAAAGTATAAATATTGATTAGATTCTATACAAGTGCTTGGAAATAAATTGATTTTTTAAAACTACCCGAATACATTATTTATTGCACCTGTCACCAAGGTAGAAGAATAGTACATTAGGAAAACTGGAGGACTATAGGACTTATTTAATTTTATTTTTCACTTTGTGGGTGCACGCTTGAGTGTGTGTGTGTGTGTGTGTGTGTGTGTGTGTGTGTGTACTGTGAAGGTCAGAGGGCAGCCTGCAGAAGTTGGTTCTCTCTTTCCACCTTGTGAGTCCCAGGGATTGAACTCGGGTAATGAAGCTAACAAGCATCTTTGTGTGCCATCTCTGCAGTCTAAGGTTACAGGGTTTATTTTAAGCAACGTGTGGGTCACTGGCTCAGGTACAGTATCACTGAGCAAAGACCTTTCTCCCATGTTAGGGCAGCCTGTGGATCTACACAAGGATGTCACCCCCAATGTAATAACAACAGGCAGAGGTCAAAGCAACTCAAGAAATTTACTCCACAAAAGGAAAAGCATCCCATCCAGTAATATAAAAGCTTTTTGGTGGCTGGAGAGATGCTCTGTAGTTAAGAGTACTGTTGCCTCTTCCTCTCCCAATTATTTCATGTGGGTTCTGGGAATCAAGCTGGGGTTCTCAGGCTACAGTCTTCATTTTTAAAATGAGAGAGCTGAGTCACAAAGAACTTAGGTAAATGCTCCAAGGTCATATGTCTAATGAGAAGCTACATTCTGAACTCAATGTCACCTACATTGCAGAGTTGACCAGTCAGTGACAAACTGTCAGGAAAAGCTGGTGGGTGTTGTGGTGGTTTGAAAGAAAATGTCCCTCAAAGGGAGTGGCACTATTAAGAGGTGTGGCTTTGTCAGATTAGGGATGGTCTTGATGGGGAAAGTGTCACTATGGAGGAGGCTTTGGGGTCTCACATATGCTCAAGCCACACCCAGCCACACCCAGTGACACAGTTCACTTCCTGTTTCCTACAGGATGTAGGACCCTCAGCTACCTCTCCAGCATCACATCTGCCTGCCTGCCACCATGTCTCTCCATGATGATGATGGACTGAACCTCTGAACTGTAAGCCACCACAAGTAAATGTTTTCCTGACTGAGAGTTGCCATGGTGGCTGGGCAGTGGTGGTGCATATCTTTAATCCCAGCACTTGGGAGGCAGAGGCAGGCAGATTTCTGTGAGTTTGAGGCCAGCCTGGTCTACAGAGTGAGTTCCAGGGCAGCCAAGGCTACACAGAGAAACCCTGTCTCAAAAAACAAACAAACAAACAAAAAAACAAAACACAAAACAACAACAACAAAAGTTGGTCATGGTGTCTCTTCACAGCAATAGAGACCCTAATTAAGACAAGTATTCAGTAAGGAATAAATATGGAGATGTTGACATAAAATATGGGGGTTCTAGAGAGAAGTTAAGTTAGCGTGAATTTTGCCCACCTGCATAAGTTTTTACCTACAGTGATGGAAAGTAGAAACCATTCTCCCTGTGTGTGTGTGTGTGTGTGTGTGTGTGTGTGTGTGTGTGTGTGTGTATGCGGCGAGCGTGCGCGCACGGAGAACACACCTAAGAGTAATCACATAAGCAGCTTTCTCTATCAAGCCTTGTTTGTGAAAGAAAGGGTGACAAAAATGGCAGGAAACAGGCCATGGGGAATGGCGACACGGGATCCTGGCTGGGACTTCTCTTTCCACCCACTCAGCCTGCTCAGCAGGCCCATGTATCACGTTTCCCTCAGACTGTTAATTAGAGAGACACCCGCCACCCTGACACAACATGGTAATTATGAAAACAGCACTGTGCACAACATAACATGAAAATGAACTGACATGCATCCAATTAATTAAACTTTCACAGCTCCAATCGGTTTTAATTAGGGAAGCTATCCTTTTCTCTCTCCCCTCGATCAATAAATGAGCTTTGCAATACATACATATTTTTAATCAATTAGCGAACAGGGGGAAAGAGTGAACAAGAGAGGCAGAGAGAGAGTCTATTGCTGAGAGCATCATGAACTCTTCCACAACAAGCCACACCCATGTGCACTGTTCGTTTTTTAATTCTCCTCTGAGTTTACAAACAACATTGAGTTTGGAGCTCTGCAACCTGATTCCAAGTTGTAAAAGGGGGCAGGGCGGAGGTAAAAACACTGGGAAAGGATGGCTGCATTGTTAGTGCTCAGTGTCTGTCATCCTTGGTAACAGATCTAGAAGTGCCTTCAGGATTGGTACAACACTGGCAGGGAGCTGAACTGTGTGTGCTGTCTGTACATGGTCTGAATTCCCGAGACCTGTTCTCTCTCCCAGACAATGGCATCCTCCTACAACCTCTGGATGGCTGCTCACTGATCAGTGGAGGCCAGACAAAGGGGACACTGGCTAAGCCCCTCAGATTAGTTATCTCAGCCAGAGACATTGGCGGAATCATGCATGGTGCAGCTAGATCAACCCCAAGTGCTGTATTGGCAGCATCACCAAGCTGGTTCTTCAAATGGGCTGCAGAGTTCTGAGCCCCGTCAAATCTAAAGGAAGGGTTGAAATCCCAACCTCAGGGAAGCTGGGAGTGCTGGGCACCTGTAGTCCTGTTGATGGGGGGATGGGAGGCACATTCCTGGGGCTTGCTGGCCAGTCAGCCTAGCCTACTTGCCTAATGCCAGGCCAATGAGAGATGTTGTCTCAAGACAGAAAGTGGAAGGTACCTGAGGAAAGACACTCAAGGTTGTTTTCTATCTTTACACCCTCATAGGCCTGGAGAGAGAGAGAGAGAGAGAGAGAGAGAGAGAGAGAGAGAGAGAGAGAGAGAGAGAGAGAGAGAGAGAGAGAGAGACAGCATGTCTCTCACTGCTCCCAGACAGGACTGCAGAGTGTTATTTAGTTTGACTTTCGAAAATTTGACTTTAGAAGCATGAATCTGAAACCTAGACACAGAGTACCTTGAAACACCATGGGCATACATCATCTCACGTAACAGGCCAGAGGACTGATAGGGAAGTAGGTTTTAGTTGGTTGACTCAGTGGTTCAATTGTCACCAAACACCTTTCCCGATCTGCCCCGTCCTTCATCCTCAGAGTTGGCTTCACCTTTGTCCTGGTTGCAAGACAGGTGGTACTGTCTCCAGGATGACAAAAGTCCAGAGGACAGAGAAAGACTGTCTCTCTCTCCCTGTGTGTAGAAGAAACAGTCATCATTCGTAGAAACCCCCAGAGGTGTCTCGCACTCATTTAGGTAGCCCGCCTCATTTTAATCCAGCACGGGCCTAGAGAAGGGAATGATGGGGCTTCATGTTATTGATTCATGCACCCAGGCTGCTATTATATCAGTAACAGCAATCTTAGTGAAGTGAAACTCTTCACTGAGGTGAGGCACAGAGCTCAGCTGGTAAAGTGCTTGCTACTGAGGCACAGGCACCCAAGTTTGATCCCCAGAACCCACATCTAAAAGCCTGGTCTAGAGATAAGTGCTTGTAATCCCAGAGTTGAGGAAATAGGGACAGGAAGATCCCCGGGGCCTGCTGGCCAGCCAATCTAGCCAAATAAGGTAAGCTTGGGCCAGCAAAAAACACTGCTCCAGAAAATAAGGTGGATGGTACCTGAGGAGAAATGACACTTGAGGTTTATCTCTGGTCTACACATGCACACACTCCTGCACACACACACACACACACACACACACACACACACACACACACACCATGCATACAGATACACATAAAATGTGTACACTCTGTACACATTTTTCACAGGATATTGACACCCTTGACCAGCTGCTCATCAGGTTGAAACAGAGGTGAAAATCTTTTGACTATTCCTGGACTGCAAGCCCCCACACCTCCCTGGTGTCAGGACTATAGGATTTACTGCTTCATGTGGTGCTGGGGATGGAAGCCAAGATCATGCATGGAAGCAAGAGGCTCAGAAGTTCAAGGTCACCTTCATCCACATAGCAAGTTACATAGCATGGGTTAAATGAGACGCTGAAAAAACAAACTACATCACCTCTTCTTGCTGTTCACATCACACAGCTTCATGGTTCCCCATGAAGTAGTATACTGACTTACTCTGGATGGAAGATAGGAGCCCAGCTGAATAGCAGCGTTCGTTATATAAGACAACTCACAGAGATGTCTTCATGGGTGTGGGGGGATTAAAGGAATCCTCCACCATGGGGAGATGTCACCCTCATCTAATGCCTGGAGGCACTCAAACATCCCTGATGAATGATTGCTCAATGACAGCCCATGTCAGCTTCCTGAACATAAGCAGCCACAGCCACACATGGACCCCCCATCAGCATCTATGGACACTGGCCAAGGAAACTTTCCCAGACATGTATTTCCTGAGGACCCCTAGGGAAAGAACTTTAATGGGGATGGAATCTATTCACGGGAGTGAAGGTCACATTATTCCACTTCCTGTGAAGACCTCGGGGTGCTGAGAAGATGGCTCAGTGGGTCTCCTGAATTCAGTCCCCAGAACCCATGTAAGAAGCCAGTTCTGCAGTCTCTGCAACCCCAGCACTGAGAAGGTGCAGACAGGCAGACCCCTGGGGCTTGGTGGTTGGCCAGCCAGCCAGACAAAACTTCAGGCCAATGAGAAGCCGAAGGTGCCTGAGGACCAGCCCCCGGGGTTGTCCTCTGACCCCCACACAACATACACTACCCCCCCCCCAACTCTAGAAATTAATTAATGTATTAGGCAGGAGGAGCTGTCAGGACATTCAAACACAAATGTTGAAAATATAATTAGCTACAAAATGATATGATAACTACTGACACTGAATTTACATATTTTAGCTAAAAGTGTGTAGTGTGCAGATTATTTGACCGTTCAAAATAATCTGGGTTAGAATAGTTGTAAAAGAGAAAATGTGGGACACTCCAGTTTGATTGGTTCCTTCTGGGGTACCCTCCCAACATGGGGCCACCAACTGTCCATGAGACCCTCTCCTACTACTCTGTCCTGGCGAGTCACTGGCCCAGAGAAACTGGGGCCAGCAATAGATCCCTACAGGCTGCCTATGGAGAGAAATACACTACACACTCTGCTTTAAGTGAGGTGGAGCCAGATACAGGTTCCCTTGGGGTACCAAAAGCTCTCTGGACACGTTTTTACTATGGGGAAATGCCAAGACTCAGGAACAGTTCTATTTCCCCTCTAGCCCTGCCCCCCAACCTGGGTGGGGGGAGACTGCTCAGAACATCTAGAGGTGGCAGTGTCAAAGCTTGTGTGCGAACAATGCACTATTGACCACTGTGCATTCTTCATCATGGCCAAAGAGTGATTTTGAGGGGCACTCTGGATGCAAATCATCTAATGGTCTAAACGCCAACCTGAAGACCATGCCTTCCAGAGTGGACTCAGATTGTAGTCTACCAAGTACACACCTTTTCTGTTTTGTTTTCTGTCTTCTCCAGATACTAACAGAGTTTCTGGGTATAATGCCCTCCCAACACATGCAGCTGAACAGCTATGGACAATCAAGATGTCTAGGCATAGACTGGCAGAGTTACCTTGTGGCATAACCATTGGGGCCACCTCCAGCTAGCTCTGGTGTCACTGGTCAGCTTTAGCCAAAGGCAAAGCCAAGCAGCACCCAAGTGTCATTTGATCCTAGGGACCAGCCCTCATTTTCGCCACAGTTGAGGTGTAATGAGTGCTGGAGCCCAGGACAGTCCAGCCACCAGAGATGACAGCTCTTTATCGCACCGGGGACAATGCCAACAGCCGGTGCAACATCTGTGCATCAATTAGCGGCAAAGACATCCCTCCTGGGGTAAGGGGACAACAGGACATTGGAATTGTTCTCCCTCTTTCCATCTGCGCTTCCTGAGGCCCACACAGCCACAAAGAGGGCACCCCACAGATGGTTTGGGGTACCACAATTACCGTCATTTCTACAACAGTCTAACCCGCTCAACTTCAAAGAAAGAGGAACCCCTGCTGATTAATGACAGCTAGAGGAAGCAAACAGGCAAGGAGAGACGGTGGTATATGGCTGAGGGCCCTAGGTCTGGCTCTGTTAGCTGTTGGCCACTGTGATTTACAGTGGGACTATTCCTATGTAACTCTTCCACTCCAACAATGAACCATTTGTGGGAGTCTTCGCGGAGCTCGCCTGTTTTGTTGCCTCACCGCACATAAGGGAGATCTACAGACTATTCCATCAACAAAGAAAGACCTCCACATCTGAGACACTAAAGACTATTGTTTCCCTCTGGAGCAAGCCAAGGACCACAGGCTGTAGTGGGTCTGCCTCAACACCAGAGGGCGCCCCGTGGTCATGTTTCCCTCCAGGATGCATGCCTTCTGAGTTTGATCAAAACCAAGAGTCAAGGGCTGAACACAAGGGGTTGTTTTGTTTTGCTTTGCTTTGCTTTGCTTAAACAGTCCTCTTGGGATAATGTCAGACTCTCGCCCTCCTTAATTATTTTGCTTTGAGCAATGTCCTTTGACCCATGCTGTTGGGAACCCTAACAGAGAAACGATTTGTTTTCTGAGCATTGCTCTTTCATTATGACAGTTGTTTGTGTTTTCAAACTGCTTGTTTCAGAATGACGCATGGTTCAGATCCCCACAACTGCAGGGTGCAGGGGAGAAGAGCATTTCTCACAGCCCAAACGGGGCGCAATACTAACAACACTGTCCTATCTGTGAGTTTCCCACCCAACCCCTCCCCCACCCCGGCCCCAGCATCCTGTCTGCCCTTTAGAGCATGTACCTCCCACCCATCTTCTCTCCACAAGAGGCTAACGAGTTCTAACACACTCTAGGTTACAGGGACTTGCATCTTCACTACAGGAGTGACTACATTGGGCCATTCTTGTAACCAGAAGCTTTGTTCACAAGCTGGGTGGCTAAGGCAGATTGACCCACGCATGAACTTGAATTTTGTTATTGGAAACTCAGATGAAGGTTGCCTCTCATTACCTAGTCATCACTTTCTTCTTTGAGATCTCACCAAGGTCCCTCAAGTCACAACACCATACTAGGGGTTTTGTTTGAGACAGTCTCATGTTCAGTCTGGCCTCCAACTCACTAAGTAGCTCATGGTGACCTTTCTTACATCTTATTTCTTTCGTGTGCGTGAGATTCTAGGTATGTGGGTGCCACAATACAGGTGTGGAGGTCAGAAGGCAACTTTCAGGAGTTGGTTCTCATCTTTCATGGTACGAGCCCCAGGAATCAAGGCGCGAGGCTTGGCAGCAGATGCCTTTACACACCAAGCCATCACATAAGCCCAAGGGTGATTTTGAACATCTGATCCTCCTGCCTCCACTTCCTGGGTGCTAAGATTGCAGGCACGCACTACCACGCACATTTTACCAGTTCTAGGGGCATGGAACACAAGTTTCATTACATACTCGGTGATCACTACTGACTAAGCCACAGCCACAGGCCACACCACCACCTTTTGACAGTTACTTTCCTATGCAACCCTTGCCATTTCTCCACAAACCCTTCCCCTGCATCACCTCCCAGGACTCTCATAAATACGAACGGTATCATTGAATGCGGTTCTCCTATCCATCCAGACAAAGCTGATAGCTATTCTGTTTCCCCATGCTTGGCATGTCCCTTCATTACTGATACACTATTACTATGTTATAATTGATTTCTCCCTTGTCATATCCTACCAGTATAGGTACCCAAAGGAAAGGGCTAGAGAGAGCATAGCAGCTGGGATCTGTATTAAAAGCCATGCATCTCCAAAGCTTCACAGGGCTCCTGACACACAGTGGACATTTTGTCAATGTATGTACATTTGGATTACTGCACCCACAGATAAGATAATCAAGGCACACCAAGGGTCTAAAAAATGCTACATTCACTGTTAGAAGGAACTAACAAATACCTACACAGCAGATCAATAAACAGAGAAAAAATCTGCCTTGAGTTCTGACTCTGGAGCAGGCATCCTGATAGACACCACGGAGAGGTGAACCCACAAAAGAGCAGGGTGTGATCACAGGGACCCTGGATCCTAATCACCTCCAGCCCACGCAGCTCTAGCGTTTATGCCTTCGTCCATTTCCTTACTGGGAAAACATCACCTCTACATCCTCATAGACCCACTAGACACACACCAACATGATGTTTTACACAGGACTGAGCAACCGTCATGCTACACCTGCAAACGGAATGGAGGCCAGCAGAGAGAGAAGACATTCCCTGGGGTAAGTTTAGAGGAGGAGAAGGCAGGAGACGGAGAGTTGTGAAGAACCGTACCAGACCAGGAGACTGCAGCATGGAGCTGGTCAAGTGCCTGCCTTGTCTGGAGTTCAAGCCCTAGAAGCCATGTAAAAGAGCCAGGACAGGTTCATGTTTACAGTCCCCAAGCTGGGGAGGCAGAGATGGGTGAATCCCAGGGACCATGGGCCATTTGACACAGCCTGCTTGATTAGTTCTAAGACAGTAAGGGGCTCTGTCTTAGAAAGAGAAAAATGAGGCAGTGGGTAACAGATGAGGTTGTTCCCTGGCCTCCATATCACATACACACACACACACTGCACACACACACATCTACACACACATACTGCACATACCAAACATACAGAGACACATGCAAACACACTACACATACAGACATACTGCACACACACAAATGCATACTGCTCACATACACTGTATGAATATATATACAGACACACACTGTACACACACATATATATGCACACTGTTTATACACATACAAAAATATACCTCAAGACACACACCTTACATACACATATAGAAACAGGCACAAATTACATAGAAGAAACTGAACATGTGTGTGTTCAAAGAACGGTATCGGGAAGCAGGAAGATGGCTTTTCCCACGGCCCGTGCCTGTTTAACAAAGGGGGTTTGTGCTTGAGAAGGAGGCAGGGCTGGCTGTCCCCATCCCATCCAGTGTGTCATTTCCTTTCTCCTCTGAGCTCCACCCCCACCTCCCTTCTTTTTTGCTGCTGAAATCCTTACATACGTTCCCACAGCATTCTGAGCTTGTACACCACAGTGAAAATACTAATTATACACAGTCACCTTTACCCACGACAGGATCAGAAAGTCCAGGAGCAAGGCTCTGAAATCTGCTTGCCCAGTGCTGAAGTTACCCAAACTAGCATATAGTAAGTGATCAATAAACACCAACGGACTGTTAAATGAGGATTTGCAAAATGTGAGCAATAGTTGGGGCAGGAGGCATGGCTTAGCGGTTTAGAGCACTTGCTGCCATTCCAGAAGACTGGAGTTTGGTTCCCAGAGCCCATATTGTACAACTTATAACTGCTTGTAACTCCAGCACAGGGATCTGACACTTTCTAGCCTCCTTAGGCACCTGTACACACACACACACACACACACACACACACACACTAAAATACTTTTTAAAAAAAGTTGGGGCCATGGGTACCCATGATGGCAGGGAAATCTACTGGGTCCCAGCTGTGCTGCTGCCTCACTTTAGTCAACAGTCAAACAAGGACTTAAGTAGCAAGCTCAGCCAAGGTGACAAATTGGTACCTCAGTTAGTGGGAGTCGGAGTGGGAGAGAATGTCTTATTTCCATTTGAAAAATACAACCTCCAAATTTGAGCAGCTCACCTTGCCTTTGGAACATAGCATCACATAACCTCCCTGTTTCCTCCCAGTCATAACTGAAGATGCATTTCTTTCTATCAAACCTGTTCTGGTGAGAATCGCTCTCCCCTCCAGGACTCAAGCACCTTGCCTCCCCTCAGATGAATGAAGTGTCTGTGCTCAGTCAGTCCCAAGCCCCTGCCAGGGCTCTGCTGTGGGCATTTCTATCTCAAGAGCAACTGAATCACAGAAAAGACATTGGTAATGGTCACACAGCCCAAAGCAACAGGGATGTCTATGAAGGAAAGCCCCTCATCGTGACATTAGTCAGGACTGCAATGCTTATATTTAATCAGAACTCTTCCTCGGTGCTTAAATGTCAGCTCTCCATTAATCCTCCAATCATCATTAACTCTTAGGCATATGACTAACTCCCATTTACAGCAGGACCCAAGTCACAGAGTTACAAACAGCTCAATGGCCCCCAGCTTGAAGTCACAGGCCAGGATCCCAGTTCAGTTCTGGAGCAGCTATCGCCCCACAGCCCTACAAACACTTTACATAGCTACTAACTGAGCTTGTTTCTTTTCCCCTTGTCATAGGAGAGTTGACCTGTGGTCTGTGGGCAGTAGTGCCCCAGGAGCAACCCATCATCATAAACACTACAAATGCAGTCTCTAAAGTCACACACACTCACAGACACACGGACACAGACACACACAGAGTGCACTTTCTTTTCATTTATTTTATGTGCATTGGTGTTTTGCCTGAATGTATGTCTGTATGAGGATGTCAGATCTTGAAATTGCAGACAATTGTAAACTGCCTTGTGGGTGCTGGGAATTGAACCAGGGTCCTCTAGAAAAACAATCAGTGTTCTTAACCACTGAGCCATCTCTCCAGCCCAAAACTTTCTTTTACTTTCTTTCTTTCTTTCTTTCTTTCTTTCTTTTTTTTTGTTCTCCCATCCACATCCACAGTTGAGTGAGACACTCCCCTCCCCCCCACACAAACACTCTCTCCAACTCAGGCTTTCTCTCTCATAACTTCTTTTCCTAGTCAGTTTGCTGGCTGTTTCTCTGGGGTTTCAAATCTGACAACTACACAGACTGACACACAGTCCACTGGGCACAGCCATTGTCCTTTGAAGTCCACACATGTTAATGGTTCAGTCAGGCCTGTACCAGTTCTGAGTCTAACCCTTGGGTGTGATCACCTGGCCCACCCATTTAGACCCATGAAGGCTGCTGTTCTTGGGGTAACAGAGTTTCCACTGCCCACTCAGGGCTCATAGACTCATGAAAAACACTCAGCAGTGTTCAGAGGGGGGAAGCCTGGAGGAGAAAGGCTGTCGGTGCAAACATTCGCTTTGTTTGCTTGCTTATTTGTGATGCAGAAAGCCATCACCATGACAAACATACCACAGTTTTTCCACTAAGCCCGGCCCCAGCCCTGGCTGTTCACCTCTTGGAAGTCCAGCACTCTGAAACTGGAGGTTTGGGAAAAGCTGATATTTACAGAGTATGCACTGTTGGCATCGCTACCCTTTCTAAAATATTTGCTTCTCAAACCACTTGTGAAGAAATTTGCTTTGGCCCAGACTTACAGATAGCAAAAAATAAGATGCAGAAAGATCAAATAACTTCCTGTAATGTAAAAAGGATTTGGGGAACAGTTGTATTTGGTACTCTGCAAGGCTGCTGTGATGGGTTAGTTTTAAATGACAATGTGTCACAACCTAGAATCACCCTGGGAGGCACTCTAAATAGAGGGATTATGTAGATCAGGTTGGCATGTCTGTGAGGGATTGTCTTGATTGTTCATTCCCAGGGTTAGCTCACTGGGTAACTCCACTCCCTAGGCTGGTCACTGGACTCTAGAGAAAGATGGCTGAGTAGCGGACAAGCAGACAGAATGGACCCATTTATTTCTCTGGCTCCTCACTGGGGTGCTAGGTAGTGCAAAGCAGCTCCTGCCTTGACCTCCCCTCTAGGACAGACTGTGATGTGGAAACCAAGTAAACCTTTCCCTCCCCTAAATTGCTTTCAGCCAGGGTGCTCTTCCAAGGCAACAGAAGTTAAACTAAGAACTTCTCTGCAAGACTTCAGGCTTACCAAGCAGGTTCTGGTCCTACCCCCCTCATATGGGCCTGCCTAGAAGATCGATCCAGAAGCCATTTATATTCAGGAGTCAAAAGAGACTGCATTTGGTGCACAAGCAAACATTTGTATTCTCATCTGTGAGAAGAACACTATGCCCAGCTCTGTGGGTACTTGATGTATAATTGTGCCGCAAATCCTGTTTGATTGGCCACTGTGCTTATTTATTCTCTGCATTATAATTGCTTAGACACATTGGACTGACCAAACTTATAAATGGCAAATTAAACATGTGCTGGCTGGCATATGGACCATATTGATCCAGGTGGGTTGATGCACAGCATAAAACAGGTCTTTGAACAGACGGCCAAACTTTCCAAAACTATTGACAGTTTTCCCCAAGGCCTTTCAATAACCGCATGTCTACTCTGGCTTTTGAATTGCCTAACCTTTGGGTGGTGAAATCGCAGCATGTTGTTTTAATCTTTTTATAATGGACTAGAGTTCAATTCAAATAAACGTGTCTCCCGAGTGCTGGATGCAGGAGGCTGTGAAGGTTGCATACAGCTACATAGCCATGCTGGTCTCCCAAAAGCCTGCACTACATTCTCCATCAAAACCCACTTCAGCTGATCTCCTTTCTAAACAGTCCCAAAAGCAGCTGCAGAGGTGTCGCCTAGACAATTGTGGGCCAGCAGGGGAGAGAGTTATAAAGACCTGAGTTCAGATCTCCATCACCCACATAAAAGGCCAGGCCTGGCACCATACGCTTGTAATTCCAACACTGGGAACCACTGCCCAGTGAGTCTCACCAAATCACTGAGACGCTTTGTCTCTGAAATCAGGTAGAGAGCTGGTGGCACTTGTCATCCAGCCTGGCGACCTGAATTTCAACCCCCAGGATCCACATGGAAGAAGAGAACTGACTCCAACAAGTTGTCCTCTGACCTTTACATGAACACAATGACACATACCCCAACTCCTCCAAAAAGTTTATTTTAATTGGTTTTGGGTTTTTGAGACAGGACATCTCTATGTATCCCTGGCTGTCCTGGAGCTCACTGTGTAGACCAGACTGACTTTAAACTCAAAGAGATCTCCCTGCTTATGCCTCCCAGGTGCTAGGATTAAAAGTGTGTGCCACCACACCCGGCCAATACAAAATTTTTTAGGTGGAGAATGGTTGAGAAGACATGTGTTGTCAATCTCCACATGCATCTATACACATATGGAGAACACACCAAACAAAGTTGTTAGAAGTAAATTCTCAGTCCCTTTCTCTGGTCGTCTCCCATCTCTACATGACTGGAAGCAAAGGTTTGCTTGTAACACCTGCCTGATAAAAACATGGCATCTGTTGGATCACCAGCCCAGGGAGAGGACTCTGAAGAGGAAGGAGGATCCTGCAGAACCATATGGGCCCTGGAGGCCACCAACTTCCCATTTGCCCAGAGCTGGCGCCACTGGCCAGCACAGTGCTCTGAATGTACATCTGGAGCATCTTAGACTGAGATTCTGGGCTTCTTCCCAAGAGTTTCCCACCCAGCAGGGGCCAAGAAGGTGCCGGTTCTTAACAAGTCATATGCCAAAGCAGGGGCCTCCCTCAGTAAGCCATATCCGAGGACTAGGGTCAGGCTCCATCAGTAAAGTGCATGGCCTACAAGCAGAAGGACATGATTTTAATCCCCAGAAGCACATTCAAAAGCAGGCACAATGGCATACATCTGGACTCCCAGACCTGAGCAAAGGGAGCCAGGAGAGATCCTGGGACTCTCTGGCCAGTCATTCTATTGTGAGTGAGCTCCAGATCAATGGAAACCCTGTCACAAAGGAGATAAATAATGGGCCCAAAGTTGTCCTCTGACATACGTGTGTGTGTGTGTGTGTGTGTGTGTGTGTAGAGAGAGAGAGGGGGGGGGAGTGGGAGTGCTTTTAAAGGACCCAAGACCAGTTCTCAATACCCATACATGGCACCTCACAACTGCCTGTAACTCCAGCTCCAGGGAATCTGATGCCCTCTTCGGTCCTCAGTGGGTACCTGCACTCAAACACACACACACACACACACACACACACACACACACATACACACACACACAGAATTAAAAATAATAACAAATCTTTCAAACAAAACTTTTAAAAAGAACAAAGAAAACCTGTGCTCAGCATGTAAGACTCCCATTCTCAGCCTCTCTCTGACCATGCATAGCGTTAAAACCTTTGCTCTAAACCTCTCAAATCTTTGCTTGAAACATTGCCCAAAGGCTGGTCCCAAAATAGCTAAGAAAGGATGAATTCCTTTCTCCTTAAAGACACAGGGAGGCCACTGCCCTAGCAATGCGACAGTTACTTTCTTTAGTCAGAGAGCAGAAAAGGAGGGTGGATCCACCCTGTCAGGAGACGTTTTGAGGAAAGTTTTCTCTGCTGAGCAGGTAGAAGAATTGGATCCTGAGTATCTGATTCCTTTCCTGGAGGTCCAAAGACATCTTAGCTACAGAGGTTGCCCAGCCACTAGATGGCAGTCCTTAATTGACATTCAGGTAACTTGTGCTGCTGGCTCCTAAACCCTCTTCCTCCCTGGACAATAAATACCCACAAGGACAATAAAAGGATGATGAATTTGATGGACTAAAATAGGCTAACTTTTCTCCCGGGAAACTTGGCATTAAAGAAATTCATTTAGCAAATGTAGACCCTAGAACAATGACCCAAAACAGAGCTGCGTGCATTCCATTCAGTCTCTAAAGACAGAACCAAAGTTCCCACACTTAAATTAGGAAGCACAGAGCCAACTGGTCATATGGGAAACAATGAGGCCAAGTAGTAAATCTGTGGATCCCCAAAACATCTCAGATAAGAAATATGGCTCTTATAACACAACTGATAGTGACCTAAATTTAGATACGAATTGAAGGATTCATTAAAATTTTAAATCCTAAACCAGGCACGGGGATGCATTCCTTCTTGTAATCCGGGACCCAAGAGGCTAAGGCAGGGGGATTGTGAATTTGATGACTATGGGCTATGAATTGAGACTCTTTCAAGGTAAGAGGGGTGGGATGGAGAAAGGAGGAGAAGTGAGATCCTGAGGAGAGTAGAAACTTAAGCCCTAAACAAAGTGGAAATTGTCCAAAAATATATTTTCTGATGGCCAGCTCAACCATGGCATATTATAAGTAAGAGGCAATGTGTTCCATGTCAACGTGAAGATTCCTGGTTGTGAGCTGGGAGACCAAGGAGCTATAAGCATGATGAAATGAGGAAGCTATCAACATGTCCAGAGTGGGTAGGGCCACAGTGAGCAAGACCACACAGAAAATGCAATTGTGCTCTCTGCCCAAACTGCCACCTCAGCCACCTCTTGCAGAAGCTGTGTGGATGCACACAGGTAAAAGGCTTAGACTTCCCGTCCCAAGGTTTCAGAAAGTCAGTTACAATTGCTATTATTCTAATAAGAACGTGCTTTGTGCAGGCATTGTCTGGGTAATTGCTTCCATGTTCACTGGCCGTGTCTACACATCCCCTGATGTTGTAAGGGCCCTTCCTTGAGCTGCTGCTGCTGCTGCTGTCAGTTGTTTCCTGACTCCAGTGACCACTGGAGTCACCCAAGGGCTTTTTCCAAAACCCAAACCACCCAACCTATTGCAGATCTTGTGGAGAGGACGGTGGCATCAGAGAGCTGTGCTGGTTTCTAACATAGGCACACCTACGGATATGTATACAGTTCTTGTATACAGATCTTGTGGAGAGGACGGTGGCATCAGAGAGCTGTGCTGGTTTCTAACATAGGCACACCTACGGATATGTATACAGTTCTTGTATACAGATCTTGTGGAGAGGACGGTGGCATCAGAGAGCTGTGCTGGTTTCTAACATAGGCACACCTACGGATATGTATACAGTTCTTGTATACAGATCTTGTGGAGAGGACGGTGGCATCAGAGAGCTGTGCTGGTTTCTAACATAGGCACACCTACGGATATGTATACAGTTCTTGTATACAGATCTTGTGGAGAGGACGGTGGCATCAGAGAGCTGTGCTGGTTTCTAACATAGGCACACCTACGGATATGTATACAGTTCTTGTATACAGATCTTGTGGAGAGGACGGTGGCATCAGAGAGCTGTGCTGGTTTCTAACATAGGCACACCTACGGATATGTATACAGTTCTTGTATACAGATCTTGTGGAGAGGACGGTGGCATCAGAGAGCTGTGCTGGTTTCTAACATAGGCACACCTACGGATATGTATACAGTTCTTGTATACAGATCTTGTGGAGAGGACGGTGGCATCAGAGAGCTGTGCTGGTTTCTAACATAGGCACACCTACGGATATGTATACAGTTCTTGTATACAGATCTTGTGGAGAGGACGGTGGCATCAGAGAGCTGTGCTGGTTTCTAACATAGGCACACCTACGGATATGTATACAGTTCTTGTATACAGATCTTGTGGAGAGGACGGTGGCATCAGAGAGCTGTGCTGGTTTCTAACATAGGCACACCTACGGATATGTATACAGTTCTTGTATACAGATCTTGTGGAGAGGACGGTGGCATCAGAGAGCTGTGCTGGTTTCTAACATAGGCACACCTACGGATATGTATACAGTTCTTGTATACAGATCTTGTGGAGAGGACGGTGGCATCAGAGAGCTGTGCTGGTTTCTAACATAGGCACACCTACGGATATGTATACAGTTCTTGTATACAGATCTTGTGGAGAGGACGGTGGCATCAGAGAGCTGTGCTGGTTTCTAACATAGGCACACCTACGGATATGTATACAGTTCTTGTATACAGATCTTGTGGAGAGGACGGTGGCATCAGAGAGCTGTGCTGGTTTCTAACATAGGCACACCTACGGATATGTATACAGTTCTTGTATACAGATCTTGTGGAGAGGACGGTGGCATCAGAGAGCTGTGCTGGTTTCTAACATAGGCACACCTACGGATATGTATACAGTTCTTGTATACAGATCTTGTGGAGAGGACGGTGGCATCAGAGAGCTGTGCTGGTTTCTAACATAGGCACACCTACGGATATGTATACAGTTCTTGTATACAGATCTTGTGGAGAGGACGGTGGCATCAGAGAGCTGTGCTGGTTTCTAACATAGGCACACCTACGGATATGTATACAGTTCTTGTATACAGATCTTGTGGAGAGGACGGTGGCATCAGAGAGCTGTGCTGGTTTCTAACATAGGCACACCTACGGATGTGTATACAGTTCTTGTATACAGATCTTGTGGAGAGGACGGTGGCATCAGAGAGCTGTGCTGGTTTCTAACATAGGCACACCTACGGATATGTATACAGTTCTTGTATACAGATCTTGTGGAGAGGACGGTGGCATCAGAGAGCTGTGCTGGTTTCTAACATAGGCACACCTACGGATATGTATACAGTTCTTGTATACAGATCTTGTGGAGAGGACGGTGGCATCAGAGAGCTGTGCTGGTTTCTAACATAGGCACACCTACGGATATGTATACAGTTCTTGTATACAGATCTTGTGGAGAGGACGGTGGCATCAGAGAGCTGTGCTGGTTTCTAACATAGGCACACCTACGGATGTGTATACAGTTCTTGTATACAGATCTTGTGGAGAGGACGGTGGCATCAGAGAGCTGTGCTGGTTTCTAACATAGGCACACCTACGGATATGTATACAGTTCTTGTATACAGATCTTGTGGAGAGGACGGTGGCATCAGAGAGCTGTGCTGGTTTCTAACATAGGCACACCTACGGATATGTATACAGTTCTTGTATACAGATCTTGTGGAGAGGACGGTGGCATCAGAGAGCTGTGCTGGTTTCTAACATAGGCACACCTACGGATATGCATACAGTTCTTGTATACAGATCTTGTGGAGAGGACGGTGGCATCAGAGAGCTGTGCTGGTTTCTAACATAGGCACACCTACGGATGTGTATACAGTTCTTGTATACAGATCTTGTGGAGAGGACGGTGGCATCAGAGAGCTGTGCTGGTTTCTAACATAGGCACACCTACGGATGTGTATACAGTTCTTGTATACAGATCTTGTGGAGAGGACGGTGGCATCAGAGAGCTGTGCTGGTTTCTAACATAGGCACACCTACGGATATGTATACAGTTCTTGTGTACAGATCTTGTGGAGAGGACGGTGGCATCAGAGAGCTGTGCTGGTTTCTAACATAGGCACACCTACGGATATGTATACAGTTCTTGTATACAGATCTTGTGGAGAGGACGGTGGCATCAGAGAGCTGTGCTGGTTTCTAACATAGGCACACCTACGGATGTGTATACAGTTCTTGTATACAGATCTTGTGGAGAGGACGGTGGCATCAGAGAGCTGTGCTGGTTTCTAACATGGGCACACCTACGGATGTATACTTTGTATACAGATCTTGTGAGAGGACGTGGCATCAGAGGCTGTGCTGGTTCTAACATGGCACACCTACGGATATGATACAGTTCTTGTGTACAGATCTTGTGGAGAGGACGGTGGCATCAGAGAGCTGTGCTGGTTTCTAACATAGGCACACCTACGGATGTGCATACAGTTCTTGTGCTTTGCTGGAGATGGAATAATGACAAGAAAAAAGCCTGTGTAGGTTTCATACAAAGGCTATCGTGTATGTGTGCATTCTTATATATGTGGGTGCTGTGTGTGTGTGTGTGTGTGTGTGTGTGTAGGTACAGTGCACATGTAGGCACGTATATGTGGAGGCCAAAGGACAACCTCTGCTGTCATTCCTCAGGAGCCATCCAACTGGTGTATTTGAGGGTCTCTTTGTGGAACATACTTAGCAGGATAGACTAGCTGTCTAGGAAACCCCAAGTATTTCCTGTCTCCATTCCACTAGTGCTGAGTTTACAAGCATATAGCACCATGCCTGAGTTTTTTACATGGTTTCTTGGGATTAAACTTGGAATATCATGCTTGTAAGGGAAGCACATTACCTTACAAATGCAATTTAATACATACATATATATGTATGTATATATATATGTATGTATATATATATATATATTCCAACCAAGCTAGGTTGAGTTCATAAGCCCAAAACCTGCCTATACAGAGGGCTAACTGTGTATAATAGTTAACACACTGGCTAGGCTGTCAGACAAGTTAGAAATGGCTACTTCAAACACCATTCCTCAGATCCTGGAGCACTTTCTCCCCTGTCCCTAAAGTCCTGTGAGACATGGGAAGACAGAATGGTGTGTTTTTCCAGAATCTTCTTCAGAGACAGAGAGAGACAGAGAGAGAGAGAGAGAGAGAGAGACAGAGACAGAGACAGAGACAGAGACAGAGAGACAGAGAGAGAGACAGAGAGAGAGAGACACAGAGAGAGAGAGACCCAAACTCTGAGAAACTCACACAGGAAGATTCACAGTCAGTCCTCCTGGGGGACTATGGGATTTTCTTTCTCTGGATCATGCACACTGTTTTACTGACATGTACAAGATATTTTGGGGCATGCAGAACCCACAAAAGGACTCCTCTCAGCTTCTCCTCCTGCCAGCTAGACCCTCTCAGAGGCCTTGTAATCTATCCCAGCACCCTGGCAAAGCCGGGCAGAAAGGAAATGAGTAAAGAAACAAAGACACTTGAGGGAAGGGTCAAGTTGCCAGAACTCTTTGAACATGAGAATCAAAGGCTCTGGGTGGAGTTAATCGTCCCTGCGAGGCACTGGGGACCAGCAGAGCAGAGCCCAGAGGCAGCTGGTGGGGACAGCAAAGAGCCCTCTACCACACTCACACCCACACTGAACATCTGTTCACACCCAGGAAAGCCCAGGGAGCTTTTGTTCCTATGAACTAAAGAAGGCAGGCATTTTGCCGCGTGGGCCTGGGAAAAGAGGAGGTTTCCTCTCACCTCAAATCAGCATGAAGGTTTGATTCTCTGCCTGTAGAGTAAGGGTCAGAACTAGCATTCGGTGCTATAGAGATGAATGATTCCACGGCTAAGAGTGCTTGCTGCGCTTCCAGAAGACCAGAGTTCGGTTCTCAACACCTCTGTAAATCCAGCTTGGGAGTGGGAGTGGGGGTGTCTGGTGCCCTCTTATGGCCTTTACAGGTGTACACACTCTCTCTCTCTCTCTCTCTCTCTCTCTCTCTCTCTCTCTCTCTCTCTCTCTACCCGTTAACATAGATCATTTGGCAGGCAGGTCTATCAGTGTTGTTCTTGTTGAACTCATGTTTGATCAGCCATATTGGTAAGACTTCTGGGGAAAAGTTCATAGGTGTCAACCCTACACAAAGAACCACAGGCAACTGAGGAATGCTGGGAGCAGAAGAAACAGCCTTCTCCAGGGAAGAGTACCAACTGGCCTTCTAATACCAAATGGTCAGCCCTGAAAACATACACACAAGTAACATTATGCAGGCTGAGCAAGTTATACTTAGGAATATACCTGAATATACATATATTCATACAACAAACAATTTTTTAAATTTTATTTATTATGTGCACATCATTCTGCCTGCATGTATGCCTGCAGGCCAGAAGAGAGCACCAGATCTCATTGCAAATGGTTGTGAGCCACCCTGTGGTTGCTGGTAATTGAACTCGGGACCTCTAGAACAGCCAGTGCTTTTAACCACTGAGCCATCTCTCCAGCCCAATAGCAAATGAGTTTTTAAAAGAAGCTGTGCATTTGAAAGAGAACATGGAGGGATACATGGGAGAGTTTGAAGAGATGGAAAGGGAGGTAGAAATGTGATCATGTAATCTCGAAAACTTTTTTTAAGGTCTTTTGGACACCTGGTTTCCATGAGAAGTTTTACAAAATTAGAGCACCTCCTGGATGCAATTGGAACAAAGCTGGCCTTCTTTAGAGTTCAAAGACATCCCTGGAGTGGCATGACACACAGCATTGACTACAGGGTAGACTCTGTGCCACTGTGGGAGATGGTAGAATTTTGTGTAGCCTATTGCTTCCGGGTCTGATGATGAAGTCACAGAAGACAGGTCAGACCAGCAGTTCAGAAGGGAAGCTGGGTATGGCCATGAGAAGGAGGGAGCAGAGACACAGTGATGAAACTGTAATCCCTGTAATCAGCTGCTGAGATTTCCCATTTCCTACGTCTCAAAACATCCAATTGGACCAGGAACACATGGATAGACAGTGATAGAAACACAAGCAGTTTATTAGCAAAGAATAAAGGGCACTTCTAGGGGTGTATGTGGGCTGGAGAGCTAGGAAGGCAGATAATCAAAAGCCCCATGCCTCGTGAGTCCCGAAACTTTTATCATTTAGATATTTTATTTTACTTTTAGTTGCATGTCAATGTGTGTGTTTGTAGGTATGTGCATGTGAGTGTAGGTACCTAAGGAGGCCAGAAGGGGGCATCTGATCACTTGGAGCTGGAGCTGCAAGCAGTTGTGAGCCACCCAATGTGGGAGCTGGAAATCAAACTCAGATCCTCTACAAAATCAGTAATGCTCTTAACAACTGAATTAGCTCTCTAGCCCTTTTTAGGTTTTTAATAAAGCACTGGGCTTCCACACACTATCTCTCCAGCTCTCTTTCTTTGAAATCTGTTTCATCATGTGGAGCCCTGCTGGGGGAGAGGTCTCCAGTCTTTCTGTTCTGTGACTTCTTCTATATGTTAATCCCAATGGCTCCTTTTCCATACCCCTACTCTGCTGCCACAAACAACTTTGTCCATCTTACAGCACTTTCTAACTTCCATCGCCTGGCTGGCCTGCAGGACAAACTCACTCCTTTCCCACAGAAGCCCACATATATCTAGCCCAGGACTTGAAGAAGCCAAGAGATCTCACAGGAGAAGTTGCCATATCCAAATGGTGGTTCTGTGATAAATGCAGACAAACTACCATGGTGTTTAAGTCCAATACCAGAGTGAGAAATGTGATTGTATCTTTAAAATCTCCTTTAAAATTGTGCCTTGTGAAAGAAGGCTAACTTTAACCTACAATAATTTTGTCAAGGGCTATTCTCTTTAAGTACCATGACAATGCTGATCCATTTCAAGACTGTGTCCTGTCTTTGACATGAGCTTCATGGCTTAGGTACACCAAATATTTCATTGATCTTGGCTCAAACTTTAGAGTTCTCCCAGTGGGCACTTGAAACAGGGCAGTCAGTAGAGCTTCCTAGGTGGTAGAGGCTAAAAAGTATAACTTGATGTGACAGTTATTTTTAATTGTCAACTTGACACAACCCAGTCACCCAGGCAGAGAATCTCCTGATGGACTGTCTAGATCAGGTTGGCTTGTGGGCATGTCTGCAGGGAGTTGTCCTGATGGCCTTAACTGGTGTGGGAAGATGCAGCCTGAAAGTGAGTCCCTGATTTTAGGTGCCAGTCCCTGATCTTAGGTGCCAGGCCCTGATTTTATGTACCGGTCTGTATAAAAGCACAGAAAGCCAACTGAGGACTAAGCATGTGTGCATACATTGTTCTCTGTGATGTGGCCAGCTGCTTTAAGCTCCTGTCACAACTGTCACTTGACTCCTGATTTGGTTGAGACTCCCCTGACAGTGATGGCCTCTAAGCTGGAGCTTTAAGACAAATACAAATACACCCCTTTCTCCTCTTGTTGAAGTATTTGATCACAGCAGCAGAAATAAAAATAGGATACCTGGGAAAGAAAAGAAAGAAGGCCGTGGTCAATTATTCCAAGAGCATATATATGAGATCCCATTTAGGGACTCCCTCAAATATCCAGTGAACACTTTGAGCAAACACCATTGTAATTTGTGCTTAGATAGAGTTGGGATTTCATTTTGTAGTCAAGGATGGGTGTGCCTGGGCAAGCTGGTGACACAAGTAACTGACATAATAAGAACTTAATAAACTCAGGAAAAAAAGAAAAGTGTGTTAGCTTTTTGTAGCAGAGAAAAGAACATAAGTGAGGAAATATTTCTTTTACCCACAACTTGAAGAGCCTATAGCCCTGGGCACCATTGATTCTGGGACAAGAATGAGGGAGAATGAAATGGTTACAGGAGCACATGACCAAAGCTGCCCTCCTCATGGAAGACAGGAAGCAGAGGAAACAAGATCTGGGACAAGCTCACTGCCTCAATGGTCTTCTTTTTCTAACAAGATCCTGACTCTTAAGTTCCCATAACCTCTCCAAACAGCACCAACTAGGAGCAGACCTTCAACACAGGAGCCTTTGGGTAGATGCTTCATACCCAAATTGTAACAAAAGAATCTGAAGGTCTTTGCCAGCCTCTCACCTCTCTTCCTCTCTCTGCCTGACCCTCTCCTTTCCTCCACTCTATCCCCTCCTTACCACTCCCCCCTTGTAATCCTGGAGCTGGGGAGGTGGAGACAGGAGGATGTGGGGGGATCACTGGGTGCCTAGTTTAGCCAAGTGATTGATGAGTTCCAGATTCAGTAAGAGGGGGCAGGCATGCTATCATACTCCTTTAATTCTGGAACTAGGGAGACAGAGTCAGGTAGAACTCTGTGAATTCTAGGCTAGCCAGGGTTGCATAGGGAGGACCTGTCTCAAAAACTAAACTAAGGTGGAAGGCAACTGCTTGAACACGGAAGCCTTCTTCTCCCTTCATCCCCAGGAACAGCATCTACTCAAACTGCAAAATCTCAGATCAGCCATCCCACTAGCCCTGACTACAGGCCCTCCTACAAACCGTCTATTGACAGCCCCCCCCCCCAGCTTACATCTTCCAAGGCATCTCTCACCTCTTGAAGCACAGACTTATTGAAGTATCATTGGCCACAACAAGCTCCATGTACTTCAGCTGAACAATTTGATAAGTTTTGACATTTATACACACCCATGAAACCATTGCCCAAAACTTTCTATACATCTCTTGTAATCCTGCCCTGAATTTCCCTCAGACAGCCATTGATATTTGTTTTCTATCACTTTGGATTGGTTTTCACCTCCAATGGAATGATATGTCATAGACTCTGTCTCACCATTTTCTTTCATATGATACTTAATGGCACTCATCCATCTCATTGTGAGGCAGTAGTCCCATGCTCTTTGTTGCTTGGTGGGATTCCATTACATAAACATACTCTCTGGTTCTTCTATTGCAGGTAGAGATGGACGCTTGAGCTCTTTTCTGTTTGAGTTAATTACACCCAAAGTGTCTTTGAATACTTGTAGGTATAAACTTACCCATCTTTTGGGTACATTAGAGAAAAATGACAGGATAAATGATAGGAGTACACTAAATTATTTTAAGATTCTTATAAACTGTTTTCTACAGTGGCTATTCTATTTCACAGTCCTACCACTGGGATGGGTGAGTTCCGATTCCCCTACCTTCTATCAACACTTGATATTATCCATCTTGAATTTTAACCATTTTGAGGATCCCTGGAAAGGTTGGGTTGTAGTTTCATTTGTATTTTCTTTGTGGTTAAAGCCGAACACCATCCCTGTGCTCTGAATCTGTCATCCATACACTCTCCTTGATAAACTGCCTCAAATCATTGTCCTGTCTTTAGATCCAGTACTTGTTTACTAATTATCAGTCTATGTGTTCTTATTATATGTGTGCATGTATATGCTGTCTTGATTTGTTGTATTTTGTTTTTGAGATGAGATCTTACTATGTAGCCCAGGCTGCCCATGAACTCTCCATCCTCCTACCTCAACCTCCCACAAGTTGGGTTTACAGACATGTACCACCTCCTTCATCTCTCAGTATACTTTTGATAGAATACCATATGAGATGTAGTGTTTTCAAATACTTTCTCCAAATCTGTGGTTTAGCTTTTTCATTCCCTCAACGACGTCTCTTGGGAAACAAGAGTTTCTAATGTTGAAGGCAATCCCATTGGCCTCCATTTCAGGTTGTGTCTCTTAACTCTCTAGGATCGTTTGCCCACTCCCACCAGTCTGGGAGCTCTTCCAAGGCAAAGGGCTCTTTTCCTATTTTGGTATTTCTAGCACTAAAGCAATATTTAGCACTTAGGAGACACTGAAGTTACAGTTCTTATGGCGAGATCATTGCTCCTGGCTATTATAGGGAAGGAATATGCACACGGGGCCTGGATCTCCTGGCATGAGCTATGCAATACCTATTTCTTTTTATGTGAGTGGAAGATTTTAATCAATGGGATCATTTTTCTTAAACAAAGTATAATGAGGCTTCTGCACACTCCCTATAAAACATCTATATGTTTCACATTGGGGTAGAGGGATGAGTAGCAAAAAAATTTCTCCTTTAGGCCTTTTGTTTGGGAATTGTTTGTTTTCTCTTTTGATCTGAGAGAGACTTTTCTTGCTGTAATAAGCAAAGAAAATCCCAACACTCTTTCCACAGGCAGAAGTCAAGGAAGCCTTTGCTGGGGGAGTAGTTAAACACATCTCGCTGCACAATTGTAATTCTATACTGGGATAGATGTGTTAACAGCTGTGAATCTTGCAAGCTATAGTAACCCCTACCAGGCAAGAGGTGCCTCCTAATACAATAGTGACATGACTGTTATAAAGGGGTAACCAACTACTTTCAGAATGGATTTAGGGCCTGCTCCATAGAAGGCTTTTCATACCTTGTTCTATAAATCTGGCAAAAGCCCAGAGTTGAGGAGGTCATAGACCCCAGGGAGAACCTATTACTATTATTATTTTACTAAATGGTCACACTGCCAAACTACCTCCTATAAATAGTCATGTTTATACCCAGTTGTGATCAGAGAGGATTCTTAGTGCCACACACGGTGGTTAATACAGAAACCCACACTGGCCAAAATGCCAAGAGTAAGAGACATTATTCCATCCCTATAAGACTCAGGGCATATAGGACATAGAGGATAGGGAGATAGATGTATGGCAAAAGAGGTCTTCTGGACATAATGCAGCTGCTTTATGAATCTCATGAACTCACTTCAGCTGTGGTTATCTGCATGAGGCCTGCACAAGCCTGGACCTGTCGACATCCCATCAAGGCTGGAGGAGTGGTCATGAGGTGCCACCCTCAATGACCTCATAAATAACCTCCTACCCATGCTTAGGAAAATTAGTCAGTTAGTTAGTTAGTTAGTTAAAGCCTCTAATTAATCTTAAAGGGCCATGCACAAAAAGAAAAAGAAGGCATGAAAGAAGGACTTGTTAGGAAGAAAGGGTTCTGTGGGAGAGGGCAGGGAAGACACCAGTGGTAAAAACAACTAAAACTCATTATGTGTGTAAAGCTGCCAAACAATAAAAGTATGTCTTTCTGAGTTCGAGGTCGGGCTGGTCCGACAGTCTCCAAAACAATACAGAGAAACCCAGTCTTGTAAAACCAAAAAAAAAGTATGTCTTGCTTATTTTATATCATATTTTAGGCTTTTATACAGGAGTACTGTATTTACAGCACTTCCATCCCTGTAATGATATGTTTGTGGTTTATTAAAGCTTGCCTGGGTGTGCAGAATGCAAAGCTAACCATAAGCCATAGAGGCCAGGCAATGGTAATACACACCTTTAATCTCAGCAGCCATACCAGGAAGCCATAGAGCCAGGCAGTGGTAGCACACACCTTCAATCCCAGGACTCCGGAGACAAGCAAATGGATCTTTATGAGTTCAAGGCCACCATGACCTACACAAGAGTGGAAAGTAACAGAGCTCATGCCTTTGATTCCAGCACTTGGAATCACATGCCTTTAATCCCAGCACTAGGAGGTGGAGACAGGAGTGATATGGCTGGGAAGAGAAAGGAATGTAATGACAAGACAGGAACTCAGAGCTCTTGCTTCTGAAGATTCATGGAGACAGGATTGTCATTTCAGCTTGGTAGAGGTAAGATCTACTGGCTTGGTTGCTTTGCATTTCTGATCTTCAGTGGCTTTATTAGATCATAACATACCACCATACCTCCCCCTCCATCCATACCCTCCTCATCTCCCTCTTGATTTCTTACATCTTTTTCTTTCCCTATTGCTACATATATATGCCTGCTGAGTCCATCTAGTATTACTTGTATGGGTATGTGTCTGGGGTTGACCACTGGATTGGATAACCTACCAGAGGGGCGTCTTAGTCACTGTTCTATTGACTTGAAAAGACACCATGACCAAGGCAACCCTTATAAAGGAAAGCGTTTACTTGGGGGATGGCTTATAGTTTCAGAGGTTTTGTCCTTTTTCATCATGGTGGGGAGCATGACAGCATGCTGAGAATTACACTCTGATCTGCAGGTTAGCAGAGGGAGAGAGAAGCACTGGGCCAGGTCTAGGCTTTAGAAACTTCAGAGTCCATCCCCAGAGACACCCCTCCTCCAACAAGGACACACCTCCTCCAATAAGGACACACCTCATTCAACAAGGACACACCTCCTCCAAGGACTCGCCTTCTAATCCTTCTCTGACAACTCTTCAACAGGGGACTGACTAAGCATGTAAATGTATGAGCCTATGGGAGCCAATCTCATTGAAATCACCACAGGGTGGTCATTAAAACATATCAGATATAAAAATGTAAGTGGATTAAGAAAGAAATCAGAGATAAACTGAGGAAATGATTCTATCTGTAAGAGTACTTCTTGTGCCGATATGAGGACCTGAGCTGAATGCCCAGAACACACATAAAACAAAGATGCACATGGCTACACGTCTGTGATCCCTGAACTATAAAGGGTGGAGACAGAGGATTTCTAGGGCTTTTTGGTTGGCAGCCTAGCAAGGGAATAAGATAGAGAACGATAGAGCAAGACATCCTCCTTTGACCTCTGTGCATGCACAAATACATGCACTCAATTACACATTCTCTCTCTCTCTCTCTCTCTCTCTCTCTCTCTCTCTCTCTCTCTCTCTCTCTCACACACACACACACACACACACTCACACTCACATTCACACAGGAGCCCACACATGCGTGCCTACACACACACATACACACACACTTCTTCATAGATAAGAAACACAGCTTGGAGTTTTATATTCTCACTGTCCCACAATCCTTGTAGTTTCTGGTCCCACCAAAATCTTCCACAGAGTACCAGGCCAGGAATGATGCTGACATCATCTAGCTAACAGCAAAAGATCCTACCTAAACATGGTTGCAACACAAAATTCAGCAGGAGATGAACCCCTGCTGATATTTCTCATTGGTGCTTCTCTCAGGACATCATAATTAGAAGACTCAAAGAGTGGATTCCAGTTTTGAGAGTATGGAAGACTTAAGATACCAGTTAACAATGGCAACAAAAGTTCTGGCTTCCAAAACCAAGAGTTGGAAAGCCCCAATTGCCCAATGAATAAGGTATTAGCCTCCCCCAAACCAATAATTATTGGTAAATTCTATATGCATGGTTAGTCTCATAAGGAAATAAAAAGGAATCTTTCAAATATTAAAGAGAAGAATTAAACCAGAGTGGTACTTAAACTAATCGATGTCTAATAAATAGAAAGAAGCACCTAGGGGAGTCTGGTATGTTTGGGACTGTGTCTCGGTGGGTAGAGTGTCTACCTAGCATGCGCAGAGTCCCAGTTCTATCCCCAGAACTGCATGAGCTGGATTTGGATGGTCCATGCTTATGCTTCTAGCATTCTGGAGAGCTGGAGGCAGGAGCACCAGAAGTTCAAGGTCATCCTAGGCTATGGAGAGGATTCATTGTCAGCGTGAACATTGTGAGACATTATCTCAGAAAAAGAAAGAAAAAGCGGGAAGGGAGGGAGGGAGGGAGAGAGGGAGAGAAGGAGAGAGGAGAGAGGAGGGAGGGAGGGGGAGGAAGTTGGCAGCCTGACTTGAAAAACATGACTGATGAGCTTGATGTAAGAGTAATTTGTAAAACCCTGCACCAAAGAATGAAATAATGCAGAGTATACTGACTCAGCGCCATTCCAACAGATGTCATACAGCAAATACCACATAACTATGCTCTGTGATCACAAAGGCAATAAAAATTAAAATCTATAACAGAGACAGTAACCCTTTCCAGCTCCCATCTATTTATAAATAGTGTGTGAGTTAAGGAAGGAATTTTAACAAATATTAGCCAATATATTCACTAAGGAAAGAAAAGAGAGAAAAGAAAATGGCATACACGACACGGTGGGCCACACAGCTTAGACAATGCCCAGAGGAAAGTTTATAAAATGTATATATAATTTAAGAAACACTGAAATTTAGTGAACTAAGACTTCAATTTTAAGAGTTGGGAAAGCAATAGACTAACCCTCTCATCAAAAATTGGATATCAAAAAAGGAAAAAGCAAGAGAGATTCAAGTACAGCTTGGAGGTAGGACACTTGCTGAGCATGTGTGAGACCCTGGACTAGACCCACAGCACCAGTGGGAGAGAAAAGGGGAAGAAGGGGAGAGAAGGGAGGAGAAAAAGAAGAGAGGAAAAAGGGAGGAAGGGAGGGAGTGGAGAGGGCAGGAAACTAGGATAAGAGAAGGAAGGAGAGAGAAGAGAGAGGAAGGGAGAAGGAGGAAGAGGAGGAGCTAGAAGGAAAGATTCTGGAATGTTTTAACCATAAATAAAGATTTCAGGAGATACCTGTGTTTAACTTGATTTAAATACCATATAATACATACTCGAGTCAAATATCACATGGTACTCTGCCTGCATACACAGCTTGTTCACATGTAATAGTTTAAAACTAAATTCAATTTAAAATTTAAAAATTAAATAATAAAAGAAATTATAAAGACTAGTATAAACATTGAAAAAAACAGAAAGGAGAGATTATAAACCAGTTTTTAAAATATGCTAATTTGAAAAATGACTAAAACTGATCCACCTTGAACAGTATTAAGCAAACAATGTTAGAATTAAAAATTACACACACACTTACACACCTCTCACTAATAAATATTTATAAAAAGGATCTTAATTACAAATGTGGTGCAATTTTAACTACAAATGCAGATTTTCATAAATCATAAGAAAATGCTACAAATAATATTTTGAACCTTTGGACATTCAGGTTAAGGTTACAATGCTTTATTCTGAAAATAAGATTTAGCCAAATTGTTGCAAGGAAACATGAAATGTGGACAGACCTATCATTAGTAAGTAAGCTGAATCATGATTTTTAAATGTTTTCACACATACTCAAAATGTACCCACCAAAAAACCCAACCTCAAAAGAGTCCATGGGAAAATACTACCAAACAGTGAAGGAACTGATATTTTAAGTCTGAGTCTAATGGTGTCAAAGAGAAGAAAAAAAGAGGAACTGCCTCTCCTCATAGAGAGAGAGGGAGCTGAGATCACCATGAGCAGACAGCATGAGGCCACAAGCTATAAGGCAGCCTTGCAGACACAGGCACACGACAAATGTTCTGCACACTGTTAGCCAGATACGGTGAGCAGCAAAACCAGCTTCAGCTGTAGGTTCCGCACTAAAAGGGTTTAACAATAAATCCATTCACAGACTGGGGTGATGGTCCCGCCAGCAAGACACCTTCCCTACAAACCTAAGGACCTAACTTTAATCCTCCAGCATCCTCTTATGGTGGTACATGTTTGCAAAAAAAGAGAAGGGAGGGAGGGAGGGTCAGCAGCACATGAAGAACACCAGCCAAGGTTGTACTCTGTCCTCCACAGTCACCCACAAATACATATGCATGCATACACAGGTACATACCCATGCATACCCCAGATCCAATCTATTCTTTTAACCTGAACAATAATAAATTGAATGAAAAGAGGAAAATTCATAGAAGCAAAAGAAAGCATATAATAAAATTAAACCCCTATCCTCAGGAAATTTTTTAAGGTATATGACACTGTGTTTGAGAGACAGATTTATAGTGTTATCATCTACATGATGAGGGAGTTAAAATCACCACCATTATCTCAAAGTTATATATTTTGTGTATGGGAGGAGGATTAAGATCTATCAGCAAATGTCAAGCATGTGGTGCAGCATTGATTAACTATGGTCAGTGTTCTGTAACTGGGTCCCCAGAATGTATTCATATCATGACTGACAGTTTGTGTTTTTAACTGATGTCTACCTGTTTCCTTTACTCACATCCTCTGTGGTGCCCACCATTTTACCCATTCCATATGGCAACTGCCTCTTTCAGTCCAGCTAATTTCACTTAACATAATCTCCTCCAGGTTTATTCACATCATCACAATGGCAGGGTTTCCTTCTTTATTTGTATGTGAGCACGTGTGGCTTGCATACATGTGTATGTGCATGTTCACACGATCTCCATTTTATTTCATGAGGCGTGGTCTCTACTTGAACCCAAGGCCTGCCTATATGAGGTCATCTTCAGAGATTTCCCAGACTTTACTTTCTGAGTGAGCAGGGAATTTCAGGAGAGCCACCATGTCTCCTGGTATTTGCATGGGTGCGGGAGATCTGAACTCAGGTCCCTGTGTTTGCACAGCAAGCACTTTATCCCCTCAGCCTTCCACCCATCTATCCCTCTCCTTCTTTGTCATGTGGAGTAATACTGCATTATGCATGTACTATTTTTGCCCTGCCAATTCATCCATTAGCACACACTAGGATTGTTTCTCCATCTTGGCTATTGTATATAAAGAGCATAGGAGTTAAATGACCTCTTCAGAATCTGATTTTTTTTTCTTTGCACACATGCCCAGAAGTTGAACTGTTGGATTATATGGAATCTTACTCCTAATTTTTCTAAGGAACCACCATACAGTTTTCCATCATATTTTCAGGAGACACAATCCATTATGGTATAGAAGTTGAGGTGCCAGGAACTTGAGGCAACTGGCTACATGCCATGTGCAATCAGGAAGTAGAGAGTGAACAGGAAGTGAAGGCGGGCTAGAAAACCTCAAATCCTACCCCTAATGACCCACTTCCTCCAGCAAGGCTCCATCTTCTAAAGGTTTTGCAATCTTCCTAAATATGCTATCAATTGGAGAGCAAATATCAGAACACACTTGGGAGGATGGACACATTTCACATCCAAATAACAATGTTGCTTTTTCTCCACAGCTGGGACACTTCCTCTTGTTTGCTTGATAACAGGTATCCTGACAAGTAAGAGACAATAAATTATTCATTTGTTTGTTATTTATTATATATTATTTACATCTCCCTAGTGATTAGTGGTGGTGACCATATGTAGATCTTCTCTGGAAATATGTCTATTCAGATCTTTGCCCATTTGAATGGGATTATGTAGTTTTCTTGCTATTAAGTTAGGATGGGTTCCTAACATACTTAGGATGTTGTAGCTAACTAAGTCCACATGAGTGACTACTTCTGGGGATAAAGAAAAAATAGAGAAAAGATGGGGTGAGACATAAAGAGAGACACCCATATGTATCTTCATTTTTTAGAAGCCTTAAAGTTATCGTAAAACAATAAACTCCGTGGCTATATTATTCCCTCTCATTCTTCCACGGTGTGTATGGAGATATGCATACATGTAGGGGTGGGGTGTGGAGAGATCAACCTCGTGTGTCATTTCTCAGGTGCTGTCCACTTACTGTTTTAAGGCTAGCTTGAAACTTGCTGGTTCAGTGAGGCTGGCTTCTAAGCCCCAAGAATCCTCCTGTGTCTGTCTCCCAGTTCTGGGATTATCAAGGGTACACACCATGCCCAGCTTTTTACATGGGTACCAGGGATAGAACTCAGTTTCTTACACTTGCCTGCCAAGAGCTTTACCAGCCGAGTCTGATCCCTGGCTTCTATAGCTTTCAAGTGTTTCATGCATACGGAAAAAATGGTTAAGGCTAGCACACATCTGGCCTGAAATGATGGAGAATTGTCCAGTGTACCCCACCACTGTTTGAAGAGTAACAATCATTGCCCTGCAGTCACACAGCCAACTTTCTACAGAAATGGGCATCGACTCAGACCCCCTCCATCCCATGGATGCTTTTCTGGAAGCATCACATGCCTGCCATTCTGGGCAAGTATTCAAGTTATTTGCAGCCCAAAGTGTTCTATGGATTTTCTAAACCAGGAGAAGTCAAGAGAGGGAGAAGCTTAAATCACTGATGCCACAGCTACTCTCTTCTGCTAGAGCTGAGTGCTTCCTCTGGTGGGAAGTCAATGAGGGCAGGGGAGTGAGGGAGTGGAAATAAAGCACTTTTACTCCTCTGAAGCACATCTGCTACTCCCCCACAGGCCACCTCTCCTCCTCCTTGCTCACCCAAGTAAACACAAGAAGCCTAGGCGAAGAGATCCACCTGCAGACAAGAAAGACGGGGGAGGGAGGAATAGCCAGAGAGACTCCTGTAGAGTGGAGCCCTTCCCTGGGTGAAGAGGGGACCTACAGCCACCAGGGAAGTAGGGAAGGCTGGGGACTCATGGGAACAGCTCTGGGGAGAGACTAAAAGCACACAGCAGTGTTAAGTAGGCTCTAGGATGTCACTCTAAGCACTGTGGTAGTTTAGTACAGTGCAAACTGCATATATTGCCAAACTGTCTTCTGGGTGTGCGTGTGAGTGGTGTGTGTGCATGTGAGTGGTGTGTGTGTGTGTGTGTGTGTGTGTGTGTGTGTGTTTATTGTTCCTGAAGGAAGGAATGGGTGAGTGAAGGGAGAGGACTGGACAGCAAGCCCAGATCACCATCACCCTCCATGGCTCACTCCAGTGCTTTCAAGACAGTTCTGCCTGTTCTCCTGACTGTCCCTCCTCCTCCATCTCTCTCGAAGCCTTTCCCCAGACTCCTGTCTGATGCTGTCTGGGGCCCAAAGCCGGTGAGAAGGGGGAGGGTGGGATGCCAGCGCTCTGTCTTGCCCCGCACACTCTCAGGGAAGAAGATGGAGACTGGGTTCACCTGGTGTGTCCATGTTATACAGAGGTGACATTGGAGCCTTTTCTTCCAAACCAGAAGAGCCATACTCATTCTCCAAAGACAGTGTTTCTTCTTCTAACAGCCATGTTACTATGGAGACCTGGAATCCCAGTCTTTATGACATTCTATTACCGGGACAATTGCCATGTTACCCCTTTCTCATTCAAAATGTAGTTTTGATGTGTCACAAGGAAAATGCCATGATTTCATTGATCAGGGAAAATAAAATCTTTTATTTTATTTCAGAGGCTTCATCCAGATCCCTTACTGTCCCACCATCTTAGGATGCTATAAGAGCATCTTGGGGCTTGAGACTTACCTTTGTAGAGTACCAGCCTTGCATGCAGGAGGCCTTGGCTTGAACCCTAGAACCACACAAAGTGGACATGGTGGTGCAACCTATAATGCCAGCACTTGAAAGATGGAGGCAGAAAGTTAAGAATTCAAAGTAGTCTTTGCCTACATAGGGAATTTAAGGCCAACTGGGTCTACAGAAAACTTAACCTCTGCTGTGGGTTAAAAAAATAAAAAAGAAGAAAAGAAACCCGACCCTCAGAACTAACGTGGTAGATGCCACCACCAGCACAAAACTGTGAGCACAGCTTTGAAGAGAAAGGGACTTCAAAATCAAGGTCAGAGGTCAAGAAAGCATTCAAGGCCAGCAAGCAGCTGGACATCTGTCTACCTGTGCGCACCCCTCCCCCACGCAGTGTGTCACTTAACTGGTGAGTTCACAGTCACTTCAGATGGGCCCCGGGAAGAAACTTCACCTATTTTCACAACCTCACTGAGGCCTGCTGGGACTGAAACCACACAGTGAGGGCTGATGTGAGAAACTAGGTGCTTTACGCAAACCAAAATGGAAAAGATGAATCAAAGAAAGTCTCTCTCTTTTTTTTAGTGCTTGTTTGGGGATCTAATATTTCCTTCATAACAAAACAGCATTCACAATGTCATGGGAAGGGGCACACTGTGTGCACTGTGCGTACTCCAGCGCAGGACTTGATTAGCATCTCAAAGTGCCCTTTGTTCAACTGCACTCAATAATCCGCACTTCGCCTCTTACCACTCATCCAAAAAGCCTGTGCTTATAATGATATGTGCTGGGTGACAGGCAGAATGGACTGTTGGAGTTCCCTTTCTGTTGCTGTGAGAAAACATTCCTAACCAAAAGCAACTCAGGGAAGAAAAGTTTATGTCACTTACAATTTACCGCTAATAGTTGAGGGATGTCAGACCAGGGAATGGTCCACTCACAGTGGACTGGACCTTCCTATGCAAATCAACAGTCAACGCCATCTTCCAAAGACATGCCCACAGGCCATCCAATTTCAGCCTCTCACTGGAGACTCCTTTCTCGAAAAGTGTACAGTTGACAGTTAAAACTAACTAAGACAGAAACTTTGTGAAACAACAAAAAAAGAGGTTTATTTAGCTCACTGTTCTGGAGATCCAAGGGCTCACATCTGGTGACGGCTTCTTCGATGGTAAGAAGGGTATAGCTGTGTTTCCAAATCCCCCTCCTCTAAAGTGTCCACCACCAGTCTCAGCCTGGAAAGGTAAGGATAACCAAGGAAGGCAAATAAATGTGCAAATCTGACTCCTCCCACTGACCCTGTGCCTCCCAAAAAGGTATTCACTCGGTGCCTCAAGAAAGTCCCTAAGGTGCAGCAAACAACTATACAGCTTCTGATAGCCATCACTGGGTGTCCAAAAGTGACCATGTGGGCAGCACCTGTCCATGAGGAGAATACTCCAGAGACACTATGGCTGAAAAGAGAAATTCTGTACATGATAGAGAAGAACACAAGCAGAACTGGAGTATGTAGCGAGAGATCTAACCATGCACTTGTGCCGCTGACCATGCCCGTTCGGGCGTGGTCACAGGTGCGTCTGTGAGATGGAGATTTAGGACAGGCGCGTACTCTCTCTTGTTGCTGGCCGGGTCCCGGGAAACAGTTTGGGAGGATCCTTGGAGCTGGAACCTGTGGCAGCCTCTTTGTAAGTGTAATCTCTCCGTATAAACCCTATTTAACCTGTACTGAGCCTAGTGAATATCAATTCCAACTCGACTGGAGTATCCATGGTTTCATGGCTGGGGATATTTTCTTTCCTTCTGAAACCATCACCGATCAGTTTCACTTGTGAACTGACAGTTATTCTCATCTGGTCTCATGAGTAGCCCTGGGCTTAAGTGTTTATAAGTAGACAGAGCAGGCTTAGCTTCAAATAGCCAAGGGTGGCTAGCCACAAGGCTCACACATTCAGTTCCTCCTCCAACAGCCATGAGCATTGGAGAGTCCCAGATTTGCTTGAATTGGAGTTGGGCAATGGTTCAGTGGGTGAAGTGATTGCTGAGCAGCCTCAGGACCAGCATTCAGATTCTCAATACCCACAAAGAAGCCAGGCATGTGGCAATGTGTATAACCTCGTACTGGGGGAGGGAACAAAGACAAAAAGATTCCAGGGGTTGGGTCAGTCTAGCTGAAATGGTGCACTCCAAATTCAGTGAGAGACTCCATCTGTCTCAGAAAATGAGATGAAGTGTGATAAAGGAGAACTCTGCGTGACAACCTCTGGCCACCACATGCACACACAGGTGTACATGTGTGCACTCCCTTACACACACAATGGTTCGAGTGCATGCACATTCACACACACACACACACACACACACACACACACACACGATCAAATAAAGGTGAGGAGATAGTATGTAATCCCGACAGAACCACTGGTCCTTTGGGAAGCAGAACAGAGGGAGGGGTGCTCTTAGATTGTATCACCCCAGGACTTCCTTCCAGATGAACACCTTAGGGCAACTTGGCTCAAGAACTTGACCTCCTACAGTCTGTGCCCAATTACCGGGTTAAACACACAGAGCCCCCCCCCCCGGCATCTCTCTAGATACCATGTTTTATCTTCTGGCCTTGAATAGTGTTTCCAAGAAATCTGTCCTTTTGAAAAATTGCCAGGCTGCAAGAGAAATCAGTAAAAAGTGCATATTTGTAAACAGGACTTCTCATATTCATTATTTTCTCCCAGAAGGGATGAGGTTAGCTACACTACTATGGGATAAAAATGGCTTTAGCTGCTGTGGCTGTCATCCCAATGACAAATGTATTTTTCTTCGCTGCCCAGAGCAGGTCTCTTGACACACTGTGAAAAGTGAGGGGGGGGATCTTAATTGCTAAGCCCCACTGGAAAAAGATGAGCAGGAGAGCGATGCACCTATTTTAATGAAAGGGCCTGCACCAGTAGGGGCTGGGAAAGCCTTTCTTGGCTCGACTGCCTTTTCTCTGGGGGGAGTTCTTGGTCTTGTGGGGAAAAGATGGGGCAATTAGAACAGAAGCAAGACTGCTGACCTGTGCACTTCAGAGCTGCTCACCGCCCTGGGGAACTGGCCCAATGCAGGAAGCAGCTGCCCAGGGGTGACGGCTGTTCTGAGGATGGAGACGGTGGGAACGGAAGGCACACAGGCCCTTCCATGCCTGTATAGATCGGTGTCGAAGGCAGCTGTCAAAAGGGATTTTTCCAGGGCTGGGAGGTGGATCCATCAGTAAGATGCCTGCTGCATAGCACAAGGACCTACATTCTACCCCAGAACCCAACTAAAAGTTGGCGGTGACTGTACTTGCCCCGAGTCTCGGCACCACGGGGGTTGACACAGGCGGGTCCCAAAGTCTCAAAATGAAAAAGAAACAAACAAAACCTAGGTGGATGGCCCCTAACCTTCACATGCACACCTGCGTGTGCATGCACACGCACGCACCCCTGCACAGAGAGACAGAGATGAGAGACAGACAGAAACAGAGACTTGCCTGCTCCAAGCTCATTCCTCTAACCCAGCTCCCCAAGGTCTGTACCTGTCTCCCTGGCCAAACACCTCAGATATTGGGCTTTGACTGATTTAAGAGACCATTGGGATGATCCAGTCAAAAGGACAAACGCCTTCTGCACCTCCTCTCCCCTGTCCAGTGACCAAGGCAGGCATCACTAGCTGATCACCAACTTCGTTTCTTTTGAGTCTGCCTACAGCCTAGATTTTCCTTAGACCAGCATTCTAGGAGGCAGCCATTTTTGTATACTAGATGTAACTAGTTTTACTTTTGCCTGTCCTCATCTCTGTTTGTTGCTTGTTTAAACACATTTTGTATTCACTGGGTTAACAATTGCACATTATTCTGGTGTTTCTACCATACTCCTTTTTCCCCTTCTGTCCTTGACTTCTTTGTCTTAAAAATAACAACCAATAAGGGAAGTGTAATTACAAAAATCCACACACCATAAAACTGAACCTTTGAAAGTGCACAATGTGAGGGGTTTTGAGGCTGTTCATGAAGTCGTGCAACACTCACCAATAATTCTAGAATAATTTCATGGCTCTCCCAGGTGCCTCAAATTCACCATAAATCACTTCTCATTCCTCCTTTCTCCTCAGCACCTGGCTACTACTAATATACTTTCTCCAGATTTGCCAGCTTGGGATAATGTGTAAACAGAATTGTACCAATATGCCATCTTGCTGTGTCTTATAAGTTCAAATTGGTGTGTGTGTGTGCCCCCCGTGCATGTGTATATCTATGTCTATGTCTTTCTGTCTGTATGTGTATGTGAGAGAGAATGTGTGTCTGTCTGTCTCTGTGTATGTGTGTCCGTGTGTCTTTTTTTCTATGTGTATGTGTGTCTATCTCTGTGTCTCTATATGTCTGTCTCTGGGTCTCTCTGTGTATAAATGTCTGTGTGTGTATTTCTATATGTGTGAGTCTGTGTATGAGTGTGTGTATCTGTGTCTGTTTGTATATGTGTCTGTGTGTATATCTGTGTATATATGTGTGTCTTTCTCTGTGTGTGTGTATATATATACATATAGTATATGTATATATATTATAATACATATATATGTTTGTGAGTGTATGGGTGTCTCTGTGTGTATGTGTGTATATATATGCATGTGTGTATCTGTGTGTGTATGTCTGTGTGTGTGTGTCTGTGTGTATGTGTGTGTCTGTTTGTGCATATGTGTGTCTGTGTATTTATGTGTGTGTCTGTATGTATGTGTGTGCCTATGTGTGTGTGCCTGTGTATGTGTATCTGTGTGTGACTGTGTGTGTGTGTGTGTGCGCGCGTGCAGGTAAACACACTCTCAAAAGTCAATGGTCACTATCTAGTAGGGGTCTTCCTCTGTTTCCCCCCCTTTTTTTTTAAGACAGGGTTTTTCACTGAGCCTAGAGCTTGCTCATTCTGCTATAATGACACTCCAAGGACCTGCTTTTGCACCTCTAAAGTACTAGGGTTACAAGCCTTTGCCATGCCCAGCATTTGTCCCTGGGGTGGGGGTGAAGAGATAGAATTCAGTTCCGGTGATTACACACAGCAAACTCTTTACCTACTGGTCTCTCTCCGCAGCTCCTCTTTCTGGTTTTAAAGAATGGAGCACAGTTGTGATCTGTGCTGGTGGCTATGGGTCCCAGACACTGTCCCTGCGTCCCAGGCAGCCTCCCAGTCTCCCTGGAGTGCCTCCAGATCTCTCAGCCACCACACTGGGCTGCTTCAGACGTCTGACACCTTTTCCAGTGTGGCAGGAACCCCTAGAGTACCAGAGAGCCAGATCCTGGCGAAGAGGCTATCTTATGCATGTGCCAAGCCTGTCATGCTCCCTGGGGTCCTTCCTAGGAATGGCACAGTCCCAGTCTGTCCTCAGTGCGGCCCACCCTCTGAGGCCGGTGGCTTTCATCCTGGGCCAGACGCGTCTGTCTGGCTTCTTTCTCACTGAGAGCTGTGTTCTCAGAGGACTTCCTTGCGCTAAGAGGCTGGCCACCATCAGGCCCGAATCCCAGCAAGCTGGGCTGGATAAACATGTCTTTCCCTTTCACCATCCCAGTGTACCTCACCCAGGCAGCTTGGAGCCCTGCTTGGACAACAGGCGCGGAACAGACAACTCAAGCTTGTGCCTCTGTGGCTTCTCCTGGCTCCTCCTCCCGGTTCAGTTCCCAGAAAAATCCTTCTGCTCCCTGAGTGGGTCCAGCTGGAGGGATGGGAAAGGAAGGCGGTGTGTCAGACCCTCCAAAGGGACTTGCTGGAACCAGGGTGGGGAGCCAGCCTTTGAGGAGAGGACCACACAACTGGGCCTCGGGGAATTCGCATCTTCTGCATGTCATTAAGTGATGATGAAGGGGGGGGGCATTAAAGCCCTAGGCTGGGAGGCTGGGAGGCTGGGAGGCTGGGAGGCTGGGAGGCTGGGAGGCTGGGAGGCTGGAGGACTCTGGAGGTGGGAAATTGCAGGATAGATCCAAGACATCCCCATCAACAGAAGTTGGGAGGAGGAGTGGAGCGGGACAGCCCCCTGAGTCCTGCCTGCCTGCCATCCCTGCTCTGGGTCTGGACTCCCAGAAAGCATCCCATTGATCATTCATTCATTCATTCATTCAGTCAGTCAGTCAGTCATATCCAACTTTCCAAAGCCTTGGATATATACTCAATGCCATGCTAGAGGTTGTCAATGTAGACATGAACCAGGCAGCGTGGCTCTCAAGGAGTTTGTGGCCCAAAGGGGAACAGACAAGAAAGCAACTTAAGTAAAGGGACCTTGAAGAGCACTAGGGAAAGGGTATCAGTTCTTTCGGGGACGGGTGTTGGACAGATTTCTGTTATTGGTGGATGGGGACAAATGGAGAAAGACAGAGATAGATGGAAAGAGAGAGAGGTGGAGGCAGAGAAAGAGATGAGGTAAAGAGAGACAGATAGAAAAAGAGACATAGAAAGAGATGGAGAGAGAGAGAGAGAGAGAGAGAGAGAGAGAGAGAGAGAGAGAGAGAGAGAGAGAGAGAGAGAGAGAAGAGGAAAGAACTGGGCTGTGGTGGCTCATGCCTTTAATCCCAGCACTTGGGAGGCAGGGACAGGTGGATCTCTGTGAGTTCGAGACCAGCCTAGTCAAAAGAGCGAGTTCCAGGACAGGCTCCAAAGCCACAGAGAAACCCTGTCTTGAAAAAAAAACCCGAAAGGAAGTGGAGATGTGGGGAGAAAAGTGAAAGAGACAGACACAATATGAGAGAGATGGGGGGGCGCAGACAGAGGAGGACAAGAGGCAAAGAGATTGTCCTTGTCACTGTTTTGTTGACCTGACACAAGCTAGAGTCATTTGGGGAAAGGGAGCCTCGCTTGTCCTCTGGGCAAGCCTGTGGTATATTTTCTTGATTAATGATTGATGTGGGAGGGCCCAGCTTACTCTATACTGTGCCGCCCCTGGGAAGTTGGCTCTGGGTCATTCAAGAAGGCAGGCTGAGAAAGCCATGTAAATCAACCCAGTAACCACTGTTTCTCCATGGCTCCTGCTGCGGTTCCTGCCTCTAGGTTCTTGCCTAGACTTCTCTCAGTGATGGACTGATACTTGGAAGTGTAAGATGAAATAAACCCAAGCTGCTTTTGGTTATGGCACTTATCACAGCAAAAGAAGCCTCAGATATGGTAGACAGAGAAACTGAAAGAGACAAAGACAGACAGACAGAAGGAGAAAGAGACCACAGACTAAGCAGCTGAAGCAGAAGTTTACTTTCTCGGTGCTCTAGAAGCTGGAAGCGAGAGATAAGGCAGCAGCAGGCTTGCTTGCTTCAGAAGCAGCCCCTTGGCTGGCAGTGCCTTCTCCTTGCTGTGTTCCCTCACAGTCTTCCTATGAGCATTTCCCTGGTCTCCCAGCATGCCCGAGTCTATTACAGGGACACCGGTCAGATCAGAGGAGAGCCCACCTATGACCCCCTTTGAATCACATGGCATTTTAAAAGCCCTTGTCTCGGTCTTTTGTACTGCTGTAACCAAACCCCTGTCATTGGGCCATTGATCAAGAGTTGAAATTGATTTCTTACAGCTCTAGAAGCTGGGAAATGCAAGATCAAGGGACTGGCACTTCGGTAACAGTTCATTTCCCACCTCCAGGACAATGCCTTGAGCATCCTTAGGAATGAGACACTCTGTCCTCGTGGGACAAGGCTGGGAAAGCAGATGGAACTCATTTGCTTTGTGGTAAAGTTGAGTTCATGCGGAAGATCCTAATGTCTGTATCCTAGCACTCCCCAGCCTAACACAACCACACTGCCCATTATATTTCAACACCTGGAGCTTTTGGGGTGCAACATAGACCCATTGTTACCATAGTTATAAGAGTTAGACCTGTGTTCTGGCATCCCTAACAAGTCAGACTAGGCCACCTGTCCTCAATAAGCCAATTAAACACACAAGTTATAGTGAAAGCCAGATTGAGAAGAGCCAAGTAAAGAGGTTCAGTGACCTCCCCAAGTCCATCTTTGGTGCCCCGACATGAAATTTATGTTTAAACTGAGGGAAACAGGCATGCATAGCTAAGCAGTTCTGGATAAAATATGGTCCTTCCCATCACTGACCAATCATCATCTTATTCTAGTCTCTCCTTCAAGGTGGTCTGACAAGTTGTCAGAATTGTGTGAAACAACTTGCTGGGAGACAAGTTTCTCCTCCAGCTGTCACCAGACTTCAGCCTTTCCGTTCCTCAGCATGAATCTCCTGGAAAAATTCCAATTTCTTGGGGTCCATTGTTTCAGTAGTTAGATAGCCAAAGGGAGGAACATAAGTGTCTCTTTAGGGATCTTCATTCCTGCCAAGAGGGCCACATCATCTTCAAATACAACCACACTTTAGGATGTTGGAAGTTAGAGATTTAGCACAAGGATTTTAGAAATGCAATTCCCAGAGGTCATATGGGGCCTGTGCCTTGACAGCAAAATGGAAATCAGGCAGCTGGGCAGACAGGGAACTGTTCCAGATGCCAAGGTGGACAGAGTAAGGACCCAGCGATATCAGCAGCTCCCTCCTTCAGGGAGCTGATAGATTCTAGCCATGGCTCCAGACCTGACCACTGCTATGACCAAGAAGCAAAAGGAAGAAAGAGGAGAAGACAGAGCCAGCAAGAAGGAAAAGGAAGAGGAGGGAGAGTAAAGAGGAGATTGGCGTGACCTAACTTCCCCTTGCCTAGGCCCCATCTCTTAATGGTTCCCCTGCCTCCTGGTAGCATCAGGAACTGGGAAGCAAACCATCAGCACACAGAACATTCGAGATCCAAGCTGTGGCTCGGTGGTCCTGAGGCAGATGTTACTAGAGATGTCACATGGTGAGACTCTCCATCCAGGGCTCACCCCCATTAGCGGGATTCTCTGCGTTTGAGTCTCAGTGCTGTGTGCAGAGAAAACTCTAGAGCAGGTCCCTGCTGTAGCAGAAGTTGCCGATCCTTCCAGGATATTCCTTCAAAATATGAGCCCATCCCCCAGGGTGCTGGCACAAACACAGTCATGACTACCACCCCTTCTCACAGACACAGAAGGCGTGGAGCTCAGTACTGGTAGCTAATTCAAACTGTGAAACACAAAGATGACATAAAGACCTCCCAGAAAGTGACTAAAGGTCCCAAAGAGTGCTTTCCACAGGAGCGCCCTTTTAAAGGGCTTTGGGGCTTACATGAAAGTCTCATTGATCCTATAGCTAAAAGCAAACTGGAAAACCCCATGTGCGCCTCCAGTTTCTCTAAGGGTATGGACAGAGCTGAGAGCCCTGGGCTGGAAGAACAAGGTTCAGTGCTGACTTAACTTGTCAAAGCTGAGCATCTTTGCTGACATCAGTCATCAGTCTTGGAGAAATCAGTGCTTTCGTCTCTACATCAGAGCAGGAGACCCTGTCCTGTCCCTGCCTGCCTGAAGATCAGACTTCTGCAAGCTTTTCATGAGTTTGCTTTGAAGATACACAGTTCTGCTCAACCTTAGCCACTTGCCAGAAAGGCAAAGCCAATGAGCCTCTGGGGTGCATTGCAAAGACTCTCACTGTGGCCCTGGGTGCTCATTCTTGAAGTGCTTACCTTGTAAGCATGAATGCCTTGATTTGCCAGAACCCACATAAAAAGCCCACATGGTGGCGAATGCCTGGCTCCTTGTTAGTTTAAATTGTCAATTTGACAGCCTAGAGTCACCTGAGACAGACTGAGGAATTACCTAGATCAGAGTGGCATGTGGGCAAGTTAATTGATGTAGAGTCCACTGTGGACGGCATCATCCCTAGCCAGGTGACCCTGGCCTGCATAAGAAAGCTAACTAAACAAAAGTCTTCCAGTCAGCCAACAAACAGTGTTCCGCTGTGGTTTCTGCTTCAGTCCTGACTTGACTTCCCTCAATGATGAACTGTGACCTGTAAGTATAAACTAAAAAACAAAAAACCTTTCCTCCCCTGACCTTGCTTTTGGTCGGAATGTTTTCACAGAGACAGAATGAAACTAGAACAGCTTGCTATCCCAGCTTTGGAAAGGATACAAAAGGATCTCTGGGGCTCCCCGAACACACAGCCAGACTAGTTGAATCTGTGAGTTAAGGCATAGGATAGATTACACTCTCCACACCTCATCCTCCAGTCATCCTTTCCAGACTGGCACAAGCTGCCAGCATCTGATTGTGGGTGGGAAATAGTTGCACTGGGGTGTCTAGGACAGGGCCAGGCTATTACTATCCTTTCTTTTAATAAATGCATTATTATGTGTGCATGATGGGGGTATACATGCATGGTATGCTTATGGAGGTAAGAGGGCCACTTTGGAGCCTTGGTCCTTCCGCCTTTACTTGGTGTACTAGATGCTTTTCTATTGATGTGTTAACAATGCCATGACCAAAGGCAGGCTAAGGAAGAAGGAGTTTATTCAGGCTTATGGTTCCAAACAGATACTCCATAACAGCAAGGATGGCGTGGCAGCAGGCATGGGCAAACTTGAAGCAGAGTAATCTGGAAGGGATGGGAAACTATGAACTCTGAAAACCTGCCCCCTGTCATTTACTTCCCCCTGCAAGCCTCCACCTCTTAAGGGTTCCACAGCCTCCCGAAACATCACCACCAACTGGGGACCAAGTGTTCAAATGTGTGAGCCTATGGGAAAGACATCTCCATCTAAACCACCACACTTGGGATCCCGGCATTGAACTCAGCTTGCTGGATTCATGGAACAAGCACTCTTACCCACTGAATCATCTCAGCATGATGTCCTCCTCCCTGGCAGTGTAAGACTCCAATTCCCCACCTGCTTCAGTCCAGGAGCTGAGAGAGCATGTGTGTGGTTCATGGATATATATCTGATGCATGTACTTGCAATAGGTCACATGGTCTAGAACCTCTCCCTCCCTCTGAAATCCAGAGGAAGTCCCCCATCGCTTTGCCTTGAGGCCTGAACTCTCCTGAGAGCCCTCACCATGGTGCTGTGTGACTGCCTATAGCATCAATAGCTGAGCTAATAAATCTCTTACCCAAAATGTCAGTCCATCTCAGTGAACTCCAAACTTAAAACGGTTCACCTCGCACAAAACCTAAATGCATTCCCTTTGGAGCTGGAAAGGAAAGAAAAATCTCTTATTCCCAAAGGCTCCCTGAGAAGAGATACAAACTCTCCCAACTAGGGATTCAAGATCTCAAAACTTTTAAATGTGGTTGAAGTTTGTCAAAGAGGCAGAGACCCATCTCCCCATGGGTAATCCTGGTACAGTCCATCTAAGAAAGACTCCCAGGAAAAAATTGTCTTTTAGTAAAATGTTGTAAAAAGAGAAAGCTCTGGGATTTTGTCATTGTTATTATCGTGGCTGTTTTTGACTGGTTTTAAGTCTTTTAATCCTTACCCTTGTTCCCACACTAACGCAGTGACTTATTTGGGGGCTAGCAACTAAGAATCATCACAGCCACAGTGGCTATTGTTTAGGACATCCATAAGCCTGATGCCTCACATTTAGTATCCAGAATCTTCATGGGTATGCCCCTGGTACATCTCTCTGTGTTAAAATTATGTCATGTCCTCATTTCCTGTGACTGTATCTGAAGTATCAGAACTGCCAATCAAACTGTCCAGTGCCACTCTTCTGAAGAGGAGGGCATGCAGAGGAAGACATTTAACTCATCTCCAGCCAATTGGGTTCCTCTTCCTGGGAACCTGCCAAGTGAGACAGGTTGGGGTGGTCAATGTCAACTTTCCCTGGAGGAATTCATGATCCAGTCTTGACAGAGGCAGGGTCTCTCATTGGCCTATACATTGATGAGGCGGTAGATCGTTATAAATTTTAAGTTTTTAACAGTTTTAAAATATGTATAGTATAACTTGAGAAAGTATAAAGATAAATTTGAAATCTATTATAAATTTCTTCAAACCTCCCTGAGGGTGATCAAATAGATGAATCAAAGAGTCAGGCTAATTAGTAATTGAATTTTATCCATTTTAGTTAAATGTCCCTGTGATTTAATCATCAAATGTATATACTATATTAGAAGCATGAAGAGGTATAAGAATAGGAAATAGTGGTCCAAGTAGGATAAATGTCAAAGAAAAGTATTCTGATAAATTATTAGGACCAGAGTTCAACATCACTTTGGCTGAATTTCAGTTCTGTTTTTTTTAAGCTAGTGACTTCTTGAATTCATGGGTCTTAGACTATAATGTTGAAATCACAGAACAGCAGATGGAATCATAGCTGAAAATATGGCTAATTCACAGTGAAGCACTGAGTGTTCTAGCTCTTGCCTCAAGACTATGCAGAAGAAAAAAATTTATGCTTGCTTGATTCAACAGTATGACTTTCATCCCACCTTGGTCACTGCAAGTTCAAGACAAAAATAAAGTTGCTGTTACTAAAGAGAAATTAGTTTTGCGGAATTTGCTTTATAATGATACAAGGTCTCGATGTAACTACTAATACCTGTGTGCATGTATGCATACAGGAGTATTTGTGCATGGATGTGCCGAAGTATATGTACATGTGTGCACACTTGTGTGGATGCATATGGAAACCAGACAACAACTCCATCTCAGGTGTCACCCTAAGACACACTTCCCACCTGCTTTAAGAAGTAGTCTCTCGTGGACCAGAAGTCCACCTCATTGTCTGGGCTGCCTGGTGGTGAGCCCAGAGATTCCATCTCCACCTCTCTCACACAGGGATCGCGAGCATGCATCACCATGCTTGGGTTTTCCTAGAGTTTGGGGATCAAAGTCAGGTACTCACACTTCCAAGCAAGTGCTTTACCAACAGAGTCATCTCCCCAGCTCTGCTTATTGAGTTTTCACTACCTCAAACTGGTCATTCTGGAAGGTTCCCTGAGATTTTCTTCTCCAGTATATACCCCCAATAACTGCCCATCATTTCAGTAAAGTGCCCAGTTACTTCTTTAGTGCTTCTGTGCCATACACAGCCAATAATTAGCCCCATCCCATAGAATTTAATCTAAAATATGATCATCACTGTACCTGGATATTCAGCCCTAAGGCCACTTAATATCATAGTGCTGCTTCTGACAGAAAAATAGAAACAACATAAAAGCCAAAAAAATAAAAACTTGTACAGCTGCCAGTTTACGATGGTTTAACTTAATAACCGTGTGTGAACTCATGCCCAGACAGCCCTCCTGATTTTCACTTTCAGTAGCAAGTTCAATGATCTGCATGAGCTACTCAACACTGTTGTTGTAAAGGGTGATGTGTCAAATGACTTCGCCAAGCTGTTCGCTGTCAGTGTTTTGAACATGCATTAGGTGGGCTGAGCTGAGCTAAAAGGTTCCATAGCCTGTGTGTAATAAATACGACCTTAAAGAAAATATTTCAACTTACAATGGGTTCATTAGGATACCATCCCTTAAGTCAAAGAGCATATGTGGTTAAATACATTAAATAGCATAATCATCTAAAAATTGTTAATTAACAACCTGCCTGACAAAGGTATGCCCATTGGTATAACATTGTCATGTGCTGTAAATGCATGCACAGTACAAATAAAAAATATTTGCACATACATATCTTTGAGGGAAAGATTTATAAGTATATACATATAGATATTATAAATGTATATAATAATTAACATAAAAGATTTTAAATATATTCACCAAAATGGAAATTACATTTATGCCTGGTGACTACAATTGTAAGTTATTTTATTTCTGTTTTTAACATATTTATTTTTATCTTGTGTGCATTGGTGTTTGCGTGTAGAACATCTGTTTGAAGGTATTGGACTCCCTGGAACTAGAGTTACAGACAGTTGCGAGCTGTCATGTGGGTGCTGGAAATTGAACCCGGGTCCTCTGGAAGAGCAGTCAGTGCTCTTAATCACTAAGCCATCTCTCCAGCCCCATTATTTCATTTTCATATTCATTTTTCTTTTGTCTGTGGTACAGACAGGCTGGCCTTGACTATGTAGTTGAAGATAACCTTGAGCTTCTGGCCTTCCTCTCTAGTGAAAAGGCATTTAGTCACCTCTGAGATTACAGTCATGTGCCAGCATACTGGCTTATATAGTTCTGGGTGTCAAACCCAAGGCTTCACACGTGTGAGGTAAGCACTTTGTCAACTAAGCCATACCCTCAGCCTCATATCTATATTTCTTAAATTTTCAAAAGCAACTATTGGACTGGTCAATGAATGGGCAAACTTGTCAGGTCGGCCATGCCCGGTCAGACCTGAGTTGGCAGCTAATAGCCAATCCTGACATTCTGGATGATAAGCTGTACACCATCCAGGGTGATCATTAGAAAGCTTCCAGGTGTCAAGTATCATGTGCCAGGCTGTCAAGAAAAAACGATCTAGAAAGACAAGTGAATTCAAGAAACTAAAAGGCAGGAGTGGAGCTAGGGATGCAGCATGGTTGGCAGGGTGCTGTCCCGGGATTCAGCACGGTTGGGAAGGTGCTCTCCCAGAATGCAGCATGGTTGGCAGGGTGCTCACCCAGGATAAGGCATGGTTGGCAGGGTGCTCACCCAGGATGCAGCACGTTGGCAGGGTCCTCGCCAAGCACCCATGAAGTGCTGAGTTCCATTCCCAGTTATCACATAAACGGAACACGATGGAATGTGGCTGGAACCCCAGATCCTGGGCGTGGAGGCAGGAGGATCAGGAGTTAAGATCATTCTGTGATTCTCAGTGGTTCAAAGCAGACGGACTGGAACACATGAGATCCTGCCTCAGAAAAGCGGGGAGGGGTGAGGGAAAACAAGATATTAATGGATAAAAATGCAACCGCTCACATTTAAAGGTGTTGTGGGGCGTTTTTCTAAGTTTCCTTTTGAAGTACCAGGGAAATCACCTGGAGGAAGTTAGAGCGTTTGGTTGGAGGCGGTCAGGTCTTCAGCCAGTGTGGAAGATGAACCACCTTGAGAACCTGAAAGCAGGGCTCACAAACACAGGGAAGCGCCTCTCTCAGGCTCCGCCCCCTCACACCCGCCCCCTCACACCCCGCCCCACCTCACACCCCGCCCCCACCTCACACCCCGCCCCCACCTCACACCCCGCCCCCACCATCGGCTCCTCGGGCAGCTCACAGGCACTGCTCTGAAGGATGCAGGCAGCCGCCTCCTTCTCCAGCATAGGATGGGTAACCGGAGAACTTAGAATAAAGGTTACTTCGTCCCCTATATCGCCTTCCCCATGTCCCCAAGCATCCCTGCCAGCAAGGGAATTCTCCACCCACACTGGGACGCCACCCCCACTCTCTCCACATCTATGTACCACAACAGCAAAGGCTTCTGTGTCATAGTTCAGAGTAAGTACTTCATGCAAAAACAAAACAAAACACCAAGTATCTGCAAAGCACCCAGGCCAATAGTCTCCGGTACTTGTCCTCTCTTTACTCATCCTCTGAGAGATGGCAAAGGCTAGCTCCACCTCCTCAGAACCCATCACTGTCTTCCTGCCTCCATCAACAGAGCCCTAAAACACATGTCACTTTTCCAGTTTCTCTTAAAATAAAGTGACCAGGTGTTCCCCTTCGGCCAATGAAGCTGAAGAAAAAAAAAAAAACATTTCTCTCTGCTTCTCGTCTCTCTGTACCACGCACTCTATTCATGTCTACACCAGCCCTTACCAGCGGTCCAGGCCCCTTTCTCTGGCCTCTGATTTTCTGGTACTGTCCAGGAAGTTGCATCTGCCTAGTGGTCCTAACACTCACATCTCGGTATCATCCCCATACCCCACCACAGGTGGAATAGAACTCATTCTGCAGCAGGAAAATGCCCAACCACAACCAATGGCATTGGCAAAAGAGCATCACTGATCATGGTGGTTGTGAGAGCCGGCATCACTGGAGCAGCTCCATTTGCGGGGGCCCTTCCCTGCCTGCCACAGCCAGTTTCCCTGCCAGGCTTTACTGATCCCCGTGGACCTGCTGGGACATTTCACACGTCGTGAAATACACACATTAAGGTTTGTTAATAGCAGTCAAGGAGCAGAGACTGTTATGTGGGAATAAAATGTGCTGTAAAATGAGATTTTTTTCTTTAGAGTGATGGAACAGAAGCAACTAGACATCCCCCTCCCCCACACAAGCCATCCAATGAGTTAAGAGCTAAGCCCCTCCCCCCAGGAGTGCCTTTCTTGTGTGAAGGAACTTCTCTGCCTCCAATAAACCTGAAAATTAACATGATTGGAGCCATGGCTCGGTTCCTTGACTCCCTCTATCTACATTGTGCTGGTTTTGTCTGTACTACTATGGAGACAATGGGCGTTTCTGATTTTTTTCACTTACATGTATTTATTTATTTAATGTTTTGAGACAAGGTTTCGTGTAGCCCAGGGTGGTCTTGAGCTCTTGTTATGTGGCTGAGGGTTACCTGGAACTCCTGATTCTTTATTGCCCCTGTCCTAAGAGCTAGAATTACAGCTGTATACAACCACACCCAGCACCAGCCACTGAGGAAAAATTTAAAAAGGTGTCCCAATGTACGTACGGATATGTGTGTGTGTGTGTGTGTGTGTGTGTTTGTGCATGGGGATGTGGATACACATGTGTGTGAGTACTGATGCACACATGCCACAGAGCACACATGGAGGTCACGCCACGTTGAGTGACAGTCCTCATCATCCACCTTCCTTGAGACGGGGTTTCCTCACTGTTGCCTGTGGGATGAGCTGGCTAGCAAGCTTCTGGGGATCCTCCTGCCTCTGCCTCTTATCTCTGTAGGAGCCCTGGGATTACAGACACGTGTCCTACAGTGTCCAAACTTGCGTGTGTCCTAGGAATCTGCGCACATGTTCTTGTGCCTATGTGGCAAGAGCTTTATCTCCTGAGCCATCACGATGAGGAAGGCCTCATATGAAGACAAGTGGCATTTGAGCGCATGTGTGAAAGGCAGAGAAAGGCAGCCATGTGCCTCTGGAGGAGGAGAACATTCCTGGCACAAGTATCAGCGCCTGTGTGTCAGCTCTAGGATCTGGGCTGAGACCCAGGCTGTCCTCCTGGTGAAGGATGACACTGCCAGCCACTAACCCTGGCCAGAGGCTCCAGGATGCGTTTTCCTTGTCAGGTTTCTCATAGAACCCCAAACCACCCAAGTGAAAAACTCCACATTTACGCCAAAGTCAAACAGAAGAGGGATTATTCCTTTTATCCGTGGCCTCACAAAGGGAGTCTTTTATTCGAGGGAAACTCCCTGGCACACAGAAAGTGGTTTGGGATTTAAAGTTGCGATTGTCGCTCTTTATTTTTTTAAATCCACTTCCTACACAAAGCAAGGAAGGCCTGAAGCGCTGGTGCTTTTAGCCAGCTCCAGACACACTTCCCTCGGTCCTCAAAGGAACGCTGTCCCGCTGAGGCAGGAGCATGACCCTCTGAGATGGCTAGTGCTGACTAGACTAGATTGCAAGTTGTGGCCACTGCCTTGAGAGGTACCAGTACTGGCCACTTTATGTGCCTTGCTAGAGCCCCAGGAGAGCCACAGTGACCCCCTCCTACTCACCCAGCCCTTGGGGCTCCACTCAGAGCTGTGCTTTTGTTTCATTGTTTTTTTATTAGCATTTATTGTTTTATAGTCAAGGAAAATACCCTCTTTGTATGATTCAAAAAACACACAAGAGAACAAAGAACTATGTTTGAAATTCCCATACCTCTCCCACCCGGAGAAAAGCACTTACTGGCAGCCACTCCAACCTGCTGCTTGCTAGTGAAGTTGCAAGGATTTAGATTATCAATCATTTTTCGTGCCCAAAGCTCCTCTGGGTGCTAGGGAAATGGTGCAGTCTGCAAGGTGCTGGCTGTCCAAGCCTGAGAACTCCAGTCTGATCCCCGGCATTTGCATTAAAAGCCACACTGAGGAGGAAGAGACAGGCAGATTCCTGAGGTTTGCTGGACAGACAGCCTGCCTAGCCAAATCAGACAGTATCAGACTGAAAGTGAGCAACGGGCTGGAAAGCTGGTTCAAGTGGTTCAGAGCACTTGTTACTCTTGCAGAGGACAGGGGTTGGATTCCTACCACCCATGTGGCAGCTCACAACCATCTGTAACTTCAGTCCTAGGGGGTCCAATACCTTCTTCTACCTTTCTTAAACACCAGGCACAAACGTGGTGCACATGCATGCATTATTATAAAATAATCAAATAAAGCAATCTAAAAATACACAAGTTTTTGAAAAGCGACACACCCTGACTCAAAATCCAAGGTGGTCAATGCCAAGGTTGTCTGCTGGCTTACACACACACACACACACACACACACACACACACACACACACACACTGTCCAGTAACGATTACTTATTCCACAAGTGAACATTCCAGAATTTTCTAGCAGCTCTTACAAATTAGAAATGTGATTAGATATGAGACAGCAATGTCTGTGGAAAAAAACACAAGTAAACAAGAGAAAAATACAATCATTTTTTCGTCACTGGCCTTCCCACCCAATTCCCCCTCAGCCCATACTTTTTGTGTATTCGTGTGCATGTAGCTGTTTGTGTGTATGTACGTACATGTGTGTGTGTGTGCACATAGGTAAATGTGTATGCATGTGTTTGTAGGTACATGTATGTGAGTGGGAATGTAGGTATATTTGTGTTCATGTGCATATAGGTACATGTGTGTTCATGTGCATGTAGCTACATGTTTGTGTATGTGACTACATATAGGTACATGTGTATGAGTGGGCATGCAGGTACATGTTTGTGCATGTGACTCCATATAGGTTTTATATATTATTTTTTACCTAGGAGTTCCTTTTCTATCCCCTCTTCTCCCTCGTCTTCTTTGGCAAACATCTGGGGTGGCCAGGGGTTGACTTCCAAATCCCTGGGATCATGAGCTGCAGCTGCAGCTGAGCAGGGTCTCTCACACTGTCTAGAGCCTCCTGGAGAGCTCCACCTCAACAATCTGCAAATGGTATGGAGGCCTGTGCACGGCTCCAACAATAGCCAGACGGGCTGCCAGCTGTACTGCATCAGCCTGCAGGTTAATTGGCTCACAGGACAGAGACAGGGAGCCAACTGTGCCCCATTACACTGCACTGCTTACGGTCCATTGTGCTCCCAAACCACTCTCATATTCTCCGGAAGCTTGCAAGAGACAAGAAAGGATCCAGACCTAAGAAGAGGAGCAGCCTTCCATCAGCCACCCACCCAGCAGGCTGCTTTCCCTCCTCATCCTCTGCCCCCTCCCTCCCGGAGGCAGACACGGCCATTAGCCACTTCTGTGGCCTTGAAGGCATCCACAAACGAACCAAACACTCTGTCTTTTTGTCATCTGATAGAACCACGGCCTTTAGTTTCTGGTTTCTATTTGTGCAGATGTTGGCTCCTGGTTTCTAAAAAGATTTGGCGAAGGCTTTTGTTTGTATGCTTATTTTATTTCAAGCACATTTAGCGTCTCTGAGGCCTCCTGAAATAATTCCCAGCCCGCTGGCTCTAATACATGGTTCATCATATTCTAACATTGACTGCCCAGGTGCAAATCTATATTCCCTTCAGACATAAGAGCAAATTTCCCCTGAGGAATGCCTGCCCTGCTATTTTATTCTAGGTAATATTGATCTTCCTGCTCTCCTCCAAAGCCCCTTGCAGTGTGCCAATAATTTTGTTATAGAAACCTTTTATTAATGGACTCCTGCAGCTTAATTTTGTTTAGGTAAAGTTTAAGAAGAAAAAGGCTGAATAAAGAGAGCAACAGTTGACAAAATGTTATTTGCTCCAAAAGTTGGGCTCCCTGTGAAGTGGTTTGTGGGAGTCAGGGTGTCAGTGTGACTAGGCAAGGCTGTCATAAACAAAACTTCTACCAGCTTCCACGGTGCTCTGAGTCACCTGAAACAAGAGGATGTCCCACTAAGCTGAAGATTTTGATTATACCCAGAGCTGGGTGGCACCACCCCAGAAGTGACTGACATATTAAGACCTAAGCCAACCAGGCACTTCTTAGCTGGCTCTCCCTGTGATGCTGAGATACCCGAACTGAGAAAGCCCAAGATGCACAGGGAGGGACTGGGCTGGCATGTCAGACGCGCCTCACGTGAGAAGGAGTTATTTTCCTGTGATCAGCCTCCCTACACAGAGTGATTGAATCAGACTCAGAGAGGAGCTGGTTTTCCCAAGCTGACCTAGGTCTGTGAGAGGTGTTAGCAGTTCTTCAGAGTGAAGCTAATCAGAGTGAAAGCTGTGACAGGAAAGATTCTTACCCACAATTCCAGGGACCTGACCACAGGTGAGGCTGCCACTGAAACTCCCTGAGAGGTGGTCAGTGACTAGGACCCAGAGCAGAAGCTTGCGGAAGCCTCTCACCTGCTGGGCCCAGACCTGGGCTTTCCAGCCTTGGTAGTAGGGCCTCTGTCACCACAGGTTACATCACACTCTAGAATGACTGTGGTTAAGCACAAGTGACTGCACACCAAACAGAACCGTCTTCAAGTCTGCTTTTATCCTGAAATCGTAACTAGCTCTCAGATTAAATAGAGAACTTCAGATAGTTATATCCACCAGATGATCTCCCCAAACACCTACCTGTGAGCCTGTGGTCATACCAAAAGTGGAGAAACATCTAGTATTAAGATCATTAAAGACAAATGGCTCACATGGATGATTAGGTATTTGGATAGGTGAGAAGATGGTTGCTTGGATGGATGAGACAGATGGATGGTTGGTGATAGTTGGCTACGTGGGCAGATGGTTGAATAGGTAGGTAGGTGGGTGGATGAATGGTTGTATAAAAAATGGGTGGGTGGGTGGGTAGAAGGATGGAGGGTATGGATAAGATGGGTGAATAGACTGGCTAGGTGGATGTGTGTGTGTGTGTGTGTGTGTGTGTGTGTGTGTGTGTGTGTGTTGATGGGTATATGGATGAATGGTCAATATGGCAGATGAGGAGATAAAGGAATAGATGAGGAGATGAAAATGAAATACTGAAGAGGATTTAGACATAAACTCCAGAAAATACAGAGTAAGAAATTAAAACAGGGGGACGGAGGTGTTGCTCATTAGTAGCTGTTTGCCTTGAATGTACAAGGTTCTCAACACCGAAATCAAGGGGGGTGGGGAGACAGAACACATATTACTAATAGGAGAAGGATGGGAACAAGAAGACAGAGCTAGGAATGTGAGATATCACCAATAGAACATGGTTTGGAGGGAGGAGAGCAGACAGAACCATGGTGTTGGTGGGGAACGGCAGAGAGAAGAAAATTCTAGGAAAGGTAAAAGAGCATTGCTTTTCTTGGTAAGTTTAGCAAAGTGTCTTTTACAGTCAGACCCCTTGAGGCAGGTGCAGTCTTCCATCATCAAAGGACATCATTTCATATGGCCTTTTCTTCAACCACTCCGCCAATTCTGTCCCCTTCGCCAACACATAGAATGTGTGGGAAAGCAACCTGAAAGCTGCCTTCTGGTTAGAAGTATTTAGTATTATGCTCATGAACAGTCTTACATAGAGACCTCGGTTTTCTTAAGTGTCGTACGGGAGGAAAGCCTTTACCCCCAACACCTGGCAGATCTACATTCTCTGGACTTACAGATTCACAGTAGGATTTCATCCCAGCAAATGAACCGTGGGGAAGGTTCTTCTAGGAAGATCTGTCACCGGGATTCCATCCCCTGGGGATAAAGGTAAGGGTCACTGACCTTTATTCTCAGTTCTAACAGTCCTGCAAGAGCATCCCATCAGGATAGAGTACCCTCCAACCAAGGTCAGGTCAGACAGCGTATAAGCTTGCCTTTCCCACTTTGCTTTCTTGCCATGAGGGGCAAACATGATGTCTGTATTCCTCCCCAGCCTGGTCCTTTCCGTTCAGGCCCCTCTGCTCTGTATCTCCTTGGTTGCAATTTGTGTCTGGAGAAGGAAATGTGTGCGTGTGAGAGAGCCACTGCCTTGGCTGATTGGTCTTCCAATTTTCTGGTCCAAACACATGCTGTGCTTGGTGAAAAGATGAAAGCTGGACCTCCGAGCGTGGGAGACAAGCCAAACCCAAATGCTAAGGCGGCACAAGCAGGTGTCTGGCTTGTCTCATCTGAGTTCTGTCATACCTCTATTTGGAGATTTGCAGAGCTGCGCTGACCCACACCTACCTAAGAAAGTCCACTTTAAGAGCATTGAGAAAACCCACTAATAGGTAAGGGAGACCCAGGTCACAACTGAAGCTCAAGGCTGCTTCTCAAGCAAGAAAAATAGTAGAACACAGCACAGATCTTTGCCACATTTGTTTAACAACCACATCAGAAAGTGACAATCCTAACAGCCAACTGTGTTTGATCTGAAGGTGCCAACTTGACAGAATAGCACCCTGGGCCATCTCCATTTCCTTCAAACATTGCTTCTCCTTTTAAACAACACAGAGTGGTCCAATCACATAGCTTCATCTTCAGATGCCTTAACACTTTGGTCTTTTTAAACAGTGGTAAGAAAAAATAGAAACGACTGAAGAATAAATCAATAAAAGGTGATGTAAACATGTCGAAGTCTCATAAAAAAATGGAACATTTGACATATATTTCCATATGGAGGAAACTTGAAAAATTACAAACTAGTATTAAACAATATAAACCAGGACTGGGGAGAGAGCTCATTTGTCAAAGTGTTCACCTAGCAAGCACAGGGGCCAACACTATAAAAAGAGACCATGTTTTTAAGAATCAAGGCTTGGTGACTCACCCTTGTGATGCCAGCACTGGGGAGGCAGAGGCAGGCAGACCCCTGGAGCTGGCTGGGAGGCCAGATTGGCCTACTTGGCAAGTTCCAGGCCAGTAAGAGAGCCCTTGCCTCAAAGAAAGGGAGGGGGCATTCCAGAGAAATGACATTTGAAATTGCACTCTGACCTACACACACACATACACACACACACACACACACACACACACACACACACAAAACAAGGTATTTTAAAATGTAAAAGCATGATGCAGCAGCACCCTGTATCTCGTTATGTTCCACATGTAATTAGAAAATAATGCTAGTGTGCTAGTTTTATTGTTGTGCAAGCTTATTATAAATTTAAAATGTATATAAGGTAGAAGAGACATTATCTATGTATCTATCTGTATATATGTTCCTCAAATGCTATAAGGCAAAAGTAACCAAAAGTGGATCCAGTTACAGAAAGGGAGGACTGATGATCCAAGGGGTCAAGACTGGGCTGGTTTAACCCACAGAAACAGCTGAACTGAACAAGAGGGGGCTCCCAGACTGATGGCTTGGAGGACAGCATGGGACTGATCCAGACCTCCTGAATGTGGTTGTCAGTGAGGAGGCCTAGGCAATCTGTTGAGCCTTGGGTAGTAAATTAGTATTTAATCCCTGCATACAAATGGACTTTGGGTGCCCATCCCACAATGAAGGATCCTCTCTCAGCCTGGACTCTTGGAGGAGGGCCTAGGCCCTGCCCTAAATGAAAGGACAGACTCTGGAGATCCCCCATGGAGGGCCTTACCCTCTGGGTATCGAAGTGGGGACTGGGAGGGGGCTAGGGGCTTGGTGGAGGGCAGGGGAGGAGGGGAGGGAGAGGAAGCTAGGACTGACATGTGAAGCAAGCTTGTTTCTAACTTAAATTTAAAAAATTAAAAAATTAAAAAGTGGACTGACAAATGACTTATCAGGTAAAGGTCCTTGCTACCAAGTCTGACAACCTGAATTTGAACCCCAAGACCCACACATTGGGAGGAGAGTACCAACTCCCACAAGCTGTCCTCTGATCTCCAATGTAGATCATGGCACATGTATGACCATGGGTTCACACACACATACATACATGCACGCATATCCACTATTAAAAGTAAAAACAACGGGCGGTGGTGGTGCATGCCTTTAATCCCAGCACTCGGGAGGCAGAGGCAGGCGGATCTCTGTGAGTTCAAGGCCAGGCTGGACCGACAGCCTCCAAAACAATACAGAGAAACCCTATCTCGTAAAACCAAAAAAAAAAAAAATTAAAGTGTTGTCAAAGAAGTAATGGATGCCCCAGGTAATGGATATATGCCAATTACTCTATGAATATTGCACATTATTCAAATGTATTAGAATGTCATATTGTGCCCCCATAAAATGTATAATTATTCCTTATCAATTGAAAATAAAAACAGGGGTCTGGGGAAATGACTTAGTGGGTATAATACTTGCTGTGCCAACGTGAGGATCTGAGTCAAATCCTCAGAACCCACACAAAGGCTGGATGCCCAAGGTGGGAGACAGAGACAAGGGATCTCCAAAGCTCTTAGGCCAACTAGCCTGCAGTACACAGCTGCTAGCAAGAAACTCTGCTTCAAACAAGATGAAGGCAATGGTCAACACCTGAGTTTATTTTCTGACCTCCATACACACAGTTTGGCAGGCGCGCGCACGCGCGCGCACACACACATACACACACACACACACACACACACACACACACACCATTCACCTACAACAGTAAAATCTTAAAAATAAATGTAGAAGCAGGACCAAAAACACATAAAATATAAACTAAAGCATTGAGCCGAGAGCTGCTTCTTCCCCCACAGATGAGCTGGACTGCCAAAGCACTCAAGATAACTTGTAAAAATTCCCAGAGTCACACTCTAAGAAAAATGAGGCCAGACAAGCTTCTGCAAATGCCTGGCCTGAAACCTCAGATAGTCCAGAGTGGCTAGGTAGTTTGTCTGGGTGGTTTCAACTCTTGACCCAGAATTGAAACTATCCTGAAAAGATGGGTGTGAGTGGGGAGGCCTCTGAGTCGCTCCTTCCTCTCAGGGAGCTTTTCTCAAGCACTGGCAGGTCATGTCTGGTTTGTGGGCTATCCTCAGCCCTAAAGACCTACTTTGCAAGACTTGGAAGGGCTGCAAGCTTGTGCATCCCGGAGACAGGCACCCTGGTGGAACCTTGTACTGAGAAGGGCAGCAGGTTGCCAGAAAGGAGAGAAGATTGTGGGCCCAGCCATCCATGAGCTCAGCTTGCTTGTGATCCTTGAGAACAAATGTTCTAACAAGTTCCACCTTTCTGAATGCAATTGGGCATCAGAGTCCTAGTGGCCCACTCCCTAGGCCCCCCTATGCCCCCCCCAGCCTCCTCTCGACTGTGCAGCCCTCCCCACCATTGTTAAGTTCCTGCCTATGGAGGAAAGAGTGTGCAGACATCTAGCTGAAAGTCACTACCTCCTAGTCACCCTGTACCTTCACTTCCGTAGGTCAGAGGAAAGCTGTCCCTGGAATCGAACTTGGGTCATCAGGCTTGGCAGCAAGCAGTGACTTTTCTGGGTGGCTATGTACCCAACACAGGGAGGGAGACACCATGCTATAAGTGCCCAGGTCCTGCTTTCAGTAGGGGGCAGTAAAATCCAGTGGGTAAGTCAGAGACGTGGCGCTGAAACATCCAATCTCTGTGACAAAGCTTGAATTCCTAACTTCAGGGGTTAGACATTGCATGGCCGTGAGCTGCTACAGCCCATGAGGTGAGTGGGAAAGAGAGTGGTCTTATCAACAGTGGAGATTTAGGTGGGGAGATGGCTTGGTAGGTAAAGGTGCTTGTGGCTGAGCCTAATGACCCGAGTTCGATTCCAGGAAGGCGGTTTGCTTGGTAAAGTGCTGGCTGTGCAAGGAGGAGGACCTTGAGTTTGGATCCCCAGCAGCACACGAAAGCACACATCTGCAGCTCTAGCCTCAAGGAGGTGAAGGGAGACTGATCTCAAGGAGGGCCTTGCTACCAGGCCAGGCCAGCGAATCAGTGAGCAGTGAGCTCTATGTTCAATGAGAGACCCCGTCTCCAGAAATAACATGGACAGTGAAGACACCTGACATCAACCTTGCATGTGTGAGTGCACACATGTACACACATCTACACACATAAAGTAAAAAAATATGTTAAATTCTGAAGATTCTGATGTACTATAGTCGAAGGGTCTCCAAGTAATCTAAATGAGCAACTTAATAAAGGAACAAAATAGGTTGTAATTTTAAAATCTGATACATGAAGTTAGATGTGTATTGCATTGCGTGCGTACCTGTGTGTGTGTGTGTGTGTGTGTGTTTAATGTGAAGTGTGGGTGTCTTATATACAGAGTTTGAAGTGAACTGTGTGAAGATTCTGGAGATGGTGGTAATTTGATAGATACGGTTCTTAAACATGTTTATTCCCATTGTCTCTAATATCACATTCCTCTGGTGATGCCACATGTTTTCATTATGCATCTATTGGCTTAATAAGGAAATAAATGTCTTTGACCTTTCACTAAGGTAGTGAAAATGTGCCTGTTAACGTGTGTTGCTAGAGTTTAACTTCGTGATGGTCCTGTTAGACTGGGCACATAAGCCTTCTCTTAATCCTCCTGAGAACACCCACTGTGCTGTTATCAATAATGTCCTACCAGCTGGCCCAGAAAATTTAACACTGGCTAACACAGATTAGAAACCCAAGTCCTGGGGGACGGGGCACAGGGCATCCCAGAGGAGTTCCAGTGAGGATCCAGTGACGGTTGTGTACCAGTAACCAGAGGCCTTGAACTAGACCAGTGGTTCATTGCAATGAATATTTGCTAGCAAAGCTACAAAAGGCTATATATATTATGTGACGTACCGAGGACCCCAGTGCCCATACCAGGACAGATGAAGAGGTGTTGGAGAGGAGGAAAGAAGAAGCAGAGGGGTTTGCTGTTTGTTGATTTTGTTTTTGTTTGCTTGGTTGCTTACTTTGTTTCGTTTTCTTTTGGGGGTGGCACTGCAGGTATGAGGGGAGGACAGGGGGACTGGGAGGTGAGCAGAATTGGGGTGTGTGATGTGAAACTCCCAAAGAATCGATAAAGAAGCTAAATTAAAAATAAAGAAATCCAAGTCCCTGTATTTTCCTCAGTGGTGTAGCCATGGTAAGATGCTCACGACCCTGTAAGTGACTCCTCACTCCTACTCCCTATAAGCGACCTCTCCACCCACACCCCTGTAAGGAACCCTGACGAGGAAATCAATGCAATGGGGAAGCAAGTATTTTTGTTAGCAGGAGAAAGCACTTACACACAAGCTGGGAAGATGAGACGTGTGTCCGGCTTCTGAGAGAGAGAGAGAGAGAGAGAGAGAGAGAGAGAGAGAGAGAGAGAGAGAGAGAGAGAGAGAGACAGAGAGACAGAGAGAGAGAGAGACAGAGACAGAGAGACAGAGAGAGACAGAGACAGAGACAGAGACAGAGACAGAGAGACAGAGAGAGAGACAGAGAGAGACAGAGAGAGACAGAGAGAGAGGGGGGGGGCTTTTGCTTTCCCTTTCCCTTATATCCTCGCCTGTCCCTGTACCCTGTACAAGTCAGTAAGAAGAAAGAAGACAGCAGGAGTGAAGAGTCTAGGCCAGAGCAATGGGGCAAATGTGATCAAAGCACACGCATAATATCATAGTGAAACTATCAGTATATACTAAAAACTTTTTAAAAGATTGAAGTGTCTAGACTGTAGTTCTACTTTAAACTGTTTGATCCAAGAGGGTCAATCGAGTTTGCTATCTACTCTCATAAATCATCTTTTCCAGACCACTCCCTGTGTCTCCTGAGTCATAACCAGTGGGGAACATATTCATAAACAAATTATGAAAATTCAACAGTTTAAAATTTAATGGGTCAGCCCACAGGCTTGTCAGAGATGAATGATGCTCTGGGGACATAAAACCATAGAAGGCTCACAGTGAAGGCCCCACCTGAAGCTCTGCTTCCTAGGCTCCCTGGGAAGAAGGTGACAGTTTCCTTTGGACAGCTCCTTTGGGGAGCAGAGACGGGGCTGGGGAAGGTGACTCAGTGGGTAAAGCACTTAAGCAAAAAAATCTGGGTCGGATCCCTGGGACCCATGTAGAAAGTCATGCATGGCATGTGCCTGCAATCCCCAGCAGTGGAGAAGAGCAGAGACAGGTAGATCCCTGGGACTAGGCAGCCAGCCTAGCCTACTTGATGAACTCCAGGTTCAGTGAGAGACCCTGTCTCAAACAAGCTAGTTCCTCTGGATAGTACCAGAGGAACAACTGAGGTTACCTTCTGGCATCCACAAACATGCTTAAATATGCATGTACATGCACCTGCACCTGCACCTGCACACACACACACACACACACACACACACACACACACACACACACACACAGAGAGAGAAGAGGTTGTGCTCTGTTCTAACTAGAAGTTGCAAAATCTCCTCATGCCATCCACAGTTCAGTCCTGAGAATGGACACAGTGAAACGTCTCATTCTGAGAGATTGCACAGCCATCTTCAGGGCCATGCTAAAGTACCGCAGTCACTTTCACAAATGAACTACTAAAGGAAAGCAATGTTGCCATTAGATGACAAAGCACATCTCAGTGTGCAGTCTGTGGACAGAGTGGTATTGTTTCACTGCCCTCCTAGTTGCTTTGACGCCAGTCTGCTTCCTGTCTGAATCTTCTATGCAAAACCTGACCTTAAATTAGGCTGGCTGGTACCAGCTTAAAGCTTTGAGGTTTTCTCAAGTATTGAACACCCCTTTTGAAAGGCTGGAAAAAAAGAAAACAGGATATATCTATCTGAGTTTCATGGGTGCTTGAAATGTGTGTTGTGAAGTCTTCTGCAGGGACTAACTAACAGCCTGATACAAGATTCTCCTCGTGTGACCTTTCCAGAGTCAAATGTGTGACTTCCCTGTAGCTGGTCCTCATCTTTAAAGAGATAGCCCAGCTTCAGGCCTGTGCTCTTCATCTTCATGGAACATCCAAACCAACGTCACCCAGGCACTGTGCTTATGAAGCTATCCTGGCTGGGCAGCCCAAGCCGTGGCTCTGAGCCTAGATGCCAGCAGTCTGCACACAAAGGGAAGCAGAGAGCTCTCCCCTCTCTCCCTCCTTCCTTTTGGTTTCTTTCTCTCTTCCCTCCTTCCTTGCTTGCCCTTGTGTATGTATGTGTATACACATGCTCATGTGTGTGCACACGAGCATACAAGTATGTGGAGGTCAAAAGTTGACATCAGGTGTTTCAATCACTCTCTACCTTATTTTTCAACAGGGTGTTTGCTGGGATTATAGGCAAGGTGTGTGTCATGACCCCAGCTTTTTTTTGTTTGTTTGTTTTAGCATGAGTGTTGGCATATTAGACCCATGTGCTTGTGTGGACAGCGCTTTACCAACCAAACACACTCCTCTGCCTCTCTTTCTTTCTTTCTTTCTTTCTTTTTAAATTCATGAAATCAGCAGGAGTCGGTAATTTCTTTGGAAAACAGGGACTCTTTGGTCAATGAAAAACAAAGAGACATTTATTTTCTCCCATCCAGTTTTTTAAACGGTAATCTCCCATATTTCTCAGTATTAGTTGCAGAAATCACTCAGGAAAGCAAATGATCCCACCAGCAACGCCTCTGCGTGTCTGAACTGTGTTTTCAGAACCTCAAGGAGTCACTTTGGATTGCCCTTTGCGGAGGATCTGGCTGAAGTTTGGAAGGCAGAGTTGTATACAGTTTAAAGGACACATGTCAAAGACCTTGGCAAAGCTTGCAACTGAAACAGCATGTATAAATGTCAGCATTTTATCAGATCTGACAAGCCATGGAGGGGAGGGCTCTGAAGCCGTGCAGCAGGGAGGGAAGGAAGACCCGGGGATCCCCTGGCACTGAATTTGGACTGTCTGAGGCTGGTACTTTCAGTGCCCTCCTGGTGAAACCCAGCTGCCCACACGGCGTCACAACAGGTTCGACCAAGGTTTACCAACTCTCTTGGGGAACTTCTGTGGCCACAACAGTTGTCTGAAAACGTGGGCCTGAGGTCTGTCATACCCTACCAGGAGACCCACAGTCAGAACTTCTCAGGGAATGAACAGTATTGGCTGCCAGTCTGTGGAGCAGGGGGAATTCCAACCCTGGGGAGGGGGGAGCCACTGAGTGATTCTCCTGATGACACGCTCCATGTTGCTCAAGAGCCACAAGGGTTCTCTTCTGGTCTTGTAAATGTAACACCATAGTAGCATCTATACATTTCCGTCTCCTGGAGGAAGATGAGATAGGAGGAAAAGACAGGAGAGTGACTCTTACCTGCAGGGCTTACCATCCAGCTAACTGACCCGAGTTTCCATGGCCTCATCTTTAAAGCAGGGTTAGGAATCTCTGCATAGCTGGGTTTTGAGAAAAGAACGTATTCAAAGGGACTTTTTAAAGATGTAAAAAGCGCCAAGTAAATGAAATATGTCAGCACAGTGTTCATTCGTGACAGCAGCTGGTCACCAGTAATGCCAATTGCTAGAGTCACTTTTGGACATTTGTTGACCCTGTAAAAATTCAAATAAATCAAAAATCCACAGACTGGGGAAATGATTCAGTCAGAATAGAGCTTGCTGTGCAAGCATGAGGATCTGAGTTCAATCCCAGGATTCCACATTAAAAATAAAATAATAATTAGTAATAAAGACCAATGTGGTGGTGCACGCTTGTAATACCAGTCCTGGGAGAACACAGACAGACACCACCGCCCACCCTTTACTACCAGAGTTCTAGGTAGCAAACTCAGATCTGCTCGCTTGTTCAGCAAGCTCTTACCAAATGAACCATCTCTCTAGGCCTCACACAAACTGTACTACTACCTTCAATATGTTACATTATCCCTATTTGGTAGGAAGGTAACATAATACAATCAATATCACAAATTGTTTTCCATCCTAGTGTTACTGAGCCTGCCAGCTCCAAACCTGTCCTCTCTCTGTGTTCTAAGATCCCTCCCTGTTAAAAAATTAAAAAAATAAAATAAAATAAGATAAAATGACGATGATCACATCCTCAAATGCAGAAGAACCGAATCCACACCTCAAGCCTTCTGAGAGGAGGTGGGGTAATGGCTCAATCAATAAAATGCTTGATGTGCAAACCTAAGAACCGGAGTTCAACCCCAGGACCCATCTTAAAAGCCCTGAACAGTGGTGTCCATTTATAATCCCGCACCTGGAAGATGCCATAGAGGATCCCAGGGCTCCCTCCAGACACCCAGTCAAGCAGCAAGGTGAGTGGCACCTAGGGAATGACACCCAAGGTTCACCTTGGCTAGTGCCCACTACCCCAGCAAACAGCAGCCTTCTAAGGCCAAGTTTAACCCTTTCTTTTCCCCCTAGGCTAACAGTCAACCTGAGATTTCGTTTCTCAAGAGCTGTCTACCCTGAAGTTTTTAAAAATTAATTTTTAATTAAATCTTCCTGTTCCTTTTTTTAGATTAAATCTTCATAACTTTTATATGTTGATATATCTAATAGTCAGAGACCTGTGAAGAAACTGCATCTAGATAGATTTTGGTTAAAATTTACCAGTTCCACCTGGTTTCTTAAGACAGAATCTCTTATTGGGGACCTGGTGTTCCCCAAGCATATTATGTTGGCTGGCCAGTGACCCCCAGTAACCCATCTATCGGTCTTCCAAGTACTGGGATTATAAGCACACACCATCACAGCTAGCTTTATGTGTGGATACTGACTAAATTGCAAACACAGGTTCCCATTCTTAGACGGCAAGTACTTTACCAAATGAGTTACCTTCGCCAGTCCCCAATGATAGAAATTTTCCTGGGCAGATCTTAGTGGCTCACAGCCTGGAAGAAGCTGCTGCTGATGTCTCGTGATCCCATGTGGAATGTCCTGCATGTGGGGCAGAGCCCCGGGTGATGATGTACTCAGTGATCCCAGAGTGGAACCTCCACAAATGTGTCGAAGGAAGCAGCCTTACCTGCCCACCAGTGTGCATTGGATGGCTCCGATCCTTTCCAGATCATTTAACACTTCCACTCATGTAATGGTTGATTTTCCAGGTCATAGATTGCATGGGTTCACTCACCACTTACAGGATAACTACTGATTGTTTAATTGCTAGGCGAATCCCATAGAGATGATGGAAAAATCAGATGGTGAACATTTGGAGTTTAATTGCCAGGTTATCTTTGAGTCTGCCTGGGTAGCAATCATTTACCTTCAAAGTTAAATTTAGTCCTAGGAAAATCTCAGTCAAGTTTTGGAGATGTGGCTGCTTATCTTACAGAAGCTCCCGGCCCCATCCTCAGCAATACATAATCACTTATGGTGTCACCCCATATGGGTGTCAATCCCAGCATTGAGGTATAGTAGCAGAAAGATCTGAAGTACAAGGTCACCTTGTGACACATAAGACAAGATCCCATCTCAAAACAAAAGAGGGAATAATTCCATTGTTATCCATTGATCATAATGAAAACCATTATTATGTACCATTAATATATGCCAGTAAAACTTTTTTAAAAAGGGAAGTGCTTCTTAACTTACATATAATTGTCCATGTCACTGTTTGGAACTTAATAATAAAACGACATTGTTTAATCAATAAACAAACAAACAAAAAACATAAGCCCTGAGCACACCCTCTGCAGATTTGCTCCTTTATCTTCCCAACAGGCCATTTCTTGCTTATCTGAACCCAGTGAAGGTACCAAATGGTGGCTTGAGGGTGTGCAGCAGGCTTTCCCAACTAGATGGAGAGCTGGGGAATATCCGATGGTGCTTGTCTTTGATGCCCTGGCTTTAGGAACAAATGCTTAAAGGAGGTCATTAAAGAGCCAGACTCCAGACTGTTTCAAAAGCCACAGCTAGCAAATTCCCTTCGCCATCATATACCTTTCCCCTTAAACAACAGGGACCCTCTAAAGCCCCTGTAGCCCGGCAATCAGGAAGCAGCCCAAGTGAGGGGGGAAAACAACAGCAACCCAGCGGTGGGGCTTCTAAGGCCTTTAACACAAAGGGAAAAGATATGCCTAGATCTGGTCAAACTAATACTTGGGAAATAAGTTGAGAAGACTCCCAGATAAAACATTTAAGTTCTGGTTCTGCCACCAGTTTTATATTTCCAAAATGACTTGTTCTGAAAATGACAAGTGACACTAAACGAGCCCCGAAGCCCTGTCCAGTTTTGGAACACTGTATTTCCCACCATTAACACCCACCCATAAGCCAGTGGCTGTGTTTCTCAACAAAGATAAAAGTACATCGTTTGTCTCACTTATGCCTAAGATGCTCTTTCTCTGATTCAGCAATCATCTAGACCATGGTTTATCAGGGGCTCTGTTATAACTGTCTTTTAAAGATAGAATGTTAAAAAAATTCTTACCTTCATGGATCTATTTCCTAGTGTGAGAGAGGCAAATATAATAAATATGTCAGCACTGATAGCATTGTAGAGAAGCAGAAAGAAGGTGGGTATGGACGGCCAGGCTGGAGGCTATTTCTACTTTTCTTTTTAAATACACACTATCTTTTGAAACATTTACTTATTTAGTAGTATGGAGGGAGAACATATATGTCATGGCATTCGTGTGGAGGTCAGAGGCTTTATGAAGCTGGTTATCACCTTTTGCTTTTGTGTAGGATGAAACTCTGGTTACCAGACTGGTACTACAAGCACCTTTACCCACTGAGCCATCTTGTCAGCCCTATTTCCATTTTTAAACAGACTGCTCAAGGGAAGTGAGATGGCTCATCAGGTAAAAAGAGCTTTCCACAAGAGCCTGATCACCAAAGTTCTATCCCTAGAATTTCCAAAGGTTAACCTCCTCATGCCATGCACACCATGGCACACTTGAGCCTAGGTACTCATATCATACACAAATAATAATAATAAATAAAAATTAAATAGACTTAACAATGCACACCATGACACACTTGAGCCTAGGTACTCGTATCATACACAAATAATAATAATAAACAAAATTTGAATAGGCTTATCAATATATACAAATCCATAATCCTGGGGATATGAATTAATATGTAACTTTGAATTTGGTAACTCATTCTTTCCATTAGCCAGCTAACATTTACTCTTTAAAAACTCACAATTTTGAATACATTCTTAAAGAGTTCACAGCTTTGGGTTGGGTGTAATATAGCCCCAGTGAGTGGACATCAGTTTGTTGAAGAGATGGTGTAGGGCAATGGTTAGCCAGGAGGGATCCAAAACAGACCGCCTTCCAGCTGGGAGATCCAGAGAAACTAGCACTGGATGCACTATTGGCTCCTTGGCATCAAAGCTGGAGTTTTAGGAAACGTTCTCATGGGTCTAGAGAAACAGTTCAATGATATATAATACTGTTGTTCTTGCAGAAGACTCAGGTTTGATTCCCAGCACCCACAGGGGGGGGTGGTCTACAACCATCTATAGTGCCAAATACAGAATCCTATGCCCTCTTTCTGACCCCCATGGGCACCATGCACACATGTGGTTTATGTACATACATGCAAACAAAACAGCCAGATACATAAAGCAAAATAAATCAGTCTTTCAAAAAATACTTTAAGTATGTTAGGGTTAGAACCTTTCCTTCTTATCTAAACAAAAAGGGGAAATGTTATGGAAGTTCTGTTGCCGGTCTGCTAGCCAATGAAAAGAAGCAGTTTGGTCCAAAGAACAGAATTGTTATTGGGAAATATATAACCCAAAAGATAAAGTGGAGCCAAGGAATGGGGGGTTGTGCTTTTGGAACAAGGAAGGCAAGGGACCACAGTGGCAGAGTAGCTGATAACCTGTTTTGGATTCCCCACTCTTTGTTGTGATTACTGCATATGGATTTTGCTTGATAATAAACAGTAAAGTAATAAAAAATAATTTAAGTCCTCTCTTGAAGGCTTGTTATGAGATATGAGTATTAGCCACACTGGTCACCAGGCATCAAGTCATTCAAAAATTGTAACCATCTAAGATTGAGTGTGTAGCTCAGTGGTAAAGCACTTGCCTACCATGTACAAAGCAGGCATCTCAGACTGAAGATGCAGCTTGTGATAGAGTTGATGTCTTTGTGTTCTCAAGGCACAAGGTTCTCTCTCTAGTACCAGAAAACCAATGGTAACCATCCAGAATGGAAACCCGAACAAGCGGCTAGTAGAGACCTGGGCATAAGCACAACAAAATACTTCTTTTGGAGAACTCAGGAATAAAAGGGATCCAGTGAGAGTTGAGGTTTATTTGGATGTCATTTAGTTGCTTGGGTCTTGGGAAACTAAGATGACATCATACTATTGCAGAAGCAGAAAGCACCCCATCGTCCAAATAGAGATGGTTAAAGAGAGACCCTCTCCAAACAAAGGAGACTGACTTTATTAAAGGGAGTGGAGGCTGGAGAGATGTCTCTGTCAGTGAAATGCTTGCTGTGCAATCATGAGGACATGAGTTCAATCCTTTTTTAAAAGATCCAGACATGCTACTGCAAGTTTATAATCCCATCTCTGGAGAAGCAGAGACAAGCAGGTCCCCTGGAGCTCACTAGGCAGCCAAGGTAGCTAACTTTTTAAGTTTCAGACCAATGAGAGACTTGACCTCAAAAACCAAGGTAGATGGTGCCTGAGAAACAACAGCTGAGGTTGATCTCTGGCCTTCACATGCAAATGCATAAAGAGAGAGAGAGAGAGAAAGAGAGAGAGAGTAGTTTCCATGGTATGAGGGCTACTTAATGAGAGCCCAGCCTCTGTCATCACCTTGTCTGAGCACAGACTAGCCCCAGCAAGAACATCCCACTGCTGGCCCCAGAATGTTACCAACAAATTATTTAGCCTGCCCTCCTCATTTGCATAAGAATCCCACTCCATCTGTTAGAAGAAGCAATATCCCTTCATGCTAATCTGATTGCTTCCATCACTTGTATTAAAAAACATGGAGGCTACCATGAGCTGTACTCTGACCTTTGATTTTCCAATATCGCATCTGGGGTAAGCACTTCCTTTTAATCTCTATGGACAATAGATGGGATTTCACTGAGGGGACTGTGACAGAGGCAGAGATCACAGAGCATGTGTCCATGACCCCGGGTTAGATGATTATAATAACGCATTTTGGGCTCCTCTAATAAAGAATATGCTGAACGGGCTCCCACGTGTGTGCACGAAAGTCTAATTGCTGTTAACATGTCACTCCCATCATTGAGAAGCAACAATGTACTGACGGCTTGTCAAATCTGGAATTGATTCTGAAATTGCTTTAATGAGGTGCTGAATAAGGTTGCAGGGGCCTGGCCATCTGAGAGGCCTCTGTAGCCTCAGCAGCCATCACCTACAGTGGCTTTGTTGGCTGTTCATAAATGAGGAGAGTTGCTATCTGGTTGCCGAGGATTTGTGAGCTCTGAGCTGAGATCCCCGTCTTGTCACCACCTCAAAAGTCCCTTGCCTTTTGACTTTGTGTTTTCCTTCCAAACACATTCTTCCCAATAAGTACCCCCAGTTGAAAAGGCTGGGCTAGTTTGGCGGAAAATACAAGGAAAGATTTCAAGCTCATCCTTGTTCCCTTTCCAACACATGTGAGTGGAGTTCTGAAAGTAGTTGAGCTCTCGGCTCTAAGCTTTAGGCTGCCAGTTAAGATTGATGACCAGAAAGATGAAAGCTAAGGCGGGGAGTAATGTATGCTCTCTGCTATTGTCCACAGTGAAGGAGTAAAAACCACTGTTACCCATCTCCAAAATTACTATGCCCACTTCCGTTTGACCTAAAGGAAAAGCTGATAAAAGTTTTGCTGATCAAAACTCTCAAAGGATAGACTTTACTGCCATTCTCAATTCCAGACAATTAAAATATAATGGCTGTACAGTGACATCACAGTTGCATAGTAACTGACCCCTGATATTTCCACCGTGCACAGCAAATACTAGCAATTCTAAAGTAATGAGGTACTAGGGGAATGGCTCAACAGCCGATCTCTAGCACCCACGGAGAAATATTAACATGGCAGCAACTCCAGACCTAGTGTGGGGATCCCTAGAGTTTACTGGCCAGTCAATCTAGCCCAATCAAGAAGCACCAAGTTAGGACTCAAAAGTTAAGGTGGCGCTAAGGAGATAGCTGGATGGATAAAGCTCTGGTTGTACAACAGTAGTAAGGACAAGAGTCTGAATCATCAAAACTCAACATAAATGCCAAGAAAACATGGTAGACACCTGCCATGACACAACTCTGAAATGGAGAAAGGGCACCTGGGGTAAGCTGGCTAGCTGAGTCGGTTCAGTGACAGACCCTGCCTCAATAAAGCGATAAAGCAGAGTAAAGGTCATTTGAGGTCAACTTCAGACCCCTACACCAATGTGTGTGTGCATGTATATGTGTGTGTGTCCACAAATTCACATACACTCACATACCTTATGAACATTCATACACATACACACTTATATCACACACAAGTGAAATAAACAAAAAGTAAATAACGTGGAGAGTGATTAAGGAACATGCCGCTCGTTGACCTCTGCCTTCGACATGCACACACACGTACTGGGAAATGCATACCCAAATGAATACACACTAGAGCAGTAAGCATGGACTAATTTACACCCTCAAAGTGTTTTTGGACTCCTGATAAGGGAGAGAGAGGTGTTTCCCTAGCCAAGAGAGCTGACTAAGCTTCCCTACTTCCTTGTAAACAACACCCGCACTTGGACAATGCAGACAAATATATGCCTGGCTCAGGGTAAAAATGAAAAACCTGCCAACAACACTTCACAATCGCCGCTTTCATTCCCTGTCTCTCCGGCCTGGAACATTATCTCATTCAGAGCCCAGGTAGAAAGCCAAATTGCCTTATTTCCAAAGGAGATGAGTGTTCTTTAGAAAATACATCCCAATGCCTCTCTCCTGCCAGCAGCATCTCATTTTAATACCTCTGTGTTCGGGAATGCATGACCAGCATCCTTAGCTGGTAGAGATGCCGTCAAGAAATTGATTGCTCCAGGGACCACACTCGAATGTTGTGAGGATGTATTCCTCAGAAAATCTGCAAATAAGGTCAAAAGGAGAGGGATATTCTGGCTGGCAGAATCTCTAGCAGATTTTTAGGAATGACCAGCTTTCCTGCAAAAATTAAAGGTCAATTTGTTTATGCCCCCTCCCCTTAACTTTGGTTTGTTACTAAGTTTGTCTGGGGAGAGACAGTTTCCTTAGTGGTATATCCACTGGCAAGTTGCCTGTGCTTCTCTGAGTAATTCTAATTAAACTCATTGGGTAGCAAAAGAAAAAAAAAGGTAAGAAAGTAGAAGGAGAGAACTAGCTGAAAAGAAGAAGGGGGTTTGGCCAACAACAGTAGGAGGAGGGAGATAAGAGAAGGTAATGGAGTGAATACAATCAAATGCATTATGTACACGTACAAAAATGGGCACTGTTGTATATAGTTAACAAATGGTGACTTAAAGGAAAAGAAGCCTGATCTGACAAATGAAAACCCATCCCCATCCTACCCATGCGACAGCATATTGAAAAAGAAAAGTGCATTGCTTTTGTCTAAGCAGAAATGAAAGCTGTTAGCATGAAGGGGGTGGATAAGGAACCTTAGGGGGTTGGGATATTTTATCCCTTCACTTGAAACCTTACCTCAAGCCCCTTGGTCTTCAAAGAAGTGAGTGTCAAAAAAAGGGAAGAAAAACTGCTTCTCTCAAGACCTCAGTGCTCCAGGCATCAGGCTCCAATGAGAAACCATTAGCATGGGGGAGGAGCTGACTAGCTGCCTGCCTATCCAGTGCTCAGGGCAGCTCCTGGGTCCTCCCACCCCACATAGGACCCCAGGTAAATAGGGGTTCCCTCGACAGAGAGACTTAAGACACAGAGCAGACGATGTGAGCCATAGCATCTTCTCAGGGAAACCGGAAGTTGCTAGCAGAACAGGAAAGGGAGAAGGATACTCAGCCAGTGAGCTGCCGCAGCTCAGTCCATTGGGGAGGGTCATCTCTAGATCAGCAGCACACTGCTCCTCCTCCTACTGCAGAAGCATCAGGTACTGAACTCATACAACCCTGAACTTGGTGCAACTAGATCGTGGCCTCCTTAGTGTTCTGCACAATGTGAAAGTACATAGAGTGGTCAGCGATCCACCCGTTTCATGCTAAAACCTCTCGTTTCTTCCCTCTGGCTTACACAAAAGCCACAAAAGTTTTCTTCCCAGGATGCTATGGAGTGGGTAGGATAAGATAATTCTCATCAAGGTTGCCCAATCAGATTTCTTACTATTATACACAGTAGTGGGTTTCTCTGTAAGAATCACTACGTCTGGAGAGACAGTTATTAGGAAAGAAACATGGGCCAATAAGATAGTTCAGTGGGTGGGACCAGTGGCCAAGCCTCATGATCTGGGTTCAATCCCTGGGAACCACATGGTGGAAGACGAGAACCAAGTTGTCCTCTGACCATCACATGATGTGTGCATGCCCACCCAATGAGTAAATAATAAGGGACTGGAGGTCTCAGTGGTCAAGAGCACACACTGCTCTTCCAGAGGATCAGAGTTCATGTCTAATCAGGCAGCTCACGACCACCTGTAACTCTAGCTCCAGAGGGATCCAACACAACACCTCTGATCTCTGCAGGTGCCTGTACTCTCATATACACATCTCCCAACACACACACACACACACACACACACACACACACACACACACACACGATTTAAAAATAAAAAAATAAACGTTAAAGTAGGTAAATAAATAAGAGACAACTGCAAGGGACTTAACAAAGAGCCAGTGCCACAGAAGCACTAAATAGGTAATAAAATGCATGCAATTGCATGTTATATCTCATGCGTTATAAGTTACAACAAGAGCAGTACTTTTTGTATGCGAGTAGTTACACATGTACATGTGGGTACAAGTGCAGTGTGTATGTGTGTGTTTGTATGTGTGTGCACATGTCTGTATGCATGTGGAGGCTAGATGACAACCTCAGCTGCCATCTCAAGTGCCATCCACCTTGTTTCTTGAGACAGGGTCTCTCACTGGTCTCAAACTCCCCAAGTAGGTTAGCTTGGCCCCGAGCCTACAAGCGCACACCACCACACGTGGTTTTTTACATGGGTTCTCGGAGTCAAGCTTATTCCCTTATGCTTCTAAAGTAAGCACTTTACAGCCCAGACAGTGGCAAATGGAAAGGAAAAAATATCCTTCTGTAGTAAACATATTACTTTCTCATTACCTTTTTTCTTTTCAAGACGGGGGTCTCATGTATCCCAGGCTGGCCTTGAACTTCTCATCCTCCAGCCTCCACCTCCTGAGCGCTGGGATTATAATCAAGCAGAGCTACCACTCCTGGTTTTATCCTTATTGTTAACAGAACAGTGCAGGCAGCCTCTTCCAGATCAGTGAGCTCCCCCTCAGGCCTAAACACAAGGGTGAGGATAAGTCCCAAGTGGCTGAGGCCGAAATGTCACTCTCTCCCACCGCCACCTGCTCATGGGTCAGCTGTACTGTGGTGTGTAATTACTGACCTCATCACTGTCTCCTCACTTCCTCTCTCCTTCTGCCTAATTGATGGCCTGACACCAGCGCAGAGTCAGCCGCCTAGAAGCACCGCAGGCACAAAGGACTCCTGTAGGCCTCAGATGTCACTCTTCAGAAGACTATGGCCAGAGCCAGGGTCTCAACCGTGGCTTCTATGACAGTTAATCTTGACTGTCAACTTGATGAGATTTAACATCACCATGGAAGCAACCCTCTGGGCGTGTCTGGGGGGGGAGTTTCTAGACTGGTTAATTGAGATGGAAAGACCCACCCTGAATATAGGCACCACTGTGTCCCATGGTCGGGGGTCTTGCACTGAATAGAAAGGAGAAAAGAAACCCGAGCAAGAAGATCAAAAGGCCATTCACAGCTGTAGGTAGGGAGTTTGAAGCCAGCCGGGGCTACATGAGACCCTGTCCCAAACAACTAACTAAACCCTCTTACATACTGCTCGGTGGTTACGCGTAGATAAGAGTTACCAATTGCGCATAGGCCAACTGGTCCAATAATCTTTTTTTTTCAAAGAATGTCAAAAGTAGAAGTTATATATTTAAATGAACTTGTTCTGTGGTTATTGAGTAAGTGCTTCAAGATCAGAGACAAACAGAGATAAAAGAGCCCCATTCTGTGAAATAAAAATGAAAAGATGCTATTGAAGTTTGCTGTTCAGGTAAGAAAATCTCTCTGGCGATTTCTTCAAGAGGACTCAGATTTGTCTCACTTGATTGAATACCAACTATGAAGCAATTCCTCATGGAGAATCCTTTTGTGTAAGGACTGAATTTAAAGTTGAGAGCAAACAAATTAGTGTTTGTTTTTCCATGGCCTATGTAATGGCAGATCCAGCACACTTCTCAATTCTTCTCATGCCTGTGGGACATACAGAAGATGTTGCAGTATTCTCAGTCTGACCTGAAGGAGGACAAGGTCCCTGTGATGTAGGAGGTGTAAGGCAGAATGGAAGTTTCCAGAAGCTTCAAGGTCAACATAGGAACAGACCAGTAACAAAGGGAGACTGGAAACCCTCCCAACCTCCAATAACATGTAAAAACCAGAGCATGTTAAAAATAAAATAAAACAAAACAAAACAGCCCTGCAATGTGCCAATCTCCTAATGCTGGGGAAGGCGGGGCTATGTAAATAACCCAACATAGAGACTGCTCCAAGGCCTTTGAGCTAGACAGCCCCAGCTCTCTAGCCTACTTCAGTCTCCAAAGTGCCTTTCTCTTTGTTAACAAACTCACCTTCTCTACCTATCTCTTTGTGTCCCTGTCCCTGTTCCTTGTTCCAGGACACAGAGCCTGGAAATCTTAGCAAGGGCCCTCTGGGCTCTGATACTTGCCTGTAACACCTGAGCTATTCTGACTTGCTTATGTTGTTTTCGTTGATTTTAAAAGTATTGATTATTTGTGTGTACACACATGCACATGCATGCATGTGAGGGCCAGAGGAAAACTTTCAGAAGTCAGTTTTTGCTTCCCCCAGGAATTCCAGTTATAGAACTCAGGTCAGCGGGCTTCCGTATGTTCTAGTTTCCTTTCTGTTGCTGAGATAAAACGCCCTGACCAACCAGCTTAGCGGGAGAAAGGGTTTACTTGACTTATACTTCCCAGGCTTCAGTCCATCATAGAGGCAAAGTCACAGAGGCCAAAACCAAAGCAGTTAGTCACATAACATGCACAGTCAAGAGCAGAGAGAAATAAATCTCCCATGCTGCCTGCTTGCCTGCTAGCTTTTCCCAATCTTGTACAGTTCAAGGGTCAGTTAGGGACAGCATCACCCATTATGGGCCCTGACAATGGCCAACACAATCCCACAGACATGCCCACAAGCCAAGCAGATCTAAACAATTCCTCAGCGGAGGATCCTCAGGTGAGTCTACGTGTGACTGGTTGACAACTTAACACTCACCAACACATAAGATCGGTACTTGAGCCACTCACCAGGCTCTGACTGGCATGTTTTCTAAGACATACATAGCCGAGCTTTATGGCAACCTGACACATGTCAAGGTCTGCTTTACCTTAGCCCATAGACAGAGCTTGACCCCGATGCCTTGCACTTGAACAAGATGTTGAAAACTGGCTTGTGTCTGGGCTGGAGCTGCAATGATCATCCCTGGAGTGGAGGGGAGACCCTGCTTCTTCCAGGCATTATATCTTATACCCAGGGAGTTGAGCATCCAAACTCAGATCTTCTGGGAGAACTGCAAACACTCTCAATTGGTGAGTCATGCACACACATGGGTATCTACGCGGGGGTTTGTACATATGAGTGCAGTGCCAACGGAGTGCAGCAGAGGGCGTTGGGTCCCCTGAAGCTAGAGATGTCCAATGTGGGTACTAGAAATGAAACTTGGGACATCCGGAGAGCAGTGTGCACTTTTAACTGTGGAATCCTCTCTCCAGCACCAATTTCCTCATCTCTCAAGTGCTGGGACTGCAGATATCACCACATTTCCCATTTTACATGGTGCTACTCTACCAACTGAGACACAACCCTGGCCTCTCCACATGATTTTGTTGTTAAACTCTACCTTATTACTTTGTACATCCCTAGTGTTTAGTATACACTAGTACACGACAGATAGGCACTCAATCAACATTTCTCCATGTGTTTACCTGCCATGTGACAAATACCTTGTCGAGCAGAATAAAATAAAGAATTGAATAGGACAGAATCTGTGGCTTCAATGAGTCCAAATTCTAGAAGGAAAGAAAATAAATATATGTGGTGTAGCTAAGTGGCAGTTAATACTTTAGAGATTGATCCCTGTCCATTGGGATGAGCATAGATGGGCTTGTGCTGGGAAAGTTCCATCATCTGGAAATGTAGGTCACACTGAGGATACATCAAGGTCACATTGAGACCTTGACCTTCAAAGGATGCAGGGGAAGCATTTCCTTTCTAGCATTAAATCTATGAGATTCCTGGAATTTACCACTAACTGAGATATGGGTTTTCAGCTCAAAAGCAGAAACACAGCTGAATGAAAGCTGAGTCAGTAAAGTTGTTGCCAGTAGTAAAAAAAAAAAAAAAAAAAACACGGACTGGGACATCCCTCAGTTGGTAAAGTCTATACCTCATAAACATGAGGACCTGAGTTCAATTCCCAGAGCCCACATTTTAAAAACCAGGCATGGTCACAGAGGGTGGCTAAGGTAAGCAGATCTCTGAGACTTGCTGGCAAGAAGAGTCAAGTCAGTGAGCTCCAGGCTCAGTGAGAGACCTTGTCTCAGCAAAGCAAGGCAGGACACTAGAGATTGTCCTCTAGTCTGCACAGTAACATGCACTTATACACACACACACACACACACACACACTCTCTCTCTCTCTCTCTCTCTCTCTCTCTCTCTCGTGCTCGCGCACGCGCACACAACACACACACACACAGACGGGGAGGAGGGATAGCAAAAAGTGGCTTTGAGACATCCATCAATAAACAAAGTCAGACATAGTCAAGTGCCCTGGCCTTGTCTTGGCTTTAAGCACTTAACACGAAAATTCAGAAAAGAAATCAGTTGGCCAACAGTTATCAAGAGAAGATCATCAGATGTTAGAATGCATAGAAGAACATTTAACATGCATTCATGGCAATCTGGGTACTCAGCCTGGGGTACATCATGGCTAAATTATGTTCCTGTTGTGGGTGATCCTGGCAGGTTTGGGGAATGAAATGTGAGAGGTGCTCAGCCCTTGAAAAGCCTTTTGCTATCTTAGAATGTAGGAATGTGCTTCCTCTTATAGTCCATCAAAGGCCAATGGGAAACTTTAAAGAATCAGTATTCATCCTACTAGAGATTATGCTAATGAGTTTAGGAGCACAGACAGAATTCCAAATGATTAGGAATGAAAGGCAATGAGTCACTTATCAGAGGACCTTCAAATCAAATTCTAAGACGGCCACATTCCCACCGTAGACTTTCCAAGCCATGCACCTGTGTGCTGGGGCAGATGGGGTCTCACCTCCGCAGAAGGATCTGGAGGGGCAGGCAAGTGCTCTGGGAGAGACTGTGGCACACCTGGGCATCTACTGTTTCTGAATCCGGCACCCAGGAGCCAAGTCTCTGGATCTCAAACCTCAGTCTTGAATGACACCCAGAGGACTGGGAAATGACCCAGACCAGTTAAGTGCTTGCCATGCAAGTGTGAGAACTGGAGTTAGCTCTCCAGAGCCCATATAAGAAAGCCAGTGGAGTGGAGTGAGCTTCTAAGCCCATAACTGGGGTGGTAGAAATAGGCAGATCTCGGGATACCCTTGCCTAACCAAATCAACGAATTCCATGTCAGTAAGAGATTCTGTCTCAAAAAACTAAATGAGGGCTGACAAAATGACTCAGTGGATAAAGGTGTTTGTCACAAGCACAACAACCTTAGTTTAGTGTCTTCCAACCTTCACACATATTCTGACACATGTTTACATGCAACTGGGCATCCGATAAATAGATAGATAGATAGATAGATAGATAGATAGACAGACAGATAGATGTAAGAAACTAATTTTAAACACAAAGTAGATAGCATCCTGAGGAAAACACCTGCAGTTAACATCTGGTCTCTGTAGACACACATGCATGTATAAACATGCATGTGCACATGCATGCACACACACTTATACTCACAAAGATACACAAGGAAACATCTGAAATACAAAATCCTAGGTCCTCTCCTAGGTATCTTGGTTAAGTGGAGGTGAGAAAGCACCCCAGTGAGGGGCTTGTGCTGTTAGTGCACGGAGCAAAGGCTGTAGAGGAAGCATGGCCTATCATGGGAAGATGGGAACCTGCGGCATGCTGTGGCTAGGGGTGGGGCAGGGAGGGAAAAGCCTCACTGAAGGGTGCATGGTGTGCGGAAATGTCAGGGAAATTTGAACATCCATTTCTGGGGAAGTGGATACACGATTTCCAGTGGATTCTTAAAGAGATTCTGAATCCAATTAGGATGAGGTCAAAACAGCAGGGGCGTGCACAGAGGTGAGCCAAGTCCAAAGTCTGTTTCTGGGGGTGCAGGTGGGGGACAGCACAACCTGGCTGTCACGTCTCAGGTGCTACCTTGTCGGGGGTGCCTGCTTGCTTTTTCATTAGTTCTTTGAGAACATAGTGCCGTAGGTATGTTTTGACCATGTTCATCTCCTCTCCCGCCTCCTCCCGGATTCACCCCCTCTTCCCTACCCACCCAACTTGGTTCCCTCTTTTCCATTTTCCCTTTTTAAATGCATCAAGTTCCATTTGTGCTGCCCAAATATTCTTGGATGGGTGACCTTCCACTGGAGGAATGTTTCCTCTAAACACTCTTAGAGGAAACTGACTTTCTCTGTCCCAACGGTCATCAGTTGCCAATAGCTCCTCATCAAACAGTGGGACTTCACACCCACCTCACCTCTCTATGCTGGGATCTGGTATGGCTTGAGTCCACACAGGCCTTGGGCATGCTGTCACAACCAATATGAATTCATATATTCAACTGTCTTTCTGCATTCCGGGAAGACCATTTCCTTGTAGCCAGCCATCACCTCTGGTCTTTAACTCTTCCTGCCCCCTTTTGGAGTGATCCCCTGAGCCTTTGGAGGTAGGGCTTATCATGCTACCCCATTTAGCACTAAGAATTTTTCAGGTTCTCATTCTCTGCACTTTATGGGTCTCTGAATTAATCACTATCTACTGCAAATAGACACTTCACTGATGAGGGTTGAGAAATATACTAATCTAAGAATATAGCAATAAGTTGTTAGGAGCTGGCTTGCCACCATGTCCGTTTAGCAGAATTATAGTAGTAGGTTGTCCTGTAGTGTGTATGATCTGCCTAGTCATGGGATCTTGGTCCAATAATGGTGCCAAGTATGGATTTTTGTTTTGTGTAATGAGTCCTTACATCCAGCCGGAAAGTGGTTGGTTAGTCCCATGATGGTCATACCACTATTGCACTAGTGGGCATGTCTTGCTAAGCCAGTTGAGTTCACAGGTGGGTAATGTTGCTAATTACTTCTCTTCTCCAGTAGGATGTTTAGGGGTCTATGGGACTTCACTAGTCATCAACTCCAAAGAAGTAAAACATTCTTGGCACTGGGCTTTTTATTTGCTAGCCTAGAATATCCAGTATGAGCATTCTCACCCTGCTATAGGGTAATTCCGTTTTTAACTTTTTGTTTGTTTGTTTGCTTTTCCAGACAGGGTTCTGTGTAGCTTTTTAGACCAGGCTGGCCTCGAACTCACAGAGATCCATCTGCCTCCTGAATGCTTGGATTAAAGGTGTGCACCACCACCATCCAGCTTAACTCTTTGTCTTTATTTACCTGTATTTGTATTCCTTCACTCTATTCCCTCCTCTGTCCTGCTCTCCTATCCTAATTTAACCCTTCCTCTTCCATTATTCCCCTTTAATTCTTTGTATCACTGAATTCTATCTTCCTTTCCCTAAAAGTGCCCCCCATGGCCATTTACTAACGTGATCTCAAAGGGTACTGCAAGTAAAACAAACTTATCTGAAGATTCAAGGCAACACCTTCAAATGAGAGGAAAACACAGGATGTTTGTCTTTCTGGGTCTGGGTTACCTCAGAGTGATGGGTTCTGGTCCATATACCTGTCAATTTTATAATCTTATTTTTTCTGAACAGCTGAGTAATACTCCACTGTGTTTTGAGTATGTATGGTTTTTCTGCTGGCCTAGAACTCAACAAATAGACCAAGCTTGCTAGCCAGTGAGTTTCAGGGATTTTCCTGTCCCCATCTCCCTATGGCTAGGATGTTACAAGCATGTGACACCATCCCCAGCTTTTTCACCTGGGCTCTAGAGATAAAATTCAGGTTCTCATACTTGCAAAGCAGACATCTTACTGGCTAAAACATTTCCCTAGCCCTAGAATCCACATGAGAAACACGATGCTTTGACAACAACAGATGTTCTTAACATTGGCTCCCTTTTAGAATTTACCTGGAAACCATCAAAAGTGCTGACCCATCTCAGGCTCAACTCAGCTGGCTGTGACCTCAGAACTGGGATAGTCCAGTTGCAGACAGAGCTGAGAAAGACAGGTCTAGAGTTTTGGATGAGCCTCATCTTGGATTGTTAGCTGTTGTTACCTACCAGGCTTTCAACTCCTAGTGCAGCTCGCTACCCATCACAGTATCAAGAGGTATGGTAAGTCCATAGCTGAGTTTTTCAAAATTCTTAAAACAGAACCAGTTTAAAAAGTTATATTTATGTATGCATACCCTATTATTACATATTATATGCATAATATGAATATTATATGTTGTTTTATATATTTTACATTATAGACATAATTTTTGAGAGAGTCTCATGGAGCTCAGTTTGGCCTTGAACTTGCTGTGTAGCTGAAGGTGACCTTGACCTTCGGATCTTCCTGCCTCTGCCTCCCCAGTATTGGGATTACAGGTGTGTACCATCACTCCTGTTTTATACATTGCTGGAGATGGAACTTCATTCATGCTAAGCAAGCACTCTACTGGCTAAACTACATACCCAGCCCCTTAGATGTAATATTTATGATGCAATATGTGTGCATATAAATATAAGACAGGGAAAGGTAAGGTTGCTGTTAACAGGGCCAGCTGAGAAAGCTACCTGAGACATGGCAGGCAGCCAGTGGAAAGCAGAACATCGCTTTTTGTCCCTTAACCCATCCTTCCCTTCTTCTACCAAGCTGAACCCTGCGGCAAGCCATAAGACACTGAGAAGAACTTCTGAGGAGGTTCCACCAAGAGCCTACCATGTTTTGGCATCATCATGCTAGACATGAGGGCCTGTGTGAAGGGATTCCTGTTTCATGAGTGTTATGGGTGGAAAAGGGAAGATTAAGCAAAACTTTATGCTAAGAATCCATTCAAGGAAGCTGCAGAGCGTTGCAAAATATGGTGGGGCTCTTCGGAAAGGAACTTCATCTTGAGTGAGGTGAAAGGTATCTAAAGCTGTTGAGGGATATGTTTACATGATCTTTGAAGATAAGATTGCTTTCATTCCAAGAATGGGTTTTCATAAGAGGAATAAGGAGAAGGGAGACTTTAGAAACAGGAAATTGAGTGGAACAGAGACAGTTGAGGGGAAGACGAGGTGTTGGGGACTGGGAACATCAAGGGTGATCCCAAGTTGGGATCCTGGGTTTTTCAGGAGGATAAAAGAAGAGACTCTGGGCCCCATTCAGACTACCAGGGCAGGTCTAAGGCCACCAAACTGGGGCTTGGGTGTAAAAACAATTTTCTTTGAAGTGAAAAGATCAAAATGGCCTATGAGAAATCGGATCTCCTGGGCTGGGTTTCAGCCCCCAATGCTGCCTTTGTAGTAGACAGACTGAAGAGGTCTGTAAAGTTTTGAGGCTAGCAGGTAGTCACTGTGTAACTGGGCTCTGCCCAAAGCAGACCCTCCTTGAAAATGTCCCAGCATGATGATGTAGAAGAGAAGAGGAGGACCACAGGAGACATTGTGGACCAGTGCTAGGCCCACACCCAGGAAAACATAAGCTCAGACTCTGACTACACAGACTCCAGTTACAGGAGCTACTGGAATGGGCATTCACCTGGGGAAGTGTGTGTGTGTGTGTGTGTGTGTGTGTGTGTGTGTGTGTGTGTGTGTGTGTGTGTGCTTCAGCTTTTCCTGTACCACAGAAAGATTACAAATGCACAGGCAATTCCACAAGAGTTTGCTCCTATGCACCCTCACGGTCTTCTATTTTCTCAAAATGTTTTGGTGGGGCTGGGGCGATGACTCAGGCATTGAAGAGCATGCCTTGTGGGCTCAAGGACCTGAATGTGAGATCCATAACTCCTGCTTAAAAACTAATAATAATTAGGTGGGAGGCACTGGGAAGGTGGAGACAGGAGGATACCTGGGGCTCGCTGGCCTGCCAGCCTAACCTGCTTGGTGAGTTCGAGGCACCTGGTTTCAAAAATCAAGGCGGACAGCACCTGAGGAACAATACTCAAGGTTGTTCTCTGGCCTCTGCGGGCACAGGCACACTTGTGAATGGACACTTGTGTGCACACATGCACCAACATAACCACGTGTACCTGCACACTCACACATTGCTTTTCTCTCTGTACCTCTTCATTCTTCCTCTATAGACGCCTCCCTTCTCTCTGGTCACCAGGACAAAGAAAAATGACAGCAAAGGCCTTGCTGTCCAGATTTAGTTGGGACTGGAGAGTTTTAGATTATCAAAACCACCATAATCCAGGAAATTCCAGCGATGTGTTTAGGCCTTATTTTTTCCCATTGGATAGACAGTGTCCTGGGCGTCCTGGGCAGCAGCACCTGAGACAGTTTTCTGGGTAGACAGAAGAGCTGTGTACAGACCTGTGGAGTTGGAGTTAACAGGGGTGGCTGACAGAGCCTGCAGCAGCAGGGTACGCTCCTCTTGGCTAGCTGCCTGGGAAGCAGGTCTGGGTGGCCCTATTTCTCAGACACCTGTCTCCATTTCTACACCAGGGGATTTTTCAATGAGGGTATAGTCTGATAAGACCAGATCTAGTTCACAGGAGAGGAAACCAAGGCTAGGGGACTTCCTGGTGCCCCAGCCCAAGCTTTGACCAGAGTCAGGTATGAGGATTCCCCTGCTGAACTTCTGCTTGCACCGTCACCGTTCTCCCAAGAAGGGGGCAGTGGCTTGAGGGGGAAGGGGGGGCAGAGACTCTAGTTGTAAAAAGATTTCATTTCAACAGCCTAAGAGAAAGCAGAGAGTATGCTAGTGCCTCCACCAAGGGCAGAGTGGAGCCTCCTTGCTCTAATGCCTCTTTTGTAGCCAGCACAGCCAGAAGTTGTGACTCCAGTAAAAGCTGGCTCACAAACTCCATGTTCGCACTAACGAGGGAGGACCACACACCTAAGGAGCCAGGGGTCATCTGGAGCAAACTGCAACTGTGACCTAAGGCTCTGCCGTGCAAAGCCTGGTGGGTATGTGAAGCTCTAACACACTAAAGGGAGGGAAGCCGGGGCCCTTCTGATGGACAGTCTTGATTGACAACTCAGTAAGATTTAGAATCACCATGGAAACAAATCCCTGGCTACGTCTGTGTGCATTAATTTTGAGTGGGAACATCCAGCCTGAATGCGGGGAGCATCATCCCATGGGCTGGGGATAAAGAGGAGAAAGTGTGCCGAGTGCCAGCATCACCTCTCGCTGCTTCCCGGATGCGGTATGAGCAGCCACTTCAGGCTCCTGCCACCACGACTTCCAACCATGACGTACTGTACCCTCAGATTGTGAGCCAAACAAACCCTGCCTTCCTTAGGCCACTTTTGCCAGTTTTTGGTGAAGCAATAAAACAAAGCAACTGCATCTCTACTAGATAAGCAATGCATACAGGGGAGCAATAAAAACTGATAGCAATCTCGGCTATCTTTCTCTGAGTTCTTTGATTTATGCTTTGTGCACACCACGTGTGGGGGGGGTGTGCATGCCACAGTTGCACATGGGGTCAGAGGACAACTTGTGGGAGTCTATTATCTCGCTCCACCATGGAGGTTCTGAGCCTCAAGCTCAGGTTGTCAGGCTTTGCACCAAGGAGCCTTTGCCCGCTGGACCAAACCACCAGCCCTAATACAACCTCACAGTATCCAGTCTTGCTGGTGGTGATGCAGTCAAATAGAGCTGAGATTTAAACTCAATCAATCTAGTAATGAAGTCAATGACCCTGATTCTTTTTCTTTTTTCTTTTTTTTTAAATTGGGCTGTTCAACAGAGCTTCCAACGTCCTGGGCTTCACAGAAGGGACACAAGCTAGTGACTAATTTCTTTACCCATCCAAAGCTGTTTTCCATCCTGAATGTGTGAAGTATGCCCAGTTATCCCCGCTATCCTTTCAAAAAGATCAGTCTGTGATCTCCCTGAGAACAGACGCTGGGTGTGACTTGTCTCTGAGTAGGACACCTGGATCAGAGCAGATGTTCAGAAAGCGCTTGCTGGCCTCTGGGGCAGCAGCCATGTCAACAGGCTGTGCAGCAGGGGGCACATTGCTGAGCTCCTGCGGTTCCAGTTGCCCAGTGTGTAAGACAGATGTGATCACTCGGCTCTCCCGTTAAATGGCTGTGTGATTAGAAGCCTCCTGAGTTCACTCCTTCACACATGCCTGGCACCTAGTAGGTAGTCAGTAAATGATGGCTGTAGCTACTTCCTTCAAAGCCAAGATACCAAGGATGAGAGTGGGGGGGGTGTTAATCTCAATTGCCAGCTTTGTTGACTCCGGAATGAACTAAGAGGCACACCTCTGGACAGATCTATGAGGGCATTTCTAGGAAGGACTAACTGAAGGAGAAAGCCTTCCCCCAAGTGGGCAGACCTTCCAGCTACAGCCCAGATATAAATAGGTCTGTGGGAAACACACACTGTTTGCCTGCCTGCCTTTGCTTCTTGGAGCCTGCCTATCCAGGTGTTGGCTCTGACATCCTCTGCTGCCATCATACTCTAGCCGCTTCAGCTTTCTGATACGCACTAAATCACAGAGGTTCTCCAGGAATCCTCCAAGCTTTCAAAGCTGAGGCATCAGGTTCTCAGCCTCTGTAGCAAGCAGAGAGCCACTGTGGACTACAGAGCCCCTGTTGTGTAAGTCACTGCTTGTGATCTATTCATCTTACCAGTTCTGCTCCTCTAGAGACAAGTCAGTAACAAAGCGGGTGTTAGAAAGACCTTTAGTTCTCTAAATGCAGTCTGGAGACAGAAGCAGTCCTGCCCGGTATTTCTAAAGTTGTTTTCCGTGTCCAGCCCTTTCTAACTCTCATTTGGAACTTTGGATGCCGGGTCGCCTAGCATCTCAAAGAGGGAAGACTCTAAGTGTTCAGTGTGATACTTTTAGGGATATTTCCCACTGTGTGTGTGTGTGTGTGTGTGTGTGTGTGTGTGTGTGTGTGTGTGTGTTTAGACCAGAAAATTCGATGTTGAGAGTCCAGGTGTTTATTTCTCTCCATCTTATTTTTGAGACAGGCTAAACTCACCCCAGGATCCTCCTGCCCCTGCCTCCCAGTGCTGAGATTACAGGTGTGCACCACCATGCTTGACTTTTTACATGGGTGCTGAAGACGAGATTGAGGTCCTCATGCTTGCACAGAAAGCACTTTACCCATGGTGTCATCACCCCAGCTTGCTTCCCCTCTACCCCCAGTAGAATTCTAAAAGTGCCTACACCCTTCAGTGGGATCTTTTGTGCTTGGGAAGCCTGAGCCCACCTCAGAAGATAATACACTGAGCTAAGCACTCTGATGGTTCACGCCACCACAGGATTAATTTAGACTTGGACACAGGGCAGGTTACGGCTAGTGGAAGGTAAGAAAAAGGTGGTAAGAAGTTCTTGTTTCTGGAAAGAATTCCCCTAAGGTACACAGTCTCTCTTCTCCTCTCAGATGCTGTCATGGTAATGTGACACCTGAAGTTATGAAGATATCTTACATCCACAAGAAAAGCAAGTGCACAGAGAAAGCTAACACACCAAGTGTGGAAGCAAAGAGAAGAACTCAGTGTTTATGATAAGGTCCCAGCACAAACCAACCGCCTCAGGACTTCTTGTTACATAAGCGAATTCAACTTGCTTAGTATTTGTGACTCCATCTCTAGGGTCCAGAAACATTCTGACAAGCTTTGCCATCTGCTAAAGATAACCCCAGAGAGGAAGGAATCCTTAGATTACTCCAGGAGAGAATGAGTTGAAAGGAAAGAATAGGGAATTGGCCCAGACACAAACACTCCCAAAGCCAATCACAGTAGAGACCTCAGTCCCAAACCTGTGTGTGTGTGGTCTTGGGAGGGTGCAGCTAGTGCTGGGGGTTCTAAGGTGGTGCTGACTTGACTTCTTTTTCTTTCTTTCTCTCCTCCCTCCAACCCCCAGGGTCTCATATATCCCAGGATGGCCTTAGGCTCACTATGGACTCAAGGATGATCTTGAACTCCCAGTCCTCTTTATGCTGGCTAGTGTTACATCAGCTTGACACAAGTTAGAGTTCTCTGAAAGGAGGGAACTTCAGTTGAAAAGATGCCTCCATAGGATCCTGCTGTAGGGCATTTTCTCAGTCAGTGACCAATGGGGGAGGGCCCAGCCCTTTCTGGGTGGTGCTATCCCTGGGCATGTGGTCCTGGGTTCTATAAGAAAGCAGGCTGAGCAAGCCACAAGGATCAAGCCAGTAAGCAGCACCCCTCCATTGCTTTCGCATCAGCTTCTGCCTCCAGGTCCCATCCCTGATTGATTCCCTGTCCTGACTTCCTTTGATGGTGAACTGTGATGTGGAAAGCTAAATAAACCCTTTCCTCCCCAAGTTGTTTTGGTCATGCTGTTTCATCACAGCCACAGTGACCCTAACTAAGACAATCCTGCTTCTGTCTCCTGAGTGCTAGGATTACAGGTGTGCGGCCATGCCATCACACCTAGTTAATGTGTTGTGAGGACAGAATCTAGAATTCTGTGTATTCAATAAGTCTCTACTGACTGAGCTACATCAATCCTGACTTCTTGACCAACACTCCCAGAAAACTGACCTGTATCCTAGATGGGATTCCACGGGCTCAGAAGCACTCTGGTTTCCTCCCAGGCAAGGGCATCCACATTCTATACCTGGGGAAGCAGATCACAAAGACTGACACAAGCTTTGGCCAAAGAAACACTCAGAGCCAAAAGAGCATCCTGAGCAAACACATGTCAACAGGCTGCTAAGAATACCACAAAGCACACATTTCTGAGCTGCCTTGACTCCCTAGAGTTCAACAGGGAAGAAAGAAAAGACGAGAAAGCCACCGGGGTCAAAGCTCTAGCCATCAACTAATCAATTACGGTCAGTGTTGCCGGCCCTGGCTGCTGACAGGGTGAAGTGGCTGAAAGCTGGCTGCTTCTGCAATGAACTCTCAGGGCAGGAAGGTGAGCTTTGAGGGCAGAAGAACAGGGGAAAAATCCTGGTGTACATGAAAGGGCTTTACAAATGGTAGGCAGCAGATGTTTTTGTCTCCAAGCTTCTACGGGAACTCTGGGCATTGAGATAGCTAAGTAACTGATGGTGATTCTAGAAAGCTGCATTGGCAGTGGGTACCAGGAGGCCACAAAGATCTTCAGTTCTGGTCTTCCTGCAAGAGGGATACCCAGCTCTGAGACCCACTACTGGCTTCCAACTGTTGAATCTCAATGTCATCAATGTAGACTGTAAAACACCGGTAAATAAATCCAGACATAGGGATATAGCTGAAAGGTAAGGCACTTGTCTTGCGTGCTTGAAGGCCTGGTTTTGGTGCCCAGTACTGCTAAATAATAACAATAATAATACACAAAAGAGAAAAATATTTAGAGTTGGGGCTAGGGAATGTAGCTCAGCTGCTAGAGTGTGGGCTTATTTCATGCACAAAGCCCCAGGTTCCACCCCCAATACTTAATAAACGAGGTAGGGTGGTGCACGCCTGCTGCAATGCAGAAGTAGAGGCAGGAGGATCAAGGTTGTCATCCTCAGTTACATGACCCTGACTTAAAATTTAAAAAGAAATAAATAAATCCAGCACATTGTCATAGAATGTACTATATAAGGCAAAGAGGTAATTATGGTCCCCAAGGTTAAAACCTGTATTTTTATTGCCTATAAGACACAAATGACTTTCACATTCACCAGGTTGTGTAGACAACAAATAAAACCTGAGGTAGAGAAGACAGGAGGCACACAAAGCCTAAAATATTAACTCTCTGACAGGAAATGTTCACCAATTCACAGACATTTCCAACCTGTACTCCACGGGTCATATGCCCGTAAAGATGGCTAAAAGTGTGTGTGTGTGTGTGTGTGTGTGTGTGTGTGTGTGTGTAATTCAATTGAGCAGTTCTCAGGTGTGAACTTGTAGATGACAAGGTCGTGTTGTGGAGACTGAAGGTTGGGCACCCTTAGCCATAAATGAGGCCTTTGATTATCACAGTTTCCCTGAGAAGCTTCTTGGGGAAGCTAAATGTTCCTGGCTACTGCAAATTAATCTTGAAGTTTTTCTCCTGAGTGATCCAGGCACTCCGGGTACAGGATACCAAGCTCACTGAGGCTTTGGATTCCCCCAAATTCTCCTCTGCATTAAACCTGCCATCTCTTCAGCTCCCACCCCCATTGTCCAGGCTCCCCACAGGCATTAGTTACCTTCCTCACTCTTAGGACCAAACCCTGACGAAAAGTGACTTAAAAGAGGAAGGCTTGATTTTGGCTCACGGTTCGAGGGCACAGCCCTGGCAGGGAAATCATGGCAGCAGTGTGAGGCAGCTGGTCACATTGCACCCCAGTCAGGAAGCAGGGAGATGAACGAGGGTACTCTTCTCACTTTCTCCTTTTCATTCAGTCCAGGATCCCAGCACGTGAGATGGCGCTGCTCACCTCTAGAGTGGGTCTCCACACATCAGTTAACCCAATATCCAGAGGTGTGTCTCCTAGACTATTCTAGATCCTGTCAAGTCGACCATCAATATGAACCATGACACTTAGGAGATTATTCACAGCACGCAACACCCACAGAGGCTGGATCTACCGGGAAGAGATTAGCATGGCCAGGGCTCACTACACACCTCCCACAACACACTTCCTGCTCAAACTGGGCTGAGCAGATGGAGAGGAGAAAGCAAGCCATCCTGAGTCACTCTCCAACTCCTCTTGCCTAAGGGACCCCTGCCTGGGAGTCTGTAATCTTCCAACCCTGCATAGGGATTCTGAGCACCAACCCACCTGCCTTTGTGGGAGATCTCACATAGGGACCACGGAACTATTGTAAAGACCTTATCACCCGTAAACAGGAACTGCAAAGGCAATCAACAGATTCTGAATTCAGTTGAAAAACAATGCAAGTTTCTCAAGTCTTCCAGCTGGCCTGTATTTCAAGCAGCAACTGACAGGGGCAGCTATTGTATCAGCTCCGGGAAGACAATTTTATCATCAATGCCACTCATTATATTTGTATACCCGATTTGTACCAAAGCATAATTTAAATAATCACTTCAAAGCAATTTGCTAGATAATGATGGAGTCCTACATAATGATGAACCCCCCCCAAAAAAGAAGCAAGCTATTTTGGATTGTGGGAAATTTGCCAAGCTCAGCTGGCAAAGGGTCCTTCAATGCCCTGGACACCTGGCCACATACAGGATCAGTGCTGGGAAGAGAGGAGAGTCACTACTGCCTAGGGTACTGCTGGATATTTTGACTCTTCTTTTTCTTTGGCCAGAGTAGTCCCTAAAGTTCTATTGAGAAAGATATAGTCTTTACCTTTTTCACAACAGTAGCATTTGAGGAATGTTTTTTTCAAATAGTAACGAGAGTGCCTTTTATATCAGAAAAAAATACATCTTTCTTTTCTTTTCTTTTTTAGAGTAATGATAGCAAGTAACCCAGGCTGGTCTCAAACTCACTATGTAGCTGAGGGTGACCTTGGGCTTGTGATGTTCCTGTTTCCACCTCCTGAGTGCTGGGATGACAGGTGTATACCACCATACTCAGTTTATGCAGTGCTGGGGATTGAACCCAGGGCCTTGTGCATGCCATGTAAAGTTCAACCAGCAGAGATAGTTCTTCAGTCCCTACAGAGCTTGCAGAAGACTATGACTTTTTCAGTGGGTAGCTAAGGACAGAGGGGACAGCCAGGCAAGGGATGGTCCTGCTAGTCCATGAAAATGTTCTTAGTCCTTGAACTGTAGGGGACCCAATTACCAAAGAATTCTGTAGTATAGGAGAGGTAGAATTCTTCACCTTTTGTGGAAGTGGGAAACTTTTGTCAGAAACAAAAAAGTCAAAGCAGACTCAGAGTCGAGCAGGGAGCTTAGATGGAGGAGTTGGACAAAAACAAGCCAGTGGAAAGTCAGGGAACTAACAGGCCGGAGCACCCACTGCCCAATCTCAACCGAGACTTCCATGTGAAAGAATAGAGAAACCAGTGGCACAAGACCATCTAATGTGTTAACAGAAGTTAGAATGTATTGGTGTGTGTGTATGTGTGTGTGTGTGTGTGTGTGTGTGTGTGTGCGGCGCGCGCACGCGTGTGTGTGGACTTCTTTCATCAACAGTTTATAGTTTTTGGTGTGTGTACATTTTACCCAGTTGATTAAATGTATGCCTATTTATCTTTTTATATTATTATGGATAATAGGTCTAGTTTCTTACTTTCCTTTGCAGGTACTTCACTGCTGTTGTATAACTGATTTTTGTTGGGGGGGCACAGTGAGGAAAGGAGACAAAAAGATGGAGAATGGAGCTGGGGAGCGGGAATCAACCCATACAAAATACATATGAGAATGCCATGGAGAAATGTGTTACTTTTTAAGATTTTTTTTTATTTAAGTGCTGGAGATGCAGATTGTAGAGTGCTTGGGTAGCATGCACCAGGCCTTGGGTTCCACTCCCAATAACCTCATGAGCCAGGCAAAGTGGTCCATGCCTGTAGTCCTGCCACTTTGGAAGCAGAAATAGGAGAATCAGAAGTTCAGAGTCATCTTCAGCCACATAGTGAGGTTGAGACTAGCCTGGAACACATTAGACACTGTCTTGGAGAAAACAACAGCCTTTAAATTTCTTTATTTTTTGGGGGGGTCAGTGTCTGAGATGGACTCATAGCTCCCCATCTGATGTCATCAGAGGTCACTCCTAAGGCTGTTAGACAATCTACCATGACCTCCAAATAGATTCATTTCCTTGTCTGCAGGTTGATACTGGCTGAGCAGATGTAGGTACAAGAAGCAGGGCGGGCGCCAGTAAGCTGCGGTAGGCTTCCTTACATTGCAGGCTGAGGCAGCTTCCAGAAGGAACAGCAGAAGGCTTCTGAGGAATCGGGCTCCCAAGTTGTTCTGCCAGGTTCTGTGCACACAAGCAAATCGCCACGGTTGTGAGGACACAACGGATAAGACGATAGATTTTATTGGTCCATTCAAAGAACAGAATTACAGAAATTGAAATTAAATTGCTTGTAACGTATCCAGACATTATCTGCACTCATCTCCACAGCCCACTGGCCCCCAATCCTAGAGTATGCCTTTCTGTTTCACTGACATCCACTCACAAGATGAAAGCAAGGTGTTCTACGTACAACCGCAGAATGCAAAGACGTGGTTCTGAGAACATGAAACAGATATAAAGGTATACATTTAGTCCCGACCCTCACCTCCATACATGGCATTTGATCCAAAACGTCTACCAGAGTATTTCAAACAAACCAATGAGGTAATAGGACTAGAGAGATGGAACATTTGGCCAAGTGCTTGCCTTGCAAGCATGAAGACCTCCCTGAGTTCAATACCAGAACACATATAAAACAGTTATAATATCGGTGTTGTGGTACACTCTTGTAACTTTAGCCCCATGGAAGAAGGGGCAAATGGATTATGGAACACAGTCAAATTATTGGGAGTTCTGTGGAGAGATTTTTTTTCTGAGTGCTTATGAGAAAACTCCAGAAACTAAGACAAGAGTCTTATGACCTAACTTATTTCCAAAAACATGGAATTGTTTTTGGCTTATGTTTTTGTGCCCCTTCCAGGTGTAGAAGATAGGAGTGAGTTTTTGTCAGAGTATTCGTTACAGCCGGCCACTGTTATCTGTTGATGTGCCACCACTAAAGGTGTGTGGCCACATGCAGCTCCCTTGTGATTGGACACTTTACTCAGGTGACTCCTCTTCACCCTCAGAGTACAAATCAGTGTTCTGAATAAAGCTGGCCATTGTATGAGACTTTAGTCCACCTCACTTATCAGCCCCCCTCTCCAGTCCCCCAGCCTCTAGAGCGGTAAACAGTGGATCCCTGGGGTTTGCTAGTTTGCTAGCCTAGACTATATGGTGAATCCCAGACCTGTGAGAAACCTTGTCTCAATATTCCAAACTCCTGTTGCCAGTTGAAAGGAGTAAGCTGGCAATAACACACTAAGAAAAGCCAGCTCGGGGCTGGAAGGTGGCTCAGCAGGTAAGTACAATTGCCATCCATCTAGAGGACCCAAGTTGGGTTCCCAACTCCCAGGTCAAGCTGCTATAATTCTAGCTGTAGGAGGACCATTGCCCTCTTCAGGCATACACTCACATGGCATATGAAAATAGGAAAGCCCGCTGGCATTCCAAGTTCCTGAATAGCACTAAACATGATTCAGGCCTCATGGCCAAGTCTCTTTTTGCGTTTACACCCAAACATCATATTACAAGAAAGCCTCCTGCAGCATATTACAGAGACTGTCTGATATCAGATTGTCCATATCAGTGACACTGTCACTGAAGGCCCAACTCCCACCCTGCCCCCGCCACACACAGTGCCTTAAGTCAGTCATTCACATGATGAGGTTAGGGTTCAGCTACTCAATATTGCGCATTCGGACACAATTCATAAATCAAAACTGACAAGTAAGATCTGCATTAATTACTTGTCTCATTGTTGGAACAAAACACATGACAAAGGCAACTTAAGGAAGCAAGGCTTTACTTTGCCTCATAGGCTGCACCGACCTAGACCACATGAGACTTGATTTCGAAAACTACAGTCTGGCAGGGGCCCACGCCTTTAATCCCAGTCCTGGAACGCAGTGGCAGGCTAATCTCTGTGAATTTGAGGCCAATCCAATTTGGTCTACAGAGCAAATTCTAGGACAGCCATGGCTACACACACACACACACACACACACACACACACACACACACACTTTTGGGTCTGGGAAAACAGATCACTAGGGACCATCAAAAGAAGCTGAAGGAAGATAACATGCTGGGAGTAAAGTGTGAGTCCACAGGTAGTGAGAACATTGTACTTATTACCCTTCGGATTCACAGGGCGGGGAGGAGGAAACTCAAACCCAGTGATAGCTTAGGAGGTATAAAGAGCAAAGGGGAGAATGGAAGGGTCAGAGAAGTAGCTCAGTGGTAGAGTGCTTGCCTGGGATGCACAAGGTCTTAGGTTCGACCCCTAGTAACCACAGTAAGAAAGAAGAAAGATCTCCTACTCAGGACCAGGAGGGAGGTGTAGAGATTGGTTGCAGTCCCCAGCCACTTCTTTACCTGGGTGAGACTGTTTGGGTAAAGAGAATTTCCATCTCCGCCACTGTGCTGGTGTCAAAATCATTTCTTCACCGTTTCCTCCTACCATGTCCTATTCTTCCTGTTCAGCATCCCTGGCTTCCACCTTCCACTTCCTTTCCGGATACCTGGCAGGCCTCCCTCCTGGAACTTTGTTCTTCCTGCTTACTGGCTTGGCAGACCTCCCAATCCTTCCTTCAGATGAAATCGGAAACAGATTAGCTTGCCACAAAAGCCACCACGCCGTGTCCAGTCGGGTTCAGAGCTCTTGTTCAGAGGAGGAAGGCCATCCACCAGTCATCTTCATCCTTCAAATCCTCTTCTTACCCTAGGCTACAGTTCAGTCCTCCAGGCCACACGGCTGCCATTTTCATCAGGTCACCTGATTGCAAATGTCCACCATGACATCACTGTCATACACCATGATGTTCTCTTTTACAAGGGGAGTTGGCCATATGACAAAAACTGCTGCTGCTCCTCCAAGCCAGCTGTATCAATTCTGCCCTCATTACAGTGGCCTCGAGCTTTCAAGAGTATATGGTCAGGGAAAGTTAGTTGAAGAGGGGCTGTAGTGGTTTGAACCAGAATGGCTCCTGTAGAGTCATCGATTTGAGTATGGTCCCCTTGGTGGAAGTGTGTGAAAAGGAATGAGAAGTGTAGCCCTGTTGGAGGAAATGTCACTGGAGGTGAACTTTGAGGCTTCCAACGGCCCTTGCCATTCTCAGTTAGCTCTCTCTGCCACAAGCCGGCGTGTGGATCAGGATGTAAGCTCTCAACTTACTGCTTTAGCAGCTGTCTGCCTGCCATGGTGATCATGAATGAACCCCCTGAAACCGAAAACCCTAAAGAAACTCTTCCTTCTGTAAGTTGCCTTGGTTATGGTGTCTTATCACAACAATAGAACAGTAACTATGAGAAGGGCTCTGCCTAAGTGGCTGTGAGGAAGCCATCATCCGTGCTGGGTGCAGACTACCCAGTGTGGCAGCTTTGGGGTCTCCCATGCTCCTGTCAGTAACCCTTGCTTGAAAAATAAGCCCAATAAACCCTCTGGATGAGTGCAATCTTACTTTGGTTGTTACTAAGACATATTGTTGATGTCTCTCCAGGGAATGAATTATTGTAACATCCTCCCATGTGACGTCACATTCTCAAAACTATCATGAGCCTTGACTGTAAAGTGCAGAGACTCAGGGACCTTCTAGATATTCTGATTCATTTGTTTTGCAGTGGAGTGGGGGCAAAGGGATATTGGGGGGTAGCTTAGAATTTGAGATGAGATCTTACTATATAGCCCTGGCTGGCCTGGAACTCATAAGTGATTCACCTGCCTCCCCTTCCCCCATGCTGGGACGAAAGGACTATGCTACCAAGCTGGGTAGGAAATCTTTTAAGAGCTCCCTTGCCAGTTCTTTTCTACCACTCATTTCTGGTCTGTGAAATATTTATAAACTTTGCTCCCAGCTTCTGCTCAACAAAGTTCTCATGCCCCAAATGCCTTCCTTATCCCTTTATGTGAATCTAAATGCTACATTTCGCAAAGACCTGACGCAGCCTGATCTCTCTGCACCCGTGGTGTGTGTGTGTGTGTCTGTGTGTGTGTGTGTGTGTGTGTGTGTGTGTGTGTGTTGGAAACAGGATGCACTGAAACCCCATCTTTTGGTTCAAAGATGAGGAGTTTTAATCCTCACAGCTGGGTGTGGTCTATAGGACTGGTTATGCATATAAAGCACAGAGAGCCATAGTGGGTCAGAGTGGCATGAGGGACCCAGAGGGGTTTTGATCTATAATCCTAGTAAAGATCAGGGGAAATACCTGGTTTATCCCCAGCAGAATGAATCCTGTGGGCTTCTGTGTTCATTGCTTTTGTCATTACCATGACAAAATATCTGACATTGGCTCAGCAGTTAAGAGCACTTAGTGAAACCAGACTCAGATCCTAGTACTCACACTGAATGGCCCACAAATACCTGTAACTCCAGCTCCAAGGGATCCAGTGCCCCCCTGGCATCTGTAAGCAACTCTACTGTGCACATGTACACACATGTGCATGTATACAGTGTGTATACATACTTACACACATGAATTAATTAACTAAATGAAAATAAATATTTTCAAAACAGCTTAGGGAAGAAAGAGTTAGCTTTGACTCACAGTTGGGGAACAGTTCATCATGGCGAGGAAGGCGTGGCAGCTGGAATGAGAGGCAACTGGCTGCATGGCATCCACCACTAAGAGAGGTGAACGCTCAGCCGGCTTGCTCCTTTTCACGCAGACCATGGAATAGTGCTACCCACATTCGGGGTACGCATCTCAACCAGCCCAAGCTAGGAGCATCCTCTCGGACATGCCTAGAGGGTGTAGACAATCCTAAATCCTTTCCAGCTAACAGCCTTAACCACTGCGGCCATGTAATGTTCCCAGGAAACTCTGCAGAAGAACTTTAGCTGGGTCCCTTCCCTACACCCTAAGACTCAGGCACCCACTGAAGAGTACCACTCAATAACCAGAGCTTTAAAAAAGATTAGAACTCTTGTCACGGGCCACTGGGGAATCCTCTATGAGCAGAACATGGATCAGTTTACAATTATTCCATGTGAACAAGTGTCTGCTCCCCAGTAGGTTCTTAACAACATGGAGAGGAATGTGTGTGCCACAACTCTCCCACAGAGTCTTGTCATCCTTCCGGACTCAGGTATCAAGGAGAATGAGTATGCCTTCTTGCACTAAAGAGGCAGCCAGGGAGTAAAAGCAGCAATATTTCCAACGGGCTTGTAGTGATCCTTTTAAGCTGAACTTCAACATCTAAGTAGCAGGTAAGGGACAGGAGGCTGGTGGCTTAGAAGACATTGGGCTACATTTGGCCTTGGAGTGTGAAGTCATTCAATTCATACCCACTGGCTGAAGTCAGCTGCTAACTAAATGAAAACCTGAAATAATCAAAAGGAGTTTCTGCAAGTAAAGCGTTTGGGAATACCCAAGCTTCCTTTCACAGTGGCAACCCTGAAATACAGTTAGAGAGACTGGAGGGAGGCACAGTTGGTAAAGTGCTTGCCTCTCAATAATAAGGACCTGAGTCATGGTGACATGACACGAAGGTCCAGCCTCAGGCCTGGAAATGCAGTGAGAACTTGAAGGACTTAGCCTCAGAAGACATTGCCCATTCCTCCTGGTTGCTGCTTTCCCAGTGTAAATGACCTCCTAATATAGTACCATTCAACCCAGAAAGTTCTGGGAAAGAGAAGAATGGGTAAGGCTAAAGGCACACACCTGTCTCTCTGCAGAATGCTCTGTGAGGAAGAGCCCCACCCCTGCCCATGTGTGTGTGTGTGTGTGTGTGTGTGTGTGTGTGTGTGTGTGCCAGTGCATGTGTGTTTACACATGCTCATGTATGCAGGGTACACGTGTGTATGCAGGTGTACATACATGTATGACCCGAGGACAGCCTCCGTTGTTGTTCCTTGGGATACTATCCACCTTGTTTGCCTTTGTTTGTTTGTTTGTTTGTTTTGAAGACAGAGTCTCTCAGCCGGGTGGTGTTAACACATGCCTTTAATCCCAGTACTTGGGAAGCAGAGACTGGTGAATCTCTGAGTTCAAAGCCAGCCTGGTCTACTGATCGAGTTCCAGGACAGCTAGGGCTAGACATAGAAACTCTATCTTGAACAAGGAAACGAAAGACAGGATCTCTCAAGGGGGCTATGCTGCCTGGCCAGCAAACCCCGAGGACACACAGGTGTCCACCTTACCTGAGCTGGGATTTCAAGCATACACCACCACATCCAGCTTTTTAAAAAGTGAATTCTGGGTCTGAACTCAGTTCCTCGTGTTTGCAGTCACTCAACTGAGCCGTCTCTCCAGCCCAGAAGCCGTTTGCTTTGAATGGAAGATAGTGAGTGTTATGATAATAAGTGTAGAGAACCTTAGCAGATTCCATGGCAGAGACTGGGGACAACACACCAGGCAGACAGAGCTTAGTGAGAAGTTTTATTAGAAAGGGGAGGGAGGGGGAAGGAAAGAGAACAGAGGTAAAGAGACACAGAGAGGACAGAAGAGAAAAGGGAGACAGGAAAAGTCCCATCTGCCTCAGGAAAACAGCGGGAAAGAGACCATAAGTGATGGTGGAATCTTTCTTTCTAAGGGTCATTTGCACCTACGCAACCATGGAAACCTGGGCTGACCAGGGTACTGCCTGAGACATTCTGCCAGATGATGGGCAGGCCAGCATAATGCCTGAATCCTTACAGTGGGTATTAGACCAACCAGTCTTAATATCAGACCATGATGGGGAATGGGGATAGTCACCGGGCTGTCGTAACTCAGTCTGATGACCTGCACTGCATAATTGCTCCTCTGCTTTTGACCCCACGCCTGCATCACCACCTTTCCACTTTCAATCTACCTGCCATGGGTTGGGGCAACAACGTCTTCCTTTGAGACTAGAGGAAATTCTGTTTTCTGAGGAAAGAAATTTCTAAGTTCACAAGATTGCCAGTCACTTCCGTCTCAAGGAAGACCTCAGGAGTATTGGGGGACACACAAGGCTGAGTACCCAGTTCTGACAGAATCTCCCATGAGCACCACCTACTGCCAGTCACACCACTCTGAGCCACAGTGATGCTGGCTCTGACATTAAGCTTTCCTTCACTTTCTTTGCATGTTTTCTCATGTTCCAACTTTCACCCCTATGAAGTTGAAATCTACAGTCTTCGTTCCATAATCAAGTGCTATCTTTGCAGGAATTCTTGAGCCATCTGTTGCTACCTGGGGAATCTGTCCATTCTGGAGTAGTGACTGGTTTCTTGTCCTTTTTTAACCAGAAACTTGAAATCTGCCCTGCGAACGTGGTACTTAGGCATGAGAACTGGACCAGCGTCCACAGGACAGACAATCTGTTGGGTAGACTGAGAAGGCTGTGACCATATTCAACCTTTGCGGTCACAGTTAGAGCTGGGAGGTCTGCAGACAATTGATTCTTTTCTTCCCTTTTTGCTGTTCTTGTGTTTGTGTTTGTGTGACTCTGCCCAGGCTGGTCTTGAATTCCCTATGTAGTCAAAGATGATCTTGAACTTCTGATCCTCTTGCCTCCCACCTCCTGAGTGCTGGGTTTCCAGGGATGCACCACCACACTGGGTCTATACAGCGCTGGGGATTGAACCCAGAGCTTCTTGAATGCTAAGCAGGCCATCTATCGTTTGAGCTACATCCCTAGCCCTTATTTTTCAGATGAGGAAGCAAACGCCCAGAGAAGGGAAGTGACTTGCTTAGAGCTACACAGCTTGTAAATAGAACAACAAGATAAACCATGATCTCATTCTTTTTTTTTTTCCATTACATCATCACATTATCTTGGGGGAAAAAAGATGGGAAATTTTTCACCAACTTCCAAGGTGCCTAAAATTTGAGTCTTCTCACCCTCTCTCAGGTGAAGCCACTCTGACCTGTGTATACAAGCACCAGATACTGCCGCTTCAGGAGCCTCAGTATGATCCTCGAGAAAAAGTTAATGACGGGGGTGGAGAGATGTCTCAATAAATATGAGCATTCATTACCCAACCATGATGACCTGAGTCTGAATTCCCAGCACCTTCATTACAATAAAATAAAGTAACGCCAGGCATGGTCCTGTGTGCCTGTAACTCCTGAATTTAGGGGCAGAGAATGGTGGACCCCGGGAGCATCCTGGCCAGCCAGCCTAGCCCAATGTCAGGCTGCAGGTTCAATCAGAATAAGATGGAAAGAGACAGAGCAGGACGTCTGACACTGTCCTCTGTCCTCTGCAACATGAGTATACTGGCATGCCATCCATAACACACACACACACACACACACACACACACACACACACACACACACACACATCTCAGCAAGAAGAAGAGAAAAGCTGATATAGAAGCTCAAGAAGGGTAGTAACTGAGAACCTGAGTCCTGGGTGTCTGCTGGAAACAAGCTGTAAGCAAGAGCTTTTACAAATGGTTATTTAAAAACCACTCAGAAAGGCTGGCATAGTGGCACACACCTTTAATCCCAGCACTTAGGAGGCATAGGCAGATGGATCTCTGGGAGTTCAAGGCCAGCCTGGTCCACAGAGTGAGTTCCAAGATAGCCAGAGCTACACAGTGAGACCCTGTCTCAAAAGTAAAAAAAAAAAAAGAAAAGAAAAGAAAAAATTCAGACAGAAAGAGAGACAGAGAATGTGTGTGTTTGAGTGTATGAATGTGCATGTGTACACACATGCATGTGTAGTATAGGGAGGGTGAAATTTTCCACCTTGATCATATCAGGGCCAAGTTCACCCTCTGAAGTCAAATCACATTCTGTTTCATCACCTTGAGCAAGTTCCTTAACTTATTTGAAGGTCAGTTTCCTCTTCTGTGAAATAAGTTCATTATCTTAGTATGTTGCTTTGAAATTAATTTGATAGTCCACTGAAAACATTGGCTCAGCAGCTGGTCCATGGCAAACCCTCAAGTGGTCTTGGGTTGTTATTAACATCATGAAACCTTTGGGATTTGATCTTTTTCACCAGGAACCTAAGAACACTTACTTAGGGGTCAAAGTCACATACAAAACTGGTTCCCCTAGTTTGGCTTGGTAAGAACCCCCAGGGAGTCATACAAAATGAAAATAAAGAGTAGGGAGATGGCTCAGTGGGTAATAGCACTTACTTCATGGGCATGAGGACCCAAGTGTGAGTCACTAGCACCTACAAGTATCTTGCATGTAACCCCAGCAGGGGGAGAGGGTGGAGACAGGAGGATTGCTAAAACATGCTGGTTGACAGCCTAGGTGTAGCTGAGTGAGAGACTCTTTTAAGAATGAGACAGTGATGGAGCAGGACACCCAGTGGCCTCCATGTGCACACAGATGCATACACATATGCAAAGGCAAACTCAAACGCCAGAAGAAAGTGAAGAGGCATGAATCTCACTTCTAAGATTCTGCATCAGTTGGTTGGTGGTACACCAGGGATTCTTCTCCCATCCTATAAAGCTCACATGGGACCCTATGTGCACTAAAACCCTGGAATCACTGAGCTGTAGTATTAAAACTGTAGTCAGGGACCAGGTAAGACAAGAACTTTGAACCAGTTAAGTACACACTATGGCAGCATCGCCCTTCTGCTACTAACTTGACATCATACTAAATGAGTAGCAGCTGCAGATCCACTCACTCCAGTCCAACTGCAGCATCTCCCTGCACCCTCCCGCAACAGGAGCTCAGGCCTTCACACCCAAAAAACATCTAAGCCTCACCTTGGCATCTACTGTGGAGTTTTTATTTCTCTAAAACTTTTACCATTTTTCTCCTCATAAAAAGGGAACTTGGGTGGTTGGGAAGATGGCTCAGTGGGTAGAGTGCTTGCTGCTAAAGCATGAGGACCACAGTTCAATCCCCCAGAACCCAGTTACAAACAGCCAGGCACCGCAGCCCACATTTACAGTCCCACCATTGGGGAGGTAGAGACAAGAGGACCTCAGCGCTCACTAGACAGCCAGCCGAAACCAGTTGGCAATCTGAAAGTTTAGTGACAGACCCTGTCTCAAAAACATAAACCATAAATCAAAGAGTGAAGAGGACAGCTGATATCAATGTCTAGCTTCTTCACCACATGTACACATGTGTACACACACACACACACACACACACACACACACACACACGGGAATCTAGAAGATGGTGGTGTGATCCTGCTTATTACAAAACAGAGCTAGTGGTCCCAAGAATTAAAGAAACTGCCATTTTATTATCAAGTTAAGATGATGACTTCTCATTTGTGTCTATAAATATTTTTTTTCTGTCTAGGCCCTGAGCTTGGCTGTGTGTTAAGGGACACAAAGAATCTGAGGAAGTTACTTTGGTGCTGAGACAGTGGAGTCTGACACGTGATCTCCAGTTCTAGGAGGCTTCACAGAAGTACTAGGAAACAGGGTGCCTTGGAAGGTCCCCATGAGTCACTGGCTTGGCTCCTGTCTTTCTGTTAGCCTGGCCTTAAAGATCCCAGGGTTCTATTGCCAGGCCCTTGTAGCACAGACCCTGGTTTAGGGAAGTAAAGCCTGGGAAAGCAGTGGTACTGGGCACAGTTTACCCTACTTCAACAGAATTTTGCCCTGAGAGGCTGGCTTCCTCTTCTCTGCTGGTTGATCCTGGCAAGTCCCCTTACACGACAGCCTTTCCAAAGAGGAACAACAGAGTGCTGGTTCCAGTCTCAACCTCCTCTGTCTTCCCTGAGTCCCCCAACAAAGCTGGCCTGGGGCCCTGATTCTCACCACTCCAAGATCCACTGTGGTGGGAATCTCAAGGCTGGGGTTGCAGAAGTGGCACCCACAACTGAAAGTCACATGGAGACTTGTTTTTCTTGCAAAGTGAGCAATCACTTCTCCTAAGTCCCACTAGTGGAGAATCCAGTGCAGAGATATCTCAACTAGCTCAGGTCTGTATACAAATGACACAGAAGAAATACTGGAACCAAAGGTCGAACAGATGTTCCCAAGGGCCCTGCTGAAAGTGCATCTCTGCACATCTCTGGGAAGCATCAGTCATCCCAGACCAAAATGTGTCTAAACAGGACATGAGGATAGGAAGGGGATATGTTGGGAGGTATCTAGAGGAAATGAGGAGGAAATTGGAAGTTATAGATGGAAAACAGGTATGAAATTGTCAAAGAGTAAAAAGATTAAAGTGGGTCTGAGAAATCATTTCCTTGTATTTAAAATTTTTAAATATTAGATGACTCAGTCAAACCAACAGAGAAAAATAATGTGCTACATTTATGTGTATTTGTGTATGCATGTTCATACATGTACATTTAAGAGGAAGGGTTTACATGTCAATGACAGAATTTCTTCCTCAGTCACTCTCTACCTTTTGATACAAGACCTGTCACTGAACCTGGAACTCACCAATCGGCTAGATGGCTAGTCAGTGAGCTCCCAGGAGCCTCCTGTCCCCACCCTTGGTGCTAGGATTACAGGTGTGTGCTGCCATGCCTGCCTTTTCTGTGGGTGCCAGGAATCTGAGCTCAGATCCTCACGGTTGCACAGTAAGCTCCATACACACCAAGACAGGTGTCTTACAGCCCCAAATCATTTTCTTACATTTAAATTTTTGTAAGTATGACATAGTTCAATCATAACAACAGAAAATAGTATATTTCTGTAAATCTATCACCAAGATTTTGCCAAGCTGGCCTCTCTCTCTCTCTCTCTCTCTCTCTCTCTCTCTCTCTCTCTCTCCCTCAGCCTCTTTCTTTACCCCTTCCTCCATACTCCCTTTCAAAGAAATAAAAACGTCCACATACAAGTAAATTTTCATTTCTTTTTTAAAAAGTGTGTGTGTGTATGTGTGTGTGTGTAAGTCAGAGGACAGTTCTAGGGAGTCAGTTGTCTCCTGCCACCTTATGGGATCTGGGATTGAACTCAGGTCATCAAGCCTGCATACTAGCACCTCCATTGGAAGTATAAATTTACTTTTCCACTGGTACAAAAACAAAGAAAAAATCTCCCATATTAATGAGACATCATGTGATGTTTCAGTGTAGGTATGCATGCTGACATTTACGCCAGGTTAAGCATAGCTATTTCCCCAAACATTTATCATTTCTTTATAGTAAAATTGAGAATATATCCATCTACATTTTGAAATATATAGAATACTACTGTTGCTTGTAGTCACTGACCTGGGTGAGAGCTTGCAGAATTTCTTGCTTCCTTCTAACTGTAACTCAGCACCATGGGCTGCTCTTTCTCCCGTCTGGTTTCCCACCAATACTGCATGGTCTACGCCTCCTTCTTCTTCCTCAGAGGTTACCATTCAATTCGTCATTTTCATATATGGTTTTTATTTTTTTTAGTAAATATGAACCTACTGATAAAAAACATAAATTATACCTGTATATATTATACACGTAAGTGTTCTCCACAGATACCCTTTTACATCTTGCTTTTATAATTTGACTTCATTTAAAATCTACACAGCTGTATAGAAAGTTGGTCCGGCACATTTTTATTGTTAACTTCTGCATAGGATAATATTCAGTTCCATTACCATATCCCATGAACCACAACCCCGGGCTGCACAATCAGCATTCTTCCATGCTTGTGCGTATTTGTATGTGTACATATGTACATATGTGGATGGTGCATATGCATACACAAGGGAAAATCTGTATGTATATATAATATAGTCTCCAGGCTAAATAACCAGGGGTAGAATTGCTGTCGCACTGTAGGAATGCATCTTCTATTTTGGTAGATATTCCAAATTATTCTCCACAGGGACTGTTCTAATTTACATTCCCACCAAAGTGGCCTTTGATGCCCACAGATCACCAGCCCTGCTGTCATCAGACTTAATTAATTTTTACTGATCTGGTAGACATGAATGGTACTTCAAGATTTCAATTTGCATTCATTCCTGAATCTTTGGGAACTGGTTATAATTTTTTTTCAAGAAAAAAAAGTCTACCTCCTCCTCATCTCTCACACTCCATGGGGACAGGGAACACAGAGGTTGGCCATCAGCCCTGATGATCAGGGTCCTGAGACCCAAGGATAAGAGCAGGAATATTTTCATCTCGGTGGCAAGCATAATAAATCATCAAGAACTGAAGGCTGAGTTTCAAAAAGAAGCCAAACATGTTTCTGACAACACACGACCAAACCAGCTCCAGAAGAGCAGGGATAGAGTCAAACTCTGGGTCCAGCAGACAAATAAGGGGGAAATTATTAATTAATTAAAACATCAGAGCCACTGAGAAAAGATCTGATTTCCTGTCGTAGAGCAAAGGCAGTTGCTTGCAGCTGGCAGCCGGAGATGAAGCGAGACTGAGGTTGGAGCAGGTAGGCAAGGTCTCAGAAACCCAGCCTGCAGCCCTCATCCTCTGGGCCACCATCTCTTCTCCAGGGGGTCTGCCATCCTCTGACGTACCCCTCTCCCCCATGTGGACTCTGCCGGTTAGCCTGGATAACTCTGCACATATCCAAAAGAACCCTCATGTGATCAGGCTGTAAAATATGGGCCACACTGGCACCCAGAAGTTTGAAGTTTTCTTTTCTTTGGAGCAAATAGCAATGCATATCTGGGAAACAGTGACTTCTTTGGGGCAGAGCATTTCTCCTTCTGGAGGCCTTTTTTCAAAGTTTATTTGGGAAACATTTAACAGCCCTTCCCATGGCACTGCCTCTCTGAGAAGTTAAACAAACTCTGACTGATGGAGTGACTTCAAGACATGTGCACTGAAATACACCCCCCATATGAAAAGCATTCTGGGAATAGCTCATTTCCTTGGGGGCACTGGAGGGTGTGGGAATCTTGAATGTCTCCAAGCTCTTGTACCAGGCAAACTCTCACAAGAAGAATCATCTGTCAGTGTGTGTGACAGATACAGTTCTTCCTAATGGGACAGGAAACCACTCTAACCTCAATGGGCCCTTAGTTTCAGAGACAACTTTCCCTTCAGCTCACTTTGCCTCAATTATGGTAGGATGTAAAGGGCAGTGACCAGAGTCTCCAGAGAGATGAACATAGAAACATGCTGAAGAGGTAGAGGGAGGTGGCCCAGTCAGCAAAGTCCCTTCTACAAAAGCAATGGGAACTTGAGTTTGATACACAGGATCCACATAAAAAGCCAGGCATGATGTTATGTATGTGTAACCCCGGTGCTGGAGAGGCAGAGAGGTCTGCTCAACCAACCTGGTATTGGTGAGCTTCAGGACAATGGGAGACCCTGTCTCAGAAAATAAAAGTTGGGCATGATTGCTCATGCACATAACCCCAGTACTGGGGGTCAGAGACAGGGGGATCCTGAGAGCTTGCTAGTCAGCCAGCCCAACCAAACAGTGAGTCTCTGGACAGTGAGAGACCCTGTCTCAAAGCAATAAGATAGAGTGTGTAAAAGAAGATTCCTTCCTCTGGCCTCTACATATGTGCACACAGGTATACACAGGTACACACTGGGCATACACTACACATGCACAGAACACACAAAAATTTGAAGTTATAGAAAAGGTAGACATTGCCAAGGTGAACAGCATCTAAAGAACACCACACAAGGTTGACCTTTGGCCTTCACACATATGTACAGCAGCCTCATAAACATACATACAGAAATAGATGGATGGGTGGAAAGGTGACAGATAGATGGTAGGTAGATAGGTAGAGAGAAAAGAGAGATGATAGATAGACAGACAGACAGACAGACAGACAGACAGACAGATAGATAGATAGTTGGTAGATTTTTTTAAATCGTATCATAGTGCACAACGGTATCCTGGGAGCTAAGAATCCAGGAACCTAAGGGCCCATTTTCCTTATCTGACATTATGCAAACATAAAATGAGTTGAAGTACTGTATCCAAAATAGACAATATTTACTAAAACCCTAGAAACTTAGACAATAATCTGGAATTATTCTGTATACCCAAGCCTGGGAAAAGTGAATTCTCACTGTTTTGACCTTTGTAAATTATAACCAACATGTTCCCCTCGTTCCCCACACCCCCTGTGTGATGTATGTGTGTAGGTATACTTGTTGGTGGGCGGGGTGTTCATGCACATGTGTGCATGGGTATGTAGGCCACAGAGAAATCTCAATCCATTCTTTTACCATGTACATTGTTTTTATAAACAAGGTCTTTCACTGACCCAAAACTCACCAAATAGTCTAGACTAGCTGGCCAAGGAGCCTCAGAGATTCTCCTGTCTCTGCCTCCCCAACTTGGGATTATCATGCCCATCATTTTACAGGTCCTCATGCTTGTAAGCCAAATACTTTATCAACTGAGCCCAGTTACTTACTGTGTTACTAAGGTTATGCATGACAGGAATTGGCCAGTTCTAATTCTTCATGGCCCTGAGATCTATCACAGAACACTTCTACCTTTGAAATGCATTTTAGAGTCCATTTTTTCATGCATTTGCCACATACAATCACTTATACACAATGATATCATGTTTATAGGATATCAAGTATATCCTCTGAGATATCCCAACGCACAAAATATCCCTTTTTGGGGGGGATGGGGTTTCATGTAATCCAGACTGGCCTTTAACTTGCTCTACGTGGCTGAACATGACCTTGAACTCACCTCTTCATTCTTGGTATATTGATTATTAGAAGTTGTAATTACATTTATCATTATGGGGATGGTTGGTTTTGATTGTAAACTTGACACAACCTAGAGTCATCTGGGAAGATAGTTTTAGTTGAAGAATTGTCTAAACCAGGTTGTCCTGTAGGCATGTTTGTGAGGAATTATCTTGATTGCCTTAATTGGTATGGGAAAACCCAATCCACAATGGGTGGCATCATTCCCTGGGTTTGGGGTCCCAGACTGTATAAGAGAAGAAAAAGCTAGCTGGGCATGAGTGAGCAAATGGCACGCATTCATTTAGTCTCTTTTTCTCTTGAACATGGATGAGATGCGACCAGATGCCCGAGTTCCTCCTTTAACTTCACCACAGTAATGGACTGTAGTCTGAGATTTTATCCCAAAGAAACCTCCCCCCTCCCTCTTTTTTTGGCCAGGATATTTTATCACAGCAACATAAATGAAACTAAAACAGATATATGCGACTCACAAATCATGACAGAGGGTTCCAACACAGGAACTTCAATGAACAGACTCCAGAGACAATGTAGCCAGGCTGAAGAAGGACAAGAATAACAAGGCACCTAAGGTACCTGTGGGAAGCTGCAGCCACACCTAAGGGAAGGAACCTTGTCACTGAAGCTCAACCTGGAGGCTCGGGCTGTCCAGTGACAACTGCAGAAATGGAAAGACGTGGTGATTGGTAGGCACTCAGGGCAAGAAAACACTCCAGCTTCGGGGCTCATGAAACCCCACTCCTCCTAGGGAATCTATGGGCAATTAAGAGTAGCTGGGTCTCATGGGGCCCTACCCCCTTCCAAACTGGTAAGTTGCCCATGTTCCTGTCAATAGCTCTTCATACATGCTCCTGCAATTCCTCACCTACGATCTTGTAAGTAACCCTAATTACTCACTAGTGCACACACACACCTGGAAAGAAGACTTATTGGGGTTTGGTGAGCATGGGAGGGGACAAAGAAGACAACCCAGGGTGAATATAATCCAAAAATATTATATACATATATGAAAATATCATAACAAAGGTCATTATGTGTACAATTAATATGTACTAATTAAAACCAAAAACAAAATACTTTTTTCTTGTTTTTTTTTTTTGAGACAGGGTTTCTCTGTGTAACTTTGGAGCCTATCCTAGAACACACTCTATAGGCCAGGCTGGCCTCGAACTCACAGAGCTCAGCCTGCCTTTGCCTTTCAAGTGCTGGGATTAAAGGCATGCACCACCACTGCCCAGCCAAAAGTAACTTTAAAAAAATCCTCCAACCTCTTCCTCCTAGCTTGGGTCTCTTGTCTGAATTTGTTAAACCTTTGGCTGGGGAGCCTGGGGTGCAATCCTTGGAGCCAGCCTCCTCCTGGGCACTGAGCAGGATGGTGAAGAGAGTGGGTGGGGATATGGAGGGCACTGAGATGCCAGCTGAAGATCTCGGAGGCTCTCCCTTCATCCCAGCGCCTCCCACTTGAATGACTGCTTCCTGCCTCAAGACACAACACAACCCTCTCTCGGGCACTTCCTCAAACATTTCATAAACCCTCCTGATCCGGGGTGAGTTTCCACATTTCTTAGCAGAGAGGCCAGTTCAGAGTCACTAGACCCCAGAGTCAGCTGAGCAGGAGGCTCTGTCATATTTTGAATGAGGCCATAGAGCCAATTATAAGGGTGAGGACCTACACCAGGCACCAGCCGCAAATTGCCTCCAGACTAACTCACTGCTTAGACTTTCAGTTGCTCGGTTGCTGTAGATAAAACTGTTGCAAGCCAGATCCAGGACAGAAGATGCAGAACAGAAGACTGTCCCTCAGTGGTCAGAACAGAGACCAGCTCTTGGCTCTGAGAAGGCATTCCCAGGCATTATCTTAAAGGCCTTGGGTTTGGCTGGCAGTCCCCCTCTTAGATGGGGGAAGGAAGAGGCTGGAGTACTACCCCCTTACTATTGGGGCAGTCTAGGAGGTTTTCACGTCCAGTCAGGGCTCCTCCTCCTCTCCCAGATCCCCCAGAAAACATTCCCTCTGCCTGCCCCTTGATCACAGTTCCCCCTGGGCACTTCTCTGTCCCAGTGACAGTTAATCTTGACTGTCAGTTTGATTGGATCTGAAATCAACTAAGAAACACTCTTCTGGTCTATGAGGGTGTCCAGGAAAGATTAAATGAAGAGAAGAGAGCCTCCTCAGAGTAGGCAGAAGGGTTAGACCAGAGACAATAAGGGGAGGGGGGAGGAGGATGATCAAAATACACTAGATATTATGTGTGAAAATGTCACAGTGAAACCCATCATTATATATAATTAATGTACATGAACAAAAAACATTTTAAAAGGAATAAGTGTCGAAGAGTACACCTTTAATGGTTCTAAATTGTCACTGTCTTACTTAGAGGGTTCTCCTGCTTTCTCTAGGGTCCTGATTTCACCCCCACGGAATCGGAGCCTAAGAATCCTTCCATTGTTCCCCTCCTTAACTAATGGTGTTCACTTAGTTCACTCATCTGGGATCTATAAGTTCCACAGGCTCTGTTCCCAGCCTGGGGAGGGAAGACAACCTTCTGAGTGAGGTCAGGGATTCTGGGTTCAGGTGTCCTTCCCTATGATGTCATACTGTACATATATGCACACAAGCATAAATGCAGAGAGGACAGGGAGAGAGAGACCACATCCCAGACAAGCTCACTCCCACTTATGACTCATATTTCTCCAGAGAATATTAATTGATCCCTGGAGAGTGGTGCAGGGGATGAAATGGCAGGGAGAACAAATAGGGGGTTGAGGTGACAATCCTTTTGTGAAAATAATAGTCGTTAAGGACCAGGGAAGCTGCTGCCTGACTAGGCTGGAATTTAGTAGACATTTCTTCTAAGGAAATTGGTAGGTTGGTGCCCAATTTTGTAAAGATTTCCGGTTAGTTCAGTTCCGGCGCAGCCCTGGGATGAACACGACTGTACTTCCATCTGAAACAATGATGCAGAGTTCCAGTTGGAGATTTCCAATAAGGCACAGCCAGCCTGTCATCACAGGGACAGATCCAGGAGGTAGTTCTCAGACTCACATCCAAGACAGTGACACGCCCAGGACCTTAATCATACGCCCATTTAATGGTGTCCAAACAACCTTGCATGGCTGACGGATATGACATTGATAACAAATGATGCTAAATGACTTGAGGAAGCGCTTGCCACATGCCCTCAGGCTACCTGCCAAATAGCCTGGACAGAGCAGCGCCCAAGAGTGTGAACATCCTTGCAAGTTGTAGTGGCTGATAGTTAGGAGTATTGAGAGGCAGGGGCAAGGATGGATGGCCCCAAAGGCATTTCAGCCTGATTCAGTTTGCAGTGTGTGTGTGGGGGGGGGGAAGGTGTGGAGGAGTCGAGGGGATGTGGGGGTGTAAGTGGGAGGATGAGTATGTGGGTATGAGTGTGTGGGGTGTGAATGTGTGGGGTGTGAGTGTGTGGGGTGTGAGTGTGTGGGGTGTGAGTGTGGATGTGGGGTAGTGAGTGTGTGTGAGTGTGTATATCTATGTGTATGTGAGTGTGTATGAGTGTGTGAGTGTGGGGGGTGAGTGTGTGTGAGTGTGTATGAGTGTGTGAGTGTGTGTGTAGACACATATGCACATGTGGAAGACAAAGGATAACCATAGCTGTCATTCCTCAGGCTCCATGAAACTTTATTTTTGAGACAGGGTCTCTCATAAGACCTGGAATTCATCAGGTTGCCTAGATTGGCTGACTAGCAAACCTCAGGGATTTGCCTAACTCTGCCTCCCCCAGCACTGGGATTATAAATACATACTGCCACTGGGCGGTAGTGGCACATGCATTTAATCCCAGCACTCGGGAGGCAGAGGAAGGCGGATCTCTGTGAGTTCTAGGCCAGGCTGGACCGACAGCCTCCAAAACAATACAGAGAAACCCTGTCTTGTAAAACCAAAAAATAAATAAATACATACATACATACTGCTATGCCCACCTTTTTTTTTTCCACTGTGGGTTCTAGGGTTCAAAATCAGCCTCTCATGATTCCAAAGTAAGCACTTTACAAACTGAGTCACCTCCCAGGCCGCCATCTGACTTATTTATTTATTTATTTTGAGATAGATCTTACTATGTAGCTCTGGCTGTCCTAGAACTCACTATGTAGACTAGGCTGGCCTTGAACTCACAGAGATCTTCCGGGCTCTGTCTCCCGAGTGCTGAATTAAGGGTGTGTGCCACTACACATGACTTTCCATTTCTCTTGCAAAACTTTCATCAGATGAGCTAAAGATGTAGCTCACTTAGAGCGTGGGCACAGCATGAGGAAGAGGAAGCTGTCGGTTAGGTCCCCAGCCCCACCTGAACTTATTGTGGTAGTACACAATATGGGTTAACTTAAAATGTAAGGCACATACATTTTATGTATGTTTGTATGTATATATATATATATATGCAGACGAACACACATAAAATAAAATTAATCTCTTTACAATGTTCCGATAGACAAACTGATAAGGTAAGGAAGGAAAACGAAGAGAAGACGAGAGAGGGAGTGGACCCCAGTACACAGGGCAATGTTAGCCACTCAGAGTGAGTCAGGAAATGAGTGGGTAGTAGATACAGATGTTTGAACTGGGAAGTTCTCACCCACAGAAATCCACAGTCCACCTTTGTAGGGTCCCTCCATATGTCACAGCTGTCTGTTATATAACAAATGCTAGCAGCAATCAAATGTTAAGAGAAAAAACTCATTTTGGGAGTTTCAATCCCTGATCTATTGCCTTTGGGCCTGTGGCAACACACTGAGGCAGAGGCTTGCAGCAGGGCAAAACCGCTAAGCCTCATGGCTGGGAAATAAGAGAGAGGAGGGGTGGGTCCCACTGTGTCTCCAGGGCATACCACTAACCTAAAATCCTACGAAGCCCCACCTCTTAAAGCTTCTACCTCCCAGTATAGCCAGCCTAGGGAACCATCCATTACTATGCATATCAAATGAGCTTGGGCTACATTTAAGATCCACACAGTGGCATCAAATCCACATAGCTCCTAAGCCTGTACTTCCAGGCCCTGAAATACGACTGGATCATACTGAAGTGTGGCAAAGACAGCAACACACTCAAAATTTTTACTATAATATTATACATATATTAGGTATATTGTAATGCATGCATATATATGTATATAAGTATATGTACATATATACATATATTGCATGGGTATATATGCATATACATATATTGTTACATATACAATCTCAATAATGTTCTAGCAATTATATACAGAAATTATAGTTTAGATATATCAGTTACATTATTAAAACTACTTCTATCTATTTGTATTTTATCAATATGACACACACAAATTTTTATAAGTTAGGTATGCGGTTAACATTCTCATCACCCATACTAAGGTTTGATTTGGTTTGGCTTGGTTTGATAGCCCAGGCTAGCCTCAAACTCACTATGTAGTTGAGAATGATCTTGAACCTCTGATCCTCCTGCCTCCCTCTCCTGAGTGCTAGGTATGTACCACTATACCTGGCTTACGTGGTGCTGGGGATGGAACACAGAGCTTCAGGGATGCTAGTAACCACTCTACCAGCTAAGTTACATCCCCAGTCCGTTATATTAATATTTAATCTATTCTTCCTTTCATTCAGCTTTTTTACTTAAGTAAACTGAACCTTATGCCAGGCAATAACAATCATGAAATCATACATATGACGTGACAGCTAAGTACCGGAATAGATATGTAAAAGAATTTAGCCATACAGCATCTAAATTCAGCTTGTGCTTGGCCAGCAGTATACAAAAAAACTGTGTTTTGGAAACCATGAATGTGGTCTAAACTGGTCTAAACTATATGACACAAAGAAAGGAGAAAATGACCCAAAGCCAAAGTGGCTAGGGCTGTGCCTTACTCTGAGAGTGGGGTGGAGCTGGACTACCAGTACCTGGCTGTGGGAACAGCCCACACACAAACAAGCTCCAACGTCACTCACTGGCCAGGACCGGAGATTGCATGAGTCTCTACCCAGAGGGCGTGGTGTTCGGGTTTCCATTCTGCTTTGACATTTCACAAGGTCAGTGCCTTCCTTAAGGGCCAGGAGGAAGTGGAACTTGTGCCTTTGAGTAACTGTGGGCCTGGTGCTGCAGGAGGTACCTCAGAACACCCTGGAAGATGGGGTGGGCTGTCACTGGATGCCACCTGAATGCCTCCTCCATTCAGCCTTACCACTCCTCCCAGCATTCAGATCCCTCAGTCCCACATACATTCTTAGCCTTGCTATTTCACATGGCTTTTCAGCTAATGTGAGCAGCTCTTCACCCAGTCCCGGGCTTCCCACAACCCCAGGGGAGATACCTCCTGCCTGAGGAGAGCCAAAGAAAACCTAGCAAACTGACCTCCTGGGCCCCGTGAGGACAGCTGGGTCACTATGACTAAAGGCTGATAGAGACCAAGCTTCCCCTCCTTACACAGGCCCTGGTATGTTTCTGCTTTTTTGTTTCGTTTTGTGCTTTTTATTTTTTGGTTTGGGGGGAGGGATATTTGGGGTTGTTTTGTTTTGTTTCCGGATCTTAAATACCTCATGATAGCCTCAAATCACGATGCAGCTGAGGACGATCCTGAATTTTCCATTCTGCCTCCCATCTCTTGAAGGCTGGGGTTATAGGCTTAGACCACCACATCTAGCACAGTCCCTGGAAGGTCATGAAGCAATATGTGTAACACCAAATGCTCCTGGGTTTGGGGAGGAACCTCTTTAAGTGAGGAAAAAAAAAACAAACCAGGAAGAATCCTCTGGGTCCCACGCCTATACAAATGCCAACAGGAGTGAATAGTCAGTCATGGCTGATGGGATGATTTCTAGGTGGTCCATCCTGCCCTGACATCTTGAGCCACCCCAAGAGACAGAATCAGAGACATTAAGTAACTACGTAAGAGCAGGACTGCACAGTTCTAGGTTGCATTAATAGTCTATCCAGAACCTGTCCCATGTATTGTCACCTTCCATATCCCCAGTAAAGGATGACAGGAAGGGAGAGAGGCTACTAGGAGGGTACAGGGGTGAAACAGATTTAATGCAGTGCCCACATCCCCCATAATGAACACAAAGGGGTGGGGTGGACCCACACAATGGCAGCTGGCCCAGTGGCTTCTTCTCATTTGTCCCTCTTATCACCACAGTCCCACACTCAGCAGAGTCCCCTCAAGGTCATCTGCTGCACGCCTATCCCCAGGGTTCTGTGGCAGGCTTTCAGGGCCTGTACAGTTGACAGCTTGAATCTGACAAGATCAGAGCTGAAAACAGTACCTCATAACTGAGTCTCAGACAAACGCCCGTGGCCATCCCAGAGGACCCTTTGATGGATGGGCCTCTCTCTGAGTGTCTCAGGGGACAGCTAGAGAGAGCTGAGGTCTGCAGAGCCCCACCATGTCTGACAGGAGGTCAGCCACTGTTTTAATAATCGCCCAGTGCCAGCCACCTCTCCCTCCTCAGAAGCCCACCCAAGGCCTATGTCTGTTTAGGGATGAATCCGCACTTGATAGAGGGCAACACATACTCTGGGCCAGTTCTCCTCCATTCTAGCACAACTCAACTTCTAGTCACATTCCTCTTCACAGACTTGAAGCTGAGCACTGAGAGATCTCTCAGCCTAACATGGTGTTCCCTGCCTGCCTTCTTCACAGATCTACACACCACATCGTGAGACAAAAAGCTGACAGCCACGGGACACGCTGAAGAGAATCAGAGAAAAGAGAAAGAAAGGAATATAAGAAGGGAAAAATGTATATATGGATGTATGGATGGATGGATACATGCGTGGGTGCATGGATGGAGGAAGGCAGGGAAGGAGGGAGGAAAGGATGAACAAACAGGTACATGGATGGATGGATGGATTGATGGATTGATGGATGGATGGATAGATGGATTCAACAAATATTTATTGACTACCTACTAGGTCCCAAGTCCATCTGTAAGCACTGGGACACAACAGTGAGAAAAACAGATGTGACCCTGTCCTCTGGGAGCTGACTTTCTGGGACAATTTTATGCACAGGACTCTTTGAAGGGACATGCTTGCAGGGTACTCAGAGGACAGTAAGACCAATTCAAGGGGGATAGGACAGAGCAATGCATCCCTCTCAGGCCTCTTCCTTGACCCCTGCCAAGAGATTTTTGCTGCACTGTGAATCTGTAGACTAGAGGGTCTTTAAACTGACTGTTCCTCAGAACCTCATGGAGAACATCTTAAATAAGTGAGTTCCTGCAACTACTGGAGATTCTGCCTCCAGGTCGGGGTTGGGGGATGGAGAGGGAGAGATAGGGATTGTGGGTGTGCATACGGAGGTGGCCAGAGATCAACTCCAGATGTCATTCTTTAGCTGCTGTCCACCTTGTCTTTGGGGGACTAGCCTGGAATTTACCAAGTAAGCTAGGCTGGCCTTACAGGGTGCCCCAGAATTCCATCTGTCTTCTGCCTTCCCGACACTGAGCTCACAAGTGCATACCACCCTGCCAGCCTTCCTTCCTTCTTTCCTCCCTTCCTTCCTTTCTTCTCTTCTTTCTTTCATTCTTTCATGATTGAGTAACACTTTTTTATACAATATATTTTGTTTCCCTTCCCTCAATTCCTCCCGGATCCTCCCTACCCATCCAACTTTATGTTCTTTCTTTCTCTGTCTCTTCAAACAAAAACAAAACGAAATGCAGGAAACATATACACAAAAAAAATGGAAATCAAAATAACCAATAAAAACCAGTAGAACAAATAAAAATGCCCAAACAAAGCAAAATGAGACAAAAAGTCTACAAAAATATCCCTGAGTTCTTTTTGTGTTGGTTAACTTCTCCTGGGCAATGCCAGCCTTTGTAAATGGGTTCTAGGGGTTGAACTTGGCTCCTTACGCTTGCAAGGCAGGCACTGTACTGAGTAAGCGATCTCCAAAGCCCCAGGTCCAGGAAAACATTCCTACATGACTGTGGCGAAGAGCCTGCCTTGACAGACCCTTATTCTTAACTGCTAGGTCGTTTATCAAGGTAACCAAGGGACTTAAATCTGTGTAGGAATGAACAAGCAGATGGATGGATGAGAGTACATGTTTGAATGCATGTCTAGGAGTTCATGTGTGGCTCTGGTCTATGATAGGGGCAGAAGACTTAGAGGTGATAGAAGCTCTGGGCATATCAGCACTGTGTGATGGGTACGGGGCAGGATGTGGGACTCTGTGCTTGGCCCTGGGCCCCCAGGTCATCCAGCTAGGGGAGTATTGATGACTCAAGGTAAGTGGAAATCACCAGCCACAGGCATCTCAGGGGTCTCAGGAAACCTGTCTACGCAAAGTGACACAGAAAATGCAGACAGGCTAAAAAGGATGGCCTGAACCCTGGAATCCCCAGAGTCACCACCTTATTACATTCATCAGTTACGAATTTTTCACATACTGGATGAGCACAGGTCAGCCGGGGCAAAGTGCTGGGGACTCAAGGATGTTGGGACCTGGTAGGAGAGATGAGCATCACCAGACAAAAGTCACCAGTCAAAAACAGCCAGCCTCTGGACATTCCTGCTGACACTCAGGAGGATAAACTTTGGAAATAATAAACTGAAACAGGAGCTGGAGGGATGGTCAGAGGTTAAGAGGACTGACTGTTCTTCCAGAGGTTCTGAGTTCAATTCCCAGCAACCACATGGTGGCTCACAACCATCCGTAATGAGATCTGGTGCCCTCTTCTGGCATGCAGACATACATGGAGGCAAGGTGTTGTATTCATAATAAATTTTAAAAAAAGAAAATCAACTGAAACAGAGAGGAGGGACCCCAGGGCTGAAGTAAATGTGTAAGGGACCCACATGGAGCTTTCAATCTGCTCTGCTGTTTGCTACCTGTGTCTACAGACACAATGCTTCATCTCTCTGGGCCTGTTTCCTTATCCTCTACATGGGAATTGGAATGGTCAACCATCTCTTAAGATGATGGTATTGACAAAGTGAGATATCAAGTTTGAGCACACACAGATATGTAAAGAAACATAATAACTTCCCACACTTCCCACATGAACAATGCTATGTTGTCCTAGTTTCATTTCTGGTGGTTACCATGATAAATACCCTGACAAAAAGCAATGTCGTGAAAAGGGCTTATTGGAGCTCACAATTCCAGTCACAGTCCATCACTGTGGGGAAGTCACCTCAGTAGGAGTTTGAGACAGCTGGTCACGAGAGCAGAGAGAAATGAGTGCACCCATGCTCACCCAATTGCCTATTTACACTCAGCTTGGTTTCCCTACTCTTTTACAGTCCAGGACCCCCTGCCCAGGTAACGGTGCCAGGCACAGTAGGATAAGTCTCCCCACATCAGTTAACTAAGACAATCTGCACAGACATGCCCACAAGCCAACCTGTGTAGACAGCCTGGCAGTTGAAACCCTCAGGGAATTCTAGGCTGTGTCATTAACCCTTAAAGCTAACCACCACCCCATCTGAAGGAGATGCCCTGAGCTCTGGCTTCCAGATGAACAAATGGAGAAGTGAAACTAAGAAATCGCAACTCAGAAAACAAACCCGGCCTATCACTGCAAAGACTTTACTGGAACACTATGCTAAATGCACCAAATGAAATGTGCTTTAGCAGCGTGAGGTCTGGGCTGCAGAAATGACTCAGTCATTAAAACGCTTGTAAGGCAAGTGTGAGGACCCAAGTTCAACCTTTAGAACCCACATTGTTTTTTCAATAAGCCAATCATGATGGGGTACCCCTGAATTCCCCTCCTGGGGAAGTGAAAACAGGGAGATCCCTGGAGCTCACTGCCTAGTCAGCCAGCCAAATCAGGGAGGTCCAGGTTCATTGAAAGGCTCTGTCTCAAAAAGTAAGGTAGAGAAAAGCAGAGAGTGGTAGCATAAACCTTTAATCCCAGCACTCGAATGACAAAGGCAGGCAGATCTCTGTGAGTTTGAGGTCAGCCTGGTCTATATAATGAGTTCGAGGCCAGCTAGAGCTACTCAGCAAGACCTGTCTCAAAAAATTAGATAGATAGACAGACAGACAGATAAAAATTTAGGTGGAGAGCAACTGAGTAAAAAACTCAAATGTCAACTTCTGTCCTCCATACACATATTCATAATATTCTCATGTACTTACACATACAAAAAATAATATCTGTGATTATTGCAATAATCCAACATGGTAGTTCCCTGGAGCCACATATAGGGTTAGTACATAAGTACATATTTATCCAGCAGGGAGCTAGCAAAAGCCTCCTTGTACTGAGCATTCATTAGGTGTCCCATCAGAATCCTTCTGTCCATCAGTGATTCCAGTCAGTCTTGAATTTCATGGAATGGCTTCAGAGAAGAAATGAGGTCATGCAAAGAAACAAGGGGGAGTTGGGAGTTGGGATTTTATTGGTCTTTCTTGTTTTAAGTAATAACACAAAACAATATTGTGTCTCGGTGATTAATATGGGCCCTTGCTTTGGACTGAGGACTATAAAGAACTGAGCTCATTCAGTATAGTGTTGAGTGCACATGTATACCATCTGCCCACACAGATAGATGTATGTAATGGATCAAAAAGCTCCTTCTCTCTTCATCACCCAGTAGAAGATGACTGAAAAGAGAATTCAGAGATTTATCTCACTCTTGGACCAATTTTAGCTGAAACACTGAAGGCTCAGGCTGAGGTCTCTCAATCTGAGGGCAAAGGGGCGGGAAGAAAATGCAGCCTCCGACTCCTCTGGCTCTAGATAGCCTAGCAACTGGAGGACCTCCCTGAGGACCCAAACCCCTGAGATGTGACACCATGGAGCCCACACTCTGGAAGCTTCCCCTTCTCCAGGCCATCCTGTCTATCATGAAGAAAGGATCCTGGTCTCTAGAACCTGCTTTGATGTTTCTAGATGTTTTCCCCAAAGCTGCTGCTGTTTGAAGGAGTGAGGCATCTCTCCATCCTCTCCCTACCTCTCTTGGCCCCTCATTATCTTAGAAAATGCCATGGGTCTCCCTCTCTACTATCCCCCAAAAAGAAAAAAAGTAAGAGGCTAGGGAACCGCCCTCTCAGTAAAGCACTTGCCTTGCAAGCATGGAGACCTCAGGCCAATCCCCAGAAACTACGTGAAGATACCCAGGGGTGCTGGTGCCTGCTTATACTCTAAGCACGGAGGAGGGAGAAACAGAAGAATCCCAGCCTAGACTATGTGGTGAGCTCCAGGCCAGGGATATACCTTGTCTCAAAGGAGACAGTGAGTGTTCCTGACCCAAAGCTGGCCTCTGGCCTACACACACACACACACACACACACACACACACACACACACACACACACACACAGGTGTACACACGAAGGAAAGAATAGAGGGAGGGAGAGGGACGGAGAGGGGGAGACAGAGAGAGAGAGAGAGAGAGAGAGAGAGAGAGAGAGAGAGAGAGAGAGAGAGAGAGGAGGGAGGAAAAGAGGGAGGGAGGTAAAGGGAGAGAGAAAGTGAAAAAGAAATGTGTAATTCAGCTCAAGACAGGCAAGTTTCTCTTTTCTCTCCCCAGAGCCCAAGACTCCCACTGCTCTGTGTGATTGAAGTCAACCTGTTCTGTGCAAGGGAAGGCTGAATGAAGCAAAACTTTAGAGACAAATTATTCCTCTTTGTTGAAAAAACAAACAAACAAACACTGCTTAGCTACTTTACTGCTAGCTGACCTAATTCACTGAGTTGGATCTGACCACTCTGAAGTGGAAAGAACGGGGAGATTAGTGACCCCCCCAAAGTCTGGGAAAGGAAGGAGGCAGGAGCAGCGCTGGGGAGTGGCTGAGTGGGCCATGCCTGCACCAACCATCAGCCAGGTCCTGAGAAGCGGACCCACCCGTGGGAGTGGGAATCAAGAGCTGTTTCCAAGAAAGCAGAGCCACTCCCGCACTGTTGTTTGGGGGTGGGGAGCTTGGACACCAAGCCCCTCTCCATCCACATCAGGGGAGAAAGTCTCAGTGTCTGAAAAACAAACACTTACAAAGAGGGAAGTGTCTGGGGCTGAGAAAAGTGCAGACACCTGACAGCTTTCATTACGCAAATCGAAATTCGTTCACCAAAACAAGTGACTAAAGCCCGCAGCAGTAGGAAGCAGTTGACCCCGGGTTTCTACAGTCTGATGACTAGAGTCGGACGCTTTCAAAACAGGAAGCACCAGATATAATATCAAATGACCCAGACAGTAAAAAGCAAGGCAAAAAAAAAAAGTCTAAATTGGAAGACAGGAAGTCACAATCACGCCACCAACAATGTAGATATTTGTCTGAGATACACTTGGCTGGATGCCCTGTCACAGCCAGCAGGTGTAAGAGAGTCAAAACAGGAGAGATTGACTGAGGCCAGTTTCTCAGAAATGGTCAAGGTAAACCACTCTTGACAAGCCCACCCCTGAAATGTCAGAGGTTATCCAAGGCTGGATGCCCCTGTTGCTCAGCCACCGTAATAGGCTGCTACAGCAAAAACCCCAGCCACCTCCTTGCTCAATCGCTCCCCTCTCCCAGTAATCTGCCTCTCCTCCACTCTGTCTCTGCCTAACTGATCAAGAGATTCATGAAGCAAAGAGCCTTCCTACTTCTACTCAGTGACTGATGGGGTCACCTTCTTTGAGTCAGGGCTTCCACTGCAACTATTGAGGGAGATACTCTCTGTATCTACTGGAATTTCTAATCTAGTCGGATACAATTTACCCCTGTGGGACTCACTATGCAGCGCCCCACCTGCTAAAGAATGAAAACCCACACCAAGGAAAGCCATGTGATTCCTATAGAGCAGAAAGGAGAGTTTGTCTGGTGGGATGCAATTATACCCTTGGATCCAACGAGTGACACTGGACCACACTCCTGAATAGCTGAGACCAATGATGTCCTCTCCTGCTCCTTCAGGTCTGTCTCTTGCAATAAAAGAGTTGCTGAAGTACAGTCAACAAAGGGACAAGTCTCCAGTCTCTATGAAGTTTTCAGTGGGACTTTGTCCTGGGAGCAATCTGCCACTGTCTTCACTCCGAAGCCTTAACATAAAGTCCCCTACCTCTCTGGGTCTTTCCTCCTCTGGAACACAGAGTTTAACAAGGGGGTAAGCACCTCACCAAATACTAAGAATATGACCCCAACTCCTAATCATCCCCTGGGACGTTTCAAAGACCCCAAAACAATGCTTAGGTGCTCCCAGAAATGTTACAGTATACAGACAGTGACGTGCAAGTTATCTGGAAAGCTGTGATTCAGGAAAACTCTACCACTGAAGTTTCTCTCCAGTCCTCTTCTCCAAGTCCAGATGGCCAAAATGTTCTGGAGACATGGAGAGGACTGCCCTTCCTTGTCAGGCAAGATTTCTGTGGCCCCAGAATAGGCAGAAGGCTGCTGATATACTGAAGAGAACATGCAAAAGCAGTCACCAAGAAACATAAGGTCAGATCTGGGGAGACGCTCAGTGGCCAAAGCATTTGCTATGCAAGCATACGGATGTGAGCACAAAACCATAGGGCCCACATAAACCCGGGGAGCGGCATGTGTCTGCAAGCCCAGTGTTCCCATGGCAAGATGGGAGATGGAAACAGGAAAATCCCACTGCACAGACCACTTAGTCTGAAAGGTGGAAAGTAGAGATGCTGGAGGCTGTCCTCCGAGTTACACACACATGCAGTGGCACATGGACAACACACACACACATACACACACACACCACGTCACACACACACATACCCACCCACATAGACACTCAAGCCACACACACATACCCACCACACACACATACCCAACCACATAAACAAACATACCACACATACACCATACACATAAATACACACACAAAAACACAAATACATCCCACACACCGAGTTTTTAATACATATAAGGTTATAAACTTAATTATACAACTTTTGGTGAATCTGTTTATTATTCAAGACCATTTAGGCTACAAGTAACAGAAATGCCAACTTAAAGTGGATCAAACAACAAAAATTATTTAGCTGACGTTAACAATAAAAAATCCAAATGCCGTCTTCAGGGACAGTTGGACAGGGTGCTCAGATGATGTCTTCAGGAAACTGTCTCTGTCTTTTGGCTTCATGTTATCCTCCTGGCGTGCAGCTAACTTAGGTATCTACCAGCAGTTCCGAGTTAGCAACCACGGGTGAGGACAGAGTTCTGCTGCATAAGGGTGGCATCAGAACTGGGAAGAGTGAGAACATCTGTTGACTTCCATATATCCATCTCTAACCAGACCGTGGTCCCACCCACCCATCCTTAGGACACAGATATAGGAAGAGCTCCCTGCAGTCCCATGGGCTAATAGTAAGAGAGACAGACAGACTCGAAGAAACGTCAGAGACTTATTATAGAGGGAGGACGAGTGCACGGCAAGGAAGAAACAGGCCGACATCACACAGCTTCTGAGCCAAGGCAACCCTGGGGAGAACTCACCTCCCTCTACAAAACGATACCAGAGTGACAGCCCCGAGGTGGGAAGTAGAGAAGACACAGCAACTCAGCTCCATGTGCTGGGATGAAGATTCAAGCCAGGCATAGGGCCACCTGGGCTTTGCAGGGCTTGAAAGGGGTAGTCATCATATGTGGGAAGGACCTTGTACTAGGAGGCTTCCCATGGTCCCAAGGCTATGCCTGAGCTCTTTCTATTTCTCTTCTGCTTTAGCTCTCCTACGACTCCAGAGCATAGTCTGCCTGAGGTGCAGGATGCTACCATTGTACACATGGATCAGGGACAGCCACAGACATGGTGACTGGCACTGCTGGTGTCCAACAAGGGTGCAGTCACGGCATGACCTCCCCTTCTACTTTGGCCAATTCTAACCAACAAAGAGTTAGGCTCGAGCAAAATGGAGAACCCTTTACAAAACAACAACAAAACAAAACAAAATGAAAACCCTCACAGCTGTATCCAGCCTCCATGTGCATCTGACTCACCATGAATCATGTCCCCAGAGGACCTGCTCAGTTTACCATTGTTACCGATTAAAGGGTTACATGCATCCGGCACACACACACTTCAGGTGGAAGGCAAGTCAGAGGATGTTGTCTTGTGTCACGGAATACCATTCTCCACTAAGAAGTCCATTGGTGATGTATTTCTCCCAGAGGAGTTTTAGTTAAGGATAATTTAAGCTACAGCATACAGAAGAATGATCAACATTCTAAAACATGTGGGGTTCTGCTTTCTATTTCTTTTGCTCATTCTGTGTCAGGCATTCTAATCATTCCTAATCTCCAGCCAGAACTTTCAAGGGGTCTGGGGAGAAGGCTCAATTGGTAAAGTGCTTGCTACACAAACAAGAGAGCCTGAGTTCAAGTCCCAGACTCATATTGTTAAAAGCTAGGGGCAGCAGCACGACCTTGTAATTCCATCACTAAGGGCAGAGACATGAGGAGCACTGGAGCTAGCTCATCAGTCAGCCTAGCTGAACCAGCAAACTCAGGGGCCAGCGAGAGACTCTGCTTTTAAAAACCAGGTAGAGTGACTGAGGAAGACATTCCAGCACTGGCCTCTGGCATCTAATGCAGGCCTCTTTGTCCTCCACTTTTCTTCTCTGCAGACCAGGAAACAAGTATGGCAACCACAATACATGCAAATGGAAGAGATGTTGTAACTAAACATCCCGGTGCCTATAACTATTATGTCTGTAACATAGGGTAAAAAAAAAAAAACAATCTTGCTCACCAAGCTCAGAGGATAACAAGCAAAGATTACAATCTGTCAATACAAATATTCTAAAGTTGTGACAGTCAGAACAGATAGGTTGTGGACCAGGACAGGGCTTTCCAACAAAGCTCCTAGATCCTTCTCAAGTCCATTCCCTGGAAATGTCTAGCTGCTTTTTTATGTTGGGAGTGGGGCACATGCTTGCCACAGCACATGTGTGGAGGTCAGAGGACAACTTCTGTGATGGTTCTAGCCTTCCAGCATGTTTGAGACACGGGATCTCTTTTTCTGTCCTCCACTGCATATACCAGACTATCTGGCCCATGAGCTTCTGGGGATTGTCTTGTCTCTCCTCCCATTTCACCACAGGAATGCTGGGATTATAGACAGGTGCTTTCAAATCCTGCTTGCTACAGGTTCTGGAAATCTGAATTCAGGTCCTCACACTTGCATGGCAGGTGCTTTACCCACTCAGGTATTTTTCCAGACTTCCAGGTATCTTTAATACATGGCTTTTCAAAAGTTTCACCACTGTTATCATATTGGTAGAATAAGTATTGGAATAAGTTTGAATAGAGCAGCTGCCCATTCAGTGGGCCAAGGGCTGTGCCAATGACTTTACACAGAACAAATTTGTTCTCAGAACAAGTCTGTGAGAAACAACTACTGTTATCCTCATTTCACAGGTGGAGAAACTGGGTATCCAGCAGGAAACAAGACTTTGAACCAGGAACCAAATGCCAGCAATATCACCCTGAGCCCATCTCCTTAACTATTTTCATGTCATGGTCCAATGTATGAACTGGTGACCAGGACAACTGTTTCCTACTACACCACAGCCACATCAGAGTTCCTCTGCCACCTCCAAGTTCAGGATTCCTTCTTGGCTCTGTTCTTGTGATCTTCCTGGACCTGAGCTCCCCTCCCCACATCTCCATCTTAATACCCAGACTTCTGCTCTAGACTACACATTTTCTTCTCTGTTCTACACTGGTCATTCATTTCCCTGCCAACCTGAAGCAAAATACAAAAGGTGAACTTAATCTGACTCCTCTACCCATCTAAACTGACTCCCTCCCCCAGAGGACCTGGCTTATCCTCTCTATTTTTGTAGATGCTGGGCCAAGTGTCATGTCACAATGTCACTAAACTGTCTATTCTTTCTCCTAGAAGCCATGGGGCCCATTTCATTTTTTCATTTGAAACTTGGACACTACCATGTGATGCCAGATAGTGTTAGACATACATAAATTATCAGCCTCGCTAGAACATAAACCACACAAATCCTGTCCCCCTTGAGTCACTTTAATGCCTAGCACAGGACTGGTTGTGTCACTCCAGGGCACAGTCAAGACAACGCAGAGCCTTCACATTCAGTATGGGATTATTCAGACTCAGGTTCTGATGCTCACATAGCAAGCACTATACCGAGGCGTCTCCCCAGCCCACCATTTTATTTAGGACAAGATCATCTTTGGATGTTGGTTTACTCTAAGGTTCTGATGTGATTCTTATAATAACAAGGAATGACTGCAAGAATAGAAATACATATACCTGTGTGTATTTCCTCTCCACACAAACATAGCTGTCCTAGCTAGTTTCATGTCTTGACACAAGACAGAGTCATTGGAAAGGAGAGAACCTCAACTAAGGAAATGTACCCATAAGAGCCAGCTCTCAATTAGTGATTGATGGCAAGGGTCCAGCCTATTGTGGGTGGTGCTACCCTTGGATTGATGGTCCTGGGCTCTATAACAAAGCAGACTGAGTAAAGTCATAGGGAGCAAGCCAGTAAGTAGCATCCCTTCATGGCCTCTGCATCAGCTCCTGCCTCCAGGTTCCTGCCCCATTTGAATTCCTGTCCTGACTTCCTTTGATGATGAACAGGGATGTGGAAGTGAATGCCACATAAACCATTTCCTCCCCACTTGCTTTTTGGTGATGGTGTTTCATTGCAGCAATAGAAACCCCAACTAAGACAATGGCCTTTACCGACTCTATGATGACATAAACAAAATGAACTACTTTTAATTGGAAGAAAAACTACATGAAAATGGAGGCCATGCTGGAAACATGAGATTTGTGTTTTCGTCACCCTGTGTCGTAGTAGCCTATAAAATCCTGCTGAGACAGGAACTGAAGAGGTGGTTCAGGTGGTGAAGTGCTCACAATGTAAACATGAGGATAGGAGTTCTATCCTGTTCAGTCAGTATGTTACTTGTATGTACGTGATTTCGGGGCTGGCCACCTGGTACTGAATAACCAGATGGGAGGCTCATCCCCAAGGAAGACCCTTTCTCCCCTTCTCAGCATTCCTTAGTTACCAGTGGTTCTTTGTCTATTGGCTGAGGCCATGTGAGTTTGCTCCTTCCACATTAGTCTGTCTATTGATGCCATCCTACTTCAGGTCTTGCTTCGGCAGCCGTGTAGATGAGACTTCACAGGTGCTGCTTCTCTGGCACTTCTAGGAAACACAATGTCACAGCAAGCTTCCTATTCTCTGGCTTTTACAATCTTTCTGTCCCCTCCTCTATGATGATCCCTGAGCCTTAGGGATTATTGTGCAGGAGTTGTGTTGTAGATGCATCTGTCAGTTGGGGCTGGGCAACACAAGAACACTTGTTCTCCGCATTTTGCTTGCTTCCAGTTTTCTGTGATGGTCTCATGTGGTGCAAAGAGAAGTTTCTTTGATGAGGGGTGAGAACTACAGTTATCTGTAGGTATAAGTATTAGACTGTAGTTAGGGATTGTGCTGGTTTAGTGATATGGCAGTTGTAGGTCTCCCCAAGATCTATGACTCACTAGGTATGACTTTCCTCCTGCTGAATGGGTCAAGTAGAGAGCTGTTGGTTACTGCCAAAGTATGCATGTCACTAGCATACCCTTAGGTTTATCATACCATGCTGGCCATTGTTGTAGTTCACAGGAATCATAGGTTCCTAAGACTATTGATTGCTTCTGTCCCTTGGAAGCTTGCAAGGCACTTTCTTGTACTATGAGAACTAGTCTTCAGGGAGGAGGTTTTCGGGTCAGAGCTAGTTCAGACCATCTGGGGCCTGTGTCTGAAGTACATGATATTTTCAGCAATAGTGACTGGGGTAGTTTAAATGTAACTGGCCCCCATGATATGATAGGAGCTGGTACTATTAGAAGATGTGACTTTGTTGGAGTGGGTATGGCCTTGTTGGAAGAAGTGTGTCACTGTGGTGGCAGGCTTTGAGGTTTCCTATGCTTAGAATATCGCCCAGTGTCTCAGTTGACTTCCTATTGCCTGGAAAATGTAGAATTCCCAGCTACTACTCCAGCACCACGTCTGCCTGCAGCCTGCCATGCTCCCTTACCATGATGATAACAGACTGAACCTCTGAACTGTAAGTGAGCCCCATCAATTAAATGTTTCCTTTATAAAAGTTGCCATGCTCATGGTGTCTCTTCATAGCAACAGAAACCCTAAGACAGGAACTTACCTTCTCTACTGGCTGGTTTAATGTGTCCACTTGAAAAGAGCTAGAGTCATCAGGAAGGAGCCTCAGTTGAGGAAATGCCTCTATGTGATCCAGCTGTAAGGCATTTTCTCATTGAGTAATCAATGGCAGAGGGCCCTGAGTTCTATAAGGTGGGCAGAGCAAGCCATGGGAGGCAAGCCAGTAAGCAGCTCCCCTGCATGGCCTCTGCATCAGCTCCTGCCTCCAGGATCCTGCCCTGTTTGAGTTCCTGCCCTGATTTCCTTCAGTGATGAGCAGCAATGCTGAAGTATAAACCTAATAAACCCTTTCCTCCCCAACTTTGTATTTCTTGCAGCAATAGAAACCCTAACTAAGTCACCTTCGACCTCTGGGGGGCAACCAAGGACAACAGCAATAGTCTGTAATGTTTTGGGAGTCTCTTAGACAATGCTAAGCAACAACCGAAGGGGGGGCTTCTCATGCCTCATATTGGGGTTTTTGTTCTATAGTCTATGTTTCTTGAGGAAAACATTCAACCCAGGCAGGTAAATTTAATTTAAACTGTGTACATATGTATACATACAGACTTAAATGTATTATATGTGATTTTAGCTAGACAGAGAATAATAAATGGCTTTTTTCAGATATCCCTTTGTTTATTTGTTTTGAGTTCTTTTGTTTTGTTTTTAGACAGGGTCTCCCTGTGTAGCTCTAGATACCCCGGAACTCACTATATAGACCAGGCTGGTCTCAAACTGACAGAAATCCACCTGCCTCAGCCTCTGGAGTGTTGGGATTAACAGTGTGAGGCAGCGCTCATGACTTCCTCAGTCATCTTAGCTGCTGTTTTATCTTCCTCCTCCCTCTTCTTCCACGTCTCCTGTAACTCTTCTTCTGCATCGGCCTCCCCCCTGCTCCCTAATTAAAGCCTCTGCTCGGGGTCCCCCAGTCTGGAAACGAAGGGTGAGAAGGGCTGAAACAGGTCTGGTCCACTTTCCCTCTGATCAAAATAGATGCAAAACTAAACAATGTCAGGAGAGAGAAGATGGGATCCATTTCCTCCACTCAGTGCGGCTACCCTGGAGAGCTGAAGGGTTGGGCCATTGGATAGCACAGCTATTCTAGCTACTTTGCATTTCCTTCCTTGAAATTACCTTTAAGAGTCTGGACCACAGAGGAGGAAGAGGACAAAATAAAAGGGACTTCTAATTAAATAAAACAACAAAGTGAAGCACAGACAGGATTCTGCTCAGTCTCAGGCTTACTAGGAGTCCAGGGCTGAGGCCATCGTGAGCAGGAGTGAGGAGATTCTGGTCTGCCCTTGCAGACTCACTCAGTCAAAGCCCTTCCAAATAACAACCACAAGGCCCTCGGTGTACAGCTAAAAGTGAATCTGTCTGATTCACTCACAGCACTTGCTAAGCAACATCAAAGGAACTCTCAGCACCGCAAACCTCGCTGAGCAGTCGGTTTTAGGCAAGGGTTAAGGAAACATTTTCCTGCTAATATCAGAAACTCAACTTATGCTCTCAGAGTCTAGAAGAGCAAATCACCTAACCAGATAAAAGATAACAACAACAACAACAACTTTGTATGCTGAAATCTCTGGATTCAATCCCTACAATAAAAATAATATTAGAAATCATTATAATAATAACAAAGACATATGGTGTGATTGTCATTATGTATCAATAATTAATACTGAAGCAATCATGAATCTGAATACTAAGCATTTTGACAAGATTGTTTGCCACTGGAAGTAGAAAGAGAGCTATTAGGGAAGAAGAAGGGAAATGGGAGGAGGGAAGGAAGACACAGGAGACAGTAATGTGGGAGGCGCTATGGAAATATGGTCAAAGGACAGTACATGCATTCACGAAAATGTCATAAGCAAACACTAACAAAAATTCAAAACATTGTATGCCACTTTGTAGATCATAGGGAAAATAGTGAAAAAGTGAAAATCACTGTGAACGTCAAGGAAATGCCGCTCACTGCTTTTATAGAGGCAAACTCCTATTTCTCCCTCCGCTTTTCCATGAGTGACTTCTCGGGAAATCATTTAAGGCATTATGACAAGACATTTCTAGAGGATTATTCCAGGCAGCAGGAACTTTCAGCAAAGGGGTTGAGTAAAGGGAGCCTTCGGCCGATTTCACGGTGACACTAGCGTCCATCTGACCCACGGACCCTCCTACTGATCTTCAGTGTTCTCCACACATCACTAGCTCCCCGCTTTCCTCTCCCCCATTGCTTTCTGAGTCCGTTCGCTTTCTTTCCCAGACCACATTCATTTCAGCAAATGTGTATTAAGCGCCTACTCTTACAAGATGCTGTGTCGATTTATCTCCCTTTGTAACCTGATTTCCTTAGTAAGCAAACATCCCTGTTGGTTCTTACCACAGTCAGGGTACAAGGCAGGGAAGGGCAAGTTCTCATGAAATACTGAGACTGACCCGAAAAACTAGAGTGATAGAACCAAATACCTGCGTATCTGTCTCCCACTGGAAACAACAAAACATTAAGAAAACTGACATCTCACATGCGCCCCTTCCCTGTTCACATCCCCCTCCCCATCACTCCCAAAACAACTAGGGCCTTTGTGTTATTCTCAAATATTTTTACCAGGTTTGCTTGTATCCACATACACTTGGATACATAATATACAGCATTGCCTTACATTTTCTTTTATTTATCTTGAATAACATTTGAGTAATGTGTGTGTGTTATAAATCATTGTTCATGTATGTGCATATCTATGACTTCACCAGCATGGATATCTGCAGCCCTGGCTTAATCCACAATCATTCTGTTGTATAAATTCACCCCAATTCATTTGTCCAGTCTCTTTATGGGTGAGCATAAGTTAATTCTAATGTCCCTGTCATTACAAACAGCATGGCTGGGAACATTCTCACAGGGGAATCTTTGCATGCATTCACAGTATCCTCCCCAGCTTCCCTTGCACGTAGGATTCAAGAATGGCTGTTGCTTACTGGCAAAACTCCCAAGGCTCAGAGATGCTTCCCTCAGCCTGAACTCTGGCCCTCTTCCATCTCATCCACAACTTAAAAGGACCCAGCCGGGCCTCTTTGATCAGTGAGGCCTAAACGACAGCCTTCAATAAAAGCCACCGCTGCCCCCCTTGGCCTGCTCTGTGTCTCACCCATGATGGAGGCAGGAGGTTGCTCCCCACACTGTGAATCTCAGTGCGGAATCAAGCCATGGCTTTTGGATTTTATACATTTCTGACTCACTGCTTGTTCCCTTAACACAAAAGAGCCCGTGCTCTCCTGAGAAATTAATCTGAGTTTCCATTGCATTTACAAGAATGAACATGTCAGCCTGGGTGGTCTACTTTGTGGCCGATTCTCACTAATCCCTTGTCCCATGACCATGCTGATGACGCCATGACCCTCTTGCTCGTGGGTTTGGGATAGCCATTCCAACTTTGCTTGGTTCCATTGGTGGCTTTCTTTATTATTTCTCGTTTCTGTACTTCCAGATGCCTTTAAATATACCCTTACATCTACTTTCAGAATTGCCTGTCGATACTTGAGAAACAAGACCTGTGAAGAGCCACTTAGTAAGAATGGTTGGAAAATACTTAATAAAAGAGTAAGGACTATTTCCTATAATAATATATTAATAATGAGATAAAATATAAACTTTTCCTGGTTCTCTCTCTCTCTTCTTTTCCTTCATTCCTTTCTTTACTTTCTTCTCCCTCCCTTCTTTGCTTCCTTCGTTTCTTTCTAAGATAAAGTCTCATATTTCCCAGTCTGGCCATGTCCCTGGATTCCCATGTAGCCACAGATGATCTTGAACTTCTGATCCTCCCGCCTCCACCTCCTGACTGCTGAGACGACAGCTGTGTACCACCATGCCTGGTGCATGCAGTGCTTGTAGATCAAGCCCAGGACTTCACGCATGCTAAGCCATCACTCTACCAACTGAGCAATACCCCTTTCTGAACTTTCTAGAAGTCTTTATTTGCCTGGATACAGAGGGTTCGTAAAATGACTTTATAAAAAGTGAAGTTTAAATAAAAACTATGTCAGGGATAAGGATATTTGAAAAATAAAGACATATTAAAATATACTCAACTAATAAGCAAGTGGTAATTCATTGTTGATAGCCAGAATTGCTGGCATTCCAGGTACAAAGGACTAATAATCTTTACAAATTGGTACCAGACAAGACAACACAGCACCTACTCATCATAACGACCACATAAGGCTTGTGACTGAAGTATATATCTACTGATGCCCTATATATTATAAAATTAGGCTTAGGAAGGAAGGGAAGTAGGTGAAAATTTATCACAGGGGTGTATAGAGGGTAATGACTCCATCTGATTATACATGTGCAGGCACATGGACACACACATACACATGTTCACAGAACATGAGCACACTCATGCATATTCTGAAACTTTCAAGAACACCACTTTTTGCCTTTTTTAAATTGAAAAACTCCAAAGGTCTTTGCTTTCACTACTGGATCAATTATGTAAATGTGTTCTATTTAGTGAGTACTTACCATAACCATATATTCACACACTGGGATGGATGGATGGATTGGAAGAATAGATAGATGGATAAATAGACATAAAGAATAAGTAACTTTCTCACCAGGTGGTGATGGTGCACACCTTTAATCCCACCACTTGGGAGGCAGAGGCAGGCAAATCTCTGTGAGTTCAAGATCAGCCTGATCTACTGAGAGAGTTCCAAGACAGCCAAGGCTACATAGAGGAACCCTGTATCAAAAATAAATAAATAAAGTATAATACAAAATAAAAATACAAAAACAACTTTCTCTCTCTGCTAATAGATGATTAGAAAATTTTTCTGGGATTCATCAGGTAAAAGCACTTGCCATACAAGCCTAATAGTATACGTTTAATAACTAGAACCCACATCTAAAACAAGAGTCAGGATGCACAGGACAGCAGAAACAAGAGAGACTCTGCCTCAATGAGACAAAGGGAAGAACCAACTCCCAAAAGTTGCCACATGCCTGTGCTGCCCCCCACACACAAATAATAAATGAATTTTAATAATGTGGGGTTTGGAGTTAAAACTTCTGTTATTATGGATATGGATACACAGAAATAATTGGTGATGGATAGACGATATATGGAGTGTTTAATCAAGACTGTCCATCTGTTTCATGGATTTACTATTTCCTTATAGATAGGTAATGATATACAGAATGTCTAATCAAGCCTGTCCAGATGTTTCATGGATTCACTATTTCCTCCCGAGCCTCTTATGTCTGTAGCCTCAGAGCAAGAGGAAGTACTTGGATATGGGATTTCCTGCCTGTTATCTCTGAAGCTCGGCTGATAAAACAAGGCCATGCTCAGTCCCCATGTGGTCTCCCATTTTCCCTCATTCTTGTCATCTCAGCCCTTCCAACATGGCCAGCTGTCTCCTTCAGACAAAGAGTTCATAGTCACAGCAACCTCCAGAAAAGACCAAAGCACACCTACATCCACTGTCGGCCACCATGCTTGTCTCTCACCTACCACAGACCCACAAAGTCTCTCCATGAAAAGAGATCAGCGCTTCTGCAACCGGCCATTGAACCTGAAACTAGAAAACTCACGGAAGGAAAGATAATAGCTGAAGGAAACATTCAGGGAAGGTGCCTGGATTTAACAGCTCTTCACCTTGTTGGGTTTCCGTTGTACTGATCCCGTTTTAAAGATGAGGAAAGTGGGGTTTCCAAGAGGCCAGGTCAGTTACGGGCTGAGTCAAGCCTTCGTGCGTCTGATTTCAAAGCTGTCACTCTGTCAGGTACACTGAACTCCTAAATGATCCCTCCTCCATCCTGGTCCTTCCACCTGTCACCCAGCTGCCCAGACCACTTCACCTTGCATACAGTAATTCGGGATTTAGTAACGGTTTGAAAGAACCATGTGGAATGTTGATAGCCATGTTACATTTCCTTCAATGCATAGAGACCTGTGCTTCCTGTATCTGAGCGTGTGGCTGTGGGATTTCATCAAGATTTTCAGAGAGCACAAACACGGACAACAGGAGAGCAGGGTGTGGACCAGTGTGTCAGTTCTGTGTGTAAGATGTCAACCTGGAAAGAACACTTAGCTTGCAAAGTGTACACAAGGACCTGAATGTGTCTCCCAGCAGACCTAAAAAGTCAGGCCTGGTAGTGGCCGTGCCTGTGATCCTGGCACTGAGGAGACAGAGGCAGAAGGATCCCAGGGACTCACTGCTCAGCCAGCCTAGCCAGCTTGGCAAGCTGCAGGCTTAGTGAGAGACCTTGTCTCTAAAACCAAAGTAAGGGATGCCTGAGGAAGAGTTCCTGACATTGTGTTCAGGCCTTCTCATGTGCACATGCGCCCTCCCACACAGGAATACCTAGACACAGGAAAAAGAAAGGAAGGAGGGAGAGAGGGAGGGAGGGAGGGAAGCAGGGAGGAAAGAAAGAAGGAAGGAAGGAAGGAAGGAAGGAAGGAAGGAAGGAAGGAAGGAAGGAAGGAAGGAAAACAGGAAGGAGGGAAGAAGACAGGGAGGGAGGAAGGGGGAGGGAGGAAAGGAATTGAGTTAAGGAGGAAGCTTCAGCAAGCTCAAGATTGACATTTCAAATCTACACTTTACCATCCCAGAGGTCCAAATGCCCCTCCCTGATGTTCCAGCAAGCACTGTTCCACTATAAAAAAGAGAAGAGCAACCTACCAGGTCAAGCAAATATTTTCAAGACATTGTGGGGTTCCCAGCTACATACTGTGTATCAAAACAGACTTAGAAAGAGAAGGCAAGAGGTAGAATCAGTGTGATGCCAAAGAAAAGCAACAGAAAATAATAAGATAACCTAGAAAAGAAAAATAAACACACACACACACACCCCTTGAGGTATCAGGAAGAGGACCTCCTGCTGGAATCTGAGGGGGCAGAGAGCAGTCCTTCCTCTGCCACCTGTGTGAACCCATCTTCCTCAGAATTCTAGACAGAGGCCAGGCAACCTCACATCCAAGTGGCAAGAAAATAAATGTCTATACCAGAGCGTGGGCAAAGTCAAGACTCCATGGCATAGGGAGAGCTGACTCTTTGAAAGAGGACATTTATGCAAAGGGTCCTCCAGATAGAGTCAGTCGACCTCACCCTGGGCCCCCCAGGGTTTTAGTTTGTTTTAAGATTTATTTTATTTTTAATTATATATATATATATCACATATGTATATATGTATAATTTTTGTTTCTTTTGAGATGTGGTATCAGATAGCTCTTATCTCAAGCTCTCAAACTTGTTCTGACCTTGAACTTGTAATCTTCCTGCCTCCATCTCCTAAGTGCTAAGACCATCGGTGTGTGTTACAGCAGCCAGTTAATGCTATAAAACCCAGCATTCCATGCAAGCTAGGCAAGCACTATACCAACTCAGCTACATCCTCAGCCCACTCCTGTAGTTTTTAATAGAAAAATTAAAACTGTGTGAAATAGATATTATGGGAGTCATCACCAAGATCCAGGCCATACCCCAGGCCACACAAGTGAGTGGAAATCAGGAACCCAGACCTTTGAACTCATGACTTTATCAGTTCCCACCAGCATTCTAACTTTTTCAGAATCTTTTCTAGTTATGCTGGTAGTTGTGTAAATCCAGCGAGGTGAGGTGACTACTTGAAGAATCCAAGCAACCAGCTGGTTAAGTCTGTGTCCCGTGTATCCTGTGCAAACTGGTGTTGTAGCAGCCTCCTGAGCCCTGGTTCTCCTCTAGTCTCTGCACTATCAAGACAATAAGAAATAGGCTTAGGACTGGGGCTGTAGCTTAGCTGGTACAGTGCTTGTCTGACATTCACGAAGCCCTAGATTTAGTCGCTAGCACTGTATGAGCCAGGTACGACGATGCATGCCTGGGATCCCAGCACTGGAGGCACAGACGCAGGAGGATCATGGACGCACAGTCATCCTCAACTCCATAGGTAGTTTGAAGTCAACCTGTGCTAGAGACCACCCTGTCAAAAGGGAAGGAAGGGAGGGTGGAAGGAAAGGTGTGTGTGTGTGTGTGTGTGTGTGTGTGTGTGTGTGTGCGCGCGCGTGTGTCTGTGTCTGTGTGTCTGTATGTGTGTATTCCTCTAACCCAGTAGGCTCTCAAAAAAAAAAAAAAAAAAAAGGAAGCAGAGATTAACAGCCCACAGGAGAACAGCCCACTCAGAGCCAGACTCAGTGGCAGCATTTAGCCACTGCTTATTGGGGTCCTACATTACATCACATCTTGGGGAGAAAATAAGAAATGTTTACATTTGAGGAGATCTCTAGCCTGGGCAAGGAGATTAACGGCATAATGTGATTGTGTGCATCTGACTAAAGTTGAAGGGGATGGGCAGGATTCCAAGCTGCTGAGGCAGCTGGCATCCCCTGGATAACCCTGACCTAACCTCACGGCTGGCTGTGCCCACCCGTGAGTCTCCACCTCGCCACAGCATCACCACTGGTGAGCAGTCACTCTCCCAGCCCACAAGATTGTGTTCTGTGGCTAAGAAGCTGCGCCGGCCATCCTTTACTCCAAATGTGGAAGAATCATTACTGAACATCAAGGAAGTGCCTTTGTTCTAAGCAGTTTTCCAGCTGTTCTTGCGAATCCAGCCTTCTGTGCTGCTTGCCTTACCCTTCATTGTGCTCTTCTAGGGTAGGGTCTAGTGCGGGGCTTCAGAGAAAAGCCCATTCAGAGGTACCCTCCTCCCACGGGAGCCCATCAAAGGGACCTCCTCTGGGTAAAAGGCTCCTCAAGCTGGGGGCAGCTGTAAGAGCCACACCAGCTGCTCTCCTAGGTCAATAGGTCAAGCCTGACAAACAGCCAAGCTCATATTTCTGACCCTGAGTCTCAATAAACTTCAGAAGCAATTTTAGGTATTGAGGTGACACTTGTTAAAGAAAAAAAAAGACCTAAAATGTGGTCCCTTTATGTGTAATAGCAAAGTGAACATTTAAATGGCCAGCTAAGGATGGAGGATGGGGCTAAAACGGTAGGACGTTTGCCTAGCATGCATGAAGCCTTGGATTCCATCCCCAGCACCACATAAACTTGGAATAGCAGTTCATGCCTTTTATCCCAGTACTTGGCAGGTGGACACAGGAGAATACAGAATGAGTATTGCATAATGAGTTTGAGGATGGTATTAATTACAAGAGACCCAGTCTTTATAGAAAGAGAAGCAGGAGGAGGAAGAAGAGGAGAGGGAAGAGGAGGGGGAGGAGGAGGAGGAGGAGGAGGAGGAGGCAGAATAAAAGTTGTCCTGTTGTCTGTAAATCAACAGAAGAAAGCCTGGAGCCTCGATCTTCAGTCAAGGAGATGAGTAGGAAGAGGGTAGCCAAGAGTATGTTTGCATCTCCCTCCCTCTACCTCTCCCTCCCTCCCTCCCTCCCTCCCTCCCTCCCTCCCTCCCTCTCTCTCTCTCTCTCTCTCCCTCCCTCCACCTCTCCCTCCCTCCCTCCCTCCCTCCCTCCCTCCCTCCCTCTCTCTCTCTCTCTCTCTCTCTCTCTCTCTCTCTCTCTCTCTCTCTCTCTCTCGTGTGTGTGTGTGTGTGTGTGTGTGTGTGTGTGTGTGTGTGTGTGTGTGTGTGTGTGTGTACCTTAGATGTCATTTCTCAGGTCCATCTATCTTGCCACAGTTTGACACAGGGCCTGTCCTTGGCCGGGAACTCTCCAAGTAGACAAGGTTAGATGGTCAGTAAGCCTTCACAAGCCTGACCCAAATAACACTCAACCCTGGGAATTGATATTAACAAAACAAACTGGTAATCACCAGAGCAAAAGCAAACTGAAGGATCTGCAGAGATGGCTCAGCCGTTGAGAGCAGTCACTACTCCTGCAAGGGACCTGGGTTCAGTTCCCATCAACCACACGACATCTCAAACCATGTAACTCCACTTCCAGGGGATCGAAAACCCTCTTCTGGCCCTCCCAGGCATGAGGCATACATGTGATACATTTATATACACATAGGCAAACCTCATATACATAAAACAAAAATAAATCTTTTTTATTATAAAGTGAAGGTCAGGAGAAGGGACAGTTAGATGGCACTCAAGTGTCTTTAATTAATCACTTCCTACAAGGACAGAGTGAGAGAGAACACAGTGATGTCATCAGCCTTCTGTCTTCATATAATTTGTCTCTCACCCATCTCCCTTTTGACTCTGTGTTCCTCAAAAACATCAAAGCAGCTTTCTAAACTTTCCCAGAAAAGATTTACTAAGTCAATTTTATCATTGTGTGTGTGTGTGTGTGTGTGTGTGTGTGTGTGTAAGTATGCATGCATGTTTAGGCCTAGGGTTATGCACAGATGTGTGCATGCATATAGGGACTACAGGTCAGTCTTGAGTACTGTTCCTCAGGCACCATCCACCTTGTTTTGCTTTCCAATTTTGTTGTTGTTTGTCCTTTTTGTTTGGTTTGGTTTTTCGTGTTTTGTTTTATTTTTGAGACAAATTTTCTCGCTGGCCTAGGGCTTGCCTTGTAGGTTAGGTTGGCTGGCCAGTGAGTCTCTGCCACCCCACCCCTGGGATTACCATCCACTTATTTTTAAATCCGTGGAAATGTAGCCAAAGTTACTGAGCCTATTCAGTTTATGGGGACACGGATTACTACGTGGTCCCTAGATGACTAGTGAAGAAGGGGTTCCTCTTGGTTAGCCTCCATCGAAGTTCCCTACCAAAGCCCAAAGCTAAAGACACACAAAGATTGGCTCAGACAGTGTGGCGATAATTGCTCTCAGGAAGAAGCCAAAGCTTCAAGTGCATCATAGACAAAAAAGTGTCTTTTCTGCCAAGTGTGATGAGAGGCAAGAGACACTTAACTGGGCTGTCTAATGGCAGAGGCGTCCTTATGTGGACATGACCACCACTAGAGTTTCAAAAAGGTTCAATCTTAGAACCCTCCTCCCTGCCCCAGCCCACCCCATCCCTGTGAAAACAGTTTAGGAACAAACAGGACAGTCCCTGGAAACTAGGTCAGACATGAAACCATGCATTGATAGTGAATTCCATGTTGGACAGCCAGAAGGCCTGTGCTCTCTTCCTAAGCACAAGTGTGCAGGGAGGGATTCCCGGCTCAGTGCAGCCGCCGTGTCCTCAGTTGCCCCTCCAATCCCCATGTCAAGACCTCGTTCTCTAAAGCCTTTGTACATGCAATTTGAAAAGCACATCCAGATTTTCAAAGACCTCAGCCAAGAACTGTCCTCCTGTAAAACCAAGGCTTCCCACCCCAGCACAAACACTTGAATCCCTCGAGATGGAGATTAGCGTCTTCAAATCTGCAACTGTTTATGACAACTGACAGCTGGCTGAGAACTGAACAAGTTCGAACTTTTAAAATGTGAATCATTTCTGTTGTGGTTATTCTAAAGTTCCTTCTCACTGTATGTTTCTTGCTTATTGGACACTTAGTGACCTGTACCGTGGGGACATTCTGTTAGAAATGCATCCCCTCTCTCAAAAAGCTCGCTATTCTGGCCAGTCTATCGTTCCTACCCACAGAGATGATGTCTGAGGCTTGAAGTCGGAAAGCATCAAGCGATCACCTGAAACAGGGGCTAGGGAGGTGGCTCAGTAAATCAAGTGCTTGCCTTGCAGGTGTGAGGACCTGAGTTGAATCCGCGCAGAGTGGCAGCTGCTTGTAATTCCAGCATGGGCAGGTGCAGACAGGCATATTCTCAGGCTCATTGACCAGCCAATCCAGCCTACTTGGTAAGTTCCAGGGATACAATCTAAAAAAATAAAATAATAATAATAATAAGAAGATAAATAAGATAGACAACATCGCCAGGTGGTGGTGGCACACGCCTTTAATCCCAGCACTCGGGAGGCAGAGGCAGGCGGATCTCTGTGAGTTCAAGACCAGGCTGGACCGACAGCCTCCAAAACAATACAGAGAAACCCTGTCTCATGAAACCAAAAAAAAAAAAAAAAAGACAACATCTGAGGACTGACAGCTGTCCTCTGGCCTTTACATACATGCATACACATGTGCATCTCCACCTAAACATATATGCACCTATACACATATGAACACACATGTATACACAAGTTAAGTCAATAGATGAGTAAATGAATAAATAAACAAAAATAAAAATTCATTCTAGGGGCTGGAGAGATGGCTCAGCGGTTAAGAGCACTGACTGTTCTTCCAGAGGTCCTGAGTTCAATTCCCGGCAACCACATGGTGGCTCACGACCATCTGTAATGAGATCTGGTGCCCTCCGCTGGCATGCAGGCAGAAGACTGTATACACAATAAATAAATAAAAATATTTTTAAAAATTCATTCTAAAACCAGCTTTGAAACTTAGTCAATTCTAGTACAAGGTCTCCAGGGGTGACAAGTTGGCACAGCTTAAGTAAAAGGCCTTCGGAAAGTCTAAAACACCTCAATAATGTAATGTATTATAGATGGTCTCCCTCTAACCAGCCCTTAGCACTTGAAAAGCATCATCTAGGAGGTTAAGTATGCTTTGAAGTTTTAAGGACAGTGGGCAGCCTGGACTGTTGTCCCCTTTTGTCACCACAACCACCATGAGAAGGAAATGGTTTTGGAGGACAGAGAATAAAGTGGTGAGTAATTTTTGTCTTTTAGTCCTTCTGTGTGCGTACACATGTTCATCTGTGTAAGGGCGGATGAGTGCGGGCCAAAGCATACAGAGAACAACCTCAGATGCCTGCCCTCATCTTCCACCTTGTATGACACAGGCTTTCTCGTGTCATTTTTTTGCTGACCATGCCAGGCTAGATGGTGAGAGGGCAATTTGAATCAAGTAGCCCAGAGGGACAGGTGTGGGGAGTTGGAACATAGAGATGAGCAGGGGTGTTGGGAGGAGCAACGATATCCAAACATTGTCTCACATTTCAAGAAAAAGAAAACACACTGCAAAAAAGATCTCAGACCCAAACATTTACCCTGGGCAAAAACTGAAATCTGTCTATCGGAACAGTTGTTAATGTGTGGGAACACTTGTACGGTGGGCAAAGTGACATGCCAAGTGTTTTCTGTGTATTAATCCACACCTACCCTCTAAGAAGTCAGTGATAAGCAATTATCACACATGTAGTTCTTAGAACAGAGTTTAGCATGTAACCAATACTAGACAAGGGACTGTTATTAGCACCACCCTATAGGACTGGGAACTAAAAGAGAGAGTGGAGTTCACTCGCATCTGCACATCTGGTTGAAGTGGTCAAGCTTGATCTCAAAACACAGAGGGAAAGCATCGCCAGTGAATGTCAATCTAACTTAAACTGTCGCATTGTTTGGACAGCTAATTCAACTCAGCAGACACTTTTAAGTGCCTACTTTGATGAAAAGACTAAGTTCTGGGAGAAACGAGACCTGGGTTACATCATTGATGTGTTCCCAATCAATTAATTAACTGACTGTTTCAGGCATTCGAGAAAATAAAAATAAAGACACAGTAATGTCTGTTCGACCAGTGGAGAAGGCACATGCTTGAGTAACTGACTCCCTGCCTGGTCAGATGTGGATGACAATAGAAAGATGTACTGGAGCATGCTGGGGGATTTCAATCCAACAGATCAGGAAAAACCTATCTGAGCTGCGCTTCTCCCAGTGTGTCAATGTCAGAAGCTCTGGAGTGTAACCAGGTAGGAGGAGCTGTGCTCCCTCTGCATAATAAGGCCAGAGTTACTCATCTGCTAGAAATAGGGTTAAGGTCACTTTAATAGGAAGAATATGAATTTCTCCTGTTGGCCAGATGGGGGCCTTTGGAACAGGATGGATGAGTCCCAGGGGTCCTCAACTATATTTGAATTCTTATACTTTGTGAGAAAAATAATCCAGCCTAGAGACAAAGCCCCCACAGCCTGTCTCTCCCAACTCCCACCCCCTCAATCTCTTTTAAACCAGATCTCACCAGGAAGTGAGGTATCTTAGGCCCTGCTTTCTCCACCATAACCTCTCCCCTCCACCCTTCTTCCTGCGACCAGTGAGAGCTCTGGGGAAATCACATGAACCCCTCCAACACTGACTCCTTCTGAAACTCTGCTGTGGCTCCACTGGCAGTGTCGGCATAGCATTCCTGAAGTCTCGGGTTTGATCCCTAGCACCACATAAACCAGCTTTCGAGGTGCACACCTGTAATTCCAGCACTCAGGAGGTAGAAGCAGGAGCATCAGAAGTTCAAGGTCATCCTTCACAACCTAATAAATTCCAGGCCAGCCCAAGACACGTGAGACCTTATCTTTAAAGTACCACAAAAACCTTCAATGACTCCCATAGAGGAGTCACTGGTTGTCAGAAAAACTAACTTATTTCCCGAAATTTACCCATCTCCTGCTGCAATGGCCGTGTGAAAGTTCTGCCTTTGACCCACATGGGGAAGTTTTTAGGCTCCAAAGAAATGTGCTAAAAGGAAGCTCAGGAGATGACTGGTAAATACTTGCTATAAAAGCATGGAGCACCAAGTTCAATTCCCCAGAGTCTACCTAAAACACAAGCCAGGCATGGTACCACGCACCTGTAGCCTAGCACTGGAGAAAAAAAGACAAGTGGGGACTTCAGGCTCACCTAATTGGTGAACTTCAGGTTCAGTGAGAGACCGACCATGTCTCAAAAAGCAACACCTGGTAAGCCGGCTCAGCCAGTAAGGACCCCTGCTGCCAACCAGACTACTTGAGTTTGGTTAGTGGCACCACATGGTGGAAAGAGAGAACTGACTCCTACAAACTGCCCTCAGACCACACTGAAGCTGTGGTGTGTGAAACACACACACACACACACACACACACACACACACACAGTGTGTGCTATTGCACTGAGTCCTACTGTGGGCATTGTGTTTCAGACTTCCTATTGAAGTGATGGGTCAGCAGCCTCAGCAACAGCAGCAGCAGCAACACCCAGCAACAGGTTAGAAAAAAAAAATCCAGTCTCCACTCCACCCCTGTGCCCCTGCTCTACCATTAGCATTTCAATGAGATGCCCTTGTGACCTGGTACTGTGCCTTGGAAAGGCAGGAGGCATTTGTTCTTCTCTGGTCCAGGAAGCACTTAGTCTTCTGTTGAGGCAGATTTCATGTATCCCAAGTTGGCCTCAAAAGGTGTCAGGTGCTCCTGCCTCTAGCTGCCAAGTGCGGGGATTGAAAGTGTATGTCCTCATGCTCTGTTTATGGGGTCCTGGGGACCTAAACCAGGGCTTCAGACACCCTAGGCAAGCACTCTACCATCTGAGGTATATCCCCAGCCCACATTTGCCATTTTGAGTTTCCAGCCTTAACATATTCCCACAGCTTGACAAAACTATGAAGAAGAAAAACTGGGACCAGCCCTGGAAGTGGGAATGATCTGAGAGGCTGGTCACCCAGGCTGAGGGGATGAGCATCTGTCATGGGCGAGGTCAATGCCTAGATCTTAGGAGCACAGGAGATATTTACAGCTACTTTATAACCAGTTGAGGAAACAATCGGAACAAAAGCAACCAAAACCACTTGGAAAGAAAAACAGAGCATGAACAAGAAATAATAGCTAACTCAGTTCCTGGATCTCCAGGTCCCCAAGATAAAGCATAGTACAATTTAAACCTCAAAGAACTTACAACCTTGATGGAGATAAGACCTGGGGACATGAAGCAATGCAAGGCCAGAGACCAGGGTTATGTAACATCTTGCTTGCACTTTAATATTAGCAGAGTCTTGTGTACTTACTGTGTGCTAAGCACCCCTCTAAGGACTAGAAAGTGTGTGCGTGCGTGTGTGTGTGTGTGTGTGTGTGCGCGCACGCACGCGCACGCGCACGCGCACGAGTGGGTGTGTCCCCTTACAATAAGAGTGGGGAGGCAGAGACAAGTGGATCCCTGGGACTCACTTGTGCTGTCTCAAAATAAATTTTTTTAAAAAGTGTGGGGGAGGGCACCTGAAAAAAACAGCATCCTATGTTGTGCTCTGGCCTACACACACACACACACACACACACACACACGATCTGCTTTCTTCTTGAGGAAATTGAGGCACAGCGTAATCAGGTGACCTACCCAATGCCATGCTCAGCTTCTGCCACTAGCCCTAATCCAGCTCCACAGTATTTGGGGGGGGGGAATGTAGGGAGCCCCTAACCGTGATTTTAGCCACATCTTCAAGTAGTCACCTAGGCTGTGTTTGAAGGCTGGCTGGTGTGGGGATCCAATTTTACCAGGACAGTATTGCGCAGCAGTAGCAAGGTTTCCCTCCTACACTTCTGAAGAAGTGAGGTCAGTGAGTTCCTCTCCGTTAAAAGGTCAAGGACCCGGCTGGACGGTGCCCAGATCTAGACTCAGAAAGGCTTCAAGGACCAAACAAATGTGGCCAGTAACTAGAGCATGTCCACAGTCAGTAGCTTGAATCCACTTTCCCTCGTGATTTAACCCAAAGCAGGAAAGTTAGCTCATTCCATAGCTCCCCCTTTTAGCTTGAAAATCCTACCTGGATGATCACTTAACCAGAGAGTACAGAGATGTTTCTTAAACCCATTTGCTAGGGTGTTGTGCCCAAATTCTGAACCCCAAAATCACCAAGAGGCCCATTTCTTTGCAAAAGCCAAGAGTCTTTAATTGAAGTTATTTAACAAGCTAAACCCATTAGCGCGGGCCCTTCATCCCTCCACCATGGTGGATGGCTGGAGAAAGACTCAGAGCAACCTGGAGGCAGGGATTTTAAAGGGCAGTGTAAGGGGAGTGTCCAGGGGTATGAAACAGTCTCAGGATTGGTCGTTTCCAGGTTTGGGTGCTGATTGGTCAACTGGTTGTTATGACCCATAGGCCCTCCCAGGGCAGTTGCTATGCTCTACAAGTCACTGTTGTGCACTGTCCGAAAAGCACACCCAGAGCCGTAAAGCACAGCCCTGCTAGCTAACTTCTGATTGGCTCCTTGCCACAAGGAAGGGCATCTGACCTCCTAGTGACCAGGACAGGAGTGGCAAGGTCAGGCGAGCACATCGTAGCCTGTCATGGCTGCTAAAATGAGGAGCTGGTCACTACAAGGGTACACTTTCACCAAAGATTTAAAGGGTGCCCACTTAAGATACTGTAAAGTCAAAATCTCACCTAATGATATCTACAAACATTCTACAAGCTCAGACTTCAAGGTGTTCTGAGCTTTTACAGGAAGCATCCCCACTTGGAGCATCCTGAATGCGGCTGTCATGGAGACCTACCCCACCATTTGTGAGTCTGTGTTCGTGAATATTTATACACAAATACATCCTAGTATAGATGGGAAGGTACCTGTGTGTGCACAGGTGCATGTACGTACATGTATTGCTACATATGTGAGTGTATACATGTAGAGGTCATAGGACAAACTCAGCTGTCATTCCTCAGGCATGGTTGACTGTGTGTTTTGAGACAGGTTCTCTCGCTGATCCACAATTCTCCTATACAAGTAGGCTGACTGGCCAGGGAGCCCCGAGATTTTCCTACCTCCACCTCCTAGCTCTAGAATTACATATGCACATTTCCATACCTGCCTTTTTACTTGGGTTTTGGGGCTAGAACTCAGATCTCCAGACTTACCACACAGCAGGAGCTTTACTGAGTAAGTCACCTCCACAGCCCACCCCCAAAAACTCTCACTGTGTGTTCCTTGTTGCTAGGGTGATACAATCATCCTACCAACACACAGATTTTCAAATGGATAAAAAGATCAGAGCCTATTTCCTCTATGCATCAATTTTCCAGAGAGTCAGCCTTTGAAGAATGCCACTTCGACCACTTTGTGGCAATCTGAAAAATGCCAGTTTCCAAGCTCCAAGAAGAGTGTTTATGAAGGTGACCTACTCAGTCAGCCTCCACCCCCACAAGTCCCTTTCTTCAAACACAATTCTCCTCCACCCTCCAGGGAGGGTCCTGTGAACGAAAAGGAAGCTGGCACTTTGAGAACAAGCCCAGGAAAGGGGCAGTGTGAATGGCCATTGTTCTATTCTGTTGTTGGTCCTGAAGCAAAGACCACAGGTTAATTTCACACTCTTTCCTTCCTATTTTCACTGGAACGCAAACAAGTCATTTTTAGGACTAGCAAGACACTTTGGATGCCTCTGCCACTCCGAAGGATAAAACCTCCCCAGGAGAAGCCTTGCAGAAACACAAATAGCAACCCCCCAAGGCAAGGAGCCACACAGTCCCTGACCCCAGGCACTTAACAGCCTTGATAGAGAGATAAGGGCTAGCCACCTGAAGCAACACAAGGCTGGTGCCACACCTTACGCAACAACCGCTCACATGAGTATTAGAAAGTTTCCACTGGTGGAATTTCCTCTACTCCCCCTCTGTCTCATCTTCAATCTTCTCTAAAACCAGCTATTTGCACCCATTTGAGAAGATGGCTCCTCCCCCGTCCACACAGCAGAGTCAAGAACCCCCACCCCCACCCCTGACTCCCAGCAGCCCCTTGGAAGTAGTATGAAAGAGTCCGGTGCCTTGAGAAACTAGTGCTCGGCAAGGTATTTTGGTAAGGGCGGCATCAAAGCCGTGATTTCTGTGATGTGAAGGGGGGTGGTGAGGACAACTGGGGTGAAATGAGTGAGCAGTGAATGAAAAAAGAAATAAAAAGGGAAGCCGGGCGGTGGTGGCGCACGCCTTTAATCCAAGCACTCGGGAGGCAGAGGCAGGCGGATCTCTGTAAGTTCGAGGCCAGGCTGGACCGACAGTCTCCAAAACAATACAGAGAAAAGAAAAAGAAAAAAGAAATAAAAAGGACTCAACTGCTCCGAGGTATGGTGGAGGAGGAGGCTTACTGTAGACAAAAGGAGGAGCCTAGCCAGGAGCAGGTTCATCTGGGAGAGTCCAAAGTGGATGTGGACATGACCCTGAGCCGTGTGAGGAGGTGGGGGAGGGAAAGGGGAGAGCCGCTGCTGACCAAGAGACTAGCCAAGAGAGTAGACAGAGACTAGATAACCAAAATGGCTGGATTATGTAGGGAACAGCGGCTGGAGAAGTTTAGGGGAGGGAGGCCTGAGAGGACTGCCTGGAGGGTCCTGTAGGCGGCAGGTCCGATTTGATATGTTAAGTAGGCACCTGAGCCAATTGTCCCAGGTTTGAAACCTTAGCCAGCAGGAGGCAGGAGAATGAGAAGGAAGACTGGGAAAGAGCAACAAGACCAACTTATGTATGAAAACCCCTGCTTCTTATGCTAATTTTTAATAGAAAAAAATTAGGGGCAGGACTGGAGAAATGGTTCAGCAGTTAAAAGCATGCAATGCTTTTCCAGAGGACCCAAGTTCTATTCTGAGCACCTATATCAGCCAACTCACAACTGCCTATAAATTCAGCTCCAAGGATCTGACATCTTCTGGCCTCTGAGGGCACCTGCACTCAAATGCATCTAACATACTTACACACACACACACACACACACACACACACACACACACACACACACTTTAAAAATTGTTTTAATTTAAGAAAAAAGTTTTTAAGTTGGTCTGGGAAGGTAGCTCCGTGGATAATGCACACACTGGGCAAGCAAAGACTAGAGTTTGAGAACCAAAGTAAAAGGCAGGCAGGCATGGTGTCCTACCTGTAATCCCAGAACTTGGGGTGGAGTGGGGTGCCTAGAGCAAGCTAACTAGCTGCACAGGCAATCTCTGGGTCCAACTGAGACCCTGTGTCAGTAAATAAAAACCAATCAAGAAAGACATCCAACATCAACTTTGGGTACAAATATCACACACACACACACACACACACCAGATTTTATTCTCAGCATTTATTTACTTTAGTGTAAGAGAATAAAAAAGAAGTTCCCTGCCTTGTCTTGGAACATGCATCAATTTCCAGGGCAAACTGGCATTCTCTAGAGACACAAACCATTGTGTTGCCCTTGCTGCATCCACAGCAGACATCACTAATCAATGGCAATGCTCTTCCCTGCTCAACTCTTGTCTGTCGCGTCTGCTGTACGGCCTGTGTCCGAGAACGTGCGGAGGGTGTCGGGGATTGACAACACAGAGACTTGTTCAACGGTGTAAAGAAAACTTTAAGCAGGCCCCAAAAAGGTTCAAGAAAACTTCCTAAGAAAGGCTCCCACCAGAGAAGCTTCTGCTCTCTCCTCTACCCTGGCTGGTTCTCTCTGACCCCAGAAACTGATCTGGGCGTATCAGAAGAGGCGGCTAGTCTTTGGACAAGGTCGAGGTCAGGGTGGTTTCTGTGGGCAGGCCTTTTCCAGGAACTTATTGCCCCGGGCATTGTATTGTTTTTAGTAAACATGTTTTTAGTAAACATTGTCTTATAGCTGCCTACTCCCAGGCAGAAGGGGAAGTGGGTCTCTGCTCAAGGTCTGGTGTTCCCACACTTGTCTTTTTCTCTGCTCTCCCCACTAACTCAGTCTTAATTAAGGTTTCTATTGCTGTGGCAGTGCTGGAGATCTAACCTAGGGCTTTGCATATGGTAGGCAAGCACTTTACTACCGAGCTCTATCCCAGCCCTTTTATTATTTATTTATTTATTTATCTATTTATCTATTTATTTATTTATTTATTTAGAGACAGGATGTGAGGACAATCTGATTGCAACATCTGTCACCTCATTGACCACCAGGGTTGATTCAGCTAACCTGACTGACTAGGCGGGTGTCCCCCCTTCCTCCCTTACCACTCCATAAGATGCATGCCTTCCCTGAAAAGAGCAGAACCAGTGAAGGGTACACTCGCTTGCAGCCCAGGTAGATCTTCCTGCTTTAGCCTCCCCGGTAGCAGGGCTGACAGGCCTGCCCCACCAGACCACTGAGCACCATCTCCATGCTCTTAGTGGCTCTCTGCTCCTGTCTGCCACATCCAGCTGGGCACAGCTGCCTGGCCTCATGAGACCATGCCTCTTTCCTTCCCAGTAAATGATTGGAAATGAAGACACTTGGGGCTGCTTTCTGGGCCCCCTCAGCTTCCTTCAAGCACAATTATTCACACCACCAAGTCATCACACATCAGGAGCTGAATGTTCTCTCTTCTGCTTTTTCAAGGTAGAGCCCCCCCCCCAACACCCTCCCTAAGGTTTGGCTGGCACCTGATCTCTCTTGGAACTCTGGTTCATGTTCCCATAAGAGAGCTCTATCTTGTGACTTCCGGTTTTGTTTTGTTTATTTTTCGTCCTTTGTTAGACTCCAAATATCTAATGCATTTCAAACATTCTGAAACTGTTCAAATGAAATCACAGGGCAGATAGATGGCTAAGGTACTTACATCCAAGCCCGAGGACTTGAGTTCAATACTCAGTCCCACAGAGTAGAGGAGAAAGTTGACTCCATAAGGTTTCTCTGATCTCTGCATGAGCTCCACAGTATGTCCCTACTCTCCACCCCTGCCCCAACACATAATACATAAGCATTACAAAGGAGGAGGGGGGAGGGAACCAAAGAAACCATAGAAGGACATTGGGTAGAGTACACATTTAAGAGATAACTTGTTAGAACTGGCACAGTAGTACCTAGCCGGGGTTTAGGAGGCAGAGGCAGGAGGATTGCCATAATCCTGAGATCAGCGTGGCCTATGTACTGAGTTCCCAGACCAGACAGGAGTATTCAGCAACAGCTGTTTCAGATGGATGGATGTATGGATATATAGATAGACAGATAGACAGACAGACTGCAGAGATAGCTCAGTCTGTAAAGTGCTTGCAAAGACATGGACCCAAATTCAATCATCAGCACCCACGTTAAAGAAAAACATCCAGGTGACTTGGTACATGTTTGCAATCCTAAGACAGGAACGGCAGAGACAGGTGAATCCTAGGACTTGCTGGCCATCCTGATTCGCCTGTTAGGTGAGTTCCAGGACAGCAAGATACCCTGTCTCAAAATAACAACAACAAACAAATGATGGACAGAGCATGAGGAATGACCTCCAGCCTGCACGCACACACACAGGTGCACACACACTGAAACACAGAAGTACCCACACAGCTGGAAGAAAGAGGAGACAGAGCACAAGAGCTTGTTTGTCTTCATCTGGTCTAGGGGTTGTTATTTGGGTGACCCTCTGACTGGAGTCTAGAAACAGCAATTGCCACTTCCTTTGGAGCAGCACTAATTTGAGGAAGCTTAATGGCCTTTCAGTTCCATCACTGAGAGGCAAGACCCCACCTGCCATGCCTGGAGGAAGCTACGAGGTCTTCCCATATTTGCATGTATGGGCCACACGCAGATGTGTCAAGTGATCTCCAGGGCCAGGCTGAGATGAAGGCACGGTCTCTTTCCCTAGAGAGAAATAAGAACTGGGCTATCAACTCTGTCAGCTCTGCCCAGGAGATCCTACCTCTAATGTGATGGCTGAGATTTTACTCTGTCTTAGTTATTGCTGTGAAAAGACACCATGACCATGGCAAATCTTTTTGTTTAATCACTTTACTTTTTTCATTTTACATACTAGCTGCAGTTCCCCCTCCCCATTCTTCCTCCCTCCCACCTCCCCTCATCTCACCCACCATCCACTCCTCAGAGGGGGTAAGGCCTTTTTGGGGGAATCAACAAACTCTGGCATACTAAGATGAAACAGGACCAAGGTCCCCATCCCCTTGTCAAGATGGAGCTAGGTATCCCCCCACAGGGAATGGGCTCCAAAAAAGCCAGTTCGTGCATCTGGGATAGGTCCTGGTGCCACTGCCAGGGCCTGTCCCCTAACAACAGATCAACCCACACAACTGTCACCTACATTCAGAGGGTCTAGTTTGGTCCCATGCAGTTTCCCCATCTCATAGTCCATGAGCTCCCATTAGCTCCGGTCAGCTATCTCTGTGTTTTTCCCCCATCATGCTCTTGGCTCCCACCCCTTGTTCATATGATCCCTTCTCCCTCTCTTCAGCTGCACTCCATTAGCTCAGCCCAGTGCTTGGCTGGACCAGCCTTGATAAAGGAAAACATTTAATTGTGGTGGCTCGCTTATAGTTCAGAGGTTCAGTCCATTATCATCACGGTGCGACATAGCATGCAGGCAGGCATGGTATGGAGAAGTGGCTGAGAGTCCTACATCTTTCAGGCAACAGGAAGTGGCCTGTCACTGAATGAAGTTAAAGCAAAAGGGATCTCACAGCCTGGTCCAATAGTGATACACCTCCTTCAACAAGGCCACACCTCCTAATAATGACACTCCCTATGAGCTCATGGTGGCCAATGACATTCAAACCACCATATAACCCTTATGCGATGGCAGAGATTCTACCCTTCATGTGATAGATAGCATTAGGAGATAGATGACTGACAGATGTGGTCATAAGGGCAGGTGTGCGGGATTGGACCACTTTCTAGAGAGTGCTCTTACCCACCATGTTCAAGCTTGGTAACTGTATTAATTGCTTTGGCCACTGCTACAAGAGGATACTTGATAAAACAACTTATGGAAGGATTTTTTGTTTGTTCACAGTTTGAGGGTACAGTCTATCACGGTGTGGCTACAGGCATGTAAGTGAATAAGAAGAAATAAAAAGGAAAGGGACATAATGGCTCCTAGGTACGGTGGAGGAGAAAGTTTATTGTAGATTAAACGGAGGGCATAGCCAGAGGTAGGGACATCTGGGAGAGTCCAGAGTGGTCATGACTCTGAGCCATGTGAGGAGTTGGGGGAGGTAGGAGGAGAGCAGCTGCTGGCCAAGAGCAGCCTGGGCCAAGACTGGCCAAGAGAGTAGATAAAAAGACCAAGTCACCAAAATGGCTGGATTACACAGGGAAGGGTGGCTGAGAGAAGGGAAGCCCAGCCCTTGGGCTGGAGAAGTTTAGAGGTTTATTTTTTCTTTCGGGGGTGGGGGTGGGGTGTGACAGCCTGGAGGGCCCTGCAGCAGATAGGGAGTGAGGGATGCAGGGAGAACCTGGTAGCCAATGACTGCCATTTGTGCCCAGTTTGAGACCTAACAGTGAGCAGCTGATCACATGGCAACCACAGTCAGGAAGCAGATAGATGTGTGCTGTACTCAGCTCGCTTCCTATTCAGTCCAAGACACTGGCCCATGGAACGATGCTGCCCACAGTTATGGCAGTCTGCCTCCCTTAGTTAACACAAGTTAGAAACTCACAAACGTGCCCAGAAGTTCATCTCCTAAGTGATGGAAGACCCTGTCAGGTGACAATCAATAATAGCCATCACAGTGCCCAGTCCTATGCTGTACCAACCTGATCAAGATACAGAGTCAGACTGGAGGAACATGGCCAGGAGACCTGGCCTTCATCCTCATGCTGTGTTGGCTCTAGGACTCAACCTGCACACTTAAAATTTGTATCTATAGTAGAGTATGAATGTTTGAGTCACCCCAAAATTATTGATTAGAACAGAATCACCAAAGAGTTGGTATTAGAACGTGGGGTTGGGTCAACATTCTATCATGGATGGGAGAGGGGGTAAGGATGAGGCCTCACTGCTTCTTCAGGAGCTATTGACAGTTAATAGTCATTTTTCTTCTATGGTATAGTCACTAGTAAGTTGCCTATGTTCCAAAAATAACGCCACACCCATGCTCGTGAAATCATCCATGATTAAACTCAATGGGTCATAACAAAACAAACAAAAACAAAGCAAAAAACATACATGAAAGTAGGAGGGGGACAAGCTAAGAAGAAGAGAGTTCTAGAAGGAAGGGAAAGAGGATACAAGAGGGTACTGGGGAGCAGCAATGGCCAAACTTCATCATACACATATATGAAACTGTCAGTGAATTTTTTTAATTAAAAAGAAAATGGTGCTGTTAGGAAGTGAGTAGATAAATCAATGGGATCAACATCATTATAAAAGAGACCCCAGGACTAGGGATATAACTCAGTTGGTAGCTGCCTGCCTAGCATGCATGTAGTCTTGGGGTCCATCCCCAGTACCACATGACAGGGTATAGTGATATACACATGTGACTCCAGCACTTGAGAGGTGGAGGCAGGAGGATCAGGAGTTTAAGGTCATCCTTAGCTACCTAAAGAATTGGAGGTCACCCTGGACTACATGACACTCACAAAAAAAAAGAAAAAAAAACAAGAACATGGATGGATGTGACGGTGGTCAGCCACAGTGAGCCATTTCCATCAGAACTCTGACAGTAGTAGCCAGAGTGTATGACTCTGTTGCACTAGGTGCTTGTGTAGCATTCCAGTTTCGGATCTCTCGTGCCAGCCCCATTCAGACTGGTCCACTCAGAAAACAGACCCTCACCCTCATCGAACCCTTCCAGGCTAAGCACCAGCCAGCTGGGGCAGCCCTGAGTTTCCTCTCTCCCCTTCCTCTGCACTCCATATCCTTCCTAGCACTGACGACATCCCTCTCTGCTTAGAGGCACTTCCTTCCTCCACTCCCTCCTCAAGCCCTCTTCTCTTGTTCCTTTATAATAAATATCGTGACCCATCAGGTCCGAGATCAAAAGGGAGGGGGCGATCCTGCTTCTCTGGGAGGCAAAAGGGGCAGAACCTCATAACCACACCGGAGGTTAGGGACATCGTCACAACAGCAAGACAAGGGAAGAAGTGTAGACTGCCTCACTTGTTTGCTGGGTTAGATAGATGTCAGGGAAGCCGCTGCAGTGAGACCAAAATCACAGAGGCAAAACTGAGTAAAGGTCTCAGCAGGAGGACCTAAATTCAATCTCCCAGAATTCACTTTGAAAAATAATACTTGTAATCCAGTTGTGGTGGTGTGTGTTTATAATCCCATTGCTGAGGAGGCAAAGATAGGAGCATTCCTGGACTCCCTGGTCTAGTTGTTGAGGTCCAAGCCAGTGAGACACCCTGTCTCAAAAAACTATAAGTCGGACAGCACCCGAGGAACACTAAGGTTGTCCTCTGATATACACATACACAGTCATATACACATATATACATATACAAATAAACAAAATTTCTCTCTCCCTTTCACTAACCATTAAGGCACAGGTGAACAAATTGGGATAAATGTCTACTCTAGTCTACAATCAGTGTAGTCCTTCTGTTCTTCCATTATCCCATCTGCCTACACAGTTAGGAAAGAAAGCAAAGTGAAGTCTCTCTCTCTCCCCCTCTCCCTCTCCCTCCTCTGTCTGTCCTTCCCTCCCTCCCTCTCTCTCTGAGAGGTAGGGTTCTAGGGGTTGGGGACAGAAGTTAACCTTAGCTGTAGTTCCTCATGCACTCTCCACTTAGTTTTTTGAGACAGGGTCTCTCAATAACCTGGAACTGGCTAACTAAGCTAGGCTACCTGCTCAGAGAACCCCAGGGATCCTCCCGTCTCCACCTCCTCAGTGTTGGGATTACAAGTGCTTGCTGCCACACCTAGCCTTTTGTAAGTAGGTTCTGGGGCTCAAATTCAGGAACTTGCTCTTAAACCGCAAACACTCTGCCAACTGCACCATCTCCTCTGCTCAAGAAGCTTTCTTTTAAGAATGATTATGAACTTCTTTCCACAAGCACTCTGTTATATTCCGTCATCAACCACCTAGCTGCAAGGGATGCAGAAACCTACAGGCTAACTGGGTGGCCATGTGTCTTCATCAAGGAGGGGGAGTGGTGTCATGTTAAAATAGTTGCACACAATTATTACTGTGGTCATTGTTATCAGTCTTTGCCAAGTCCCCATCATTAGACCATTCTGAAATTTACACCCACTCCAGCACTCAACTACATATGATGCAATACAATGATGAGTAGAACAAACGAAACTCTCTAAGGGTTCCAGGGAAGGAGGATTTGTTTTGTGTTTATGGTTGAGATAAACTACCTTTTTTAATAGTTTGAGTATAAAGAGTGTTAGTCTTGTTAACAGGTGATGGTGTTATTGAGGAGTGATTGGTGCACAAGGGCCTTGACGTCACTACTGCATTCGTCATCCTCTCCTTCTCCACATACCCCACACCCCTGCTCCTTCCTGCCTGTCAGGAGTAAGCATCTTTCCTCTGTGGGTCACTTCCACCATGGTGTCCTGCCTCACTCGACTGAGCATAGGCAGAAACCTCCAAAGCTGTGAGTCAAACAAAGCTTTCTTCGTTCACGTTGAATTGCTTGGATATTTTGTCACAGAGGAAAAGGAGTCTACCAACATAGCCTGGGTCCTGGAAAAAAACAAAAACAAAAACAAACAAACAAAAAAACAAGTCTAAACTAAGAAGAGGGAAGGAGGGAAGCTGCTCTTCCATTTCACTGAAGGGTGATTTTTAACCAGTCATAGCACCATTGGGCACATCCACACATTGCCATAAATATTACAGAAAAAAATTAGGCTCTTAATAAAGGCTGAATCACACACTGAAGACATTCATAGCTCAAGTTACTTGGTCAACAATATGTTAAGCCTCAGGCTTCTCTCTTTCTGGTTTTACAGGTGTGTACTAAGCAGTTAGGCAACTAACACAGAGGAAGACAAGCATTAAGTTCAATTTCCTCTGTGAGCACTCTATTCTTCCTGAACAAAGTCATTTCCTGATGTATCACAAGACAGGGTTCACCAGCTCACCCCATTAAATCTATTTGTTTTCACTGTATAGTTCTAATCCCACTGACCAGGAACAAAACATTTGATTTTTCTCCCAGTGCATTTCATATCTTATTGTAATCACTACTTCCTTTGCCCATTTTCCCAGCTTGTAGTCTCCACTCTAATCCTCCAGCTTCCTTCTGACCTGGGAGACAGAGAGCTCACTGAGGCAATGCCTACTCACACCTCCACCTGCAGCCCAGCATTATACCCGACTACTTCCCAGCAGGAGCCGGACCTCAGGGTCAAGAACACAGGAACTCGGAGTGGTTTTGCAGCCAGATGCACTGGCCTGTGGCGAGCTCCTTAACTCCCCTCTGAAATAACATTTTGAAGCAGGTGTAAAAGTCATCCCAAGTCCATCTTTCTGAAGCATGAGGTCGAAAGGACAGCCATCAAAGGCTGGCACCAGCCTCTTCCTGCTCCTGGTTGGATCTCTACTGCCGCCAGAGTCAGGGGAGACATTAGCTCTGGAGTTATAGTCTGAGCACCTTGGCCTTCTTGTAAATGAATGTTTCAGAAATGCCTGGTAGGCAGGTTATTAAAACCTCCCCGAGCATTGTCTAAGCAAGGCCACCGAGAGTCACAAATCATGCCGTGGGGGTTCAGTATTAACCCAGTCAGCATTTCCTCGGTGGCTAAGGGCTGGTGAAGGTTTTCACAGTGATTCTTTCTACTTCTCTATTTTACAAGGTGGCCAGGTGAGTTGACCTTGAGCAGGTCATGTCTCTTCTACCTCAGCTTCCTTTCTCATCTGGAAGACCAGAGCCTTCACTTCTGAGACATAAGGAAATGACTCCAAGATTCCTGTCTAATCCAGGGGTCTGTCTCAGAAGAGAATGGAAAACAAAGCAAAAAACCCTTGCTGAACTGGCTATTGGCCTGTAAACTCTAACTGGCCGAGGCTGGCAGGATGGCTCAGTGAGTGAGAGAGCTTGCTGCACACGCGTGAAGAAGGGCACTCAAGGTTTGCTCTTTATTACCCAGAGTCACCTTCTGCTGGTGCTAATAAAAAGTCCGGAAGAAGTGGGATAGGTTTTGGGGGGTGGGAGATGTCTTCTTTTTTATTTTATTCATTTTGAGACAGGGCTCACCCAGCCCAGGCTGGCCTCAGACTCACTATAGCTGACAATGGTCTTGAATTTCTGATTCCCCGCTTCTGCCTCCTAGGAGCAGGGTTGCCATGCACATGACTATATCCGGTCCATGTGCTAGGGACAGAAGTCAAGGCTTTGTGCGCGCAAGGCACACATCTGCCAGTGAAGCACGTCCCCAATCCCAGAATAGGGTTTCAATGTGGTAAACATCCAAGTTGAAGGCTCCTTAACAGTTCGCAGAGGGTTAGACAAAACACGGGCAATTCGTGACCTGTCACTTTGTCCTTGTAAGAAAGCCACAGCCTGTCCCAGCTTCCCCCTGTAGCTGTTGCTTTATTACTCTTTACTCTTTGGGGGTCCTGCCAGCCAGCTCCCAAACACATACATGGAGGCTTATTATTACTTATAAATGTCCGGTCTTACCTTGGCTTGTTTCTTGCCAGCTTTTACTAAGTTAGCCAGCTTATCTTTTGCCTCTGGGATTTTACCTGCCTCTACTTCTGTATGCCTTTCTTTACTTCTTACTCCGTGGCAGCCTGTGTAGCTGGCCCCTGATGTCTTCCTCCTCGATTCTTTTCTTCCAAGATTTCTCCTCCTATTTATTCTCTCTGCCTGCCAGCCCGGCCTATCCTTTCTTCTTTCTGCCTTGCTACTGGCCATTTAGCTCTTTATTAGACCAACCAGGTGTTTTACACAGGCAAAGTAACACAGCTTCACAGAGTTAAACAAATGCAATGCTAGAGAATGAAACGCATCTTTGCATCGTTTAAAACAAATGTTTCACAGCATAAACAAATGTAACACAGCTTAAAGTAATATTCTTCAGCATTCCCTTTTACTGTGCTTCAGGGAAACCTTTAGATTCTTCACAGGATACCAAGGTTATGTGACTAGTTTACTTCTATGGCTCTTGGAGACAGCATCTAGTAGGTATCGTGTGTAACATGGATCTCCAAGCAGTGAGCTAGAGAAATAGCCAGGCAGCATGGAGAGAAACCAGAATTAGGTTAGGAGGAGCAGATGCCCTGTAGCCCTTGGACAAGTCCCTTAACATCTCTGGCTTTCAACTAACTCCTCTGTGACTGTAACCAGGGGCAGTAGGATGAGATCCAAGAACCTAGGGTCAGACAGTGTGGTCAGATAGTTTGGTTCCTGCAGCCCTCCCCACCACCAGGTTTCCCCCCAAACCTCCTGTATCCTGACCAGCTCCTAGAAGACTCACTCCTCAGAAAGTGTTTGCTTTTCCCAAGCCTTTCCCTGACTCTGCTTGCTCAAAAGAGCTCTGATTGGGATTCACACCCTGTTCTCCCCCCTCTACTTATTTGAATTGATGAGTCTGGGACCGTCAGTCAGGGATGCCCCGGTAACAGACAGTTGGGTTTATTGGAAGTGAACACCAGGCTTTCCATTCATATCGGTCTCCGTCCTTGGATCCACATGACTGCACACTCAGAGGCAGACACCTGCCCCTCAGCATCCCTGGCTGCCCCCACGATCCACTGAGCCAGCTCCCCTTCCCCCTTACAAGCCAGCCTGTTTAAATGAGGCCTGCTGGGAGCCCAGCGTGGCCACTGAGGTGAAGGGCTTGTTTGTGCTTGAGGTTACTTGCACAGGAGAATCCTGGCTTTCCACCAGGCCTGCCTGGGCTGCTCTTAAAAATACCCAGAAAGATTGTGCAGCCTCCGTTGAGTCTCTTCTCCCGGGATCAGAGCACCAGCTCAAGCCTGTTCCTTCCAGAATTCACTCTTGCCCTGCTCCAGTCACGGGGTCTAGGATGCTTAGCGGCTCCATTTGGGAGGCCTGCCTGGGCCTCAGGCTTCCCCAAGGAAGGCATTCAGAAGCTGTCTCCATAAGATTTCATGTAAGCAGACAGTCCATGCTTAATTTCTGGACTGCGGTGTTTAACACCGTCAACTTGACAGACTCCAGAGTCACCCAGCAGTTAGGACTCCCAGATTAAGGTAACTGAGACAGGAGGCAACAGGCTGTGTGAGCAGCACTGTGCTATGCAGCTGCAGTCCGGGGTTGAACACAGAGTAGAAAGCTCGGGACTGGGGCTCCATGGGCAACGTGCTTGCTGCACACAAGGAAGGAACCGGCTTTATACCCTTGGCAGCCACGTAAAAGCTGCGTGTGGTGGGCAGCATCTGTAACCCAGAAAAGGGAAACACAGAAAAAAACAGAAGCCGGGGCCCACGGGCCAGCGCCAGGCTGTCGGCCAGAGCTCCAGGTTCAGTGCAGGGCACCTGCCTCAAGAAATAAAGGCGGGGAACAACTGAAGGTGACACCTGACACCGGCCTGCACACTCACATACACGCGTGTGTAAGCCACACACATTAAGAAGTGTGGCATGGGAAGTCAGCTGACTTCTGATTTGTTTTTGTTTTTTTTCCTGTATTTTCCTGAGCTGGGTTACAGATGCTGCCCAACCACACGCAGCTTTTTTTGTTTTTGTTTTGTTTTTTGTTTTTTCGAGGCAGGGTTTCTCTGTATTGTTTTGGAGGCTGTCCTGGAACTGCTCTGTAGACCAGGCTGCCCTCGAACTCACAGAGATCCGCCTGCCTCTGCCTCCCGAGTGCTGGGATTAAAGGCGTGCGCCACCAATGCCCGGCTCCACACGCAGCTTTTACATGGCTGTGGATGCCATGTGACCAGTTGCCTGTCTCCTGGCACCGTGCTTTCCTTCCAAGTGTCAGCCAAAGCAAACCCTTTCTTTTCAAGCTATTTTCATCAGACACTTGATCTCAACAGCTAGACAAGAAACCGATACGAGGCTTCAAGTCCTAATATCATAGTCCCCAGCTGCAGAACTCCAGGCTTTTCAGACCAAATGCTTCAACTGTAATTGGGAATAATAATACTGCCTGCCTCATCATGTCGCACAGGATTAAATGAATTAATACTTGCTGATCACTTAGAACAGGGCCTGGCACGTGGCAAACACCCAATAAATCTCAGTCATTACTGCTGTCATTAAATTGGCCAAAGAACCAATGTGCAGAGTACCTGGAAAGAGACTTTTTAAGTTCATCATTGAAAAGCCATTGTCTGACATAAGTATCAAAATGTTCCTTGCCAGCAAGATGGAATCATTTAACTGTGACACCGGGTGCTAATGGGCAGAATGTAATTGCTCGTGAAATTTTACAATTTTAAGATGAAAATGGGATCTTGGGGAATAGCCTAGCGACTGAAGTGTCTGCTGCACAAATGTGTCAGGTGAGCACGGCACCCAGCCTGAAATTCCTGCCTGGGAAGGTGGAGAAAGGGAAGGGATTCCCAGAGCAAGGTGGCTAGGGAGACTAGTCATATTGGCAAGCTCTGGATTCATTTGAGAGACCCTGCCTCTATGAATAAGGGGAAAGGGACATCAAGAATGACTCCCCAACATCAGTCCTCCACATGCATGCACACACGCATGCACATGTACCCACACACATGGGTGCAAAAATCATCCATCTACAAGCAAGCACAACATGAAAATGTGCTATTTAGAATACAAGCTGAGGAGAGGGTGGAGTAATGGGGGGTGGTGCAGTCCCTGTAACCAGATTATGTAGACTGCCCCTCTCTCCATGTCTCTCCAGGGTGACTTGCTTTCAGTTCTGGGAAATAAGCCTGAAGATCACAGAAATTAAGGAATTCATTGCTGACTGATGAATAAAACTAAATCTGCCTGCATCCCAAAATCTGCCTCTCTGTCTTTCTGTCTGCTCCAGCACTGCACTGGCCAACGCCCCACAGGAAACACATAGAATGTGGCTTCATGAGAGAGGTTTCAAGTGGCTCATTTGGCCTTTTTGTTCTTTTTTATGTGAAGGCATCGAAAGATCCGTGGGCTAGAAAATGGCCGTCTTCAGGCACCTAAGATGCTTCAATTGGATTTGACTTTGGACTTCCAGCCTTGTTTTTTTTTTTTAATAAATTATCAGCCTGTGGCATTTTGTTATAGTATCTCAAACTGACAGAGACAAGATCTTTAGGAGAACAGGCTCAGAATTCCAAGATGGTGCTGAAGAGAAATTTCAGGGCAGTTCAGGAGAAGCTAAATACAGACATGGAAAGTTCTAGAAAAGAAAAATAAAACTATTCTTATCCAAGTCTGAATGATTAAAGCTAATAGGGAAGATATTAAGCACATTCTGGCACTTACAGAGCCAGGGTCCCACCCTCAAGCTCACAATACCACTCTCATGGGCTTGTTTATATATAGTACACTGGGGAACTTTATAGGGAAAATCCTCCAGGGTCCCTCTTGGTCAGGTTCAAGATAGTTAATGTGGGGCTGGAGAGATGGTTTGGTGGTTAAGAGCCCTTGCTGTTCTTCCAGGGGACCCAAGTTCAGTTCCCAGCACCCATATCAGGCGGCTCATAACAATCTGAAACTCCAGTTCCAGGAGGGATCTGACACCTTTTTCTGGCCTCCAACAGCACTGCACACACATATATCATACACACACACACACACACACACATGCACACACACACATGCACACACACACGCACACATGCACACACACTCACAAACTTAAAATAAATGAGCTTGGTGGTGGCAGCGGTGGCGCACACCTTTAATCCCAGCACTCCAGAGGCAGAGGCAGGTGGATCTCTGTGAGTTCAAGACCAACCTGATCTACAGAGTGAGTTCTAAGACAGTCAAGGCTACATAGAGAAATCCTGCCTCAAAAAAGCAAAAGCAGAAAAAAACTTTTTTTCTTTTGGTATTTCAAGACACAGTTTCTCCGTGTTGCTTTGGAGCCTGTCCTGGAACTTGTTCTGTAGACCAGGCTGGCCTCGATCTCATAGAGATCTTCCAACCTCCGCCTCCCGAGTGCTGGGATTAAAGGCGTGCACCACCAATGCCCGGCTCAGAAAAAGACTTTTTAATATTTAAGCTACAAAGAGTAGCTGGGAGCTGTGGATGTAGACGTGTGAATGCGCATGCGTTTGAGCACACGTGTGACAGTCAGAGGACAACTTGCAGGAGTCAGTCCTCTCCTCCTACCTCAGAATTCAGTGACTGGACTCAGGCTGTCTGGCAGCAGACACCTTTCCCCACTCAGCCTGGAGTACATAGCACGATGGAAACAGAAGAGACCTTGCCTCAAAACAGGGTGGAAGGACAGACCCAACTCCCAAGGGTGGTCCTCTGACCTCCACCATGACATGTACATACATTGCCATTCTCTCAATAATAATACATATATGCAATAACAATAATTAATAAGTTACTTGGAATGAGTTAAACCTAATCAATAATTACCCTGGAATCCATGACATAAAATACAGAATACATTCGTACTTGTAAGATTTATAAGTGCCGGGCTGGAGAGATGGCTCAGAGGTTAAGAGCACTGACTGCTCTTCCAGAGGTCCTGAGTTCAATTCCCAGCAACCACATGGTGGCTCACAACCATCTGTAATGAGATCTGGTGCCCTCTTCTGGTATGTGCAGACATACATCAAGGAAGGATGTTGTATTAATAAAATAAATAAATCTTTAAAAAAAAAGATGTATAAGTGCCACAGACCTAGCCTGCTACCTAAATGATATAAAACATCCCTGGAGGTTTTATCTTTGCATGAGAGAGAGAGAGGGAGAGAGAGAGAGAGAGAGATGTTTGTGTGTTCATGTGTGTAGGCACACTCACAGCATGTGGAGGTTTGAAGATCACCTCAGGTGTCAGTTCTTAACTTACACCTAATTTGGGATGGGGTTTCTTATTCCTGACCCACAGCAGGCTAACTGGCCTGCAAGCTTTCTGGAATTCTCTTGTCTTGGCCTCCAGCTTTCATATAGGTTCTGGGAACCCAAACTCAGACCCCCACACTTGGATGACAAACACCTAACTGCCAAAGCATCTCCACAGTGCACCATTTGTTCTGAAAACTGCGTGTGGACCCACAGGCCTAAGATTTTTTTCAGGACTGAAAGCTTGCACAGTCTTGCCTTTACAATCCTATCACCAGATCAGATCCAGTAGGAGCTCAGAACACTTTGGGCTTCTTAGAACACATTTCATTATATTGTCTTAATTAACACTCTGTGTCTCCCTCACCCCTCCCCCAGTAATACATCTTTATTTTCTTCTAGAGCAATCATAGGTCAATAACAGCATTCTCTACTGTAGCTGAAAAGGGAAGGGAAAAATCGCAGCCTGTATTCGTTCCATGGCTGCACATGAACCGAGCGTCACTGAAAGTTAAACTTCCACTTTTGAACAGTCTCAGGCATGTCCACAGAGCGTGCCATGCCAAGGCATTCACCAGTTGTGTTTTTTTTTTCAATCACATTCCCCAAGTTACTGCCCTTTCAAACACGTATGTAAATGAGGAGGCCCCAAGAGCTACTAATGCAAATTTGTTTAAATAAGGTTTCCAAAGACTAAAAGGGCTGTTGGTGGTTTCAGAAAATATCTTGCTGGGAAATGTTGTGTCCATAGTGAACAGGGGCTGTAGAACCCTGGGAAAATCAGGTTACGTGGAGGACAAACAAAGAGCCAAGGCTGAAGCAGGGTATCTCAGCCCATCCCCCAGCACAGAGCCTTGCTGCAAAGCTGGGGAGGGAGAATTTGAGGGGCATAATTCTTTTCTGTGAACTTAAGGATTATTCTAGGGCAGGAAGATGACTCTAAACATCATGCTTAAGAATTCATTAATAGGGGTTAGGGAAATGATAGGGTAAAGGCGCTTGCAGCCAAGTCTGGTGACCTGAGTTCGATCCTCTGGCCCCATATGGCAGAAAGAGACTCGGCTTCTGAAAGTTGTCTTCTGACCTCTGTACATGTGTGCCAACCAATAACTAAATAAGTGAATGTAACTTTAAAATTCATTAATAGGGATAAGGGAGATGGCTTGGTCAGTGGGTTGAAAAGTACTTGCCACTCAAGCATGAGGGCTGACCTTCAGATCCTAAGACCCTGCATGCACACAAGATGGAGTTCATGATCTATGTATGATAAGATGGAAGCCCAGACAGGAGAATCCCCGAAGCTTGCAGACCAGCTGCCTGGGGTAGGTGGAGAAGAAGGAGAGGCCTCATCTCATATAAAGTGTAAAGCAAGGATCAAACCTCTGAGGTTATCCTCTGACCTCCATACACACATGATGGCATACAACATGTACCCTCACACATATAGACATACACACAGATTAAAATTAGTAAGTGTGTCAAATGGTCTTCGTAGGACAGATAAATCCTTGAGATCCATGTGTTATGCAGTCAGAAGGCCAAGAAACCTGTAAGGTCCCCTTGGCCTTGAACTCCACCCAAGACTCTCTAGTCTGAGGAGGCCATATCATTAGCTCCAGGAAGATAGCCCCAGTTTAGACTTCACTTCCTGCATGCTGAGTTTACACTTCCAGAGGCCCTGAAGACTGAACTGAGGGGCCTCCTGCATGTGAAGCAGGAGGTCTACCAGTTGGACCTTGCCCCCAGCCTTCGCTCTTCTTGCGTGAGGAATTAAAGAATACATGTCCAGAACACCTGGGCATGCTGGTGAACAGCTGAGGACCAGTGACATCCACCTGTCCTGATAACACATCAGAGCCCATTCCTGACTCAGCACCAGCTGAGGACCAGTGACATCCACTTGCCCTGATCACCCATCAGAGCAACACTGCCTCTAAACCCCAAGTTCTTCTTCAGCTTTGTGAAACTTTCACACCACAAAGTGACCCCCAACGTCCTCCCTCCTCATCTCAAATTCCACGAGAGTCCACCGACAGCTAAAGACGCAATTTAATTCTGTAAGCTGCCTTTGAATTTACAGCCTATTGAAGGTATCTGCACTTGGGGGCTAGAGGTAGGAACTAGAAAGTCAGAGACTTGAAGGAGAAAATCCTGAGTGCTGTTGACACACATTTATTATTAAGGTCTTGGTAATTCTTCCTACCTCTCTCAGTAGATTTCTCTGCTCCATTAATTTTAGTGCCTTTGAAAGTTCCCAGTGCAACCTTAGAGGCTCGATTCCAAACAGTCCTTGAAGAACAGCAGCTCCAAGGAGGAAAGTGAGGAGCAGAGTTGCCTGGACCAGTCAAGAGGTACAAGTTTACAAGCAGCTCAAAAAACAAGGCCAGAGTAATCGCACACCTATCAAGGCGCACACGCCAAAGCAAGGGCAGACATGGGAGGAGCAGAGAATGATGCTCTACACTTTGGCTTCAAATGTCTAAACACATCTAGAACACATGCACATGTGTACGCATACACAGATACACATACACACATATGTACATATACACATACACTCTCTTTTCTATATGTGTCAGTCTGTGTGTTCTCTCTCCCTTCAATGTGTCTCTGCGTATGCATATGTGTCTTTCCACTCTGTCTCTCCTCTGTCTGAGTGTCTCTATATGTCTCTCTTTTCTCGCCTTTTGCTGTTCTCTCTCTCTCCCTCTTTCTCCATCCCTTTTCCCTCTTTCTTCCCTCCCTCTCTCCCTCTCTCCTATACCTGACTGCTGCTCTCTAAGTCTAGGCTCTGTGAACTTGGCCTTCAGCCTCAGGCCTGACCATTAGGCTTGTTTCCCTCAGGGTCTCAGGAATGTGAACTTGAGCTAACTCTAATGGTCTCTACTCCATTCGCCGTACTTTCCATGAGCTGCAAACATTATTTGTAGCTCAAATCTCAGAGGAGTCCAAGACATAATGCCTCCCCATTTGGATCGAGATCCTATTCCTTGAGTTGTCAGGGTCACAGCCTGGGCCTTGGGGGCCCCAGCAAGATGAACTCTGGGTCCTCTACTCAAATAGACAAGACACAAATAAGAATGGAAACAGAAGCCGGGCGTTGGTGGCACATGCATGCCTCTTAAAAGATTAACCCAGCACTTGGGACACAGAGGCAGGCAGATCTCTGTTAGTTCAAGTCCTTCCTGGTCTACAGAGTGAGTTCCAGGACAGGCTCCAAAACAATACAGAGAAACCCTGTCTCAAACAACAACAACAAAGAATGAAAACAGAAAAAGAAGGTTTATTCATTGCAACCACATTGGAAAGAACAATGAGACCCAGTAACACTGCCCCCCAAGTCCATCTTTAGGGTCCTGATGAGAGGTTTATGTTTAAACAGAGGGCAAGAAACATGCATAACTAAGTGGTGTTGGCCAAGATGTGGTCCCGTCCATCACTGACCTATCACTGTCTGGGCTCCAGTCTCTCCTGCAAGATGGTCTAACAAGTTGTCAGCACTGTGTGAAATCCTCCTGGGAGACAAGCTCCTCATCTGGCCGACAGTAGGCTTTTGGCCTCTTTTCCCAGCATGAGACTCCGGGGAAATTCCAATTCCTTGGGGTCCACTGCTTCAGTAATCTGATAGCCAAAGAGAGGGGCACAGGTGTCTGTTTAGAATATCATATTTGCCAGAAGGTTCCAATCTAAGCAACCAGTCTAACACTGAGTAGGCTGTGGACACTCAGAGGTTCTCAGATCCAGCAGGATGGTCCCAAGAACATCAGAGCCCAGCAATAACCTACTATAAGCACTGACTGAGTCAGCTTTGAATTCTACATTCCATGCTATAACCATGAGTAACCCCATCAGAGAACTACATGGTCACAATGCTACCCTAAAAAGCCACAAGCAGTTGACTCAATGTTGCAGATCTTGAGTTGATTTCACACAATATGGTTCAATTAGGGTTTTTTCAGAGGTGAGCCCAGCATTCCCTGACTCTCCTTGAATGTTCCAGAGACAGTAGGGCAACTATTCCAGGCAACCAAGAAAACCTGGTGGAGCCTCTGCTGGCTAGCTCAGCCACATCTGTGTGCCAAAACTATTGACCAGGCTGCATGACGGTCTAACTGTACAGACACTGACGGTCCATCTGCCTTTTGATCTCAGCCTCATTTCCCACCCCAGAGTCTAGTTCTAGAAGCTGCACATAGCTGCCGCCTCCAAGAGCATCACGGTCTTCAGTCTGGATGCGTGTCCTCCATCGTTCCCATGTGGTTAAGGTTCTTTTCCGTGAGTGCAGGCATGGGGGAGGGTGGAAGCAGGGGAATGATCCGGATCACACACAGAGAACATTCATTTGCAATGACACCTCCTGCTGCCCACTCTCAGACGACCCCCCCACATACACACACATGCAAGCAGAGCCCAGCGCCTACTGCCAAACAACAGCCTTGGGCATTCACAGGAGCACCAGTGACTCACCCTCCCCCATGCAGCCCAGGCTTCCAACAACCCATGAGCTCATTTTAATTGAAACCCATCCACCGTTTTAATGAGGGAAACAAACATGGGGAGAGAGTCATCTCCTGCTTCTCCAAAGGAAGAGATGCTGATGCCGGTGAGCCAGGGATCAAGCTGAGCTGTTGACTTCTGAGACAAGTGAGTCCCTTCACAGATCCTGAGTGGGGCTCAGGAGCACAGGAGAGGCCTAGAACAGGTTTCGTCTGATGAATGAGTGCCTTCTCACTTTATCTTCAGAACTCAAAATTATGCTGCTAGGCGCTGAGGATGCGGCTCAGTTGGTAGAAAGCTTGCCTGGTATGTATGAAGCCCTGAGTTCTATCCCCAGCACTGCATAAAGTGGGCTGGTGACAGCCTGTAATCCCAGGATTAGGACCAAGGTCCTCCTCCACCCATGTCAAGCTTGAGACCAGCCTGGCCTGGCCTATATAAGACCATCTCAAAAATCACAACAGGAAAAAAAGATACTATTTTTTATTTTTATTGTTGTATAGAATGTTGATATTGTGTACATAAGCATATATATTTATATACATATATATTTATGGGGGAGAGCAGGGAGAGAGCCTGTCTATTCCCACCCTCTTAGATCCTTGGCTGAATCTAAGAGCCAAATTAACAAGAAACGAAACAGTAAGAGAAAGTATACAAGCTTTAAGTTTTATGGTTAAGATCATCATAAAAGAGTGACGTCTACAGAGACCAAAGAAAAATGTGATATATATATACTGTTTCTAGCAAAGGGTGTGAACTTCTAAAGCAGCAGCAGAACAGAGGGCTCTGTGGCCAGGGACCTGGACCTAGGGGAGCCATCAAGACACACGAGGGGATGTGAAGCGGACAGAAGATAAGATCGACTTGCAGGTTTATTTATTCAGGCCCATCCAGCCCCAGTTCGGAGACTCTGGTGATAAGGGTTATTTTCCTGCCCTGGTAGGAGGGGACCACCCCTCCCATAGGAATCTTTATGACCTGCTATGCATAGGAAAAGGTGAGCCATAGAACCCTTTCCACAAATGCAGCTTTTCCACTGTTTTCACCTCCAGAGTATGTGCACACCAATTCTGTGAATACTGGGGTGGTATATCCTTGCATACACATAGGCAAGCTTTAATTGCCTGTATTCTACCTCATGACAAAAAGAATTTGTCCAGTAGCTGAAGCGATACACCACACAAAAGTATCTTATTTTTTAAAAAGTAATGAAAAACCCAAGAACTATCTACAAATGGGAGGGTGGAGAAACACAATGGGGTATGTCCACTAAAATGGAACATTGTTCAGCCATGAAGAGGAATGGAGTGCTATGTATGCTACAATATGGATGAACCTTGAAAAGAGTCTGATAAATGGAAGACAATAGACACGAGTATGGTTCTCTATATAAAGAATGTCCACAATAAGCAAACCTCTAGGGTTGGACAGTCCATTGTTGGGTTTCTGGGAATGGGAGAAGAGCAAGGTAGTAAGTAGGGAGGCCAGGGAATGGTTGCCTACAGGTAAATAGTTTCTTTGAGGATGAAGAGGTGTGAGTGCACTAAAGCCACTTTCAGAAGGGTGAAATGTGGACTAGAGATGTGCCTCAGTTGGTAGAATGTTTGCCTAGCATGCATGAAACCCTGAGTTCTGTGCCCAGGGTCACATAAAGCAGGTGTGGTGGCACTCACAGCAGTGTGAGGTGGAGACAGGAGGACACAGGATTCAAGGCCAACCTGGGCTACACGAAAGCCTGTGTCCTAGCTTCATCTTCTTGCTGCCACAAACACCATGACCAAAGACAACTTAGGAGAGGATAGGGTCTGTTTCAGCTTGCACTTCCAGGTCACAGTTCATCCTGGAGGAAAGTTTGGGCAGGAAGTCAAGGCAGGAGCCTGAAGGTGACACCATGGAGGAATACCACTTGCTGGCCCACTCCCAGGCCCATGTTCCCCTGCTTTCTTACAGGGTTCGGGACCACCTGCCCAGGAAGTGGTGTCTCCCACAGTGGGCTGGGCCCTCCTACCTCAATTAACAATCAAGACAATGACCCTTAGACTTGCCCACAGGCCAGCCTGATCTGAGGACTTCTTCCACTGAGATTCCCTTCTAAGGAGACTCTAAGATGTGTAAAGTTTACAGGTAAGGCGAGCTAGGATACCTTGTTGAAAGAAGAAAAGGCTGAAATGACAGGTAGCCGCCACGCCCACTTAGCACTCACACGGGTATATAAAGAGCTGAATCCAGTCCTCAACAGCTAAACCACCATCCCACATTTTTGCTCAGTTTCCACTGAGGGTGGGAGGATGTCTTTTTCTTGCTGATCTCTAGGTGCTACTTATGTATTATGTGCAGTCATCCATCTGTTGGTACATATGGTATGATGGTTCTCTCCTAGTCTCTTAATTTTTAATGTTTTTGGTGACATTTACATAGCCCAGTTGCTGCTGCTTGTGCTGTTGTTTTTAATTATATGACCAGGTCTATCCATCTTTCTGTTCTTGTATCTAGCCCTCATAGCATAGTGCTGGCCATTATCATAAGGTTCTCGTAGGCTCTTATGAATGAACTAAATGAGTAAATAAACTCATGTGAACGAGAGAACTAGATACTGCTATGGTGAAAATTCCACCCAAGCCCCCTCCCCCATCTCCCTCTAAACCCTGCTGCATCTCAGAAAGCCCGCCAAATGATGACCCTTCCCCCAAGAGGTGCTCAAGACCACTCCCACAGGGTATTTAAACTGTCCCCCAGAAACCAGACTCATAGTTTTTATGGTCTCCCTCTCCTCTCTGCTTGGGGAGGCTGGAAGGCCATCCAGGAGCACTGTATTCATTAAATGGGGGCTTTTTCTAATTTGGTTTGATTTGGATTGCAGTATTGGCAGAGAGGCTTATCGGGGTATAGAAACTTTTCAGATACTATTGGAGAAATTCTCAGGTTTAGAGGTAGAAGCTCCAAGGAGGAAGACACCCTTCCTAGAGTTACATCTGAACCTGCTTAAGATGAGTGTGTGTTGATTTGGGGGGAGGAGCGTACAAACGTGTGTTCCGATATGCATATATGTGTGGAGGCCAGAGAAAACACGCCAGTTCACTGCCATCCCTCTGGGTCCTGTCCATACTGTTTTTTGAGATAGACAGTTGGTAGACTCTCAGTTAACCTGTAAGTCCTATCTGCCCAAAGACCAGGGAACTTCCTGAAATGCTGGGAGTTGTAGTTCTTGGAAAGTATGGTGGCTTATGAGTTTTGTCCATATAAACCCTGTCAACACATGTCTCACTCAGTCTACTAACCTGTTTCCAGGAGATGGTACTAACCAGATTCCATCTTGATCAGTATTTAACATTTAATAAAAGCTTGCTTAAGCTTGGCCAAAATGGTGTAACTGGTTTTTTGTTTTATTTTGTTGTTGTTTTTCTGACTAAATTCAGGATTAACAAATGTCTCATTGTCCTGAAACTATAGACCCCCAGGCATCTGCCCGTTTCCTCTTCTCCAGTGCTGGGATTACAACAATATACCACACCTGGCTTTTTTTAAGTGGGGGTCCTCAGGCTTGAACTCAGACCTTTGTGCTTACAACGAGGCAAGCACTGTGCTGACTGAGCCATCATCTCTGCAGCCGCATCCAACTCAGGCCCTGCTGCAGGCAAGGCGAGAGCTCTGCTCCTGAGCCTACTGTGAGATTCTCATCCTCATGAGCTCATGGCAGCAAAGACTGTCTTTCCCAGAGCTTCGGGCTCCAAGGAAGAGGTGGAGAGCACAGATGCTGGTGGCTGGCACGGGTCCAGGCTTTTCTTTCTGCCCACAGCACCCCCAATTTCTAGCAAGTACTGAATGAGACTGCTTTTGACACTGAGGCGATGGCTCAGCGGGTACCGTGCTGCTGCATAGGCACAAGGACCAGTAGGCACAAGTTCCATCCCTAGTGCCCACATAAAAGTCAGGCACGATGCTGTGCATTTTGTAATCCCAGGGCTGGAGAGGCTGAAACGGGTGGGCTCATTGGCCATCCGGCCTCGCCTACCTGGGCAGTTCCTGGATCAGGGGAGACCCAGTCTCAAAATCAAGGAGTATAGCTTCTGAGGAACAACACTCAAAATTGACTCTGGCAAACTGCGTGCGTGCGCGCACACACACACATTCTCTCAAACACACACACACACATACATGTACACACAAACGCATAAATGCACACATGCATGCACACACAATCTTAGAACTCTAAAGCGTTTAGGTCATTCCAAGCAAGCCACACATGCTGGAACCAAAGTTCAAAACTTACGAGAAACAAACTGTGTCCCCTGATTTCACCGGATTCATCCTCTGTGTTGACCTTATAGACAACAAAACCCACAACTTAGCTGCCTCTTGCGCTGAGAGCGCAGTGCTGAGAATACAGGCTTCAGAGTGGACCCAACATGCCTGACTTCACTGTGCCTCAGTTTCACCATCAGCAAAACTAACCTGAAGGACTGTTGAGAGGCTTACTTGAGTGAATACATAACCAGAGTTTGCCGGTCACAGTTAAGGAAGAACCCTCAAGACTTTTGGAAATTCTGAATACACTTGGGGTCTTTGTCTTATCTGAAGAAAAAAGTTTAAGTGGAGGGCCTGGGAGATGCTGAAAATTAAATCTGCCAGTCTAAAATGAGATACAATAGCTGAGCCCAATCCCTTCACCCCCAGAGCCAACTGGCTATTGTCCTTCCTATTGCAACAGGCTGTTATCATGGAGCCTATTTCCTGGGGCTAATTTAAGCCAACTGCAAAAACATAAATGGTGTTAGGGTTTAACTTAGTTTCCGATGGGAAGGGTGGCCAGACCCAGGGCCACCTGTGGCCTAAGCTCCAGGAACACTGGCTCCATCAACAGTTGCTCTGTGCTAAGAGCAAGTCAGACACTAGAACATTCCAGCGTTCCTACCTCTGCAACTCCCCTGAGCTTTCTCCTGGGGTTCTCTGTCCCCAGGCTTGTAGGCAGAGAGGACTCCAGGCTAGATTTTACCAATGCAGTTTCCTCTCCTGGGTCAAAGAATGATTTCCCCCCCTTCATTTTCATTTAAGAGTTGATATTCAACTTAACACAGTGAAACTTCACTCCCCAAAGGAATAGAAAAATACACCTAAATCCTGCTCAATAGTGTAAATATTGGGATAAGATAAACATCTGAGCTGCCTTAAAAAAGACCATTGTATTCCAGCAAACTGCTTCCTTACCTTTAAGAGAGCTCTGGAATCAGAGTCTGAAGTTTTGAGGAGGGGTCAAAGCTGTGGTCAGATAAGAATGGCTGTATAGCCACACCCCTCCTGAGGCCCCAGGTGACACCCAAGGACTTTCCCACTGACCTCTTTAACTATTCAATACCCAGCATGGGAGACACCTCCATCTCCAAGGCCTGGCCACCCCCTACGGTTTTTGTTTTTTGTTGTTGTTGTTGTTTTTTTTAACCAGGAATGTGTGGTGGTTCAGCTAGCAAGAATGTGTGACCAGACTCTCCACACTGGTTTAGTCCTCAGGACTTTGTCTTCCTTAACAAGATTCTTTCCATTTTAAAGTTTCTCAGTCTTCTTCTGGGATAGGGAATATGCACACAGTAACACTGACAGTTGCATTTGTTTGTTTGTTTGTTGTTTTTGCAACTCACTGCGAGTTTCCCAACATTTTATGTGTACTATGTATAATTAAGTTCATCCTGTATTTTGCTGCTTTTGTTTCATTTTGTTTTGTTTTGGTTTAGTTTTTGGTTTGTTTGTTTGTTTGTTTGTTTTTTTGAGACAAAGTCACATGTAGCCCAGGCTGGCCTCCAACTCATTCTTGTAGCCCAGGCTGCTCTTAAATCCTGATCCTCCTAAGTCTATTTCCTAAGCCCTGGGATTATAGACATACATCACCATGCCTGGTCATTCGCTTCTATTAAGGCATAAGAGGCTCAGAAATCACCCAGTTCATGGACTTTTGAATTCTGTGTGTTTATCCACAAATCAAAGGCAAGTGGAATAGCAAAGAAAAAAAAACCCTTGACTTCTTTAGGAAACCACAGCTGCGTTCTTTCCATTTGACATTTTCCCCAGGGTCCATCTCCTTCCCTGTAGATGGAGAAGAGGAGCCTAGCTTCATTTTTTTTGAAAGGCTTGAACTCCAAGAGCCATCTCAGCAAGCCATGTAGAATTCCAGAAGTTTCCTTTGGGTACAAAGCTTAGAGAGAGTTTGGAGATAGAGGTCTTCCAGTTGACTCGGCAGAGCCAGAGGGGCTCCTCTGCCACAAGGAAACTGGAGGGTGGCCTGAGGATGGATGAGGGAATAGGAGGTCAGGGGCTGGTGTTTTGCTTGGGGGTGGGGGTGGGCTCTGTTTGCTCTCCTTGTTTTAAGTTTCTCCTGGGGTTTTTGTTTCTAGATGGTTATCTCTTGTGCATTCAAGCAAAGAGACCAACACATTAGGAAAAAACAAACATTTACATAGCCAGGGAAGTCCCTGCTCCAGACCCCCTCATTCACAGGACTCCAACCATTTAGAGATTAAAACAAGCTGGGCTTGGGATTTTATTTGGTTGAGGCTTTTTCCTCCTGAGTAGCATGGATTCTTTCCAGAACTCCAATACTCAGGAGTGAACGTCAATGAGGAGATCCTCTTTTCTCTTCCTGTAAAGGAAAAGCCAGCCAAACAACACAGCCTCCTCACTGGTGAGTGAATCCCAACAACCAGACTCTTCTGCTCCATGAAATCATGCTTTTGCAGTCCAGAACACTGGTGTGGGAGCCAGTCATATATGTGATGTGCTTTTGTTATTATTTAGTCTTGCTGAGCTTTCACCAGTCATTACCCCAGGAGATTAATTATTCCTTTTTTAAACCCATGCAGACCCTGTGGCTCTAAAATTACAGAAAGTTCAGGCTGAAAGCCCCTGAGGGGACAACTAGTCCAGGGATTTTCAGACTGAGCCATTAGAGGGTCAGAAGTCAGCGTAATGGGCTACAACTGCATTTTCAGAAAAACACACAACACAGAGGATTTCATATAGGCAGGGTTAGTAATGTTCCGTGAAACCTTTGTTCAATTATGTATGTGGTTCTGAGGGCTATGGTATAGAAAAGTATGTCAGTTTTTCCCATTGTGTGAGTGTGTGTATACATTTGTGATGTGTAGTATATCCTTACATATGTGTGTGGCGTGTGAACATCCATGCACATTTGGAAATCAGAAAAGGATATTAGGTGTCACTCTCTATCAGACTGGGTATCTCACTGAACTGGTGGCCAACAAGTTCCAGTAATCCTCCTATCCCCATACCACCACAACTTTGGCATTAAAGGCACACGGGGCAATGGCAAGGTTTTTAGTGAGTGCTGGGGATTTGAACTCTGGTCCTCTGTCTTACAGCAGGCAGTCTTACCTATGGAGTTCTCTCCCCAGATCTCCTTTCAGTGTCTGGTTTGTAGGTCAGTGAGGAAGCTAGCCATTCTCCCATTCTCACCAACCCGACTGGCTCAGCTCCCTTCCGTTGGTCAGCACACATCATCTTCTGTCTGTTTTAAGGTGTATTAGCATTAATTCCCTTCATGCAATAAACCTGTGATAGTTAATATTGTCAACCTGACTGGATCAAGAGTTACCCAAGATACAAGGTTACTACAGGCATGCCTGGAAAGGAGTTTTTCCCATTGGGTTAATTGAGGAGGGAACACCCACCCTGTATGTGAGCAGTGCCTTTGCACAGGCTGAACCCTGGACGAAACAGGAGGAAGTGTGCACACCACCATTCATCTCTCTCTGCTTCCTGACTATAGATGCCATGCAACCAGCTGCCTGGCACTCCTGCTCCCGTGCTCTCCCACAGTGAGAGAGCTATGCTCCCAAAATAAATCCTTTCTTAAGTAGCCTTTGTCAGATATTTCAGGACAACAAGAAGAGTAACTACCACACACATGGTCCGGTGTTACCTCTGTGGCAAACATAGTACAAAGTGCCAGGTAAGTGTTAGATGTCCAAACCTTGTGACTCACTGAGTCAGCAGAGAAAGATAAAGGGGATAAAAGAAGAGCCACCATAGAAAGGGCAGCCATATTGAATCTCCAGACCCCCAAAGATAATAATTACACCACCACCAAGTGAGTCCAACAATGGCCATCCACAACTGTTTATGTCCTCCCAGGTCCTAGTCTGAGCTCATTGGATATAATGCCTCCTTCATCTTGATGAGGAGCTGATAGGATGTTATTATTTCAGGACCAAAAGTGTACACTAACTATACCACTGCACTCAACTCCTCCATAAAAACCCTGCTGGATAATTGACATTGCTGCAAGGTCAAAGCCCAGAGTTTATTGGCAAACTTAATAAATAGATAAAGAAGTAGGGACTCTTCTTGGAGGCTGAAACAGAACTACTGGGAAGGGTGAGTCTAAGGAATAAGCTAGCACAAGGAAGTCTTTGCCAATGAGTGTGAAACACAGATGACCTGAGACATGTCCACCTTTCCACCCTCCAACTGTCACCATTGCACCGCCACCATCGGTGGGCCCAAAGGCCAGTCTTTGGCATAGTGTATGGGTTTGTAACCTCATAAAGAAGACTTTCTTTTTATTTAGGGACAGGGACTCATGTAGCTCAGGCTATCCCCAAACTCATCATAAATGACCTTGAACTCCTGATTCTTCTACTTTCACCTTCCAAGTGCTGAGAACATCACTATGACCAGTTTATGCGGCGCTGGGAATGGAACTCAAGCTTCGTATCAGATAGACAATCACTCTATCAACTGAGCCATAGCCTCAGCATCCCCATAAAGAAATCCCACAGCACTCTCCCATAGCCCAATGCCTTTCCAAAATTCCTGCTTTAAAACAAAGAAAAGAATGAATGTGAGGCTGAGCCATGGAAGAGAAAATTAACTCGGCTCTTCATCAGCGTGGACTCCTGGGGTTCCCCAAAGACAGAGTGGCAAGTTAAAGCGTCCAGTGAAAATAAAGACGGAATAGAAAAGCCTGCCTTGGAAAGATAGCCTTTTCTTTCTATTCTTTGCTGTTGAGGAGGCAACGCTGGTTTGGTTATTCTTGTGTGAAATTCTCAGTGTGATTGGCAAGACATCAGGAATAACAAGATAAAGTAGTGACGTGAATGCCACTGGGAACAGAGGAACCTTTGTGCTGGCCTTGTCTAAGAAGTGGGAAGAAAAGCTGGGATCTGGGCTTTGATGCAAAGCCCTTGCATGCTAAGCTTACAGTATCCTTTCCATCGGAAAGGCTGAAGTACTTTCCCCACAGGTATTTACAGTCTGTCTCAACATTTGGATGAGTCCTGGCACTCTCCTGCTTTCATTCATAATGGAGACTCCAGTATCGTGTTGAACTGAAACAAAAGCTAAATCAACCAAGAAATATGGAGGTCCAGAACTCGTTCACTGTCTAGAGAGGGGGAAACCATTATTTTTCACAAATACAACACAACACCAGGTGTAAGTAGCAAGACATAGGATAGGACCCAGAGAGCTGGGAAAACCAGACCAGAAAAACTGCATCTAAAACCACTGCAGGGGCTGGGGATACGGCTCAGCTAATAGAGTACTCTCCTAGAATGCACAAAGCCTTGGGTAAATCCCCCTGCTTATCAAAAATACAGAGTATGACAGTACTCAGAGGATCTGAGCTGGATCTAACCTGGAAGCTAAAGAACTAACTTCCAAAGTCACAGAAGATGCTATGCAAGCTACCCAGGGTGAGGAGCAACCACTGTCCCTACCCCCAGATATGACATCTATAAACCACAATGGTGAGATATTTCTAAGCATACAATCTCGGTAGTAGCCAACAGCTTTCTTAACTCCGATTTAAGGCCCATTCAACAGGAGGGAACTCATGCCTGGTACTGGAAACCTAGCCAAGCACCAGGGTTAGCGAGGCCATGGATCCTAAAAGAGAACCGTGTACCACCACTTTCCTAAAGCATAATTCCTAATTACATTCAAAGTACTCATCCTTATACCCACAGGTAAGTGTAGCTTCCAATACCCACCAACAATGTTGCAACAGATGAAGACCATTACAGAAAACCCAACTGATCGAAATGAAGAGTTGCCCAACCCCAACTGATACAGCTACAGCAGAACCCCTAAACCCAAGGTTCAGGAACATCATAGAAGACGGAGTAGAAAGATTGTAAGAGCCAGAGAACCAGGAAATGGTATATGAGATTATATCTCACAGAAATGACAGGACATCTTCACCCGTGATACCGTGATACCTGAACAACATGGCTGTCTAAACAAGATCTAAACAAAGACAACACTAATAGATACCCAACACAGAAAGGAGAATTTTCTTGGGCTCCCATTCCTTGATTAAAAACTATAGGCAACTAAGGGATGCTGAAAGTGGGAGAATTCGTTTTCCTCCAGGATGATCCCCTCAATCGGTTACCCAATGCTAAGAGGTCAGCTCTGAGATAATAAACACACAAGCAACACAAAACAAACTCAGCTGGTGTATTTAGAGTGTATATAATATATGTAACAGTAACAGATTTTTAAATTATGTGTATAGATATTCTGCCTGCATGTGTGTATTACTTCATGTGTGTGCCTGATGCCATGCTTCCCAGCCCCAACAATAACAATTTTTTTAAAGACCATGAATTGGAGAGTGAGGACATGAGAGGAATTGGAGGAAGGAAAGGAGGAAATTATATAATCATACTTTAATTTTTTAAATTTTATTTTAAAAATGTGGTGGTGCATGCCTGTTATCTCAAGTGGGCCAGGAGGTCAAGGTTTTCCTTTGCTGTACAGAGAACTCAAGACCAGCCTGGGGTGAGAACCTATCTAAAATGAATAGAATGGGTGTGGGCTATGAGAACATATCTAAAATGAATAGAATGGGAGGGGGAGTTAGGAGAAGGAGGAGGAGGAAGAAGAGGAAGGACAAGGCCAGGCCACTTGAATACCCATCTCTGTTGAGTTTAACATGTATTCATTTATTTGTGTGTATGAGCGTGTGTGTGTGTGTGTGTGTGTGTGTGTGTGTGTGTGTGTGTGTTTGTTGTGGAGGTGAGAGAACAAATTTGTGATGTCTGCTGTCTCCTTTTACCTTTATGTGGTATCCGGGATCCAATTTTCCACTTTGCATGGTAAGCACCTTACTAGCCAAGCCATTTTTCCAGGCTTGAATACCCCCTAGCATTCCATTTTCCCATATCTTTTCCAATTTAATATCCCTTCAGTAATCCCAACAGACACAGTCCCTTCATGTGTCTTACTTGATTTAATTCAAGCTGTCTTATGTCTGTGTTCCACAGAGAAATACTATATTGCTTACATCCTGTAATATCCTGAGACCCTCCAATCTTTGTCTGAAAGCCATCCTAAGTATCCCATTTTGTCTTGTGGATTTTATTTTCAATGCCAATATCCATGTCCAATTTCATATGAAAGTGCTTTTAAGTTATCATGGAGGTAAATGGATATGCTAGGACAGTACATCCTGTTTCTCTGTCTGCTGGAAGTGCTGGCCTCCCAGTAAAAGGCCCCTGCCCCCATTGCCATCCCAGCTCTGGATGGAGCCTCTGTCCCTCCCAATGTTCCAGTGCTGAGAAGAGAATATTCCATTTAAAGTAGCCTAGTAGGCATTACTGTCCATAAAAGACCACAGAGGTGCCGGGCGGTGATGGAGCACGCCTTTAATCCCAGAACTCGGGAGGCAGAGGCAGGCGGATCTCTCTGTGAGTTCGAGGCCAGGCTGGACCAACAGCCTCCAAAACAATACAGAGAAACCCTGTCTTGTAAAACCAAAAAAAAAAAAAAAAAAAAAAAGACCACAGAGGCAAAGTGTAAAGTTGTTTTTAGTGCCTCCAAAATGGGATCAAGAGCCACACAAAGTGACACACATCTGTAATTCCAGTGTTTAGGAGACAGGAGGATTCCCAGAAGCTGAAAGGCCAGCTTACCTGGTGTCATAGCAGCCAGCAACAAGACACCCTGTCTCAGACATGGTGGAAGATGAGAAACGTCACCCAAGGTTGTCTCTAACCTCCACGTGTGCACCACGGAGTATACATGTGTTCTCTCTCCCTCCCCCACATACACACATGTGTGCACTCATGTGATCGTTTTCTTCCAGGGCCTTAGTCCTGGTCAGGTTGCTATTTTGTAGCTTCTGAATGGAGGCTGGTCTTAGGTTTGTTCTTCCACAGTCACAAAACCGCTGTCATGAGCTCAGCGTTCCACATAAACACAACAGCACTAGCTTGAAGAAAACAAATGTGTCCTCCCACAATCCACTCTCAGGAAACTTTCCTTTATGCTTCCTCAGCTACAACTGGACTCCAGGCCATGTCTTAGCTGCAAGGGAAGCTGGGAAGTTTCTACAGTAGGATGTGAATTCTGAATCAAGAAGAAGACAAAATAGAGGCCCTGTTACCCATTGTTGGGTAAACAACTAGAAAGATCCTTCACAGCTCCCCAGTCTTTCAATCAACTTTGGCCTTCTGACAAGGAAGGGCAAGAAACAACCATTTGAATGAACAAGTGTCTCAAGAGACCCCTCAATAGCTAGCCTCTAGGTAGCCCTGGGATCAATGTTTTCCTTGTAAAATACCTTCCTCCTCTTCCAGATGCCAGATGAGGTCAGAAGTTCAAGGTCATTCTTGGCTACATAGTTGAGCTCAAGGCTGGCTTGGACTACATGGAGCCATCAAGAAAGAAAGAATTTTTTTGGACATGCAGAAAACAAAAGAAAGTCATAGATAACTAACAAATAACACTAACTTTACATCGGAACTGGGAACTGAGGAATGACAGTGAGCCTGACAAACTACACTAAGATCACAAAGAGCTGTGACATGATAATTTAGACATCGGCTTGCCTGACAATCCTGTTCTTCTGCAGAAATAAAAGACTAAGACCAAAAAGGATACGAAGAAAGTGACAGGGCTCACCCAGATAAGTAGTAAAGTTAACTAGGGTTTAAACCCAGGCCACCTGACTCCCGTAAGCCCTGGTACTTTCATAGGATGAAGTAACTTCATCGGCAAGGTAACAGACCCCATTGTAGGCAAGAATCAGAGTCCAGAAGACATCTGATAAGAATCCCAGCTTCCCACATCCCAGAGAAAAGAAATGAACCAGAGACACATGACTGATGAGTAGTAGAAACAGACATTGCATTAGGATAGAGAAAGACACTCCTGCCTTAGTTTAGTTACTGTTCTATTGCTGTGGAAATGGTGAAGGCAACTTATAAAAGGAAGTATTTACTTGTGGGCTAGCTTAGAGTTTTAGAGGGGTAGTTTGTGTTCATCACAGCTAGAAGCAGGCATGGCTGTGGAGCAGTAGCTGAGACCTTTACATGCAGATCTGCAGGCAGTAGGCAGAGAAAGGGAGACTGGGCCTGGCCTGGGCTTTTGAAACCTCAAAGCCCACTCCCAGGGACACACATCCCACCAAGACCACACCTCTTAATCCTTTCCAAATAGTTGCACTGCCTGAGGACCAGGCACTCAAATCCATGAGCCTATGGGGCCATTCTCATTCAGACCATCATAATTCCTGAAAATGGAAGTAAGCCAGAGAGCTGGGGAAAGTTAAAGACTCAAGAGCCCCAGAGCCCAGCTTCATGGCCCTTTGTAGGCCATTTGCACTGTACCTATTTTTTCCCACACTTGTGAGATCGGGGCTTTCCTTTCCTTTCTTTCGGATAGATATAGCTATACCCTCTCTGTATGTATGTATGATGTATATGTGTTAGTGTATGTGTTCATGGAGAGGTCAGAGGGCAATCTCAGGTATCAGTCCTTGACTATCACCTTGTCTGAGGCACTGCACAGCCAGGCTAGCTATCCCAGGACTTGGTGGGGATTCTTCTGCCTTTGCCTCTTATCTCACTGTAAGAATGCTAAGATCGCAAATGCACACCATGTTGTTTCTAGAATCCCAAGTCTGACTCTCACACTTGCATAGCAAGCACTTTTACCCACTGAGCCAAGTGCTAAGCCCCCTTTTCATTCCTCCTCACTCCCCCCCAGGTTTTTTTCCTCCTTAATATTTTGCAAACAGCTCAGGATGACTTTGACCCTGAAGTCCTTCCACCTCCATGTTCTGAGTCCTGGGGACAGCTGACGTGTGTCACCATGCTAGGATTGAATGCAGGCCCTCATAAACAGTAGGTAGTCAAGTAATATACAAAAGGGGGGGCTACATGCCAAGCCCCGATTATAGGAATTTCTTGTGCGTGCTCTGTTCTTACATGCAGCCTGGTGGAGAGCGGTTTCGGGACTCCCGGGTAACTTGGTTCTCCGCTATGTTAATATTGATGTCTTGGCTCTCCATTCTCCCGCCATACTATGACAGCAAGTGCTGAGGCAGACCCTCAGGACAGGGCACTAAGCAAGCCCACACCCCTCACTTCTGAGTTCTACCATGTAACCACTCCCTTCCTTGAAGGATGAATGACTGCTATGTAAAAGTGTGACCAGAGATTATCTTCTAGAATCCAACCTCTTTCAGGAGGTACCTGATCCTTTAATTACCTGGCACCAGAAAGGTCCAAGGTCAGGGATGGTTGTGACTCTGCCTAGGAGTAGAGGGAGGCCTTGAAAAAGATGGGCTCTGAAGGCCACATGTAGGACATTCTTTGGGCATTGTCTCAATACATTTTAGCATGGGGCTAGTTGTTTGTTTGCTTTTAAATTAATTTTTTTACTTATTGGATCTTATGTAGCCCAAGCTGGCTATGTAGCTAAGGATGGGTTTGAACTCCTAATTCTCCTGTCTCTACCTCCCAAGGGCTGAGATTTCAAAAGTGTACCATCATACCCAGTTTATACAGCACTAGGGATCGAGCCCAGGGCCTGGTGCATGCTAGGTAAACTCCACCAGCTGAGCTACATCTCCAAGTCCTGGCTTATCTTCTTGTGGTTCTACCTAGTCTGAGAAGCCCCTACAGATTACCATTACCCAGAGCTAGTTCAGAACCCTTCGAAGGAGGCTTCCAAATGCCCAGATATCTGCTTTCATAGAGCCTGAAGACTGTTAGTCCCAAGTGTTCTTAACATCATACATGTGTTTTTATACCCCAAACAGAAGCAGATCAGACAAGACACTGGGGCAATGTTCTGACTGCAAGTCCTTCCAGATAATATCTTCAGATAATATAGAGGAGGTAAGCAACCCTGCTCTCAGTCTGCTGAAACGACTGTTGCTGGGGAGCCTGGGGCTGTAGAGAAAAAAGGAAAGACACTCGCTGACCAGCAAACTGTCAAGGCTGGCTGGCTGCAGGGACTTCCCAGCTAAGCCCTGCTGCCTTTGTGAGATGCTCATTGTTACACAGGGCAGCTACTCATCGAAGGAATCCCGACAGGGATTCAGCTCCTGTTGAAAGCTTTGTCAACTGCTATTGTTTTGACGTTTCTTGAAACAGTCCTCTCTTTCTTGTCACCCATTCATGAAAACATGCCCCCCGCCTTTTCCCTAGGCTCTAGGATGACTTGCCATTTATGAAAAGTTCTCTCTTTAAACAGTCGGTGCAAATCCCAAGTTAGGCATTTGAAGTTCATGACCCTTTCTTCCTCTTCAAGTTCCCAGCTCTCCCTCTCTCAGTTTGCTGAGCTGTAGGGAAGGAAACACCCCCTGAAAACTGAAAAGTCTCCCCCATCTTCTTTCTCCTTCCAAACAAGGAGAGTCTGCTAGAAGAAGTAAATGCAAGGTCTTTGCTCCTCTTCTGCACCCACGCCTGGCCCTGCTTTCCCTTATTAAGGAAACAGTGAGGCGAGCCATCCAGGATGTGCCTCTGTGGACAGTGATCTTCAGCAATTAATCACTTCCTCACTCGGTGACTTTTATGGGTCAGGGAAACCATATGTCCTGTGCCTCTGACTGCAGGTCAGGCTCAGCTAAGCAATGCTCATATTAAAACTGCTGTGGAGAGACAGTGAAGTCAATAGAGGACTTGCCTTGCAAGCACGAGGACCCAAGTTCCATCCCCAGAACCCAAGCAAATGCTAGGCATATAGGCATGGCTCCCGAGGAAGGACATTTGAGGTTGTCCTCTGATCTCCATGTGCACACTTGTGTACATACACGGATGAGTGCTCTCTCACTTACACACTCACATGTGTACACACATACACACACACAAAGATTGTGGTGTACACCTTGCATATGTTTTAATTCCTCTGAACTTCACTCTTTGACCTGGGCTGCCTTCCTGACTGCTCGGTGGCCACCCCATCCCAGTCCTCATTGGTCCTTCCTCTGTTGTCATGGTGGAGATAGCCCAGTGCAGATATTTCTCTGGGGATTGCCACCTTGGTGGATAGACTTCATCTTTGTCTCACTGCTTCTCCTCTTGGCAACAGGAATTGCATAATGCCATTTACCTCTTCTGCAAAGTTACTGAATTAGGCAAGGACAGCCTTGGCCAGGGTCCCTCTTGTACTGCTCCTACTTCTATGCTATGAGGGCCTCATGGCTACCCTATTGTGACACAACACTAATTACAGAATCTTTCTCCTTCCTGCAACTGTTCATCTCTACAACTTCTCACAGACGGCACTCTGATCCCAAACATACAGCAGTCCGGGACTGTGTGATAACACAGGAGGCCTAGGAGAAGAAGGCTAGAAATAATTTAACTGGTTTTAATTTGAAACATCTTCAACATTGAGGCCAGGTATGGGGAAACAGGACTAAAATCCCAACACTTCAGAAGTGGTAACAGTTCAAGGCCAGTGTGACTACTGTCTCAGCTTTAACTGTCAACTTGACACAGCCTACAGCCACCTGAAAAGGGAGTCTCAATTGAGGAACCTCCCAAGTCAGATTGGCCTCTGGCCATGTCTGTGAGAGGTTATGTTGCTTGTTAGTTGATGAAGAAGGGCCCAGGCCACTGTGGACAGCACCATTTTCTGAGAGGGTAGTCTCTGGGCCTTTAAGAAAGTTAGCATGACCTTGAGTGAACCAGAAAGCATTGATCCTCCATAGTTTCTGCTTCAAGTTCTTGCTTGAGCTCCTACCCTGAATTCCCTCAATAATGGAGTACAACCTGTAAGCTGAAATAAATCATTTCCTCCCCTAAGTTGCCTTTGGTCAGAATGCTTCATCATTGCAACAGAGACTAAACAAGAACACTTATGAGTATGTATATATGCAACAATTTAATTTCCTGTTTTAGTTGTGGGTCCTATCCCCAAGCTAGTTCATTATGTGTATATAAGTACTCCAAAATCCTCCCCCAAAGACCCAAAATCTGAACTGCCTCTCTTAAAAGATGGCCAAGGGTCTGAGACTTTGGGCTCAAGGGTTGGTAGGGTGCTTGTCTAACATACAGGAAGCCCTGGGTTTGATCAATACCACACAGATCAGCTGTAATGGTGTGTGCTGTAACCCAGGGCTCAGGAGACAGGAGGGTGTGTGAAACCTTGTCTCAAAAAAGGTGCTCATTTTACAGACAAGGAGACTGAGGCAGAGAGTGACATTTCAAGAAGGAACAAGCCATATATCCTGTTTACCGTTCAGTGTAGTACTGTCCTATTGTGTAGTTGGCAATACTGAAGTGAACAATTTGAATGCTCTAGACATGTGATACTTGATTTACTATCAGTAGGGGTCTGGTTCAGTTAGAATGTTTACCTACCATACATGAAGTCCTAGTTTGATTCCCAAAACTGAAAAAACCATATGGTGGCACAGGCCTGTAACCACAGCACTAAAGAGATAGAGGCAGGAGGATCAGAAGTTCAAAGTTGTCCTCAGCTACACAAGTTCAAGACCGTCCTGGAAGTGTGTGTGTGTGTGTGTGTGTGTGTGTGTGTGTACATACACACTTACATAAACAGAAACAATATGGTATAGTTCAACTATATTCTCTATTTTGTTCAACTAGATCTCTAGCCTCCAGCTTAGTTTGATAGTGCACATTAGTTGAATAAACTAATCTTATATTTACACAATATTCAATGTATTATTAATATATTTAATATGTGACATCAGCTTGCTTAGCACTACTTACACATAGAAGGCTGTGTGTGTGCTCGCGCGCATGTCCGTGTGTACAAAGTGACATATTAACCAAGACTCTTGTCTGTGAATGACAGAAGATAAAAGGAAAAGCAAAGAAGACGACAAAATGGCACATGTTCAGAGATGGGCTTCAAGCAGAACTGTGTCCCGAGGCTTCAGCAAACGCCGAGTCTGGTTAAAGGAGTGTAGAGTTTCATTCTCTTTGCTGGCAGCTCGGGTACCAGAAATCACTTGGGTTATGCAAGCTGAAGTCATACGCTGCCCTGAGCTGACCTCAGAGGCCAGGGGAGCCCAGCTCTGATTAGTTGGAGCTGGTTGTGTGTCTTTCTCTACAAGAGAAGGAAGGTTGAGGTCAGCCTCATTGCTTCCCAAGCTAGGGGAGCCAGTTCCTTGTGGGGAAGGAAGGCTCAGATTTAGAAGCAAGCAAGGAAGATGAACGCGAGACAGCAGCTCTGCATGCTGTCATTCAGTAAAGCAGAGGTCCCACTTCCCCAGCCATGCTCTGAGGCCCAGGGATGAGTCTCCAGAGCCTAGACACTCGTCAATCCGTCTGTCCTTCCTTCAGCCTCTGTTGGGAGCTTGCTAAAGTTGCAGCCTTGATGAATAAAACACCTTCCCAGTCGCTCCCAGTCCTCAGGTCCACTATACAGACTCGAAGTAAGTCTCTTTTCCTCCTGTGTATTGTTTAGGAGGCAGGGAGACCTCCTTCCCAGCACAAGATCTCACTCTCACCCCACCCAGGGGTCACTGGGCCCCTTGACTCATTCATGCTCCATTTCCCCAGTTCTCACCCCAGGCACATGTTGTCTGTTCTGTGGCCATTTTCAGTCCTTTATAATTGGTCAAACCATTGCACGCCAAGTGTAAATCTAAGCCTGCCATAGCATCAATCACACTCACACAAAGGGGATGAGAGATGGCCTCTGTTCTCACTCATCATTGCAAAGCCAGTAATGCATGCAGAGAAGGCAGATCCATTTATGAGAGGCCGTGATCTGTAACCAACTAAATGACAGGGTTCTGAGCGCTTATGTGGGGCTGCCAGGGAAGGAGCAGAGCCCTGGGAGTTCACTGCTATGCTTGGTCTAGTTATCTCTTCTGACAGCCATGATGACACTTGCTAGACGGGCCACTCAGTTGCAAGGCTTATGTGGATAAGGCAGGGCTTGACTTTATATGCAGTAGTAATACAAGAACCTTCCAAATGGCTTGCAACTCTCTAATGAAGTCTCTGTTCAGTAACTTGGTAATCACTTATCAAGGTTTGTAAGAATGGCCAAAGAGCTAAAAGGATGCTGCAGGGTAGCCTCCTGATGAAATGAGACACACAAATGCATTATTATGGGTTCTGCTAGTGTTTCCCAATGAGTTAAACTCACCATTTAAAAAGGCCAGACTTCTAGGAGTTGAGGAGATGACTCAGTTGCTAAAGTTGTATGCCTTGTAAGCACAAGGAGCTATGTAAAATCTCCAGCACACATGCATGCATGCACGCACACATGCATGCATGCACGCACTCATGCATGCACACGCGCGAGCACACACACACACACACAGAGCGAGGCATTGTGATGCATCCTTGTAATCTCAGTCCTGGAAAGGAGGCCACAGAGGGATTCTTAAGCTTGCTGGCAGTCTGGAAGAGCCAAATTGGTAAGCTTCAGCCCAGTGAGAAACCCTGTCTCAAGGAAGAAAGGAAGGAAGGAAGGAAGGAAGGAAGGAAGGAAGGAAGGAAGGAAGGAAGGAAGGAAGGAAGGAAGAAAGGAGAGTGAGGGAAAAACACCCAAAGAATGACACCTGACTTTGTCCTCTGATAGGGAGGGAGGAAGGGAGGAGGAGAGAGAGAGAGAGAGAGAGAGAGAGAGAGAGAGAGAGAGAGAGAGAGAGAGAGAGAGAGAGAGAATCAAACTACTTGTCTTAATCTACTGAAGTCTAACAAATTAGGCCCATAGTCCAGCATGGAAGCAATCAGAGTGACTGAAAGGAAAGCTGCTCTCGATAGTTCCCAGGGTCAACCCCTCCCTCGGTCCTCCTTTAAGAACACTCACACCTCTCTCTCCAGTGTTTGATCTCCAGCACCCATGTAAGTGGAGCGTGATGGTGGGCATCTGAAGTGCCAGCCCGGGGCAGGTGACCAGAGGATATCTGGGCCTCAGCTAGCCTAGCCTAATTAACTGCTAAGGTCTACGTTAAGTGAGAGACCCTGTCTCAGAAAACACAGTGGAGAGGAGCTGAGGGTGACACCTAAACAGGTCCAATCCGGAACGGTTGGCATAGGTTATGGGCTGGCATCCTGCAATCTCCCGAAAGCCTCAGATAGCAGTGTCTGTGTTGTTACTCCAAACGCGCTTCCCAGAGCTCCCTGAGAAAGGATGCACAGAAGGTGTAGTTCTTATCAGGCAGCTCTGCGCTCACCTGATGGCCTGGCTGGAAGCTGAACCCCAGGTCTGACCCTTCACGATTCTGAAGGCAGTATTCCACCAGGCTTCCACGCCCCCCCCCCAGCTTCATTTGAGAACTGCTCCCACTCCAATTAATGATTCATTTTAAGTGGCATGGTTTTAGTCTTTCTCTGGCTAGGTGCTCTGGAAGTTGGTGTTGGTGTAAGTGTAGGGCCATTTTCACCCATGTGCAATTATGACGAGCACATGCTGGCCTTCGAAGTCTAGAGCTCACATTTGTCTATGGTGGGGATTATTCTTTAAATTAGTTCCAGCATGGGACTGATCAAGACCCCCTGAATGTGGGTGTCAGTGAGGAGGCCTAGGTAATCTATTGAACCTTGGGTATTGATCAGTATTTATCCCTGGCATACAAATGGACTTTGGACTCGCATCCAACAATAAGAGATGCACTGTCACCCTGAACTCTTGGGGGAGGGTCAAGGCCCTGCCCTGTATGAAATGACAGACTATGGACACCCCCATGGGAAATGAGGAGGTATTGGGGGGTTGGTGGGAGGGAGTGGGAGGAGGGGAGGAAAAGGGAGGGGGACCTTGGATTGACACGTGAAGCAACCTTGTTTCTAATTTAAATTTGAATAAAAAATAAAAAAATTAAAAAAGAAAAATAATTAGTTCCTTGACAACACTTGCACGTTTCCCAGTCTCTTCTTTCTCTGAAATCCATATTAATTAGATGACGTCCATATCGTGCTGTTCCTGTGACTATTGACTTCACTCCTCTATGTAGCCGTTTCTGTTTTGGTTTTTGTTTGTTTTGTTTGGGGGAGGTGTTGTTGTTTTTCAAGACAGGGTTTCACTCTGTAACTTTGGAGCCTATCCTGGAACTAGCTCTTATAGATCAGGCTGGCCTTGAACTCACAGAGATCTGCCTGCCTCAGGCCCCAGAGTGCTGGGATTAAAGGCGTGCACCAACACCTCCTGGCAGTCTTTGTTTTTTAATTTATTATTATTATTATTTTTTGGTTTATTTTGAGAGGAGGGTCCATGCCACTATTGCATTTGAAGGTCAGAAGACAACTTATAAAGTCAGTTCTCACAGTCTTTCTGTCACCGGAGTCCTAGGAACTGAATCAAATCTTCAGGCCTGGCCCGGCGGCAGGTTTCTTCACCCAGGGAGCCAGCCTCACACTAGCTCCCAGGTAGCCCAGGCTGATTTTGAACTAGCTGTGTAACCAAGGATGACCTAGAACTCCTGACTCTCCTACCTCCACCCACTGAGTGTTGGGATATACATGCTCGAGCCCCCACAGATGATTTATGTGGTGCTGGGGACCAAGCCCAGGCATCTGAGTCTGCCATGCAAGCAACCCACTGGCCAAATTGCATCCTCAGCCCTGTTTTAGGTTTTCAAAGACAAAGTCTCCTGTAGCATAAGCTGATCTGTCTTTTGACTCTTTTGGGGGGAGGGGAAGTCTTTTCCATTCTAATACTGAATTTTTCCCTTTTGCTATTTTTTTAACTCTCCAGAGCTGGGGACTGAACTCGGGGCCTGCCTGCATGTGATAGGCAAGCGTTCCACTGCCAAGCTAAACCTTCAGCCCCTGGGTTAATGCAGCTCCTTCTTGTTCCCTGTGTATTGTTTTTTAGCCTCCCGTTCCCATTACCCAGTTAGAGTGTTTTCTGTACCTGTGAGTACTTTTCTCTGTTGTGGGCACTTCCTTCTCCCTGTGTAATTTGTTTCTTCCAAACTATTTTTTTCCTGTTTACTTGGTTTTTGTTTGGTCCTTCCTGTTAGAAACCTTCCCCAGATGTCTGGCGATCCTTGACCATCTGTTCTTCTGAGGAATGGGGAACTAGGCTGCTGAGTACAGGTTCTGCATACACAACAGGTGGGCTTCTTGACAGGGTTTCACTCCACGGTGTGATCACCCTGCACCGTCTGTTTGGAAAATCCCAGCATCGGTGCCTTCAGATCTTGCTTTCTAGTGATGGCTGGACTCTCTAGAAAGGGCTTCTCCAATCTTCGGCTGTGGACCTGGTCCTAGCTGCCCTCGTTTGCGGGAAAGTGGGGAGCCACAGAGCACACACTGTTCATTTCATGCCCCTTTCTGTATACATCCAGCTGGTCCTGATGCCATCCTCAGAGAGCAGAGTTCCAATCTTCTACAGGAGTGCCCAGTCTAGAGTGCCAACCACTTCTTCAACAAACTAAACGGACCTTTTTTGTGTAGGCGTATGGGGTATGTGTAGGCATGCCTGTCCAGCATGCCATGCCTGTCCAGCCACCTTCGATGTTTGGCTTGTTGCTTTATGTATTTGCTGTTTTGTTTGTTGCTTTATTTGCTTGTTGGGTTTTGTTTCGAAACTCCGGAACCCTTGTTTTCTTTTTTCTATTTCTTTTTAATTTAAATTAGAAACAAGCCTGTTTTACATGTCAATCCTAGTTCCCTCTCCCTCCCCTCCTCCCCTGCCCCCCACTCGTCCCCATCTCATCCCCTTTCTGCTCCCCAGGGAGGGTGAAGCCTTCCATGGGGGATCTTCAAAGTCTGTCAATTCATTTGCAGCAAGGTCTAGACCCTCCCCCATGTGTCTAGGCTGAGAGAGTATCCCTCTATGTGGAATGGGCTCCCAAAGTCCATTCATATGCTAGGGATAAATACTGATCCACTGCCAAAGGTTCCTAGATTGCCCAGGCCTCCTCACTGACACCCACATTCAGGGGGTCTGGATCAGTCCCATGCTGGCCTCTCAGCTATCAGTCTGGGGTCCATGAGCTCCCCCTTGTTCAGTCAGCTGTTTCTGTGGGTTTCACCAGCCTGGTCTTGACCACTTTGCTCATCACTCCTCCCTCTTTGTAACTGGATTCCAGGAGTTCAGCTCAGTGTTTAGCAGTGGGTGTCTGCTTCTGCTTCCATCAGCTACTGGATGAAGGCTCTAGGATGGCATGTAAGGCAGTCATCAATCTCATTATCTGGGAAGGGCATTTAAGGTAGCCTCTCCACTGTTGTTTAGCTTGTTAGTTGGTGTCATCCTTGTAGATCTCTGGACATTTCCCTAGTGCCAGAGTTTTCTTTAAACCTATAATGCTTCCCTCTTTTATGGTATCTCTTATTTGCTCTCCTCTATTCTTCCCCCGACTCAGCCTTCCTGCTCCTTCATGTCCTCCTCTCCCCTTGTCTTTCTCCTAGCTTCCCTCTCCCTTCCCCACATACTCCCAATTTGCTCAGGAGATCTTGTTCCATTCCCCTTCTCCGGGGGACTATGTATGTCTCTCTTGGGATCCTCCTTGTTTCCTAGTTTCTCTGGCACAGAGCCCTTGTTTTCTTAAGACTAATAAGTTGGATGTGATGGTGTACACTTATAATTCCAGTTTTAGGGAGGTAAAGGCAGGAGGATCCCTGATGCTCATGAAATAGCCAGCTTAGCTTTGATGAGTTCCAGGCCAGCGACAAACTCTGTCTCCCCACCCCACCCCACCCCCCAAAAACAAAACGAAACACAAAAGATGGACACACACACCTACACCTTTGTGAGTGCTCACCCATGCATGTGCCTGTGTGCTCATGCACACACAGAGACACACACATTGCTAATTGGCACTGAGTGAGGTGTTAAGTTTCACAAGGAGTAAAAGCAGATGTGTGATTTCACTCTGACATCTGTATCCAGCCCTCCCCATCCTGTATCTACTTATTTGCTTACACCCACCTTACTGGATTAGAATGTGAACACCAACAGGGGCATAGACCTAGACATCTTGGTCACCTCATCTTCAGCTCCCTGCCACATGGAAAATGACCAACAGTAGTTGGCAAACAAATGAGCCAGTGTAAGAGAAGATGTCTCCTCCAGCTCATCTGCTAGTTCCTTCCCTTTCCCGTGACAAGTGTCCCTGTGAGCTGAGCGCCTCACACCCCAAGACATCCCACCTCAGGTTTCCAGTCTTGGTTTCTTCTGGGTGCTGACTCATCTTCCTGGCCTGCTCTAACTTCTCTCTCTCCACCTCCCTCTAACTTTGACTTCAGTCTCGTTTTCAGCAAAGGAGGTGAATTTGCAGCAGCTGTGAGAATGCAGAGGAGGCAGGCTTCCTACCTAGACTCTCTAGAAAAGTATAACTAACTTTCATAAAAATCAGAGGCTGTGGAGCAATGACTCAGCAGTTAAGAGCACTTGCTGCTCTGCAGGTAGGTGGGCCAGCCCGCAACTCCAGCCGTAGGCCACCTGATCCTCTGGCCTCTAAAAGGAGCTGCACACATGTGTGTCTACCCACACACAGACACAGTTTACACACATACACACACATTATGTCATATACACACACACACACACACACATGCACCAACATTCTTGTGGACTTACCTGGCATGCACATGGGTTCCATTTCCAGCATTGCATAAGCCAGGTATAGTGTGACTCTTACCTGCGATGCTAGCACTTGGAGTACGGAAGAGGGAAGATCACTGAAAGCTCGTGTGTGTGTGTGTGTGTGTGTGTGTGTGTGTGTGTGTGTGTGTGTGTGTGTTTACTCCTGTTCCTGTGTACAAATGATATGGGGGGATGGAGTGCATGTGTATGTGATGGCTCCTCTGAGAAAATGTTTCACATTGCAGATGCCTCATATTCCAATTTTTCTGCCAAGGCTGGCTCATTACTCAATATGTAGCCAAAGATGGCCTACATGGCCTAGATCATCTGCCTCTACTTTCCAAGGCAAGGACTGGAATTACAGGCATATATACCATCCAGTTTACGAGAGATGGGGATGGAGTCCCAGGCCTTACACATGCTAGGTAAGAACTCTACCAAATGAACTACAACTTCAACTCCCAGAAGTACTCTCTACCACTTGGGAATTAGGCCTTCTCCTGTACTAAGTCCAGTTGTTATAGGCAAGTTATAGGAAATGAGTTCTGATTGGCTGAAGAAACCTGTATCACCATCTTGTATTCATCTTGATTCCAAAAGGATTGGTTCATATATGGTCATATGATTCAATTAAGGCCAATAAGAGGCCTAGGGAAATGATCCCATGAGCACATAGGACCTGAGTTCCATCCCTAGAACCGTGTGTGTGTGTGTGTGTGTGTGTGTGTGTGTGTGTGTGTGTGTGTGTGTTGTTGTTGTTGTTGTTTTAAACCTAGGCAAGGTGGCACACACTTGTAACCTCAGCACTGACAATGGTGACAGGCAGTTAGAGCTGACTGATATGGGTGTTAGGGCCTGAACTTGGGTCCTCTGAAAGAGACTCAAGTATTTTTAACTGCAAACCTAATCTAGTCTGCAACCTCTGGCCAATAAGAGACCTGCCTTAGAAAAAAAACAGAGCTCCTGAGGTTTACCTCTGGCCTCTGCACGTACATGGGTCAAAGCTTGTGCTCACCCAAACACATGTGAACACATACACTCACACAGAAGATCAGTATGAACACACACACTCACACAGAAGGCAGTGAAGGAGAGTGTTTGCCTGCACTTGAGAAGCCACTGGCCCTTTCTTCTTCTGTATTTATGCTGAGATAATGCAGCTGAGATATGAGAGTGGTTTTGTTGTCACTGAAGAGACAACTATACAGAGGATGAGAGAAATGGGGTCTTCGGAGATGTGGGTCAAAACTTTCTGAAAGTCAAGGCTACTTGAGACTCAGAGGGCAGCAGCCCATCATTAGATTCCTTAAATAGTTAGGGCATTTCAAATGGGAGTTTGGTTTTTTTTCCAGACAAACAAAACAATCGTGCCTGCTAAAGAAGTGACATTTCAGATAAATCCTGAGAATGAGGCAACCCAGGATCTAAGAGGAACTAGGAACACTCTAGGCTGAGAAGCAACTCTGAAAAAGTTCTGGGGAGAAAATTCTTTCTTAGAGATCAGGGAACTGAGAAGAGGCCCCTGTGTGTGAGCCTGGGAAGAGTACAGGCTGAGGCCAAATTGGCAAGCAGGAGGCTGACTCTGACTTTCTCGGGCCCTGGGAAGGAATGTGGGTATCTTGGGGAATGGGGTTCCTTTATGTTCCTGTTGCTTTGATAAGATACCCTTACAAAACAAAGGCTCACCTTGGCTCACAGTTCACGGAGAGTCCATGCTGGGGAAGTCCAGGTAGCAGGGGCTTGAAGCAGCTTGTCCCATCATATCTACAATCAGAAAAGAGGACAATGAAGGCTTCCTGCGATTCAGCGCCTTCCCTTACCTCTACAGTCCTGGGACTCCAGCAGAGGAATGATGCTACCACCCACAGTAAGAGGGCCCTCCTGCCTCAACTGAGTTAATGGAGACAATTCCCCAACCCTAGTTCCCAGAGGCCTGTCTCACGGGGGATCCTAGATTCTGTAGGATTGGTAATTAACACTAGGCAGCACACTGGGATTTATTTCTTGTTTCTTGAGGGGGAATATGAAGGGATACGTGTCTGTATGTAGCAGCCAAAGGCCAACCTGGAGTGTCTTCCTCAGTCCCTTATTTTAGGAAGCTGGAGATTGCCAATTTGATGGAGTGGTTGACCAGCAAGCCCCTGGGATTCTCCTGCCTCCACCTCCTCCCCAGTGCTATGATTATAGGCCTGTGCAGCCATTCTCTATTTAATGAAGTTCTGGATTAAACGCGGTTTAGCATGTGATAGGCAAGGCCTCTGCCAACTGAGCTTCATTGCCCAGTTCATACAATTCTGTAAGCTTCAAATCCCACATCTGCATAATGAGAGAGATCATTAGACTGCTCTATTTCCATTTTGATGTTTCCTAATTCTCTAAAAGGAGAGAAATTAATGGGAAAGAGAAGAAAGTGGACCCAGAGAGATGTCTCAGCAGTTAAAAACCCCTGCTTCTGTTTCAGAGGACCAAAGTCCAGTTCCCAGCACCCATGTTCTGTGGTTCCAACTCCAGGGGATCCAACACTCTTCTCTGGCCTCCAAAAGCACATGCACATATGTGCACATACTTCTACATGTGTACACATAAATAAAAACATAAATCTTAAAAAAAATAAAGAGGAAAGAGAAGGACTATGAGAGAGCCCATCTAGGACCAGGAAGGAAGGAAGGAAGTTGTGGCAGAAAAGACAAAAAAGGACTCAAAATGAGGTCCTTTATTTAAAACAGCACTTGCGGAGCTGGGTGTTGGTGGCGCACGCCTTTAATCCCAGCACTCGGGAGGCAGAGGCAGGCGGATCTCTGTGAGTTCGAGACCAGCCTGAACTACCAAGCGAGTTCCAGGACAGCCTCCAAAGCCACAGAGAAACCCTGTCTCGAAAAACAAAAAAACAACAACAACAACAACAACAAAAAACAGCACTTGCTTACCGGTGTAGGTTTTTGTCTTGTATCAGCTAATATGTGCTGTTGTTTTCATTTATTTAATTTGTATTTTTAGTTGATAATATTATAAATAGCCCTAATATACAAAAATGTGTCAGTGGTTCAAAAATGGTAACAATAAAAATAATATGTAAATACCATACCTCAGGATAGCACATAAACCTCAAAGAGAGGACAGACTCAGAGATAAATGAGTGAGATAAAGCAGCTTACACAGGCGGTGAGCGCATGGCCATGAGCTGATGTACAATCATGGTGTGGGTCTGTAAGTTGAGCAGAAGAATCTGCACATTGGACTGTACTGGATGGGTAATGGGTTTGCCCCTCAACCTTCAAGGTGATACCTGCCATAAAAAGTTTTTCTGAAATAGCAGGAAGTCACAAAAGTGTCAATGTCATTCTCAAAGTACAATGGCTTCTCTGATAGGACAATAAAGATTTCCCAGGACAAGTACAAACATAACAACTGCTTTCCTAACACAAAACTGATTGAGTTTGTTGCTAAATGAAACAGAGAAAACGGCCATCTAGGCATCATAAAACAGGTGTTTACCATCTATGACCAAGATGCCCATGGCACCAACTACCACATAATGATAATTAACTGTGTTTGGGAAGAAAGCAGAAGTTCTAGAAAAGATTCCTTTGTCATAGAACATTGGCAAGTTGAGTATCATCATAGGTGGTAGGAGAAAGTTGGATGACCCCAGTACTAGGATTACAGGCAAGTACCACCATGCCACTTTACGCCAGAGGTCTAACCCAAGATCATGTATCCTGGGCAAACACCCTACCAACTGTGCCAAATCTCCACACCCCTTTCTTTCCTTTTTTAAAATTTAATTTATTTATTTTCATTTTATGCGCATTGGTGTTTTGCTGTATGCACATCTCTCTATGAGAAGGTATGAGATCCCCTGGAACTGGAGTTACAGACAATTGTGAGCTGCCATGTGGGTGCTGGGAATTGAACTGGCGTCCTCTGAAAGAGCAGTGAGTACTCTTACATTCTAAGCCATCTCTCCAGCCCCTCTAGCCCCTCCATCCCCTCCATCCCTTTTTTCAAGACTATTAAGAGTAAAGCTTTAAAAAGCTTTACTGTGATAAAATACTATGTGTGTATGTTTGGATTATCACTTATAGAATACAAAACGTTTTGCTATGTTGCATTATTGATTTTTAAAATTACCATGAAATATAAATGACATAATTTTTCCATTTAACCATTTTTATTTAACCATTTTTATGCATATGGTTCTCTAGTATTGAATTCTGTTTGCAAGGTTGGGCAACCATCACCACCACCTACGAGGCTCTTGTTTATTTTTTAAACAAAGATATAATTAACCTGATTGTTTATTACTGAAAATCCATGCTGTAAGTGAAAATGGTTTTCATTTGGCAAACACTTATTTTTTGAGACCTCCTGTAAAGTGATAAAATTCGAGGATATTAGTTCTGACAAGTTTCCATCTGTGTGTGAATTGAAGAAGGCATTTCCAGCTACTTTATGAGAACCCCCTGCACACCAGCCTGCTCACAATGTCCCTCAAAGGGACCAGCAAGCTTTAGTTCTTATTTCTGTCTTAAAAGCCTTTCCCACGAACCAGTCATTTGAGATGCGTTTGAGATACAGGATATTTATTAGTGTTTAATCTTGGGATTGACATCTGTTGAAGAGAGAAAAAGGAAGCGAGAGGGCAGAGGATAGAAGATGTCCTCAGTAAATGTTAGCAGAATAATTAGCTGTGATCTAGAAGCAATCGTAATCGTGGAAGCAAAATCTTCTGGGAAGTGTTTCCTTACAGTCAGCACACAGAACTTGTGGTCCAGAAAAGCCCAAAGTTGTACTTTGTGGTGGTAGCTGAACTTGGAAATGTTTAAGAGTTTTCCAGATGGTTTTGAGGGCGTGAAGGGGTTAGCACCATGAGAGGTCAAGAGAGGCCGTTGGTGAATGTAGAGTCATAGTTAAAATGGAAGCCTTGGATTGAAGAGGTCAGAGGGAGAGGCTGAAGCTTGGCACCGTGTGGCAGGGGCAGAGTCTCTGAACAGAGCCCAGAAGAGGCTCCTAGTGAAAGTGCACCCCAGTTGCAATGGAGGCTGGAGTGTTTTGGAGATGCCAGTATTATGGGATGACTGCCAAGGATAGCAGCAGCTGTGGAGTGGAGCTTGCCTGAGCCTAAGAGATAAGCTGCACGTGTGACTGAGCCAGAGAAAGGGCATTCAGGACCCTTTGGAGCCCAGAGGATTGTGAGTGGGACCCTGACATGAAGAACTGAGCTTTACATGGTTAGACTTTGGTTTTGAATTTATTTTATTGTAACTGTGTTCTAGTTATTCCATTTTTGGAGTAGGAAAGTGTGTGACTTAATTTTAACTTTACAGGATCCCACAGAAAAAAAAAACTCTGGAGTTTTAGAGAGATTCTGAATATTTTAGAGGAACTTTAGATATTGTAGAGAAACTTTGGATATTTTAACTTTGAGTTTTCAAAGAGATTTAGGATATATTTTTTGTTTTGTTTTGTTGTTTTGGTTTTTCAAGACAGGGTTTCTCTGTATTGTTTTGGAGGCTGTCCTGGAACTCGCTCTTGTAGACCAGGCTGGCCTGGAACTCACAGAGATCCGCCTGCCTCTGCCTCCCAAGTGCTGGGATTAAAGGCATGCACCACCGACTCCGGGCTAGGATATGTTAAAGAGACTGAACTTTTAAAGTGTTTAAATTTTTTTAAAGACTAAGACTTTTAAAAGTTGGAATATTTTATATTGTGATGTTAATATTATCATGCCATCTTGGGAACAAATGAGAAAGGAAAGGATCTAGTGGAAATAATGTGTTTGTCAGGTTTAGAAGGGGTTGATCGTGCTTAACACAAGCTAAGGTCATTTGGGAAGAACAAAACCTTCAGATGGGAAAATGCACCACGAGATGGGTCTATCGGTGAACCTGTGGTGCTTTTCTTGTTTGATGACTGATGAGGGAATGCCCAGCCCATTGTGGGCTGTGCTACCACTGGGCAGGTGGTCCTAAATGGGATAAGACAGCAGGCTGAGAAGACAAGGAGGGGAAGCCAGCAGCAACAACACTTCTCTATTGTCTCTGCATCAACTCTCCTCTAGGTTCCTGCCCTGACTTCCCTGGATGTTAGACTACAAGTTGTAGGATGAAAGAAACTCTCTCCTCCTCAAGTTGCTTTTGGTTATGGTGCTTTATCACACCAATAGAACTCTAAAACAATCTGTAAAATGTGTTTTAGGTGTGTGTGTGTGTGTGTGTGTGTGTGTGTGTGTGTGTGTGGCCAGAGGTCAACTTTGAATATCATTCCTCAGGTGCCATCCATCTAATTTGTTTTCTGAGACAATGTCTTTCACTGACCTTGAAGTCAACAAGTGGGCTAAGCAGACTGACCAGTCTCAGAGATCTGTCTGCCCCCACCTCCCAGTGCTGTTATTGCAAGCACTTGCTGCTATGCCTGAACTCTTATGTGAGTGATGGGATTCAGCTCAGGTCCTCATGCCTGTATGAAGCAAAGCACTTCACTGACTGAGCTGTCTGTCCCTCTAGCCCCAAGCTTGTTCTTGAATGGAGAGAAAGTTAGGACAGAAAGAATTTGAGCTAAGGTCTAGGCTCTGTGAAGACATTCTGATGACCCCATAAATTTGTCTTGAGACCTACTGAAAGGGTTCATCCCATGGAAAAAGCGGTGATGTCTCTGACCAAAGCATCTCCAAAGGCTGCCTGTGAGAGCTGAACACTGTTGTCCTGGTTAGCTTTTCGCTGTCAACTTGACACAGTCCCCTGAGAAGGGATTCTCAGTGGAGGAATTACTCAGATCAGACTGGCCCGTGAGACCGTCTGTGTGGTTGTTTGGATTCTTATTTGATGTAGGACAGCCCAGCCCTCTGTGGGTGGCACCATTCCCTTAGCAGGTGATCATCAGCTGTATAAGAAAGCTAGCTGAGTTTAAGCCACCTGGGAGTCAACAGTGTTCCTTCATGGTTGCTGCTTGAGTTCCTGCCCTGACTTCCCTCAACCAATCTGTAAGATGAAATAAAGCTTCTTTCTGCCCCAGGTTGCCAGAGTTTCCTCGCAGAAACGGAAGGGAAAACAAGAACGGCTGTTTACAGGAATACATGTGACAACTTGTAAAAGAAACAGGGTCCATTTCTCGCTCCCAGAGGAGTGTGGGGCCCTGAATGTCACAGCACCCACCACCACAGAGGAAATGGTGAAATTAGAAACGAGATGGCAAGCGTCACCATCACTGATAAATAGTGGCTTTCAGGTTTTTCACAAGGAAGGTTATGAAATTAAAAAAATGAGATAAAAAGTAATTTCTTCATGACCATGTCTCTAGTTTCAAGAGGCTTGCTCTATGATCCTGTCTCATGGTGACAGCAGTTTGAACAGCCTGCACCTGAGTGGTCAACTGGAGGAAAAGATAAAGGGGTTGCCTTGAGTCACGAGTTGCAGCTACGGAACTGTTCAGTTGGTAAAGTGTTTGCTGGACAAGTAGGATGGTTGGTACCTGTCTAAAAGCTGTGAACATGGCTCCTGCATCTGTGACCCTAGAGCTAAGGCCGTGGAGACAGGCAGATCCCTGAAACTCAAAGTCTTTTACAATCAGTGAGCTCCAGGTGTTTTAAGAGACCCTGGACCCACAATAATGACGATAGATACTAACAAAGATACACAGTGCCAATCTCTGGCCTCCACACATGTCCCACATACATACACATGTGAATATGTACATAAACCTATATCACAAACACACACGTATACGTGTACACACACACACACAGAGAGAGAGAGAGAGAGAGAGAGAGAGAGAGAGAGAGAGAGAGAGAGAGAGAAAGAGAGAGTGAACCAAAAATTCTTAAAACAAAATGGAGCTGGAGATATGGCTCAAAGGTTAAGAGCACTTGTGCCCTTACAGACCACCTGGCTTCAATTCCCAGCACTCACATGGTGACTCCCAACCATATGTAATTACAATCCCATGGGATCTGACACCCTCTTCTGACTTCTTTAGGTACCAGGCAAGCATGATGCACATACGTACTATTCAGGCAAAACACTTAATATACAAAATTTTAAAAAATCATTACTTTGTCTTAATTCTGAGAAAACATTTTGATTCATTGCTAGAACTTAGTGGTTTTCTCGCTTTTTAGAAACAAGCCTACTATGCTATTTTGCGCATCTAGAAACACACCAAGTGTATTTCAGGGACAAGTGGGGCCCAAGAACAGAGTGAACATTCACTCTCTATCACCCAGCATGCCTCATCCAGCTGCATGCACAGATCCTCCTCCAGAGGATCACCATGATTCAGGATTGGTATGTGACCAGGCTTTACCCAGGACCCAGTACAGGTGCCTGTCCCCTGCTCCTTCCTTACTGTGAAGTAAGATTTTCTAATCCAATAACAGCCAAAGAAAACATAAGGGAAAAAGGGAAACAGGAAGAGAAACTGATGACATGTGGCTCAAGTGTGTGATTCAAAGACATCACAGAAGCCTGGCTGAGACATTCCTGGAAGCAATGAGAAAATTATCACTTCAAAATTTTTAGATTACCTGTATTTGAGTGTGGTGTGAGTGTGTGTATACTCATGCACAGACATGCACCATGGCATGTGTTTGAAAGTCAAAGGACAACGTGTGCGAGTGAGTTCTTTCTGTAGTTGGGATTTTCTGTGTGCCACCAACCAGCTCCCGTATAAAGACATGGAGACTTACTATTAACTATGAATGCTTGGCCTTAGCTTAGGCTTGTCCCGCTAGCTCTTTTAGCTCAAGTTAGCCTGTTCCAATTCATCTACAGTTTGCCTCGGAGCCTTTCACCTTTCTTTCATTCTGTGTGCCCTTCTTTGCTCCATGTTGGGTTTCCTGATGACACTTTCATGAATGCCGTCCTTTGATCATATCTCCATGGCCCCTCCCATATTACTCTCACCTCTGTCTTCCTTCCTCCCACCCCTCTTCCTCTGCCCTGATAGCTCCCTTTCTACTTTCTGTGGCATGCAATTTTGTTAAAAATGCCTAGTATTCGGATTCATGATTGCTTCAGTATTAATTATTAACACAGAATGACAATCACACCATATGTCTTTGTTATTATTAGAACTGATTACTAATATTATTTTTATTGCAGGGATTGAACCCAGGGCTTTCAGTATACAAGGTGCAATTTCATTTCTACCATTCAGGTATATCTCCATCCCAATAATAATAATAATAATAATAATTATCTGATTAAGTGACTTCTAGACCCTGAGAGCATAAGTTGAGTTTCTGATATTAGCAGGAATATGTTTCTTTTAATCCTTTCCTAAAACCGACTGCTCAGTGAGGTTTGCAGTGCTGAGAGTTCCTTTGATGTTGCTTAGCAAGTGCTGTGAGTGAATCAGACAGATTCACTTTTAGCTGTACACCGAGGGCCTTGTGGTTGTTATTTAGAAGGGCTTTGACTGAGTGAGTCTGCAAGGGCAGACCAGGGTCTCATCACTCCTGCTCACGATGGCCTCAGCTCAGGACTCCTAGTAAGCCTGAGACTGAGCAGAATCCTGTCTGTGCTTCACTTTGTTGTTTTATTTAATTAGAAGTCCCTTTTATTTTGTCCTCTTCCTCCTCTGTGGTCCAGACTCTTAAAGGTAGTTTCAAGGAAGGAAATGCAAAGTAGCTAGGAAAGGCTCTGCTATCCAATGGCCCAGCCCTTCAGCTCTCCAGGGTAGACGCACTGAGTGGAGGAAATGGATCCCATCTTCTCTCTCCTGACATTGTTTAGTTTTGCATTTTGATCAGAGGGTAAAGTGGACCAGACCTGTTTCAGCCCTTCTCACCCTTCGTTTCCAGACTGGGGACCCTGAGCAGAGGCTTTAATTAGGGAGCAGGGGGGAGGCCGATGCAGAAGAAGAGTTACAGGAGGTGGAAGAAGAGGGAGGAGGAAGATAAAACAGCAGCTAAGATGACTGAGGAAGTCATGAGCGCTGCCTCACACTGTTAATCCCAACACTCCAGAGGCTGAGGCAGGTGGATTTCTGTCAGTTTAAGGCCAGCCTGGTCTACATAGTGAGTTCCTTCCAGAGTATCCAGGGCTATATAAGGAGACCCTGTCTAAAAACAAAACTAAAAACCAAAAACAAATAACACAAGGATGTGTGAGAAAGTCATAAGAAATAGTCTATTTACCTAAAATCACATATAGTACATTTAAGTCTGTATACATACAGCCACATAAATTTTAAATTAAATTTACCTGCCCGGGTTGAATGTTCTCCCCAATAGCCATAGACTATCGAACAAAAACCAGGCATAGAAAGGCCCCCTTTGGATTGTTGCTTAGCATTGTCCAAAGAGACTCTGAAAACATTATAATCTATTGCTGTTGCCCTTGGTTATCCTCCAGAGATGGAAGGTGTGTCCTTATCTTAGTTAGGGTTTCTATTGGTATGAAGAGACACTATGATCATGGAAACTCTAAAAAGAAAACTTTTAATTGGAGTGACTCCCTTATAGTTCAGCGGTTCAGTCCATTATCATCATGGAGGAGAGCAGGCCAGCTTGCAGGCCAGACATGGTGCTAGAGTAGTAGCTGAGAGTCCTACAAAATACAGACAACAAGAAGTGCACTGAGACACTGGGCAGTATTCTGAGCATAGGAAACCTCAAAGCCCGCCTTCGCAGTGACCCACTTCCTCCAATAAAGCTATGTCTACTCCAACAGAACCAGGCCTTCTCATAGCACCATTTCCTATCAGATCTTGGGTTGTGGTGAGAGCATCAAAAGGGCAGAGACTGCATCCTCAGTAGCAGAAAGACTGCGGTGGCTATTTACTATTATTTATGTAATTGCTTCCCCAGTAAATACCTATTTATCATTTATCTTGGGTCTTATGAACTCATTTAAACCCCACCTTCACTGGCGCCCCATATTGTGCACCATTTGAAGACAGAGTTTCTGTCCTGCCTGGTTCCACAGCTGTTTAGTCCCAAATAAGCACACAGAGACTTATATTAAATAAAAACTGTTTGGCTGATGGCTTAGGTTTCTTACTGTCTAGTTCCCTCTTAATTATTAACCCAAAACTGTTAATCTATGTATTCCACATGGTCTTCTCTTAACAGTGATATCCAGCCCTCTTCTTTCTACCTCATAGCCTCATGGCGTCTCCTCTCTTGCAACTCTCTCTCTCTCTCTCTTTGTATTTCACTTCCCAGCATTCCTAGTCTTGTAGCCCCACCTATACTGCCTGCACTGATCAATCAACATTTATTCACCAATCAGTAAGAGAAACATATACTCACAGCATACAGAAGGACATCCCCTATCAGTGGAGGGGTGCTGCTTGATGGCTTGTTCCTAAGGCTTTGCTCAGGTTGCTTTCTTAAAAACCCAGGATCACCAGCCAGGGAAAGCACCACCCACAATGGACTGTGCCCTCTGCCATCAATCACTAATTAAGAGAATGCCTTACAGCTGGCTTTTATGGAGGCATTTTCTCAACCAAGGTTCCCTCCTTTGAGATGACTCTAGTTTGTGTCAAGTTGTCATAAAATTAGCCAGGACAGTTATGTGTGTATGGAGAAGAAATACATACAGATATATGTATCTGTGTTCTTGACATCATTCCTTGCTCAAAAGAATCACATCAGGACCATAGAGAGAAGACCGATACCCAAAGATGTTCGCATAAATAAAATGGTGGGCTAGGAAGACATCTCAGTTAGTATAGTGCTTGCTTCGTGAGCATCAGAACCTGAGTCTGAATAATCCCATACTGAATGTGAAGGCTCTTCATTGTCTTGACTGTGTCCTTGAGTGACACAGACAGTCCTGTGCTAGGCATTAAAGTGACTCAAAGGATATACGATTTCTGTGGTTTATGTTCTAGCAAGGCTAATAATTTATGTATGTCTAATGCTATCTGTCATCACATGGTAGTGTCCAAGTTTCAAATGAAAAAATAAAATGAAATGGGCCCCATGGCTTCTAGGAGAGAGAATAGAATATTGTGGAATTATGACATAACACTTTTCCCAGCATCTCCGAAAGTAGAGAGAAAGAGACAGGTCCTTTAGGGGAAGAAGGCAGTTTGCAGATGGGTACAGGTATTAGATTAAGTTGACCTTTTGTGTTTTGCTTCAGGTTGGTAGGGAAATGAATGACCAGTGTAGAACAAAGAAGAAAATGTGTAGTCTAGAGCAGAAGTCTGGGTATTAAGATGGAGATGTGGGGAGGGGAGCTCAGGTCCAGGAAGATCACAAGAACAGAGCCAAGGAGGAATCCTGAACTTGGAGGTGGCAGAGGAACTCTGATGTGGCTGTGGTGTGGTAGGAAACAGTTGTCCTGGTCACCAGTTCATACATTGGACCATGACATGAAAATAGTTAAGGAGATGGGCTCAGGGTGATATTGCTGGCATTTGGTTCCTGGTTCAAAGTCTTGTTTCCTCTGGATACCCAGTTTCTCCACCTGTGAAATGAGGATAACAGTAGTTGTTTCTCACAGACTTGTTCTGAGAGTAAAGGTGATGTGTAAAGTGGTTGGCACAATCCTTGGCCCCTGGATGGGCAGCTGCTGCATTCAAACTCAATCTAAAACTTATTCCACCAGTGTGCTAACAGTGGTAGTAATGTTTTTATTATTTGTATTATTTTTATTATTTGTTTTTTCAAGACTGAGTTTCTCTGTGTAGCTTTGGAGCTTGTCTTGGAACTTGTTCTGTAGACCAGGCTGGCCTCAAACTCACAGAGATCCACCTGCCTCTGCCTCTCAAGTGCTTGGATTAAAAGAGTATACCACCAATGCCTGGCTATTGGTAGTAATTTTGAAAAGCCATACAAGTACCTGGAAGTCTGAAAAATGACTGAGTGGGTAAAGCACCTGCCATGCAAGTGTGAGGACCTGAATTCAGAGTTCCAGAACCTATAGCAAGCAGGATTTGAAAGCACCTGTCTATAATCCCAGCATTCCTGTGGTGAAATGGGAGGAGAGACAAGACAATCCCCAGAAGCTCATGGGCCAGATAGTCTGGTATATGCAGTGGAGGACAGAAAAAGAGATCCCGTGTCTCAAACATGCTGGAAGGCTAGAACCATCAACAAAAGTTGTCCTCTGACCTCCACACATGTGCTGTGGCAAACATGTGCCCCACTCCCAACATAAAAAAGCAGCTAGACATGATTCTGCGTTTCCAGGGAATGGACTTGAGAAGGATCTAGAAGCTTTGTTGGAAAGCCTTGTCCTGGTCCACAACCTATCTGTTCTGACTCTCACAACTTTTGTGAAATATTTATATTGACAGGTTGTAATCTTTTCTTGGTGAGCAAGATTTTTTAAACCCTATATTACAGACATAATAGTTATAGGCACCGGGATGTTTAGTTACAACATCTCTTCCATTTGCATTTATTGTGGTTGCCATACTTGTTTCCTGGTCTGCAGAGAAGAAAAGTGGAGGACAAAGAGGCCTGCATTAGATGCCAGAGGCCAGTGCTGGAATGTCTTCCTCAGTCACTCTACCTGATTTTTAAAAGCAGGGTCTCTCGCTGGCCCCTGAGGTTACTGGTTCAGCTAGGCTGACTGATGAGCTAGCTCCAGTGCTCCTCATGTCTCTGCCCTTAGTGATGGAATTACAAGGTCATGCTGCTGCCCCTAGCTTTTAACAATATGAGTCTGGGACTTGAACTCAGGCTCTCATGTTTGTGTAGCAAGCACTTTACCAGTTGAGCCTTCTCCCCAGGCTCCTTGAAAGTTCTGGCTGGAGATTAGGAATGATTAGAATGCCTGACACAGAATGAGCAAAAGAAATAGAAAGCAGAACCCCACATGTTTTAGAATGTTGATCATTCTTCTGTATGCTGTAGCTTAAATTATCCTTAACTAAAACTCCCCTGGGAGAAATACATCACCAGTGGGCTTCTTAGTGGAGAATGGTATTACGTGACACAAGACAACATCCTCTGACTTGCCTTCCACCTGAAGTGTGTGTGTGCCAGATGCATGTGACTCTTTTTTAATCGGTAACAATGGTAAACTGGGCTTGTCCTCTGGGGCCATGATTCATGGTGAGTCAGATGCACATGGATGGCTGGATCCAGCTGTGAGGGTTTTTGTTTTGGTTTTGGCTGTTTTTGTTTTTCAAGTTGTCTCTGCTTTGTTTGAACTTAACCACTGGTTGGTTAGAATTGGCCAAAGTAGAAGGGGAGGTCATGCAGTGACTGCACCCTTGTTGGACACCAGCAGTGCCAGTCACCATGTCTGTGCCTGTCCCTGGTCCATGTGTACAATGGTAGCATTCTGCACCCCAGGTCCTGAGCCTAAATTCCTCTTCCTGCTTATTCTCCCTGCCTGTAGGACCTACCTATCGCTCCTCTCTTGCTATTGGCTGTTCAGCTTTTAATGCTCTGGAGTTGTAGGAGAGCTAAAGCAGAAGCTCTTTCTATTTCTCTATAGAAAGAGCTCAGGCACAGCCTTGGGACTGTAGGAAGCCTCCTAGTACAAGGTCCTGCCCATATATGAAGGCTACCCCTTTCAAGCCCTGCAAAGCCCAGGTGGCCCTATGCCTGGCTTGAATCTTCATCCCAGCACATGGAGCTGAGTTGCTGTGTCTTGTCTACTTCCCACCTCAGGGCTTTCACCCCAACTTAAAAAACAATGGCATCTGTAGTCGGAATTTTCTTTGGACCACCAACCTGCTCCTAAATAAAGACACAGAGACTTATTATTAAGTATGGATGCTGGTCCTTATTTTAGGCTTGTCCCACTAGCTCTTTTAACTTAACTTAAACTGTTTTATTCCTCTGTGTTTTTACCTTTCTTCCATTCTCTATGCCCTTCTTCCCTGCTTCCTCCATGGCTGTGTGGCTAGCCCATGGCATCTCCCTGTTGTCTCTTTTTCTGTTGTCCTGACCCTAAACTCCTCTTCCTGCTTGCTCTCCCTGCCTGTAGGTCCCACCTGTAGCTCCTCCCTTGCTATTGGCTGTTCAGCTTTTTATTAGACCAATCAGGTGCCTTAGGCAGGCAAGGTTAAAACAGCAACACATATTTACATAATTAAACAAATGCAACTCATCTTTACATAGTTAAAGGAACATTCTACAAAGTGTCTCCTTTCACCATGAGGCTCTGGGAACTTGATCTCATGTGGTCAGTCTTGATGGTAAGTACCTTTAACCAATGAGCCATCTTAAGGACCCCCTGCCACTTACTTTAATGTTATATTTTGTTTCTCTTTTTAAAGGTTTATTCTTACTTGTGTAGTTTATATAGTGTAAGGGATACAATATTATAATCAGTGACCTAAATTGTTAGGGAGGGCTCTAACATCACACATTTCCACAGATATATTTTTAGCTCTTTCTCTTATGAAACTGTACATAGGAGATATATTTTCAACTTCAAAATACGGTTTCCATTGTTGAAATCAAGTTTTAAGGGCCCAACACTCAATTGTTTGGAGCTTAAATGTTTGGCTGTAAACATATCCTATTATTCTGTCCATTCCTATCAGGTTGCCTCATTTAGTTGTTTCTACAGTGCTATGTTGCTTCTACTGTACACACTGTCTACTTGTTTACTAAAAACCTCTCACTAAAACAATCACTGAGCCCACAAGCTCCTGAGACAATGGTAAGTACACGATGCTTACTAAATGTTCAGTGAATAGGGGTTGGCTTGTTTGGCATGACAACTTGAGTTCAGGTTCTCAGTATGCACATGAAAATCTGGATATACTAGTGTGCCCCTGTAAAGCCCAGCACTGGATATATGTATTAGAGGCAGGAGATCCTGGGCCTCACCTTGCAGCCAGTCTCACTGAACTGAACAACCCTGGTTTCAGTAACAGCCCAAGTCTCACAATCTTAGAGTAGAAAAGCAACCAAGGAATATTTGCTGTTCAGCTGCTGAGCACATACCTGCACACATGTGTACATGTCCATGAACACCTGTGCACATGCACACAAACAAGCAAATGAATGGGTCTGTACTTATCCATGAAACCACCCTTCTCTATCATATGTAAAGACCAAGTATACTAGTGACTTTGTTTCTTTAATCTATTTGGCAGATTAAATATGGTCTACATATACAACATATAATGTGTAAAGTAATATTCTGGAGGAATCCTAGAAGTCCAGGACTGGGGTGTTAGGATAAAGCCTGTGGAGAACCTTGCATGGCACCAATGTTAGGATAAAGCTTGTGGAGAACCTTGCATGGGGGGCCTTGGTGGATTCCGTGACAGGCGAGGGTGACCAAGGTGGAGGGACAAACATGCCAGGTCGATGGAGTTTAATCAAGAAGTTTTATTAGAAGAGAGGGGAATAGAAAAGAGGTAAAGAGACACAGAGACAGAGAGAGAGAGAGGAGGGAGACAGGAAAAGTCCTGTCTGCCCCGGGGAGCAGCCGGAAAGAGAGAGGGAAATAGAGAGGGAAAGAGAGGAGCCGGAAAAAGAGAGAGGAAAGAGAGGGGGGAGAAGAGAAGTGGGCAGGGGTCTTTCTTTTAAAGGGACTCTTTGCACCTACGTACAGACTAGTAGTCATGGAACCCTGGGCTGACCTAATCTGCCAAATATATTAAAGAAACAAACTCACTAGTATAATTGGTCTTTACATATGATAGAAAAGGGTGGTTTCATGGATAAGTACAGGCTCAAAACAACATTCTTTCAGGTGACAGGGGCAGGCCAGCATAATGCCTGAGTCCTTACTTACACGGGGCAATGATCCAGGGAGGGAAGCACTTGCTGCTCAAGCATAAGACCTGAGTTCAGATTCCCAGAACTTAATTTTTTTATTTCAATTACTTTTTATTTTTCACATCATATTTTGAAGGAAGGAAGGAAATTTTTGTACATACATTGTGCTAGGCACCGTGGATACATTCACTAACAAACCAGACAATACCCCTGCTCTCATGGAGCTGACAACCTAAGGAGGAGAAAACACACCACCCCAAATCCACACTGCCACAAATTCCTCGCAAGTTGAAGTGAACTAAGAAGGCCAAGTATGAGGTTTTATAGTTCGTAGACATCATGGATTGTATCTGACCTGGGTGGTGTGCAGGAGTTTCTGTATGGAAGAATGGCTGTGGGCTGGAACTGCAGGCTTTGTTTAAGACAGGTGGAGCCGGGTTAGAGTGTGCACTACAGAACACACTGTAGGAGAAGGAAATAGATTTGGACAAAGCCTGCGAGAGGGGCAGACATACAGCCCATTTATAAAAGTATCAAAGGTCCCTACAGCTTATGTGTAGACACAGTGGAAAGGACAAGGCCAGCACACAGGAGCCAGTCAGCAGACGCTGCAATGGCAACTTCATTCTTGACCTGTGCCACATGTACTCAAATGTTCAAACAACAAGTGAATAATGGCATAATAAATGATAAGTCAAAAAGGAAAGGAGCGCGTTTTTAAAAGTCCCGGAACTTCAGTTTAAGTGTCTTAAGCTTTTAATCACCATGGTGGGAAGGTAGAGCTGATGGACACCTGGTGCCTGCTGCCAAGCAGCCTAGCTGACTTCGTGAGGTCCAGGCGCCATTTAGAGACCCTGTCTCAGTAGACAAGGCAGGCAGGACCTGAGAAATATCTGAGGTTGATCTCTGGCAAGCCCATGCCAGGTGCATGTGCATACACACATACCTGCAGACTCACAGCAGAGAAAAAGAGAATCCAGAACCCCAACAAAGTGACAGCTGGAAGGGCCATTTTTCATTTCATGTCCCAAGAGACTCGGGAAAGCAGTCCTGGGGCAGGCGTCTCTGGGAACTAACTTGTTTGATCAACCCTATTGTGCTTTGCATGTCCTTCATGTTTTAAAAACCCTCCTCCCAAATACCATGCTAGCACAGCCTAAAGCAGTCCTTTGTACGATGCACATCCCTGATGCTCGCTAATGAGCCCTTGGTTCTGATCTCCCCTGTGCCACACAGATCCAGTTACTGTCGGCTCTTACCCAGGCATTTCCAACAATCCCTTCATGCTCTTCTACACACATTTCTTAAAAGCTGCCTGCTCCATTGTGACCATCCCGGGGGATTATCGACCAGCTTAGGTTTGCATTTATGAGCATATAACTGGAGCTGACACAGACCTTACCACAATTAATAGTTCTTGGAAGAATTTGCCTTCTTAGCACTTTATAAGTGGCTTCATATATCTAAGGGCAAGGCAGGTTTTAATTAGCATCACTAATAGCTAACTAATCAGAGAGAAAATAATTAAGCGACTGCACCAGTTGAAGTGAGAAACATAAGATGGTGTTAGAGTCTGCACGGGTTCAAGGTGGAAAACATTGCCACTTGTTTCCAGAGTGGTGTATATTACTCTCCGCTCCCACTGACCAGAAGTTACTGACGGCTGGCAGACTCCGTTTCTATGTATAAAATATCATTTAGAAACACCCGGTGCTTCCTTCCTCCCCTCACCCTCACCCGGGTTGCTCCTCTTATTTTAGTCAGGCTCACTCTATTTTATAAGCAAAGCAGCTGCCTGTGCGGGGAAGCCATGTACCACTCAGAGTCATGGTTCACAGTTTGCTGGATGCACGCCTGCCTAATCCTTTGGTGTCTTTGGATTACTATCCGCCAGCAAGTTTTCCCAGCTTTTCGTTGTGAGAATGGGCTCCCTGCCAAGAAAGCACTCAGCCCTGCTCAGACCCACCTGGTCCTTCCCTGTCTGGAGCTGCCTTCATTTCAGGTCATTAGGGGGCCCGGCTCTGAATGTTTGCACAACCAACTCTGCAAGTTGGATCCAAAGTCTTTGCTCCATAGAACGGCAGTGCCCACCAGATTCTGCTTAAAGTTAGTGTCAGGGAAAGAGACAGTGAGATGGCTTAGCACATAAGGGGGGCTTGCCACCAAGTCTGAAGACGTGGGTTCAATTCCCAGGACCACATGGTAGAAAGAGAGAATCTATCCATGCAAGTTGTCCTCTAACCTCAGCATGGCCCACTGTGGCATGCCTGTACACACACACACACACACACACACACACACACACACACACACACACACTAAATAAAATGTAGAAAAAAGAGATACAGAAAAAAGGAGAGCCTTTAATTATAGTCAGTTTGCTTTAATACATCCAGTTATATAAAATATATGTATTTTCCAAAATACATATGTATGTGTATTACATGAAATAAATGTATCTAAGTTTAAAGAGTAGCCAAAGTCAGATCAGAGGACTTAGGGGGAAAATAATATACCTACAAAGATTAATGTCACTCCTCAGGCGGCTGAATTTAGAAGACAAGTTGAAAAGCCTACTTGGAATACCTAAACCCCTCCTATACTCTACATCAATTAAAGCTTTAACCCATTTTTAAAAAATGCTCATGGCCATTTACTGCCTGATTTTCTCTCCAAACCCATCTTGGATTTCAAAGGGGTTTTTGTGACTGGGAAACAGAACTAAGCATTTGAGCTACAGACATACACATACACACACACACACACACCTGTCAGTCATGTCTAATACCCAGAGCATGTGTAAACTCCTTCACAGGGCCGGGACAGTAGTACCTTGCCATTTGATCTCCAATTTTAATCCTTTTTCATCTAGATTTTAACAAGTGTAAGCAGACTGTCCAGGAAACTTGTTCAAACAGCCCCTTTCAGATCTGAGACTCAGGCCCAAAGGACTTAAGGACCAACGATTCATATTCATTGCAGGAACAGCTACCCAGAATTCATTTGGAACATTAAATCTGTTTAAAACGTTATGACAATAAGAGATCTCAATGCGCATTTTCCACTTTTGCACAAGCCATTCAGGAGCTAGAATGCAGAGAGCAGTTGAGAAGGGTACTCACTTAGGAGCGAAATACTGGGTGTTTCTAGATGTTCCACTTTATCCATGGATGGTATTCCAAAGATCCCCACATAGGTGCTCTAAATGGTGGACAGTACCAAAACCTAATGGGTTTTCTTGTACATAGACACAATAAAGTTTGTGAGTTAGCCAAGCATGGCAATGTAGACTGTATACTGTATACAATGTATTCTAATTACTCTTACCTCCAGCCTCTCCTACCTCCACACCCTCCTGCCCCGACCTGTCAACATCTTTCTGTGCCTAACCTTTTGTGGTTGTTAATGTTTGGAGATTAGCCCAGGCAGGTCTTCAGTTTCCTATGTATTTGGAGAGGACCTTGAACACCTGATCCTGTTGCTTCTGACGTTCAAGTGCTAGGATGGCAGATATACACCACAGGGCCCAATGTTGATTGTGGGTTTTGTTTCTGAGAGCTCATGGGTTCTTTGCTCTGTGTACCCTGACTTCAGCTCTTCCATATGGAGCTAAAGTTGATCCGTTCTCCCCTTGTTTTAGCCTTGGTTCCTCCTCTGCACTTTAGTGAAGCAGATCCTACCTTCTAGGCTAACTGCAGTTAAAGACTTGCTTCAGAAGGTATCCTCTCTCTTCATCAGCTTTTTCAGCCTTGTCAGAGTATGACAACATCATCTTCATGGATCCAGTGATATAGATAGGTAGGCAGACAGATAAATAAACAGACAGACATGGCAATAGATACATACATACAGAATCTCACATAGCCCAGGCTGGTTTTGAACTTGCTATACACCCAGGAATGACCTTAAAGTCATGATCCTCCTGATTTTCCTCCAGGGTGCTGGAATGACAGACATGCACCACCATACCCTGTTTATACGGTGCTAAGGATGGAGCCTGGGTCCAGGCAAGCATGTCAGCTACATCCCCAGCCCACCATGTTTTGTTCGGAACTCATTCTTGATTCTATATCATCATCCCCTATTGTAGGAAGCATCATGATGTCACTCATCTCAAGGGCTCCCTTGCTCAAGTCTTCATCCGCATTTAACACTTTCTGGAACAACACATTGCTGTCAGTCAGAAAGCACTGTTTACTCATGTCTTCCTCTACTGACTCAATGTCATTTCCTCTGCAGCTCTTAACAAGCACTTGCAGATGTAATTGTGGCATCGTGAGGCATGACAGCTAAACTGGCAGGGCTTTTTCCCTGCTGAGTTTCACAGGTAGAGGGGGGATTCGACCTTACTGTAGGTTATGGCCACCTCAGCATACGATCTATTCTCTTCATGAAGGAAACACTTCACAGATTCCCTTTGCTCCTCCATTCAGTTGCCACCAGGGCTCTAGCTTTCGTTTGGGGTCACTTGAACCTAAGCACTGTGAGACCGTCACAGTAAACCTGATAGCCCTGTCTTCATTTCTTCCGTGATTTCTGTGACAAAATACTCTGACAAAGCAGACTCCAGACAAACCAAGGAGTTTATTTGGATTCACAACTCCGAGTCCTGAAGACAACCTGAGGCCCAGTGGTCTTTCTGTCAAATGGGACCAGGTAATTCCCCTTCTGCCAAACCTAATTCGAGGCAGTTGCCTCCTGGCTTTCTCTAAGTTGCAAGTCTGAGCTGGAAGCGCAGTTCAGCAGGTAGGATACCTGGTGCGCAAAAGCACTGAGTCCCCTGCCTAGCTCTTGGTGGACCAGGCGTGGTGGCACATGCCTATAATCCCAATGCTCAGGAAGGGGAGGTAGGAGAGACTTGAAATACTGAAAAGTGACAAAGGTGGTGTTTACCTTTCTAGCGTTGCCAGGGGGACAGGAAGTCGAGTCCAAAGTCAACCATGAGGGAGGGTTGTCCTCAATGGCCTCCGTGGCTGTTAATCCATGTTAAAAGAAGAGACATTCTTCTCATAAGCCCTCACCAGGGGATAATGAGAGGCAGTGCCCAGCTTTTGTTCCTTCCCTCCTTCCAGTATTGCAGAAAATGGAGGCAAAAGGTCTTATAACCCGTTTTCAAAAGCTAACATCCTCCACGAATGAAAAAACATGGCTCCCTAGCATAAATAAAGTGGTCTACATACGCACAGAACCTTGGGAAAAGTTAGAAAATGCCATGCCAGGCTGGGGCTGTAGCTCACTTACTAGAGTGGTTAGCATTCACAATACCCTGGGCTCTACCCCCAGCACAGAATAAACCAGACATGGTAGCACATGCCTATCATCACAGCATTCAACTGGTGAAGACTATGGCATCAGAAGCTCACGAGCACGCTTGGCTCCTTAGTGGACTGGAAGACAGTATTAGCTACATGAGACTATCTCAAGAAGGGGGTGGGGAAGGAAAAAGAGGAGAAGGGAGGAGAAGGAGCAGACACGGTCAAGTCATTTGGCAGTGGACAATCTATCTTATTTTAAGCACATATTCCCAAAGGCAAAGGTCCACATGTTTTATGAGAGTGCAGGGTGACATCTACCAATGTGTACACTGGTAAGAACTGGAACTGGGCTTCCATTCATAGAAGTCTGTTTGGCTTGACATGCATGCACACTCCCAAGTTTCACTTTTCATTTCCGGGTTCACCAAACCCTCAGATCCGACCTTGAAAGTCAAAGTGAAACCCCCTGTAAAGAAAACCACACTGATTTTTACCTGCTTTAATGTGACTATTTTGAGAGACTCTGATCATCAAATCAGTTTACTCCACACTCACCTTTGGAGTGTGTAAAATAACCTCCACAAAAATCTCAGCAAATTTGACCTGCCTCGGTAATGTTCACCAATGGAGGTACTTTGCATAAAATCAAAAGCTCTTTGTTTGCATAGCTAAAAAATGTTTTAAAAGAATCCTTGCCGGAAGCTAGGAATGTAGCTCAGTTGGTAGGTGCTTGCCCAGTGTGCATAAAGCTTGGGTTCCACCCCTAGCATCCCATAAACCAGCACAGTGGAACACACCTGGAGGCAGAGCACTTAGGAGATAGCAGGGGGATCGTAAGCTCAAGTTCAGCCACAGGGAAGAAATTGTAGACCAGCCTGTGACACATGGACCCTGTGGGTGCTTCGTAAAACCCTGAATAAATATCCCCGAGTCTATGCAGATTTCTCCATTACTTACAAATACTGTAAAACATTGCCAATAAGAGGCAAAAAAGAAGAGAAGCAGTTTAAAGAGTCAGCATAGAGAAGTTGGAGGGGGCCAGGATCAAAAGATGGAGTTCTCTCTTCACTCATTACTGGAAAAGAGCAAATATTCACCTGTCACAATATCAAGTCTGATTTGAAATGCTGGCTTGAAATGTTGCCATCAGTCCCAGGGCCACACTAGTCCACCTTAGTCTGAAATAGCTCAGTTCCATTCCCTAAAGACCATGGTCAACACACCAGGACTGCATTCTTTCTGGGCTTTTCTGTTGTTTGCCCTGGAGGAGTAGGGCCTGACCCAGCCTCAGCCCAAGTTTTAGGAGGAAAAGAGCCAAGACGCTGGGAATGTACAAATAGCTCAGAAGGATTGGCCAGGCCAAGGGTCAAGGTCTGGGTGCCAGAGTTTGAGCTGAATCAGGTGGGAACTGGTCAGTCAGGAAGGTTGGAGAAGAGGTGGGAGTTGCAGAGGAAGCAGGGCTGTTCCCTGGTGGTCTGTACTCCCTACCCTCTTCCGGGCACCCCAGTTACACAAGTGACTTTTTACACTGCCGGTGCAGAATGTAACCAAAAACCAAAAGCCTGCGAGGTAAGGGGGTGGAGTGGGAGCACCTGGAGCCTCACCATCCTCTTTTTAAAAGAAAATATAAGCCTGCATTTTAGTTTCCCGGACTTCACAGATTAAACTAGAAAGACTGAGCAGGGTGTGGTGGCACATGCCTGTAATCCCAGCATTCAGGATGTTCAAGACTCAGTCTCAAAAAAGACGGTGGGAATTCCATGGAGATGAAGATGAGAACAGGTGACCGGCTTATTCCACTGTGCTGTTTCTTGTTATTTGTCCCTACTGGTGGCAATTGCTTGGGACCTCTCTCTGACCCTATCCATAACAGTGTTCAGTGTTCAGTTCAGACCATTTAAAATGTTCATTTGAGGGTCCTTGTTTCACACCCAGGGCCTCATCATGAACAGCAGACACACATAACCACTGAGCTACATTACAACATTTATATGATGCTTTCTTTTCTTTCTGTGTGTATGTTGCATATATGCGTGTGAATATTCGTATGTAGGTAGATGCTCATGTATGTATGTACCTGTGTTGGCATGCATGGGCTGGCCAGAGGTCAGCCTCAGGTGTCATTTGTCTGCAAGCCATCCACCTTATGTTCAGAGATAGGATCTCTCACCACTGGGATCTGGAGCTTACTAGTTAAAGAGACTGGCTGGCCAGCAAGTCCCAGGAATCCACCAATCTCTATGTCCCCAGCACTGGGATTATAAACATATGAACATAAATCACCACACACAGCTTTTTATGCCAGTTTGTGGGCTCAAACTTGGGTCCTAATGTTTGCAAGGTAAGCACTTTACTGGACAAGCCACTCCCCAGATCCCCAGGTGACACTTTCAACCTGGAGGGTTTTCAGGTAAGTTAGATGCATTTGTCCCCAGAGTGGTTATGCCTCTTCAGTCTTAAGGAAACCCCACAGGGTGTCACTCTGATGCTCCGTGTGCCTTCCCCAGAATGAAAGTAGATGCTCCTTTTCTGGAACTTTCTAAAGTCTCTTCTGGGCAGTCTGTTTTCCCGCCCTTTTGCCTGTTTCGCAAAGTCATCTCTCTCTTTGCCTCCAGAGATATAACACTCGTGTTTTCAAGCTGCAAAGGAACCGTTGAAAATTAAACCACAGAACAGCATTTTAATGAGAACATTATTACCTAACACCCCACTGTGGTTTTAGGTGGCTTCATGCCAACCTTCCAAACTGCTTTAAGAAGCCAGAAGTCCAAAGCTGAGAGAGAAAGAGAGAGGGAGAGAGAGGGGTGGGGAGAGAATATGAGAAGTTATACATCCTCTTAGTGAAGGTGGCTCTCTTGGATGACTTCCAAATAGATCTTTCTAGAAGGTTGGAGGTTATTATTGGTAACTATAGTTAAAGACAACTTTCTTCCTGTTTTGAAGTTTGAACGAGAAAGAAAGGGGGGGCCACCCTTGAATTAGTACATGATGTCCTCAGAGAAGTGTTTTCAACTCTGAAGTGGCTGTACCCAGCACTGTATATCTGCCTCATCACTTGCCCTCTGCATACCCAATTGCCACTTCTGTAACCTAGGCTACAAGACCGCAAGAGTCCGTGCGTAAGGTGAAAACTCAAACAGAGCAAAGCCGAAGCAGGCACTGGTCCTCCTTGGTGGGCAACTGAATGCACTTGGTTCTGGGCACTGAGAAGCAAGGACTGAGGGGCCGGGGCTTCTCACACGGGGTCGTTTCTTAGAGACCCCCTTACCTTGGCCTCCAGCTAGCCCGCCAGTCTCGGCCTTGAGGGCTGTGGTTTCATTTCCACATTTGGGTTTCCTGACTTAACCCCTGAACCACCCTCTGCCATCACCTTCCCACAAGTTTGGTGACAACCAGATGGCCTTCAGAGGCAGCAGAGAAAGGGGTGGGTGGAGTAGGGATGCCAGGCAGATGACAGACAGTGGCGGAATCACCTCCATTCCACAGATGTGCAAATCAAGGCCCACAGGGAGTTAAGAAGTTCACCAGAAATCACACAGTGACTAGGTAGCAGAGACAAACACCCAGGTACTGCCTTGATTTGCAGGCTGTGGAGGTTGCCCTGAACTGCACCTGTGTCCCTCCCGGGAACACAGTCGCGGGGGAAGAGTGGGCCCTTCATCTCTGCTGCCCTTCCTAGCAAAGTACTGTTTGCTGAACCAAATAAGCAAGGAGAAGTAAGAAAGTGCGCTAAACTCTCGCTGTCAAGGAGTTACACTCATCATCACTGTTGCTTTGGGACAGAACTTCATATATCAAGGTTTCATGTAGTCCAGGCTGGCCTCAAACTCACAAGGATGAGCCTTCATCTCCTGAACTTACTGCCTCAGCCTCCAGAATTCTGGAATCACAGGCATATACGGCCGCCACACCCAGCTCTGTGTGGTGCTGGGGATCCAATCTGGGGCTTCATGCATGCTAGCGGAGCTCTCTACCAGCTGAGCTATGTCTCCAGTCCCAAAGAGTTACACTCTTAAAGGGAACGAAAACCAGGAACACACCATCATCATAGAAACAAGACAAGGCCATGCAAAGCAGGATGCAAGAAAGGTGTTCACTAGCATGATGCAATGAAAAACTAGCTCTTGGGCCATAGAGATGGCTCCCTGGGTACAGTGCCTGCTACACAACATGCTTATGTTGGACCTGAATAAGATCCTTAGCATCCATGGAAAAGCCAGACCTGGAATGTGATTTACGGAACTCACTGCCCAGCCAGCTTAACCCACCTACATGAGCTCCAGGTTCAGTGATGCTGTTACAAAAAAAAAAAACTATTGAGGAAAATATCCTATATAACTTCTGGCTCACACATGCGGGCACACACACATGTGCACACACACAAGAATGCACACTACCACCAGCACCTTCCCTGTTTGTAAGAACAAAGAAAGAAACTCTCCCTGCCGTTACTTCGTTGAAACCGATTAACCCCTTTCTCATCTTGTCTTGGTTTTGAGCTTGCCTCTTCCAGGCAGCCTTCTGGTTTGGCTCAGCATGTTCAGTGAAATGCTATGTACTTGACTGGATTCCCACCAGCTCCATGCAGTCAGGTCCTAGTCTGCCTTGCCAATTGCCTGGAGCTTGGAACTCAGGTAGTGTATGGTCACTGTTTGCAGAAGGAAGTTGTGAATGTCTACCAGGAAGCTTTTATCCAGGACCTGTCATGAGAGATATAGTCTAGACAGGAACAAGTTCCATCGATACAGAAAGTCATCCAGAAATGGTGGTTACTGTCTCTACACACACCCCATAGCAAGGTGCCATAATATGTGGTAGTGAGAGCTCAGTAAATGACCCTGTGGTTACCATAGGAGTCTACTGGAAAGGAAAGAGAGCGTGTGGTTTCTATTGGGTAAGTCAGGTGAGGTGAAACCTGGTGTCACTAGGTCTGCTCAGAAGACAATAGCGTCAAAATAAAGGTGAGACTGTGAGTGTATACCACCGCACTCAGTTACAGAGCATAGATGCTTGAAAAGACGTGGGCTAGGTGGTGACTCAGTCAGTAAAGTGATCCCCAGAACCCACACACAAATGCTGGGCGTGGCAATGTGTGCTTCTAACTCTGTGCTGAGAGGTGGCGGCAAGCAGGTATCTCGGGCACACTAAGCAAACTGCTTAGCTCAGTCAGTGACTCCGGACCTCAGTGAGAGAGCCACTCTCAGAAAGCAAGGTGAATGGCTCCTGAGGCACCCAAATGTCTTCCCTGGTACACACACACACACACACATACACACACACACACCTGTACCCTCAGAAATACATACACACACACTCACATGCACACACACACATACCACAAACACCTGTACCCTCAGAAATACATACACACACACTCACATGCACACACACACACACACACACTCACCCCAGAAAGACAGAGATGGGGAGGGGAATTAAGAGAGAAAAATCTAAGCCTGAGGAGCTACTGGGTTTAGAATCAGATTCCGGGAAGCCTACATTTGCAGACTTGCCTGTGGTAGCCAAGTCCCCACCCCCCAGCTACAAACTGAAACACTTGTTGAGTTTCACCTTGGGAAAATGCAAAGAGGCCAGCTGCAGCGAAGTAAAGTCATCTTCACATCCATCGCAGATTTCTCTGAAACAGCCCAGGAAGGGGGTTCTGAGAGGACCACTGACTCATCTCAACCACGGAGCAGGGGACAGCATTTAATGTGGTGAATCTGTGACCCCAGAAACCTGGAGAGGATGTTCGCTGTGACTCCTGTGTGTGTGGTACCTTTACAAACAAATCACTATCATCTCTCGCTCAGAGTCACCTGGTAGGCATCTACCAAAAAGAAAAAGAAAAGAAAGGAACTTCCGAGAAGTATAATTGTCAACAACCAAGTGGGTTCTGGTTTTGCTACCCATGACTCATCCGTAGGGCATCATAAGGGGGAACCAATACTGCCTCTGAGAAAGAGGCAATGGGATCCAGGTGCCTGATGATTAATTTGGATTGTCATTTGAAGGGATTTAGAATCACCATGGAAACACATCTCTGGGTGTGTCTATGAGAGTGTTTCCAGAAAAGTTTAACTTAGGTATGAAAAACCCATCTTGAATGTAGGATCCCTCTATGGGCTGGGGTCCCAGACTGAACGAAACAAAGAAAGTGAACGGAGCACCAGGAGTGTTCATCTCCCTCTGTTCCCTGACAGTGGGTGAAATGTAACCTGCTCCCTCACGCTCCTGCTGCCATGCCTTCCTCACCATGAAGTACTGTACTCAAACTGTGAACCCAAAGGACTGGAGTTTGGTTCCCAGCACCCAGATTGGGCGGTTGACAACCACTCATAACTACAGTTCCAGATGATCAGTATCTTATTCAGGTATACACACATACACACATGCACACCCACACACATATACATGCACACACACACACACACACACACACATATATAAATAAAAATTAAATCTTTTTGTTTGTTGGTTTTTCAAAACAGGGTTTCCCTGTGTATTCCTGGCTGTCCTAGAACTGGCTTTGTAGACCAGGCTGACCTCAAACTCAGAGATCTATCTGCCTCTGCCTCCCAAGTGCTGCTATTAAAGGTGTGTGCCACCACTGCCTAGCTAAAAAGTAAATCTTAAAAACATAAATAAATAATTTGATATATAAAATACTTATTTATACACACATATATAGACATATGTACATACATACACACACAAACACATATATACAGGTGTGATAACACATGTTTATAATTCTAACACAGAGACTGAGGCCCCTGGGGCTCACTGGCCTGCCATTCTAGTAAAAATGGTGAGGTTAGAGATCTTGTTTCAAACAAACAAACAGCAACAACAACAACAACAAAACAAGGTAGAAGGGCATGGAGACAGCTCAATGGATAAGAACCCTTGCTATGAAGCAAAAAGGACCTGAGTTCAAATCCCCAAGAACCTGAATAAAAGCAAGGCATGGTCAGGTGTGCCTGCAACTTTATAATTCAAGGCCAAAGACAAGGGCATCCTGAGAGTTTGTGGCCATCAAACTAGTCAGAACAGTGAGCTTCAGGGTCAGTGTGGCACCTTCTTCAAAAATAGTATGGAGGAGTAAATAGAGGAAGACACCTGACATCCTCTCTCTCTCTCTCTCTCTCTCTCTCTCTCTCTCTCTCTCTCTCTCTCTCACACACACACACACACACATCATGCACCAAATATACACATACATGCACATACACACCACACACACATACACCCACACATCACACACATATATACATACACACATACCACACACACACTCACATCATGCACCAAACATACACACACATGCACACTACACACACATATACATACACACCACACACATATATACATACACACATACACACTATACACCATACACATATACATACACTCTTATACACACATATACATACATACATATATATGCATATACCCCCACACAAACCACACACACATACATACACATACATATACATACAACACACACATAAGGCATACAATATACATTCACCCCACACAAACACATACCACATACACTCTCACAAATGGAGTGACTGAAGACACCCAACATTGACCTCTGGCCTCAACAAGTCTTTGTGACTTGGGGCCATATCTCTTTTGAGAGTTGTGTGGAAATGGGTTGAAATTCAAACAACACAAATCCTGCAAGATCCTTGAACCAGAAGGGTTCCTCCTAGCCAGATACACACTCCTCAGGATGTAGGCAGGGTTTAAGCAGACATGGCTGCCACTGACCCCTGGAGGAGCTGTGAGAAATGAAATCTGCTGTCTTTCTGCCTCTGGGGGACTCCCATGGGGAACCCACATGCTGTGGGGTACAGCAGAGAGCACCAGAAACATCTGACTCCTCAGCAGGAGTGCACACCTTTAATCCCAGCATTCAGCAGGCAGAGGCAGGTGGATCTCTGAGTTCAAGGCCAGCCTGGTCTACAGACAGAATTGCAGGTTATCCAGGGCTACACAGAAAAACTGTCTCAAAAAACAAAAAGAAAATGAGATGTAGGCTGGGGAGAATACTCAGTCAGCAAAATGCACTATGCAAGCATAGAGACCTGAGTTCCATCTCCCCAGCACTCACAATAAAATCCTAGGCATGGTGGGACAAGTTTATAATCGCATCGCTGGAGAGGCAAAGACAAGCAGATCCCTGGGACTCACTGGCCAGGCAGCCTGGTCTATAGCTTGAGCTCAAAGTCACTGAGAGGCACTGTCTCAAAATTAAGATGATGAGTCGGGCGGTGGTAGCCTACACCTTTAATCCCAACACTCGGGGGGGGGGGGGGGGGTGGTCAGAGACAGGCGAATCTCTGTGATATATGTATTGATGGCATCCTAAGGGACAATACTCGAGGTTGTCTTCAGGCCTTCATATACATGTACACCGCGTGGGCATGCACACACACATGCCCACGCCTACACCTACATAAACATGTACACGTACAACATAAAAAGACAAAAAGGAAACATTAACTTTCCGTGCCCTGGTCCTTCTCTTCCCCCCCACATCGTCCACATAAGTATCTGTCGCCTTTTAGGATATAGTTTCTCCAACACGGAACTGGACAGGGCAGCTGAGCCACAGAAACTAATGGACGTTCTAGGTGTGTGGCGACAGGCAGCCATTACCATCTCCAGTTTTCAAAGGAGGAAGCTGAGGTGATAAACTAAGGAGTGACTTGTTCCAAGCCCCTCCTTTCGGATCTCTTAGGATGAGGGCGAAGAGAGTGGGTCAGACGCTCCTACCAGCACCGCCCCTCCCTCATTCTGCCCGCCTTTCTCTCCTGTCTTTGGGTTGGCGCCAATTTTTGCACTTGAAATCTCAGTTGTGGGTTCAAGGTCATAACCGTCTGTCCCTGTACAAGAAGGGCACACCCATCGTTCCCTGGTTTCGCTTGTACATTGGGGTTCCAACTGTCACTCCTCAGATACCACACAGGTTTCACTTCTCTGAGCCCCAATTCACTCGTTTTTTAAATAAGGATCTATCTACCAGGGGAGGTGTGAGAAATGAGAAAGGGGCGGCATCAGGCTGGGGCCACAGACAGCTCTCTGTGATGCTGTTCACACACTACTGAGCACTTCACAAACAGAGCATTGTGATGAGGTATTTTTGTCCTCATATAAACATGTCCTGTCTCAACTCTGGCTGACGTAGGAATTATGGCATTTTTTAAAAATGCAAATGTTCACAGCCCCACCCAGGCCTGTCAATTCACTAAGGTCAGTGGTTGAGGCCCAAGAGTCTGCATTTTACTTTGCTTTACCTCCTTGCCATGCAAGGGCTGAGGCCAAGCTGATAATCATCATTCTAGAAGGTTCCATAAGGAAGTCTTGCCGGTATAAGAGGTAATTTAGAAGACCCAGAGCATCCACAAGCTTCTTCCTAGGTTGATTCTTGTTTCACATCCCTCAACTTCAAGCTATTAGTATTCACAGAAACACCCCCCCCCACTGGGCTCATCTTCCTGACAGTTGGAGTATGGATAAGCTCTGGGCACCAGACAAAAGCTGTTCTCCCTCCGGGGCTGCCTTTCTTCTGCCAAACATGAACATTGCTTTTAACAACCACGTTTCACCAACCACCAGGTGAAACTGGCCAAGCTGGTTATTTATATTAGCATGCAATATTCTTAAACACACACACACACACACACACACACAAAGCAAACCAAATCTGTGAATTCGAGATACTTTCAGATGGATACAGCACTTCTTAACATAGCAGCAACCATGTGTATTTGAAAATGATAACACATTATCTATTCAGTCTGCAGAAAGATTTGGGAATGGGAGATAGGTTTTTAATGATGTATTTTTTATTTTTTGAGAATTCTATACATATATAAAAATGAAGCATCATCATATTGACTCCCCATTTGGCCCCAACTTCCTCTGTATCCCCACAGCATGTCTCCCTTTATTCCTTTGTCATTTCTTCTTCTCCTTCTTCTTCTCCTTCTTCTCCTTCTTCTTCTTCTCCTTCTTCTCCTTCTTCTCCTTCTTCTTCTTCTTCTTCTTCTTCTTCTTCTTCTTCTTCTTCTTCTTCTTCTTCTTCTTCTTCTTCTTCTTCTCCTTTTCCTCCTTCTCCTCCTCCTCCCTTGTATCTTCTTCGTTGTCTGCATGATTTTGATAACTCACTAAGCCCAGTTAGTGTTGCTCATATATGCATGGAGTATGGGAAACCAGCCAGTGGCCACACCCTCAAAGAAGAGTGAATCTCTCTCTTTAGTAGTTATCAACTGCCAATAGCTCCTCAGAAAGGGGTGGAACCTAGAGAGCATCTCCTGACTTGGTGTGTTGTGTTTGGGTCCTTGACAGGGTCCTTCCTGGCAGATGCCTGGTAGTAAACCAGAACACTCAGAAATATAACTAACTACCTACAGTGTCAAGTTTGGGAAGTAGGTGTCTTCCTTGTCCTTCTGGAAATGGTAGCTATGTCCCTTAGGGAGGACTCTGGCTCAACTTGCAAAGGCACCAGTGTAAAGCTAGCTCTGATCTGTATTCAGATGAAATTCTACTTGCAGTAGAGGATCCCTGGGATTACTCTAACGAGGACTTGAGTAGGACATTCAACAATGTGCTATCCAGGAAGGAAGTGGTATGCTGACAAGGTCCACTGGGATGCCATTTCTGTGACCCCTCCCCCAGTAACTGGGTTGTAATGGAGCCTCATCTGAGTCACTGGGTCTTGACTTTGGGCATTCCTGATTCTGCAGGCCTGAGGAAGGTGGCTGCTTTCCAGCTCTTCTTTGTAATTCATCTCTTACCATAAATGTTACAGACGATTGTATCTGCATGGCTGCTATGACATCACAGGTGTTGACTTTAACTCCTAAGTTTCTTAGGACATTCACCTCTTCCTGGCTGTCTTTTCTTTCACAGCTTGCAGCACAGTATCCAGCTCTAACTAGATCTTCAATAACCACATACTGATTTGCTTTAACATAACATAGTGACCTACCATATAGAACTACCCAGACTTAACCTTGCCCAGGTTAGAGCTTAGGGAAGGATCTAGAAGTCTCCCCCCCTTTTTTGTCTGCCAGTTTTGCCACCCCTGATGATTATCTTTGAAGACATGCAAAACACTGAAGTCACCTCAGTGACATCAGTAACAGGATGTCTCCTGCTACACAACATCCCACAAGTCACAGGCAGATGACATTGGTTGTGACACCAGCACCTAAGGTTTGAAAAAATAAAAGGATAAGCCTTCAGAAATTCTCCTCATATTATGTGTTCCCTCCTGAACAGACTCTCCTTGGAACTCCATTCATCACACTCTGACTATAATTCCAGTCCCTCTGATGCCTGATTCTTTCTTATTCTCCAAGATCCCTCCTGCTTGGTAGCCTTCTTCCCCAACTCCCACCACCATCCAACTAGCCATAGTTTTACACCTCTCTATCATGATTTTTATCTGGTCTCTTGACCTTCCCATCTCTTCCATACTGCACTGACAATCTTATGGATAACCCCAAAGCTGGAGTTATAAGTGGTTGGTAGACATCCAACACAGGTGCTAAGAAACAAACTCAGATTCTCAGCAAGAACAGGAGACACTCTTAACACATCTTCCCAGCCCCTAAATTAATTATTGAAAGTCAAGATCATCTTCTGGATGTATTCTTCAACTCAAATTCTTCATGGCCAGATCTCCTAACCTTGATTGTAAAATCATCTGAGCTCTGGCCACAATGTACTTCTCCAGACAGAAATTCAGTCTATACTCTGGTCAAGCTGGCTGAATCCTTTGTTCAAGACTCAACCTTTCTCTGAACATTTGTCTTCTCCCTGTCCACTTCTTTTCAAGTTCAGAATCTGTCCCTGTTCTCCATATGCTTATCTTCCTGTGTGAAAGGCCACCTCTCACTCTCCTAGACGCGTACATATAATGCCTGTGCTGGTTGATATCATGGTTGTGTATGTTCCAATCAGGAGAACCACAATTGCAGTTATACTTCATGAATGGAGAACCAGGGAGAGTCTGTGAAGGGAGGTGGTGCTGGGCAGAGAAAGTCTGAGGCTTACCCTTTTATTTTTCAAAGCTTGCCTGATGGTTTCACAACCAACGCCTGCATCCTACTTGCGGGCTATTGCATAGCACAATGTTCTTTCCTTGCTTGACTGGGGTCTTGAGACTAAAGGCTGTATGTTGTCCATCTAGAATCTTTCTGAGCACCTAGCAGAACCATGCACATGTGGGCACTTAAAAAGGAAGAAAGAAAGGAGAGAGGGATAAAAGAAAGGACGTAGAAAAACAGAAAAAGGAGAAAGATCTGAGGATGTAGCTCAGTTAGTAGAATGCTTGCCTGCTATGCAAAAAAACCTAGTGTTCCATCCTCATCGTCCTATAAACTGAATGAACCCGGTGGTGCATGCCCGTAATCCCAGCCCTAGGAAAGTGGAAGCAGGAGGATCAGAAGTTCAAGGTTATCCTTGGCCAGGCAGCAAGTTTGAGGCCAACCTTGAATACATGAGATCCTGTTCCAAGAAGAAAGAAAAAGGGTGAGGAAGGGGGATAGAGAAAAGGGAGGGAGAGAGAAAGGAAGGGGTAATAAAAAGGCCTCTGAAGGAAACTCAGGGCAGGAAGGGAAGCCGCTGAAGAGGGTAGATCACGACGATAAGTGAAGGTGTGTGTGTGTGTGTGTGTGTGTGTGTGTGTGTGTGTGTGTGTGTGTGCATGGTGTGTGTTAGGGTCTCAATGTGAACCAAGGAAACTGGAACCATGAAAGGGCTTACCACCAACCTTGATTTCACTCAGCCTCAGACTCATCATCTTATTATCTCCAACCTTTCACAACAGGGCTAGAGTCAGGCTAAAAATTGGTCCCTGTGATTTATAAAGTCATAACAAGTAGGAGCTCACCTTGCCCTTTCACTTAATGTAGATTTAATTAAAACATCGTATCTTTGTAATAATGAACTCTTAGTGAATGCTGTTCCAGTTTACAGGGTAACCCTGTGGATTTTAGGCTGAATGGCCCTTATACCAACCTTTCAGGGTCCCTGACTAATGGAATTCTGAGAGAAGCACCTGTAACTTCAGAGTCTGGTAAACCTCGAGTCTCTGCTCCCGTCTCTTTCCCACTCACCCACAATGCCCTGAGCCCTTAGGGTTGGTGCATTCAGGGAAAGCCATCTACTCTACTCTTCAGAGCACAGTCTACTTTACATTTTCCCATCTTCATTCACAGGGTTCTCTTGGCAAAGTTCTCCTTCCACCCTTCAACAACTCCACCACCAGAGCTGGGTGTTGGACTGTGGGTGTAGTTCAGTTAGTGGAATGCTCATCTATCAGGCACAAAGCCTTGGTTGGGTTCCATCCTCAGCACTTCATAAACTGGGCATTGTAGTGCACCATAATCCCAGCAGGAGGGTCAGAAGTTCAAGACCATCCTCTGCTCCATAGAAAGCTTGTAGTTACTCAGAGTTCTAGGAGACCCTGTGTGGGAGTGGGGAGGGCACAACACTGGGGAGATAGTTCAATGGGAACAGCGCTTGCTAGACAAACATGAGGACTGCACTTAGATAGCCAACACCCACATTAAGCCAGGCATGTAGTGTGCATGAGTAAGCCTGGGCTTGGAGATGGGGGTAGGAAACAGGTTCCCAGCTGGCCTGTTTAGCTAAAACAGCTAGCTCCAGGTTCAGTGAGAAACACAATCTCAAAAAATAATAATAATAAGGTAAAGAGTTAGAATTAAGACACCCAATGTCGATTTCCAACCTCTGTGTATGATTACACACACACACACACACACACACACACACACACACACACACACACACACACACACACGTCTATTGGGGGAGCAACCAGAGCAGCACACAATGAGGAACACTCTAGGGACCTTGCTTGAGAGAAGGAAGTCCATCACCAGATCAGCAAGCCTGGCTTACTGCTGTTACATCAGCTTCCATGGAAATCCTGGAAGACGACCCAGGAGTGGGGAGGTCAGAAGACCTACCCTTAACCTCCGGTAGGCCAAAAATGCAGTTAAGTTCACACAAAGCCTGCCCCCAGCACACCCAACCCCAACAACAGAGAGAAGGAGAAGGGAGGGTGGCCTGGTAAAACCCACTTCCCTCACTCTGAGGAGGAGAAGAACAAAGTGGGACAACAGAGTGGGGGCGGAGGAGCTCAGACTTCATTGGCCTCTTTTGGCAGAAAAAAAAAATAGAGGCAGTATGTCTTGTAAGCTTGTCTCAAGCTTACTAAGTAACCTAAGATGACCTTGAACTTCTGATCCTCCTATGTCCACCTCCTGAGTGCTCATATCACATGTGTACACTACACAATCACACCCTGTTAATCTATTGCTGGGGATCAAACCACACGTTCACAAAGCCCTCTTGACTGCCTGGAGTGGATAAATGACAGACCCACCTTCTGTAGATTTGTGCTTTCAAAAAAGAGGCCAAGGCCATCTGGGCCCTGTAAGAAAGGAGGGTCAATGAAGTGATTATGTTCAATGTAGAAGGATAGAGAAGGTCTTGAACTGACAGCCCCCAGGGAGCTCTGCTCACAATCTAGGTCAGTCTACTGGCTCTCGCCCCAGTGCCCTGGAGAGAAACCTAGACAGCAATGTGCCTGATGGGATAGAGGCTGGGGTGTGGGGAAGGGAAAAACAGACGAGAGAGCGATTAGCGGGAATACTCGCCAGCACTCCTGAAGTCCTGAGTTTGATACCCAGTGCCGTAAAAAGGATGGAGAGAAGAGAGGAGAGAGGAAGGAAGAAAAAACGCAAGAAAGAAGGATAAAAAGAAGGGAAGACGGTTGGAAGGAAGAGAGGGAAGGAGGGGAGATGGGAAGGGGGGAGACAGGAGGGGAGGAAGGGGGAGAGAAAGCGGAAATCATCAGAAAGAAAAACTCAGAAATACTAGAGAACTTGGGTTTCTCAGGCAGTTGGCCTCTGTGAGGGGGCACTGTGTGGGCATGCATGTGTGCACACATGTGTGAGAAAAGTCACGAGAGGGCTTCAGTGGGAGGGTGGGTAGTTCTTTTTTCTAATCTTGGCAAGATGCCAAATTGTGACAAAAACTTTCCTGTACCACATATGGTTGAAAGGCAATAGGAAAAAAAAAACAACTTAGAAAAGTAACCAGCTGCTAGAATCCTAATACCTCTGTTGTAAAGAGCAACAGAAGACTAACCCTGGGCTGAGCTGAGCTCCCATTCATCACCAGAGATAAAAATCAGAGTCTGCTCATATGAGTGGAGACCTGTGAGGAAAGGGTTACTCCCAGGTGTCCAGTGCTGTTCAAAGGCTTCCATGAAGGTCACTCTGCCCAGCCACATGGCAGCTGCTTTTTGTGTTTATGCATATGTACATGTGTGTGCACATGCATGTGTACATGAATGTGTATATGCATGTATACATAGAGGTCAGTCAGACTCTGTGCTGTTCCTTAAATGCCTTGCATTTTTGGGACAGTGGTCTCTCGATGGCTTAGAGCTGGCTGATTTGACTGGAGTGGCTGTCTAACAAGGCCGGGGCATCTGCCCATCATTCATTGCTCAGGGGTTACAAGTGTGTTACATCTGTTCTGTTTAAGCATGTTCTGGGGATTGAACTCAGATCCTTCTGCTTGCATGCCACCCATTTTACTTACTCAGCCATCTCACCATCCCAGTAAGCTGCTTTCCAGGCAATCAATAAGGCCGGACCTGGGACCTCTGATGCCGGCTTCTCTGTGACAGGGACCATCCTTGCTCAGAGAGGCAGTCTGAGCTAATGCAAGGAGGTAGGCAAGGCAGACTCAGAATATCTCCACACGTATGCCACTGCAACAGGCAGAATAATGGAGTAAACGAAGGTGAACGCAGAGAAGAAAACCCAGAACACATACCCTTGTTATTTCCAAACGGCCCTTTCATTTCCTGAATTTAACAGTAATAAGCCGCTTGGCTTGCTGCTTTTTCTTTTCTGTTGTTGTTTTGGGTTTGGTTTGGTTTGTTTTTTTGACACAGGGTTTCTCTGTATAGCCTTGGCTATCCTAAAACTCACTTTGTAGACCAGGCTGGCCTCAAACTCAGAGATCTCCCTGCCTCTGCCTCCCGATACTTGGATTAAAGGTGTGCACTACCATCACCCGGCTTATTGCTATTTTTTTAAAAAAACAAGATCTCAAAGGGTCTAGGCCCTGCCCTATATGAAATGACAGACTATGGACACCCCCATGGAGGGCCTCACCCTCCCTGGGGAAATGAGGAGATAATGGGGGAGTTGGGGGGAGGGCACAGGAGGAGGGGAGGGAAAGGGAGAGGGACCTGGAACTGACTTGTGAAGCAACTTTGTTTCTTATCTAAATTTAAACTGAAAAATAAATTTAAAAAAATGGGTAAAAAACCCCAAAAAACAAGATCTCTTGTAGCTCAGGCTGACCTTAAACACTATGGGTTGAAGGATAATTTTGAACTTCTGGTCCTCCAGAGTCTTGGGTTTACAGACATGTGCTTCCAAACCCGTTCATGCAAAGCCGGGACTTGAACCCAGGACTTCTGGGGGCAAACATTCTGCCAGGCCTCCATTCTCAGTATTTTAAGTATTCACTTTAACCTGGCTATGCCTATAAAGCCAAGCTAAGATGGGGTTAATTTCTCACTGTCAGCCTGTTTCCAACATCGCTCCTTTCACACATTTTCTCTGGAAGACTTCTGCAAGTCTCAGGAGGCCTTAAAAAGCTCAGCACTAAATCTTTTTAGTCACTTAATCCCCAAATCCTCCGTGTTTGGAGATAATTTCTTTTATGAAAGGAAACCCTAACCTGACCCGATTCTCCAGTCAAACTTGCTAATGGAACAAAGGGGCCGCTCACTGTGTGTGCTCTGAGCTTCAGGAAGAAGTGGCTTGGAGAGCGGAGCATTTTGCCTGGTCCTAGGGATGCTGCTGCCTGCTGGTGGCTTTGTCTTTGTCTCCTGGCGACTATGACAGTCAAGCTCAGGCTGAGCTAGATCCAGTGGATGGAAAATGGGAGAAACAGTTGCCAAACAGAAAGGAAAGGGCTATTTTGTGATGAGCTGGGTCCGCCCAGCAAAGGACAGGGGTCCCATTCTGCAGTAATGGGCTGCCGATCCCTGGCCAGGCATGCTCAGTGACAGGACCACCCACATGGTGCTAGGGACAGAGCTCCTTCCCATGTTGGCAGATGAGACCAAATGGCTCCAAGGATGCCTTCCAACCTTCTGTCTGAGATGCCATGACGACACGGGGCTTTCAAGGCATACATGGAAAAGTATTGCTTTTCCTTCCTTCCTTTATCAGACCCCCCCTCTCTTTTACCTTGAAATTAAAAGTAAGAACATTTCACATATGATTTAAGGCTCCATTTCCCTTTAGCTGGCTTATGTGAGCAATGGTGGAGAAAGCCATTTGCTTGGTTAATTAAAGCCCTCCACTGGCAAGGAAGAGAGAGAACACATGCGGGCGGGGGGGGGGGGGGGGCAAGATATAAAGCTATTATTAAAATAGGCCCTATTTATTGAATAATTACCTGTCTTATATGATACTGAAGATTTACCTGTATACCATATTTAATCTTCCCAATAACCCAAAAAGTAAATCGCTAATACTACATGAATATCAGGACAAAGAAGATAGAGTTAGTCATATATTTTCCTGGAATCCAAACTGGCGAACAGTGCGCTAGTAAATCAGCTCTCAAAACCAAGTAAGTCATGGGGCTGGAATTGGGCCTTAGGCAACAGAGTGCTTGCCGAGCGTGCGTAGGGCCGTAAGTTTCATCTCCCAACGCTGTATAAACTGGTAGTGCATGCCATCATTCCAACACTCAAGAGGATTAAGAATTCACGGTCATCCTTGTCCTAGGTACACACAGAGTCTGAAACTAGCCTCTGGTACACGAGAACTCCCATCTCAAAAAAATACTTAAAAGGCAAGAAGAAAAAGCAAGAAAAGCCTAGATGCATCGCGTTGGCTGCTTTTCATCCATGGTGTAAATATTGCCACTGCAGCCCATTTAAGGTTACTACTGTAATGTGTCTGTGTTTTGGAGTTACAGGAGCTGTGCAGAGCAGGCACATTAGCACTTCAGTGGGCTAACCCCAGCACTCCCCGCTGCCAATCACACAGCCACACTGCCTGGCCTGTGGCCCTTGCCCCTGTTTAAAGTGGAGGAGGAATAATGCCCCTATGAGTGAAGAATGCCATTTTACAACAGCTGAAAGGTAAAACAGGATCAGTCTCCAGGGTAGCTGAGAAGACAGAGAGCACAAGGATGAAAAGGGATAAAGAATCTGAGTCCCGGGAAAACTGAATTCTCTTCAGGGTCCCAAGAACAAGCAGTTCAGAAATCAAAATGAAAAGTAAACTCAAAATTCCCAAATGATTAACTTCAGTCTCAAGGGAGATGGGGGAAATTATGACCCAGAGGGCTCCTAAAGCCAGATTTTCCATCTCTTTGGAGTGTGTGTGTGTGTGTGTGTGTGTGTGTGTTCCATCCTAACAATACCCAACTCTATCCTTTCTTCTCACGCCAAACCAAAATCTTAGTCAATCCGAACATAACCCACTAAAGCAGCTGTCTGTGGTGCTGCCCACTTGTAATCCCAGAGCACAGGGGGAGGTAGAGATGGGTAGATATGAGGTGGGCTAGCCAGTGTGTCCCAAGATAATGAGAGCCCCTGTCTTAAAAATAAGGTGTATAGCTCCTGAGAAATGACACTGGAAGCTGACTTCTGGCCTCCACATGAGATTCTCACACACACATACACACACACACACACACACACACACACACACACACACACACACACAGTTAGAATGGAGGCTGTGACCTAAACTCCCACTTAAAGGGATGGGAGTGATGACTGACATTTGTAGATGGGGCTCCAGCCCTCCAGTGACCTGCGGTTCCCACCACTCTACTGTATCTCTCAGTATCTTCATTTCCAGCCTTTGTCCCTACGCCTCAGACCTACAAGTAGCTCTAATGGTCCCATTGCTTTAGTAAAACACTCAAAGAAGCATTCCATGGATCCCCTGAGCTCACTCCCTCACACTCATACTTCCCACTCTGTCCTGGTAGACTCAAAGCCCATCTGTGAGGGGGTCACATGACCACATTTCTGGGAGTACTGTGGCTCTGCCAGAGGTTGCCGGATTCTCTTTAGAAATCCACTGTCCACGGGCTCTAGTCGCTTCCTCTTGTTCCATAGCTGCCTGAGGCCACCACCAATAAATTACTGGTTTAAGGAAAACAACGACAAGCCTCTTCCAAGGACAGAGTCTGCTCCCTCAATTATTTCCTAAGGTCCTGCCCTCCTTCCCAGCTTGACACCATCACCTTTGAGTCTTGTTCTCTGCAATACCCACAAAGCCACACAGCAACCTCCATGTGAGCCCAGACAGCCTCCAGAGCAATTCTTCCTTCTGGCCCTCGGATTAGTCAAGTAATGATGATTACTGCATTGCTTACCAGGGCGACTCTAGACTGTCTGTTTGTGTATCAGTTTAGTCACTTTTCTTCAGACAAGACATCTTGTCTTGTTACAGAGCTTTGATGGAAATCACTCCTAATCTCATTTTAGTGGAGGCAAAAGAAGGTTTTTGAAATTAAACTTTGAGGAAAAGGTGCATCTCAGAAAACTGGTAATGTTTTTCCTAGGCTGGTGTAGGGCTGCAGGGTAGAAAGCTTATTTTCCAAAATCATTTTTCACCTGTTAAGTGCTGAAGACAGAAGCTTAGGGACAGGACGGGTGGCAGGCACGATTTTCCCTACTTGACACTTGATAGCACTGTCTCTGCAAGGCGACCCTCTGCTAGAATTACTCAGCCCTGGGAAGTAGTCTGCTTTTCTCTCTCTCTTCATCATTTAGGGAAACATTAACTCCATCCTTTTGATTATCCTTTGCAATCATCAAGAAAGCCTGCATTTCTTTTTCCTTTAAAAAAAAAAAAAGGGACTCACTGAAATGAATCTCAATCTGTAGAACACTTGCCCTGCATGCATGAAGCCCTGGATTTCATCCCCAGGTCTGCAAAAGAGGACAAGAGAACCCTTTATAGTCTCTCCTCCTCTTCCTTTTTCTTCTTCCCCTTCTTTGTGTGTGTGTGTGTGTGTGTGTGTGTGTGTGTGAGAGAGAGAGAGAGAGAGAGAGAGAGAGAGAGAGAGAGAGGAGGGAGGGAGGGAGGGAGAGAGAGGGGGAGGGAGGGAGAGAGAGAAATCGATATGTGCCATCTATCTAGTTTTTAGAGATTTAGAAGTTGACCTCACCAGCAACTTCCAGAGATCTGTGTCTCTGTCTCTCCAGTGCTGGGATTACCTTACCTGGCATTCTTTCTTTCTTTTTCTTTCTTCCTTCCTTCCTTTCTCTTCTTCCCTCCCTCCCTTCCCTCCCTCCCTTCCTTCCTTCCTTCCTTTATTAGCATGGGTTCCAGGAGATTGAGTTCTACAAAGCAAGCACTTCACTAATTCAATCATCTCAGGACCCTTCCTATTGAGAAGTCTTTTAATGTCAATCCCTCCTACCACTGAGAAAAGGGGCTGTTTGTGAACTTTCTCCCTGACTAACTTGGAGCCTGTTTTGGACAGAGTAGAGCTTTCTGTCACACATGCAGAGACAGCAAATCAACCAGCTGCAGAGCGAGCAACAGGAGGCAGCAGGATGCTTGCCCTGTGTCACTGACTTTGCAAGCATCCCCCACAAACTGTGGCCAGAGCTAGTTATTCCCTAGGTTAAAGCAATCCTGAGAACTTGGGGACCCTGCCAAAGCCCTGACAGCTCCTCAGCCTGGCCTCTATGCCAGAGCCACACGGGAAAGTTGTTAATTCTTTAAAGGAAGGTTCAGTAAACAATCGAGGGGCCCATGGTTTGCTTAGCAGAGGGGCTAGCTGGAGAACTGTTATCTGGGCGTTCTCTTCAAGGAACGTGGAATGTTTAGGCAAGAGGAGTTAAGACACATTTGCCTTTTTTAGAAAGTTAAATCACAGAAGATGTCACTCAAAGCAGTAGTAGGTAAGTAAATGCCAAATGCTCATGAAGGAAGAAGCTTCCAGAGGGTGGACTGCAACTGCCAGAGAAAGACAGTCCCTGTGACAGAGTGGAGAGAGCCTGGGCTCTGGAGCCAGGCAGGCTGGGTGCAGATCTTTATGTGAGCACAAGGAGGGAGGCTATCTCCTTCCCCTCACCAGCTTTCTTATCCTGGGAGACAGGTGAGGATACCTGCCTGGTACTGTGGAGGGTATTAGCCAGGGTGGACGAGTTTAACATGCATGCGGTTGGTATTTCAGTTTGGTTTGATTTTTCTAAAGTACGTCAGAAAGACCTGGGCTGTAACTCTGTAGGTAGATAGCCTGCCTCACATGCACACGGTCCTGAGTTCAGTTCTAGCACTACATAAACTGGGCATGGTGCTGTATACCTGTAAACCCAGTACTTGGGAGGTGGAGGACCAGAGAGTCAGAGTTGAACTCAGCTATGCAAGGAGGCCAGCCTGGGTGTCATGAAACCCAGTGCCTGAGGAGAAAACCTGCTGGGCAAGCCCTCTACCAATGGCACTACCCCCCCAGTCCTCTGAGGCATGCTTCCTCCTAACTGAGATCGTATAGACTAACATATAGTTTTCATTCCTACCCTGTGCAGTCTCTTTCATAAGTACTTTCCCCGTGCTATTAAATTATTCATTAACATTCACAACATCCATATTAACTTCATTCACAGATGTGCCAAAATCGCCTCTACTAGCCTGCTAATGTGGACAGTTAGGGCTACTCAAGCTATTATTAACTATTCTATTATTAACACTATTGTAAGTAATATTCCCATGAATAGTTCTGTAGCATAACTGCTATTTCCTGGGGCTATGTTGCTCTAGGTGGAATTACTCCTCTCAGAAGGTTCTGGCTACATACAAAATACTTTTCATTGAAGTTGCTCAAACACCACACACACACACACACACACACACACACACACACACACACACTTACTTGCCAGTCAGTGACAAGCAAGAGTGAGAGAGAGAGAGAGAGAGAGAGAGAGAGAGAGAGAGAGAGAGAGAGAGAGAGAGAGAGAGAGAGAGAGAGAGAGAGAGAGGGAGGGCTGGTCTTTTCCAATCCAGAAGCTGAATATTATTTTTGAAAGAAAAAAAAACCCTCTTTTCCCCCCCTAATTCTATAGTCACCAAATAGCATTTCATTGTCCTTTTATCTGCTTCCTGCAGTGAATATACTTCACAGGACCTAAAAAGCCATGTGCAGATTGTGGAAGGAAGCTTTCTTTTGTCTGCCAACCATTAACAAATATTAATTATGTAAATCTTTTTACTCTGATTGTATTCTCAGTCGTTCAGGGACAGATCGGGAAGATTCCCCTTCTCCGGTTTTTAGCCTTTGTGAATGCAGGAGTTTGGGGGTTCAGTACAGCTAGTTGACAGTCCTGGTGCAATCTAGCTACCCATCCTGCAGGCTGGCACTCTAACAGGTCTGATATTCCAGTCCAAGGGCACTTCTGTCTGTCCTAACTGGTTCATAGAAATTGGAGCTTTATTAATCATTTGATGCAATTTAAAGTGCGTGTGGAAGTTCTTGGCTCCTAACTTAGCTGTTTTTGAGGGTCACACCTCCTAATTCCAAGGACCACGCAAAGCGCAAAGCAGAAGAGGTCTTGACAGGCCAACTTTGGAGAAGGGTACCCAGGCCACACAGGAAGATGGTGTATAATTTACGGAGAAATCGTTCCCAGGCTGCAAACTAGTCCCCCCTCACCTCCGACCGAAAGCCTTCATTACATAAGGAAGGGGATGCAAATGTATTATATATAATTTATCTAGTAGATTGTTTACCTTGCGTTCACAAAGCTCTGGGTTCAAGCCATGGCACCACGAAAACTAGGCACGGTGGCACATAACTGTAATCTCAGCACTAGGCAGGTGACAGGCCGAAGTTCACGGTCATCCTTAGCTGCCTGGTCTACATAAAACTGTCTCAAAACAAAAACGGGGATGGGGAGGACTGGGATTGGAATGGAGTTCAAGGGCCCATTCTCGCCTGCCTTCTCCTGAGGCCCATCCCAGGATGGGGGTGTATCTGGTTTGCAGGACAACCCAGGCTCCCGCAGCAGGATGTCTCTTCATCGCCCTCAAGCCGCCCCCACCCCCACCCCCCTCGGCAATCTGGTTGGTTCTGGACCCGCCTTTCTCTTGCTCCCCGCCCCACCCACTCTCGGCGCCGGCCCGAACTGGCGCGAGTCTGGGAAGTTGTCTGGGCGCCCACTCTATCCCCTAGCCTGTCTGAGACTCTCAACCATCCACCCCCTCAACCCCACCCCTGCCTAGCCAGCTCTTCATTAAGACTTCCCATCCGTGCTCCAACTTAGTGTTCTACGTGGGAGACGCGGGTTCGGCGGAAAGGGAAAGCCCTGGACTCAGACAGGGCTTGCAGTCCCAGGCAGCTCCATTTGGTCCCCCAGAGCTCGCCGAGCGCCCGCCTGCTGCGAGGGGATCCTGACTGTAATCCCAGCTTCTAGAACAGCTCGTAGCTGAAGCTGGGACTCTGTAATCACCTGTTAATTGGATGCAACCCTCTATGCTTATGAAATGAAAATGAAGCTTCTGAGCAGGTTTCTTAAGATCTGTTACACATAGTGCTCGTCGTTAAATTCTTTATAATAAAACACACTTTAATCATTAAAAAAGTTTCCTCACGAATTGGTTGCCACTATTGAGACTTTTTTTTATCCTGGGAGTATAGCTCTACTTTCTAGAAGGGTCCGTTAGTGTTTTTTGCTTATCTACAACGGATCCTGATGTCATTACCGAGAATGTGCAGTGACACCCACTTGCGTCCAGAAGCGCTAGGATAGTGGTAGCTCCTGACAGCTCAGAGAATGGAGTCAGACCCTGGCCGAGCTTCCAACATTGCCGCCTACTGGTTAGGTAGGCGCCCAGTCATTCCTGCCACCCCACTCCAGTCTCCATGTCTCCGTCGGTAAACTCTTAAGTCTATCCACATGAGCAGGGATGGATGCGCGACCCACAGAAACTCCCTGACTGGCACCCTGCTTTCCCCAACTTCCAGAACCTTATCCGGCCAGGCTCCGGACCCACGAGGTGACCTACAGCAGAACAGCAGCCGCTCTGGGACTTCGGTGTCCCAGAGCCCTGAGCCCCGCCCCCGCCAGGCCCCTCCGCCCCGTCCGAGCTGCGCATGCGCCGCACCAGGAGCGTGTTTTTATAAAAGTCCAGTTCGGGCCAGAAACTTCAATTTGTTGCCTGGTGCAGCAGGTAGCAGTGACCCTCCGAGGCGTTCCGTGCTCCGGTAGCCGCCACGGCTGGAGAGCGAGTGTGTTACCATGGAAGACATCAGTGTGAGTGTAAGTCCAGTTGCATTCTACTTTGTAGTAAGCGTGCAAACTTAAGAGCGCAGCCCCTCTAAGAACGGGTAGAAGCGGCTAGAATCTTGGGGATGTCAGGGTCACGAAGAAGGGGCGCGGGAACTAATTGTGTGTGTGTGTGTGTGTGTGTGTGTGTGTGTGTGTGTGTGTGTGTGTGTGTGTGTGAGCATGGCTGTTAGGGGGAGGAACCTAAGAATATTTTTCTCAGTAACAGAGGGGGGAAAGGTTCGGATGGAGCTTTCCTGAAGCTGCTCCTGTTTCCCGCTTGAGTCCCCGTGGCGCGCGCCGGCTTGCACGCTGTTTGAAAACGTCCTCCTCTTTATGCACACGGGCGGTGAAGGCTCGCGCTCTGCCCCAGTACTCAAACATAGCCTGGACCTCCTGGGAACAGGAGTTTCTTACATTGTGTGACTGTTGAGACTGGAGTCGGTACGCGTAGGCAGAGTTCCCCGCTCGACGCTACATCCTGGGTTAGCTTGGAACAGAAGAAGCGTCTTGGAGCGGTTCTTGGAATTAGGAGCGCGGTTCCAAAATTCTGTGCTGCAGACCTGGGGGCTCCAGTCTGTGGCGGGAAACGCGAACTAGCCTACCGCGTCGCTTGCCTAAGGGGGGTCCAAGCCGCGGGGAGGTGACCGAACGCGGCCGTTTTGTGGGGGAGTGGTAGCGCATTGCGGGGCATCCGAACCGCCTCCTCTTCGCGGTGACAAACGAGCCTCCCGTTGTCTGGGTAGCCTTTAGGGCCGTTCACGAGAAAGGGGCATAAACCTGCAACATGCAGCTGCCGGCAGGGAGGTGTGCCCGGCGGGACGGTGGTTGGGGACAAGAGGGCGTGTTGGAACCGCACCTGGGTTGTGCCTGGTCGCCGCAGGGATGAACAGGTGCAAGTCTGGAGACGGTTTGACTGAGCCCCAGTGCAGAGTTTAACCGTCGGTGGTTTCCTGAGTCTTTTGAAACCCCCTCGCTTAGGGAGGGTTTTGTTGTGTTGTGTTCTTTTTTTTTTTTTCGTTTCCTCCCGCGGCGCGCAATTCAAAGGCGCTCGCGCTGGAGCCGCCCAATCTGTCGCCCGCACCCGGAGGGACGATCCTGGCGCGCAGCCAGGAGGAACCCCTGGAACCGCTGCCGGTTGGCCGTAGGCCTGAGTGTGGTGGGCAACAGCGCCAGCCCCTAGGTGGGTAACTCGGACCTCGGAGTGCGCACGGTTTCGACCCCCCTCCAGCTTGCCTGCCTCGGACCCTACTACTTAGCTGGGTCCGCTGCAGGGTGGGAAAGGACTGGGAGAGTGAGGAAGTGAAACTTGGGGCGAAAACCACGGGGTGCAGACCCCGTGACTTTTCCCCACCCAGGATAATGTGACTCTAACGTCCCAAATACACCCAGTAATAAACATGGGGGTGGCAAGAGAGACTTACCTTCCAGAGAAGCGCCGGGGGTGGGGTGAGGCGGAGTAGAGGAGTGCTGTTTGCTCATTTTTAACACTCCCATGACCCTAAACCCCCAAAGACTTTGGCATTATTCCTTTCTTCACTTCGTGTGACTTGAAATACAGTGGTGTGTGTTTAGACAGACGTGAGGAAAACCAAAACAACGTTTCTTAGGGGCAAAACCGCTTTCCTCTCCTCCTTCCTTTGCCTAATCTTTGAACAAAAACTTAATCCCATCTCCTCCTCCCACACAGAATTAGCTCCACACCTCTCTCTCCCACCCTACAGAGCCTGGAAGTGACTTCTTTGTGTGAACGGGTTTTATTTTATTTTATTGGTTTGGTTTGGTTTGGTTTGGCTTGGTTTGGGGTTTTACTTTTTTTTTTTTCTTGCCTCTCGTGGGCGGGCAGGAGAGTTATCCAAGACCAGGCTGCGAAACCCTTAGAATCTCAACGTCCTTTTGTTCTAAACAAAGACTCCTAATTGGTTCCACTAAAGAGGGGATATAATGAGGTGACTGAGGGAAGATGGAGGAAACCGTCGGTTGCAGGATTTTGTATTCTCTCTGGACCTAAGCCAGCCTTTTGGAGTTTCTTGGAAAAGGTTGAGTTAAAACCTGCAATAAAAAATGCTAGCTTTTTAGGCATCAGGGAATTTAAAACCTGGGAAAGGCATGGTAACCTTGTAAGTGATGTGCATGTCCCTGTTCTCTCTTGCAGATATATACTTCAGATAACTATTCTGAAGAACTAGGTTCGGGAGACTATGACTCCAACAAGGAGCCCTGCTTCCGGGATGAAAATGCCCATTTCAATAGGATCTTCCTGCCTACCGTCTACTTTATCATCTTCTTGACTGGCATAGTGGGCAATGGCTTGGTGATCCTGGTCATGGGTTACCAGAAGAAACTAAGAAGCATGACTGACAAGTACAGGCTGCACCTGTCCGTGGCCGACCTCCTCTTTGTCATCACGCTTCCCTTCTGGGCTGTTGATGCCATGGCTGACTGGTACTTTGGGAAATTTTTATGTAAGGCTGTCCATGTCATCTACACTGTCAACCTCTATAGCAGTGTCCTCATCCTGGCCTTCATCAGCCTGGACCGATACCTTGCCATTGTCCACGCCACCAACAGTCAGAGGCCCAGGAAGCTGCTGGCTGAAAAGGCAGTCTACGTGGGTGTCTGGATCCCCGCTCTTCTGCTGACCATACCTGATTTCATCTTTGCCGGCGTCAGTCAGGGAGACGGCAGGTATATCTGTGACCGCCTTTACCCTGACAGCCTGTGGGTAGTGGTGTTCCAGTTCCAGCACATCGTGGTGGGGCTTATCCTGCCAGGCATCGTCATCTTATCCTGCTACTGCGTCATCATCTCCAAGCTGTCACACTCAAAGGGCCACCAGAAGCGCAAGGCCCTCAAGACAACGGTCATCCTCATCCTGGCTTTCTTTGCCTGCTGGCTACCATATTACATCGGGATCAGCATTGACTCCTTCATCCTCCTGGAGGTCATCAAGCAAGGATGCGATTTCGAGAGCCTGGTGCACAAGTGGATCTCCATCACCGAGGCCCTCGCCTTCTTCCACTGCTGCCTGAACCCCATCCTCTATGCCTTCCTTGGGGCCAAATTCAAAACCTCTGCCCAGCATGCACTCAATTCCATGAGCCGAGGCTCCAGCCTCAAGATCCTTTCCAAAGGAAAGCGGGGTGGACACTCTTCTGTCTCCACAGAGTCAGAGTCCTCAAGTTTTCATTCCAGCTAACACTTAGGGAAAGACATATATATATGTATATGTATATATATATAATATATATGATAAAGAACTTTTTTTATGTTACACACTTTTCTGATATAAAAGACTGACCGATCTTGTACAGTTGTTGTTTTTTTATTGATTGTTGGAGTTTATGTTTCTTTAGTTTTGTGAGATTTGACTTAATTTATATAAATATTGGTGTGTATTTGTTCCGTGTGAATGGGTGTCTAGGCAGGACCTGTGGCCAAGTTCTTAGTCGCTGTGTGTGTCTGTGTGTAGGACTGTAGCATTGTAGAAAGAAGAACTGAACATTCCAGAATGTGTGATGAATTGAATAAAGCTAGAAGTGATCCTCAGCTGTTGCTGCATAATCTCTCCATTCCCGAGGAGCACACTCCCACCTCCCTACCCCACCCCCATTCTTACGTTGTTTAGTTATACGGTGTGATTTTTTTTCTATGAAGGATGGCACTTAAAACCAAAGCCTGAAACAGTTTAGAAATGCTGGTTGTTCAATGGATTGATTACAGTCTTGTACAGTCTTGTATTAAGTTGTTAATAAAACTCAATGATAAATTTACTTGATGTTGTGCTGTATTGTCATTTCTGATGCCTATCAGAGAATGTTTGGAAAACACATTTGTGGTACAGCAGAGATCCTCCTGGGTGTGTCTGTGTGGGCTGACATACGTGCACATACATGATGCATATGGTGGTCAAGTCAGCTTTAGATGTTCCTTGGGACCTGCCACAGCATGTCTTTGTTTGTTTTTTGAGACAGGCTCTCTCATTGGCCTAGGCTGACTGGTCTGCAAGCCCCCAAAGATCCTGCTGTCTCCTCCTCCCCAGAGCTGGGATCAAACCATGCACCACCGTGCCCAGTGTTTTACTAGCATTGTGGGACTCAAACTTGAGGTCTCATGCTTACACAGCAAGGCAGCCATCTCCCCAGCCCGTCTTAAGTGTTGTATAATATTTTACTTTCTGCTTCTGCTATTATGTAACATTTGTAAAGGAGGGAACTAAGGCACAGAAAGCTTAAGTAACTCGGTCTAAGGTGTGGGTCAAGCCACAGCCAGTATTTCAAAGTCTGGGTCAGGAAGCTGAAGCCATGCACTTTCAACGCATGGAAGCTTAAGCACATCTGTGCAGTGCCGGTTCCCATGAAGGACTGTCTTCAGAAAGATGGGTGTGCATACAGCAAGAAGGGTACAGGGTCTGTTTGCATTTCACTGCAGCTTTCCATCTGTCCCCTAAAGGGAGTCAGGCTGTGTATCATCTAGTGTGGATGGCATCCCTCCCTGTTGACAGAGGTGGGAACTGAGGCTCACTGCAGCTTTCCATCTGTCCTCTAAAGGGAGTCAGGCTAAGTGCTGTGTGTCATCTAGTGTGAGGGACAACCCTCCCTGTGTACAGAGGTAGGAGCTGAGACCCAGAAACTCGGTATAACTTATTTTCAACGGACACAACCCAGAGCTGACAGCATTTATACACCTTACCCCATGTTGTTCCCCAGAACACCTGGTCAGATGTCAACTGAGTTGTTGCCAAATACAAAGCCAAAAGCGAATGTTTTCTTCATAAAATTAGCCATAACCAAAATATCCTCCTTGCAGTATCTTCTATGCAAATCTCAGCACCTTTATTCTGACTCTGTTACAACACCTAGCATCTCCTGAGGGGCTCAACTAAAGCAACTAAAGATTACTGCTGGTGTTTTGGTTTTTTTTTTTTAGGGTTCCAAGATCGAAAGCTCTCCTTCATTGCCCGATTTTGCACAAGATTTTAGAGCCTTATGTAATAACCTAGAGCTATTTGCACTAACATTGTGCAAGCCCCAAACTCTTGAGTAAATTGCAGGTCTGGTCTCCATTTAAAGATAACTTCTCAACTCCTGTAGCTGTGCCTCTCCCACTTTGGAACACAAACAGGGTGCTGAAGGCATGCTCCCAGATAGTAAGTGAGATATAATTAAGACAATATTTGGTCTCTTAGTAATTGTTTCTGGCACAGAAAATCTGTTTGGGAAGGAAAAACTGCAAGGCCTTATCTTTCTTAGGCAAATCACATTTGTTCAAGACAAATTATAGATCCTGTGAAGGGAAATAACTTAATTACTTAAAATAGAATCTAATTTAGCTGTACGTTTTTTGCAGCAGCCTATGGATCTGGGGTAATTCATGCCAGTGTTCCTATTCCACTTGAGGACACAATTAGATTTTCAGTAGGAAATTATCTTGAGGTTTCTTGCCTTCCTCTGGGGAGTCTTAATTGGATCACGCTTAGACATAGTTTTAGATGTGCCCACTGGAAGGCTTGGTTTTAAAGCTGTGACGGTTGTGGCGGGCTTCACTCGAATCTGCTCCATAAATATTTATTCACAGGGAGACAATAGGAGAAATCCTTGGGAGGAATTCTTTTTCTTTTCGCATCTTGGCTTGAAACTGCCCCAGCCCAGATTCCTATCCTTTGCCTTGGAGCCTCAACAAAAGGAACTTAGTCGTGACAAAACTCCCAGTACCACCAGTCTTCATGGATATTTCATTCTCCCTGGGAACAAAGGCTGATAGCGCCTTCTCAATAAAGAAAAGAAAGGGTTCAAAAAAAAAAAAAGGCTTTATTCCCTCCGTCCTCCAAAGGGTACCCTATCCCCAAGTCATCCAGTCATTCTCTGTCCCAACTGTGTCATGATGAACTGCTCCAAAGCGGTCCCTGTGTCCTGGTTTGTCTGGCAATGTAAGGAAACCCAGTCTGCCCGCCAGCCCTCACATGAAGTAACTGATTGTTCCTTGGATTCCTCCCCCATGAATGGGGCCCTTGAAGGTCAGTAATGTAGCTGCAATTGTATAATGGAAGCTAAAATATTTAAATTGTATGCATGCTGCCAATGATGGTATGAATATGACATCTGACTTACAAATGACATTGGGTCTCTAACTGGGCAGGAACCTGGATGGTTTTTAATCTCAAAACCAACTTTTGTTTTCCTGAAATGCCACTAGGTGATCTATCTCTGCAGTCTGTGGGCTTCCCAGCCCTCTTTCATGGTTATATTTGTGTGAACAGAATCATTCCAGGGTGCTCTTTTGGGAGAAAACTGACTTTGTTTCTAGTAATTGAACCGAGTGTCTGTGGTTTTTCTCCTGTCTGATATTCAGACACCCGATAAAGGCCTGCGAACAATTGGGCATTGTTGTTCAATGTAATACTCATTTAGGAGAACCCAGGAGCCCTAGAGAAAAAATTCAAATCACCATAGAAAGCAGTCCAGAATCCCTGAAGCGCTTAGAAACGTGTTCTTACAGCCCAGCATCCTGAGGAGGCACCAACTCTCAGGAGCTCTTTTGCCAGTCGGTGCTAAAGAAACCCCCAGGAATTTAGGATGACATTCCCATTACAACCTAAGAGGAACAGTGATGTTCTGGGGCTAAAAGTAAGGGAAATGGATTTTTCAAAAGCAGTGGTTCTTAGCTGCCAGCCATATCTCCCTCCAGGTAACGCTCTGGTAGGTTCTGGAAACATTTTGAGGTGATCCTATTGAAGGGAGCAGGAGATGGGCACCAGAGACCAGAGATGTTGCTTCAGATCCTATAATGCTCACAAAATCACCTGCCACAAAGAATTAGCTGACCCTGAATATCAGTGGTATTCCAACTTCAGAACCCCTTTTAAGGGGGATGACTCTATCAGTAAAGAGCTTAAAAAGGAGGAGGTGGAGACAGTCCAATCCACTGGGCTTGATGGCCAGTCATCCTTCCCTACTTGGTGAGTTCAGGCCTAGGAGAAACCCTGCCTCAAAATAAACAACAACAACAACAAAAGTGCAGATAGCACCTGAAGAAAGACAATCCTACACACGCACACACACACACACACACACACACACACACAAATAAAAATTAGTTTACATAAAAAAGAAATACTGGTTGTCTATACCCTTATTTCCATACCAATTATAACCTTAAAAAAGGATTCTTTGCGGCATGTGTGTGATAAGTATTCATGTTGACTGTATAGGTGCCCACGTGTGTGTGCATGTGTGTCTGTGCAGATGTCCGTGTGTGTGCATGGGTGTGCATGTGTGTGCCTTAGTTAAGGTTTCTGTTGCTGTGAAGAGACACATTTCATTGGGGCTGGCTTACAGTTTCAGAGGTTTAGTCCTTTATCATCATGGTGGGAAACATGGGGGTGCGCAGGCAGACACGGTGCTGGAGAAGGAGCTCAGAGTTCTACATCTAGATTGGCAGGCAGCAGGAAGAGAACAGTGAGCCACACTGGGCCTGGCTTGAGCATCTGATACCTCACAACCTGCCCCCAGTGACACACCTACTTCAATAAGGCCACACCTCCCACTAGTGCCAATCCCTATAAGCCCATGTGTGGGAGTCAGAGGACAATTTAATGGAATGGGCTCTTTCCTCTCATCTTGTGGGCCCCTGAGGTCAATCACAGATTGTCGGCTTGGCTCCAGGTGCCTCTCCCCACTCAGTCATCTTGCCAGCCTCAAACCAGAATAATTCTATGAAATAACACGAATCTACCAAGACCTTGGCAGCTGTATTTGAGTGTTTTTCCCTAACAAAATTCATAAGTTGAAATCCCTAAGAACAGCTCAAAGCCATGATTTATGAGGCCCTCACTAGACACTGAACCTGTGAGTACCCTGATCTCCACTTTCCCAGTCTCCAGGGATATACATTTCTGTTGTTTCTAAGGAATCCAACTGAGGATATGTTGTTACAGCAACTTGGCAGATGAATAGTGTCTCTGGACAGGATTCCAGTGGAATTCCAACATCTTCCTGCAGCCTTGTCTACTAGACTTCACTTCAGTGCCCTGTGTTCCCTCCCACCTGCTCCCTCACACGCTCCTCTCCACTGTAGATGGAGCTTTCTGTCCCATCCGGTCCTGCAGCTGTTTAGCCCCAAATAAACACACAAAGACTTATTTATATTCATTTATAATACTGTTTGGCCGATGATTAGGGCTCTTTACTGGCCCATATTTACTCATTTCTATTAATCTATGTATTGCCACGAGTCTGTGGCTTACCCATAATCCTGCATGTTACTCCTTTGGCAGCATGGCATCTCTTTGAGGTCTTTCTCTGCTTCCCTCTCTCCAGCCTTCTGCTGGTCTGGTAGCCCCACTTATCTTACTGTCTGGCTATTGGCCAATCAGTGTTTTATTCATCAACCAATAAGAGAGACATATATACAGAAGGACTTCCCCATCACACACCCTTAGTCTCTCCACATGCACCTCTCTTCAGCCCACTTTCTTCTCTCCTTAGACAATCTTCATTATCCAGGCCAGGGGACTCTGTTGTTACTTCTCAGCCCCTGGTGGATGAGTGTAGTCTGTGAAAGAATGATATACAGAGGACGGTGCACAGACAGAGGATCCCTAACTCCTGTCTAGTATTGACTTCTCTGTGCCAGCAATGTTCACTCCTTCACTCCTGACTCAGTTTATACCACTTCCTGTTTCCTTTTTTCTTTTATTAATACAAACAGGGAATGATGCAGGACCAGCCCATTCTTCCACTGACTGCCATTGATTCAGATTCATTTAAACCAGTCCTGTTAAGTCTGACAGTTAAAACCTTGCAATTCTCCTGGGGAAATTAACAACAACAAAATAACATAAAAATCCAGCCAAACAAACAAAACCCAGCAAAAACAAACAAACAAAAACTTTTTCTACTGAAAATGCCTGCTAGTTGCAGACCAAGTGGAGGGATCTGCTCTGTGAAAAAGCCACACAAGGGAAAAGAATTTTTCAAAATCAAACAAACAAGGGTATTCAAGCAAACTATGCCAGGTGCTCAGTGTTTATCGGACAGAGCCCGTGTATGATAAGCTGATTTACATACTGCAGTTCAACTAACCAGAACCCAACTCATCAGCACTCTTCATTAAAGAAAATTACTTCCTCATATGAGACCTGGGCAGAAACAAAGTCATACAGACTGAGAGCCACTGAACCCCTGGTGCTCCCTTACCCAGGGTGCAGTCAGACATCACTATTGCCATTTTTAGGAGAAGACACTGCAAAAGAAGTTAAACTACAAACAAGACATATTCTCTTTCTACTCTGTAAAGATGGCATTGACACTGAACCTCCGTGTTCGCCATGTTCTCAAGTTCTCAAAATATTCTTTTTCTATGTGTTTCTCTGTCACTCTCTCTGTCTCTGTCTCTGTCTCTGTCTCTGTCTCTGTCTCTCTCTCTCTCTCTCTCTCTCTCTCTCTCTCACACACACACACACACACACAGACTTGTATAGACAGCATCTCATGTAACCCAGTCTAGCCTCAAACCAGTCAAGGAGAGCTCTATCTCCTAAGTTTGGGGATTATAGATTCGAACCACTATGCCCCATTTATACATGCTGGGACCCATACCCAGGGCTTTGTGCATACTAGGCAAGCACTCTCCTGACTGAGCCACATCCTAGCCTTATTAATCCAAGTTAATCTACCCTTTTTATATCCCTCCAGCCCTAGATGTTAGCAATAACAGTTACCACCACTTGCCAACAACACACACCAAAGGACTTGGATTATTTCATCCTTACAGAAGCTCTTCATGTAGATACTATTACTGTTATATATACAGAGGAACAGAATTATAGAGCCCTGTCTAAAGCTAGCCCAATGTCACAAATTAGGTGTTCAAGACCAGACTGGGTTAAGTGAGATCCTGTATTAAAACAATAGAAAATGACAGATCATTCATGCTCTTTGATACTCTTCTGGTTTAAACAGTAGACACTTTTTAAAGTTTATTTTTATTTTATTTTATGTGTACTAGTGTCTTTCCTGCATGTTTATCTGTGCACAACAAGAGGCCAGAATAGGGTTCCAGCTCCCTTGGGACTGGAGTTACAGACAGTTGTGAGCCACCACAGGAATGCTGAGAATTGAACCCAGGTACTCTGGAAGATCAGCTAGTACTCTTAACTGCTGAGCTATCCCTCCAGCATCGAAGCAAATGCTAACATTTTAGGAAGATTTTCACTGTTGCTTCTTGTAATGCTATGGGCTTCAAGTTAACCTGGTGCACTGTGCCTGGTATATTGTAGGTGCTCAATGATGTATTAGCCAATGAGCAAATGAATGATCACAATAGATTTCTACTTGTGAGATCACATCATTCTCCTTCAGTGATTAATGCTTGTTTGTGTGATCTGCTTTCTTTCTACCAGTCATCTTTCCTAATCATTCCTTTATTGAGCAGTCTACCGAGTGACACTTTCAACGAGACGAATGTGAAAGCCGTTCCCAGCGGAAAGGACACTCTTTAGCCATCTGTACATTCTAGGGAGTCTAAAGGACTCTCATACTGTCCTATCTTCAACATTGTAAAAAATGAAGCTTCCGTTCAGTTGTGATGATTTATCCTAATTGCCAACTTGACAAAAGCTAAACCCACTAGGAGACAAACCTGTAGACTAGGTTAACTGAAGTTGAAAGATGGTTCCTAAATGTGGGCAGCACCATCCCACTGACTTCATAAAAAGGAGAAAATGAGTTGAGCACCTTTATTCATCTCTCTGCTTCCTGACTGTCGATGCCATGAAGCCAACAGCTTCAAGGCCCATGGCATCCTCACCATTATTGACTGAACCCTCAAACTGTGAGCTAAATTAACCCCTTCCTTCCTTCAGTGTTTTTGTCAGGTATTTTTGTCATACCAATGAAACAAGAAACGAATACACCAGCCTTTCAGTTCTCCTACTGCAGTCCACCCTCTGTATCCTAGCCGCTAGACCACGGGTATGAAGTATTCTTCCATAACTATGAGGCCCATATCCACAGACTCCAGCAACTGTGCATTTTAAACATTCAATCAGCCTAGTGAAGCATATATTGGGTAAGGGTGATTACTGACAAGCCCGACGACCTGGGTTCAATCCCCAGAAACCATTTAATGGAAGGCAATTGCCAATTCTTACAAGTTGCCTTCTGACCTCCACACATGTATTTTATAGCACACATACAAATTAATAAATAAATGTAATAATAAATTAAGTATTCCACCAAATAATTCAGGATAACATTCATGTACTTAGTATTTCTATTAAATGATAAAGAACCCCATGATGATATACAGTAGAAGGGAAGATGTGTATAGGCTAAAGGCAAGTACTATATCAATTTATATAAGAGACTTGAGAAGTCATGGATTAGGGTATCCATCCTGAAGCCAAACTCCTTTTAATACCCAGGAATAGTAGGCTGAATACCTTCTCAGTCTTCTGTTCATCCTATGGAAAGGGCGTGGACCCAGGCTGCCTCACAAGGTAGAATGAGACTACCTGATTCCAGTCCTTCTTCCTTCCTACTTGGTCAGCCCTGGGGAAGCTAGTCATGCCTTGAAGATAAGAGCAGGAGTTGGGCCAGATCCTGGGATATGGGACCATGCCCCTAAAGCCGTTTTTCAGCCTTCTATCCACAGGAAGCAACCTCTGAGGCCCCCGGGACTGAAGAAGGAAATGAAGACCATCACTTTGGGTCACAGCCCACTTCCTTTGGGCTCTATCAGTCTGAGTAAGCTTTCCATCTGAAATTCTTAACATATGAAGTCTGAGACATGTAAACTTGTGTGAACAAAAGGCTTTGGGAAAGTGACAAGCAGCTATTGCACAGCACACCATGATTCTTATTAAAATGAATTTTACTTCAACTAATTTTGTGTCCTAAGTGCTTTACAGCCTGACATGGTTAGTTAATCCAATCGGCTTCCATAATGCTGTGCCAATGTTGGCTAACCTCCTCTGTTGTGACAAGAAAACATCTCCCGATGACACATAAGCAATTGAGTGTGGTCTTATTTCTTTAAAAGACCGTTTATGGGAGCTGAAACTTGAGTTTCATAGAATTTTCTTGTCATAAACCATGTTTTTCGTTTTGCTTGTTTTGTCTTTGAAAACTTAAAAATATAAAAACAGGGGCTGGGAAGGTACCTTGGTTGGTAAAGTGCTTGCTACACACACATGAAGGGGCTGAATTTGGATCCCCAGCAGCCACATTAAAAGCCGGCTACAATGGCATGTGCCTATAATTCCAGCACCAAGAAGCAGACACAGGAGGGTTCCTTGGACTTGCTGGCCAGTCAGTCTAGCCAATCAGTGAGCATCAGGCTCACAGGGAGACCCTAGAGAGCTGAAGAACAGTAGAGGAAGACACTCAGTGTCAAGCTCTGACCCCCGAATGCACAGGCATAGTCAGTGTACCCACAGACGTGCACGCATACACATACGTCCATTGGTTGATTGACTTTTTAAATGTAAAAGCCATTCCTTGGTCTCAGGTTATAAGAAGCAGGTTCCAGGTCACAGTTGATCTGAATGCTGTCATCTGTTGATTACTGGTTTAGATCACACTTTAAAAGGCAATAGAATTCAATATGTTCATATAAAGAAGTATAACTGTAAGCCGGGTGGTGGTGGCGCACACCTTTAATCCCAGCACTCGGGAGGCAGAAGCAGGCGGATCTCTGTGAGTTCGAGGCTGGGCTGGACCAACAGCCTCCAAAACAATACAGAGAAACCCTATCTCGTAAAAACAAACAAACAAACAAAAAAAAGAAGTTTAACTGTAGATGTAGGTGAGTTTATTCTTTAAGCTTCACATACTCAAGACCCCATAAAAATAATGACTTCCACTTAGAAAGCTCCTTAGTGCTTTATAAAGCGCCTTAGTGCAGTGGGTAAAGTGTTTGTCATACCAGTGGAAGATCTGAGTTAGATTTCCCCAGAACCCACATTAAAACACGCAAACAAACAAACAAACAAAATCCAGGCCTGTTAGCCTGTACTTGTAATTTCTACGCTGGAGAGGAAGAGTAGGTCAGTCTCACCTACTTGATGAGTTCCTGGCCAGTGACAGACTCTGTCAGCTCTGGAAGAATGATCCTAAGGTTAACTTCTGGCCTCCACACATACATGCATGCACACGCGTGCGCGCACACACACACACACACACACACACACACTCACACACTTTACCATTCCACAATATTTCCTCAGAGAGACCCTCAAGGCAAGTCTGTGAAGCAGTTTGCCAAAGGTCATTTCCATTAAGATAGCTGGCTTTCTCTCCACCTCTCTGCAGATGCATTTCTCCCATTTCTCAAAGTGCTGGTGAAAGTATCCTGCCACCCTAACAAAAGGACACCAAGGCACACTGCCTAACCATCCCCAGGTTAACCCACAAGCTCGGTTCCTCCATGCTGATAATCACCACTCACAACTTTTGGCAGGGACTTCCCCAGACAGTCAATAAGGAAGACAAAAGGAAAAGCTATAATTCCCGGTGGCGAATAGTGTTTCCCAGCCACAAGCTGAGCCACAAAAGCCCAGGCAAAAACAAAAGTGCAGACAGAACTTTTGGATCTGTCTTCAGTTTTTTTGGGAGATTTCCGTTTAGCATTCAGTGCCTCGTGGAAATGTCAAAATTAATCTCCAAAGGACTGCCACAATTGCGTCTCTTGCTAAAAGTGTCTCCAGGCAAACTTCACCACCTCTAGGACATTCTCCCCAAGGTGAGAGAGAGGCCAATGCCTATCTCAGAAGAAAAGACTGAAGAAGAGGCTGAAGAAATGATAAAGTGTAGTCTGCATCCCTGGATCCCCTGTTGTATCTCTATGACAAAGGGGGAAAAAATGTAAGTTCAGTGACCACAGCCCAAAGCAGAGGAAGGCCAGTCACTGGACTAATAGACTGAGTCACTTTATCACTAGGAAGGAGTGAAAAAAAAGAGGCAAATGTGGATGATATGAAACAGGAGGAAGAGGGGCTGAGGAGATGGTCACTTGGTAAAGTACATGCAAACATGAGGACCTGATTCCCAGCACCCATGAAAAAGCCAGACGTGACAGCACGTGTCTCTAAGCCCAGTAAAAGGAGACAAAGATCAAAGGGTCCCTGGGGCTCATTGGCCAGCTAGTCTAGTCAAACCAGCAAGCTCCAGATTCAGTGAGACACCCTGGCTCAAAAAATAAGGCAAAGAGCAATTGAGGAGGACATTTGACACCAACTACTGACCTTTACACAAACCTACATGTGCAAGCACACACACACAAACACACACATGCACACACCATAGGAAAAGATACAGAGAGAAGATTCACAAAAGAGGAAATAAAATTGATAAACAAAATCAGGAAGACATGTTTGACCTCACTTGCAAGCAAATTAGTAAAATTCAAAACCATAACATGCTGCTTCTTGTGTGCCAAGCTTGCAAACATTTTCAAAGAAGCAATGGCAGAAATGCCAGGGTACAGTGTCTTACACCCCAGCGAGTATAACCAGGCAGTGAAGTTGGTCAATCACCGACAAAGCCACAGGCAACTGCCCTGATGCCTCTGTGTCTGTCCCTCTGACCCCAAGAAGCCATTACGGACATCTGGAAAGAAACTTTAAATATCTAGTGGCACAATCAGGATTAAGAGGAAATGGAGAAATGGCTCTGTAGTTAAGAGCCTCTGGCATTCTTTCAGAGGATCCAAGTTCAGTTCCCAGCACACATGTTGGGCCACTCTCAGCTGTCTGTAAGTCTGATGTCCTCTTCTGGCCTCCACAGGAAACTGTAGTCAGGAGCACATATGCATTAAACAGACACAGACAAACACATACCTCTAAATTTAAAAAATGAATAAAATTAGAATTAAGGAAACTATGGTGAGCTACACAATGATATTAACTAGTTTTTTATTTTATTTATTACAGTTTTTAGTGTATGGGTGTGGGTGTGGGTATGTGTTGTGTGAGTGCGGAGGTCAGAGGGCCACTTGTAGGAATCAGTTCTCTCCTTCTATCATGCAGCCAACTTCTTAAGTTGTGTTTATAAAGGTCACTAGAAAGTATTTAGAGTGTATGAAATGAAAGAAGTAGGTTACAATATGGTACATGATAGTTAATCATAATTTTTAAGTCATAACCTTTTATTTCTTTTGGATACAGGGTCTCATGTAGCCCAGACAAGAGTCATCCAAGAGGAGGAGGGAACCTCAACCGAAAAACATCAACAAAAACCTGTATTCAAGACTGGAAGGCATTTTTTAAATAAGTGATTAATGATGGAGGGCCCAGTCTATTGTGGGTGGTGCCACCCCTGAGTTGGTTGTTTTGAGGTCTGTAAGAAAGCAAGGTCAGCAAGCCATGAGGAGCAAGCCAGTAAGCAGCACCCCTTCATGGCCTCTGCATCAGCTCCTGTTTCCACTTCCTGCCATCTTTGAGTTCCTATCCTACTTTGACTACCTTCTGGTGATGAACTGTGATATGGAAGTACAAACCAAGTTGTTTTTGGTCATGGTGTTTTGTCACAGCAATTGACACACTAAGACACTGAGGATGACCTCGAACTTCCAATCTTCCTGCCTCTGTGTCCCAAGTGTTGGGATTACAGGTATGCACCACCACACCTGGTTTATGAGTTTCTGGGGATGAAAGCCCCATGCACACGAGGCAAAGATTCTACCAACTCAGTTGCAGCTCCAGTCCCAGTGTGTATTTTCTTGAGAGAGAGAGAGAGAGAGAGAGAGAGAGAGAGAGAGAGAGAGAGAGAGAGAGAGAGAGAGAGAGAGAGAATATGACCCCAGTGGTTGTTTGAGTTACAGATCTAAGGTTATTAATTTTTTAATTTTATCTACATTTCCAAACTTACTAAAATAAAACACGAAAAGACAATCAGCTTATTTTAACATGTTTGGGGTGGGGATGAAAATTTTGTTTAAACACCCTTAAACTGCTTTCTATCCTACAAGTTCTCCAAAATGAGATCTCGCTTTATTTCCTTTGTTTTTGTTTTTTTTTCATTGATTTTGTGTGTGTGTGTGTGTGTGTGTGTGTGTGTGTGTAAGTCTCTCCCTGAATTCAGAGCTCATTTTTAAGTAACATGAGAGCCAAAGAAGACTCTAACTAAATGACTATCAAGCAGAAATAGATATTTGTAGGATATTAAGGAAAAGCATATAAGACATACAGATGATCCTCAGGATATTCAGAATCTAGTGACAGCATCAACCACTTTCAGACATAACACCATTACAGCCCTAGATCTTATAGATAGAACTACAAGAATCCCCAAAGCACAAGAGAAGAACCTCGGGGCTACATAACTGGTCAGGGCTCATAGCAGAGTGGCCTGTTCTGAAACTCATCATAGCATCATGTTTATAAGCCCAATGAAGCTGGGAGAGTGCAAATCTGAGGTCACTTAGAAGCCTTCTACATAAAAGTCTGGACTTCCTAAATCCATCGGGAAGTAAACATACTATAGAAACCATAAAGGAAATCTCTGAAAGGGTTAGGCATTCACAGGCAACAACAATTGTCCAGGGCCTGAATCCAGGACAGCGTATGAGTGGCCAACTCTAAATATTCCACATTAGTATTGTATTGGAAAGGAAATGTCATGTTGGGGAAGAACTTCCTTCATTCAAGTAAGTCCCCCAACTACAGCAGCGAGCAACAATGGTGGTTTGGCGGGTCACACAATACAGGCTCTAGGGTGGGAAATACCAGTCAAGAAGACCAGTGTTCACCCTTATAGAGGAGATATTGCAACCTTGGGTGTCACAGAGAGAACAAAGATGAGAGAGGAAAAATAGAATTTTCCTCCTAATGTCAAAACTTCATGAGTATATTGACAAATTACTTATTTATTTATTTTAATTATCATTCTAGGTAGCAGGTAATCTGACTATCGATACAAAGTCCTCTCCAAAAAAGAGTATATGGGCTGGAAACATGTCTCAGTCAGTAAAGTGTTTGCAAGTGCAAATATGATGACCAGAGTTCAATCCTCAGAACCTGCATTAAAATATCTGGTGAACTGGAGCACGTTTGTAACCCCAGCACTTGGGAGGTGGAGGCAGGAGGATACCTGGACTTGATGGTGAGTTTCAGGCCAGCAAGAGACATGGTTTGAAAAATCAAGGTGGACACACCCAAGGAATGATACAAAAGTTATCCTCTGGCCCCACATGCCCATGCACCACATGCTCACAGACACACGCGTTTTAATGGTGCAGATATCATGTGGTTTGATGTATGTCTGAAAGCCATGGGACACTGAATCTACACTGCTGTTTTAGATATATGGTCATTTATGTCTTGGAACTCCATTTCCTTTCTATGGTGACTGATGTTATCAGATGAGCACTGCCAAGCCCACTAAGAACACTACTAAGAACTGTTGGTATAATCCTTCTTGTCAGTTTTTTGTTTTTTTTAGGCACACTACGTTTTGGCTATAAACTAGAGAGTTGCAGAAGGGCATTCATTCTTTTTCTTATTTAGTACAATTTTATTTTTCATGCTGTGTTTTAGTTCTATTTCCATTAGTATCTAACAGCATAAAACACATCAAAGAGTTCTTATTTGAGCTTTTGCTTTATTTTTTCTTTCCAGTGCATGTGTGTGTGTGTGGATGATTACACATATAAGCCTGTATGCATGTTTCCGTGTGTGAACACATGGTGAGCGGTGTACACATGTGCAAATATACATGTAGAAATATAAGCTTGATATCAGGGATCATCCTCTATGGCCCTTCCACTTTAATTTTCAAGGCAAGATCTCACAATCAAACTCAAAGCTTGCCAGTATGATGAATCCTCTTGTCTTGAGGTCTTGTGGGAATTCTTTCTTGACAGGTTACTAAGTGGCACCCAGGAGATGCACTAAGGCTCACCCTGGACCCTCTGATCTTTACTTTAGTGGTGGGGCTGGAGAGTTAAGTTAGTAAGAGCACTGGTTGCTTTCCCAGAGGACTCAGATTTGAATCCCAGCACCCACTCGGTAGTTCATAGTTGTCTGTAACTCTGCAGGTGCAGGTAATCAGGTACACATGTGACACACAGCGAAAACAAAACATCCATACAAAATTAAAAAAAAAAACAGACAGAATGGCATCAAGGGTTTAAGCAGGGTGAACAACAACACAATGGGTTGTGTTTTAAAAGAACAACTCTCATTGTAATGTGAAGGAAAAAATTAGGGGCCTAGGTACACATGGAAAGATTTATAAATAAGAGAGTGAGCCGAGTGGTGGTGGCGCATGCCATTAATCCCAGCACTCGGGAGACAGAGGCAGGCGGATCTCTGGGAGTTCGAGGCCGGGCTGGACCAACAGCCTCCAAAACAATACAGAGAAACCCTATCTCATAAAAACCAAAGAGAGAGAGAGAGAGAGAGAGAGAGAGAGAGAGAGAGAGAGAGAGAGAGAGAGAGAGAGAGAGAGGAGCCTATAAAAAAGAGGGTCCCCACAAATCAACATTTCTATTAATTTGTCCATTTTTTTCATTTGTTTTTTGAGACAGAGTCTCACATGTCCATGGTTGACCTGCAACTCTATATGTAGCCAAGGATGACTTTAAACTTCTGATCCTCCAGCCTCCAGCCCCCAAGTATTGGAGTGATGGCTTATTTGGTACTAGGGGTGGAGGCCCAGGGCTTATTGCATGCTAGTCGAGGACTTTGTCAAATTGAGCCACATCCCCATCCCCTCAACATTTCTTCCACAATGCCTGTTTCAAAATAGGCACTCTGAGGAAGACACTCAAACGTGAGAGACTTTTCCTTTTTCATTGAAATGAAAAGATTAAAAACTAGTGTCAGTGTGGTGGTCCATGCTGGTTGGTAATCCCAACACTCAGTAGCTACAAGCAGGTACACGGTGAGGTCAAAGCCAGCTTGAGTACTAGGCACTGTCTCAAAAATTAAAAAAGAAAGATTTTAAAAAGTCAAATGGACTATAAAACAGACACATAAAAGAACTTAATGTCTCCAGTTTTACTGGCTGAAGTTTTCTTCCCTCCTGTCACTTAGACCCAGTATATCAAAACAGATCCAAACACCTTCTCCTGTCCAGCACATCTTCTGAAACTTTTTGTGTGAAACCAATTTTCTGTCCTTCTTCCGTGGTCCACCCCAGCTGCACGAGCCAGGCAGGAAGACTCTACATGCAGATTACCTAGCTCCTTGAACCTCATCTCATAGTCCTACCACAGGGACTGGGCCACACACAGGGCTCTGTCCACCGCAACTGTAGCTGGTTGGAATAGATAGATGTGAAGTGTATTTCCTCACTGCATTTCATAAGGCGTCAACTTCTTTGTGACAGTTGCCTGTGCTGCTCGGGATTCCTTGCCCCAGAACAGGACAACATTGTTGTTCATCGCCCTCCAATGCTCTTCACCTCAAGCTCTGGGGATGTTTGTCTCTACCTATGATGTTGGGATTACAAGCATGGGCACCATGCCCAGCCTTTTATATAAGTGCTCAGAATTTAAACTCCAGTGTTCATGTCTGCAAAACAAGTGCTCTTTACCCATGGAACTAATTCCCCAGTCCCACTGCCCTGTTCTTTAATCAGCTACCAGCTTCCTAATAAGAAAATGAGAGGCTTAAAAAAACTGACAGCAATGTCAATCTTCAAATAAAGTCTTATGTGGGACTAGTGGGCCCTGGGGAAGCAGTTCAGTTGGCAGAATGCTTGTCTAACATGCACAAAGCCCTGAGTTCAGTCCCCAGCATACATAGCTTATGTCAGGCATGGTGGCATACAGCTATAATCCAACATTGGAGAGGTGGAAACAATAAGACAAGACATTCAAGGTCATCTCTAGCCTCTTAGCAAAGTACAGGCCAGTCTGGGCTATAGGAGATCTTGTATCAAATAACACACACACACACACCACAGTTACAGTGTCTTCTGGACATGATAGGACCATAGCATTCAGGAACTCACAGAAGCTGCACAAGATTGTTTGCACAAGACCTGTACAAGAGCAAGCCAGTTAACAATCCAGCATGGAATAGGAAGGGACTCATAGCTGAGGAACTATTGACAGTTGATGATTTTCTAGTGGAGTGATAGTTTGCTTTTATGCCACCCCATGCTCCAATAGAAAGCCCTGCACCTATGTGTATAAAGGCAAAACTTAGTGAATTATCAAAAAAAAAAAGGACATGAAGTTTGGAGGGGGATGTGGGGAGCATCCAGGAGGAGTTAGAGGGGGAGTTAGAAAGTAAATATGTTTGAAAGACATGCTTATGTATGAATTTCACAAAGAATAAAAATTTTAATTAGAAAGCTGGGGAAGAGGAGAATAAGCTGATAGTAGAAGAACGAATGGGAACCAATATGATAATGTAGGAAGGAACAAACAAGGAGACATTAAAACAGCAGCATATGAGGAAATGAGCTCAGAGGGTCTGGGGAAAGTGAACTAGAAAAGAATTCGCTGTTGTGTCTGAAGACTGGTACACTAGGGGAGAGTTTTATGAGATGAGGTTGAGGGGTGAAAGCAGGGTCCTGGAGGACCTAATTTAGGATGCTGGGGACACTCCTGAAAAGGCATGTGGCATGATGCGTCAAAGTTTCTGTCTGTGATCAGGACAAGATTGGGTGGGGTCAAAACCAGACTAAAGATGGCCATCAGAGATACCCCACTAGCTCTATCTGAGTTTGGCTTGTGGGTATTCGTGAGGTAGACCTTTTAGGTACAACTGACAGGATGTGGAGATAAACAGGTTTCTGACTTAAGAAATTAGGTGGCAGTCTGGGGCGATGGCTCAGAGGTTAAGAGTGCTTGCTGCTCTTCCAGAGAACCAGAGTTCAGTAACCAACATCCACGTTTGGTAGCTCACAATCACCTGTAATTCTAGCTCTGAAGGATCTGACACCCTCTTCCAGCCTCCTCAGACACGGCACTCATGTGTACAAACTCACACACAGATACATATATACACATAAATAAAAACAAAATAAATATTAAACATTATGTAGATGAATATGACTTTTATTGAGATGGGAAGACAGAGAGATAGAGATAAATAATGGAAATATATATAGATAGACAGATAGATAGATAGATAGATAGATAGATAGATAGATAGATAGATAATAGAGGGAGGGTAGATAGATATATGAATGATAGGTAGATGATAGATAGATGATAGAAACTCCAATCTGTTAAGCAGTGAAAGATGACCTTGAAATTCCTCTCCTCCTGTCTACCTCTCAATGCTCAGATTGCAAATGTGTCTCATCTCACTCAGTTTTATGAAGTGCTGGGGATCAAAGCCAAGGCCTTTTTCCATTCTATCCTGCCAAGTACTCTATTAAATGGTCCCAAAGAATTAACCCACAGAAGACAGAGACATTCCCTTTTCACACAACAAGCCATAGATAGAAAGCCCAGGGCTGGTAAGAGTTTTGCTATCAGAGTACAAAGTTCCAAGGACTGGGGACATAGCTCAGTGCTTGTCTAGCTTTTGATCTTGGGTTTCACCCTCAGTAACACACTCACACACACACACACACACACACACAGAGAGAGAGAGAGAGAGAGAGAGAGAGAGAGAGAGACAGAGACAGAGACAGAGACAGAGACAGAGACAGAGAGAATTTCCAAAACACAAAATTCCTACATTTGGATCTAAGTGAGCTATTAGGTTTCAACACCCCAGACAGCAGATAGAACAAAAGTTTAGGAACACCACCTCAAATTATCTACACATCTTGTGTTAATGCCTCTTTAGTCAAAACGAAGGTCACATGACCCAACCTAAATAAAGCAGAGAACTGAAATGAAGACTTTGAGGAGCAGTCAAATGCCAGGTTAAAGTTTACTAATGGGATATTAGAAAGGGCATGGTCAAATATCACAGCGGGGATGGGGGTGGGGGATGGGGGTGCTTGGTACAAAAGAAGAGATGAGTGGAAGGAGAAGGCCCCTCCAGAATGTCCAAGTGGAGATGACCAGGGAATAGACAGGAAGCTGCATGGGGAGCTCAGAGGGTCAAATGAAGCAGGAGGCATTTATCTCCATGCAGTGGGGGGGTCGACGTTAAATTGGGCCAAGGGTTGAACCTGAAGCCCTCCAAAGAAAGATAAGCTTACATAGACTATGAAGAAAACCAGAGAAGTAGGAAGAAAGCCAAGTAATGTGTGTTCTTGTGTAAGCCAAGAGCTGACAGGAAGGATGGTACATTGTGTAACACACTAATGAGGACCAGGAGGCAGACACTGAAAACAGTGCTCTCCTGTCTACAAACCTGCCTGGTTTCCAGGAAAGTCTTTTGTCTTGTTCTTTTTTTTCCAAATAGAGTTTCATGTACACCAAGCTGGCCTCAAACTCTCTCTCTTTTTATTTGTTTGGCTTTTTTGTTGTTGTTTTGAGACAGAATCTTGCCCAAATTGTAAGCCCTGGATAGCATAGAACTTGATAGATCAGGCTAGCCTCAGACTCCCAGAGATCTGCCTGCCTCTGCCTTCCGAATACTGAGGTTAAAAGCATATGCTACCATGCCTGGCTTCTCTTTTCTTCATAGGTTTGTGTGTTTATTTGTGTAATGTATGTATATATATAGTGTGGGAGGGCATGCACATGCCATAGGGTATGTGACAACTTTGTGAAGTTATTTCTCTCCTTTTATCAGGGATTGAACTTGGGCAGACAGTCTTGTGCAGCAGGTACTTCACACACTGAGCTACTTCTAAGGCTCTTCTATTTTCATTTATTTATTCATTAATTATATTCATAGCATACAAAAAGCCCTGGGATGCATCTCTGGCCCCACCGAGAACCTGGTGGGTGATGAATGCCTATAATTCCAGTACCTGACAGGTGGAAGCAGAAGGATTAGACGTTCAAAGCCATCCTCAACTGTGTAATTGGAGGCTAGCCTGGGCTACATGAGACCCTATGGATGAATTGATGGGTGGATGGATAGATAGAAAATAAAAATACAAGATTTAGAATTTAAATTTGGTGTCCAAATCCCCATTTTCAAGATGAATTTAAATTTTGGGCAAGATTCTTATCCTTCTATTCTTAAGGTAGCATCTAATCTTTGATCCTTAAAGAAAACCCTTCAATCACTCCAGTGAAGTGTTATTAATTCAATGCTAATAATAACCATTGGAATTAGGGCTGTAGTTCAGTGACAAGTGCTTTTCTTGCATGTGTGAGTCCTTAGGTTCAACCCCCAATACTGCAATACTACTACTTCTACTACTACTGCTGCTGCTACTGCTGCTGCGGCTACTACTACTACTAATAATAACAACAACAACAACCACTATTATTGTTCTAGCCTCAGCTCCATTGCTATAATAAAATTTCCTGACAAACAGCAATGTGGGGGAAGAAAGGGTTACCTTGGCTTACAATTCCGAGTTCCAGTGTATCATTTGGGGAAGTCAAGGCAGTCACATCACACACACACAGCCAAGTGCAAAGAGAGGATAAACAAACCCTTGCTTGTTGCTGCTTGCTGCTTAGACTCAGCCAGCTTTCTCTGCTCTCAACAGTCCATGCCCCTGTCTGTGAGATAATGGCACACACCCAGAGGCCAAACTGATCTAGTTAATTCCTCAACTGTGATTCCCTTAACAGGTATCTTAGCTAGAGTTTCTATTGCTGTGAAGAGACACCATGCTCATGGCAGCTCTTATAAAAGAAAACATTTAATTAGATCTGGCTTACGGTTTAGTTCATTATCGTCATGGTAGGAAGCACTGTGGCATGCAAGCAGACATGGTGGTGGAGAAGGAGCCAAGAGCTCTACATCTGGATCAGCAGGCAGCAGGAAGAGAAAGAGACACTGGGCCTGGCTTGAGCATCTGAAACCTCAAAGCCCACCAGTGACACACTTCCTCCTACAAAGCCACACCTACTCCGAGGCCACGCCTCCTAATAGCACCACTCCCTATGAGCTTATAGGGGGCCATTTTATTCAAACCACCATAACAAGTGATTCTATGTTGTGGCAAGTTAGCAATTAAAATTAATCATTAGGAACTGGAGAATGGCTCAGCAGTTAAGTGAACTTGCTAGTCTTGCAGAAAACCCAGCTTCACTTTCCAGCACCAACACAGTAGCTCACAACTATTCAATAACTTCAGTTCTAAAGGATCTGATGTTCTCTTCTTTTTAAAAAAATTGTTTTTTAGCCAGGAAGTGGTGGCTCATGCTTTTAATCCCAGCACTAGGGAAGCAGAGGCAGGCAGACCTCTGAGTTGGAGGCCAGCCTGGTTTACAGAGGGAATTCCAGGACTGCCAGAGTTACACAGAGAAACCCTGTCTTGAAAAACCAAAGGAAAAAAATGCAGTTTTATTTTTTTGTATGTATGCATGCACACGTGTGTGTTTTGCTGCATGGATGTCTGTGCACCATGTGTGTTCAGTGCCCATAGAAGCCAGAAGAAGAAGTCAGAGCCTCTGGGACTGGAGTAGCAGACAGCTGTGAGCTGTCATGTGGGTGCTGGGAATTGAACCAGGATCCTCTAAAGGAGCCGTCAGTGCTCTTAGCCACTGAGCCAACTCTCCAGTGCCTGATGTCTTCTTCTGACCTTCACCAGGACCAAGCATGCAAGTGACACACGTACACACGTGCGACAACAACAAAAAACCTCACACATAAAAGAAAAAGTCTAAAAATAAAAACTAACCACCACAACAATTATTATTGTCCTGTTATTACTATGCTTGTTCCAGCCTCCCCTCACCCTGTCTCATCTTTCTCCCTGGTTTCTCCTCATCCCCTGACTACCCACAAGTGGCTAGTATGCACACACTAATGAGGTACTTGGGCACTAGAGGATCATAATCCCAAGTCACAAAGGCCCTGCATAGGACCTCAGCTGCCATCCATACATTTTTATTTAAAGCAAGATAAAGGTGGAATTAGGCCAGCACATAGCCAATGTGGGGAGTGGGGGGAAATGTGAAGTGTCAATTTAAAATCCTTGTGTGTGTCCCTGCCCTTCCCAAGCTCATAACTTCAGCTTAATAGGTTGTGTCACAGTTAATACTGCTTCCTTCCCTGAACAGCTTCATGCATCCCCTCAAAAGCAGTTATCACAGACGATGGAGGAATAGAGACACTCATTCAACCTCCCCCCCCTCCATAATTGAAATGGTTAATTCAGCCGTCGCAGCAGTTTCTACACAGATGCTCAGATTTGGTCCTGAGTCTGGAAATCTGCAGTGAATGGATTGACTGGGGATGCTGAACAAAGAAAAGCATCATTATCTATGATCAGGAAACAGTATCCTAATGAGTGTTAATATCCTCCTGCTGAGCCTCCTGTCATCAGCCACATGATGCTTTATCCTCAGGTTTTAGGGGACGTGATTGTCCAGCTCCAAGAGAGCGAGGCTTGAAGCACAGACAGGAGCAGGTGTGGAACGGAGGCTGCCCAGAGGGGAAGAATTGGCTTCAAGATGCCACCCACACCTCCAAGGATTTTCTAGACTGAGATCTTTATAAAAATGGGCTCCCGGAGGCTAGGGAGACAGGTCAGTCAGTACAGTGATTGCTGTGCAAGCCTGAGTTTTTGAGTGATAGCCCTTGTTAAAAGGTCAGGTGTGGTGGTTAAGAGCACATACTACTCTTAACAAAAGGCTGGAGTTAAGTTCCTAGGCAGCTCACAACCACCTGTTACTCCAGCTATAGGAGATCCACTGTCCTCTTCTGGCCTCTGAGGGCACCTGTACTCAGGCGTATAAGCATACACACACATACACACACACAGTCTTTTTTAAAAAATACGAATATATATTTAAAAACAAGAGTGTTGGCACACATTTGTAATGCTGGCAAGTTAGAGACAGTCGGATCCTGGGGCTCATCCGCCATCCAGCCTCGCTGAGTTGGTGAGCTCCAGGCTAGTGAGAGAGATTGTCTCAAAAATCAAGGCGGATGGTGCCTGAGAAACAGCCTCTAGTTTGTCCTCTGGCTCACATGTACACACCAGGGTTCATTAGCACACACATACACTAGTACAACTGCACTCGGTTTATACGGCCATTAAAAACAAACAGCAATTGACAGAACGCATAAAAAGGGTGTGAGGAATGACTTGGGTGTGCGACTTGCTCTTTCCGGCTCTCCTGCAGGAGAATCTGAGTCTGGTGGGAACACATGATGGCATGATTTTTCTCAGTGATAAATTTGGAGTCTAGAGTACATCATGCAGAAGTCAGCTTAATAAGTCTGCTTCAGGGAGCATCCTGTCAGGAAGAGGTGTGTGCGAACCCTCCCCTGGAATTGCTTTCATTTACCCACCCCCCGACCTTGAAGTCAGCACCCTGATGGACTGATCTGAAAGGCAGAGAAATAGCCTTAGAGACAGCAAAGAAAAGAATCTGTGTGCAAGCCATACATGGGAGGGAGGAGGGGAAAGAGAAATGATGCGAGAACAGGTTTCCCATAGAACTGATGCACGCTATCTTATAGGGGCGTTGAAAAGACCCAGATGAAACCCTCCATATGAGGGTTTTCTAGATGTTGGGCACCTAGCCAGCCATATCTGACTATGTCCAGAGCCAGTCCCCCACACCCTCCTACCTGTGCCCCCCAAGTGCTAGGACTATAAGTGTACACCACCATGCCTGCTTTATACCACGCTGCGAAAGAATCCAGGGATTCATGCATGCTAGGCAAGCACTCTATCAACTAGGCTATGTCCCCAGTCCCTGGGAGGGGTGATCTGAGATGCAAAAGGGACGGTTCCTTCTACTCCCTCACTCCCTTCCTGAAACAAAAATGCCTATCCTAACCTGTGACAAAGACACAACTCTGAAATGTCTACAGTAGAAAGTCACCCATCCCTTGAACCCCTATGTCTCTTCCAGCCTTAAGAGAGTAATAATAGATAACAAAGTGTACAAAAGTTTTCTGGGAAAGTCAGGCCATCCTCTGCTTCCAGCTGACCTGAGATAGTGGAGTTCCTGAGCAAAGGCGGAAGAAATGTATCATTTGATTGGCCATTTTCCAATAAGACTCTAATCTAAGCCCAAATAGGAAAGCATTGTTCAAAATGAAGCTGTGACGGAGGTTGGAGAGAGGGCAGTGACCCGTGTTAGACACTGGGGAGAGGGCTCAGACGGTAAAGTTCTTGCCTTGTTAACAATGAGGACCTGGATTTCATTCTCACAACTCATGCAAAAAGAAAGAGCAGAGGTGCACATACTTATAATCCCAGAAGTAGGACACGGATGCCGAGGTGCCCATACTTTAATCCCAGAAGTTCAACAGAGAGTTGGAAGACAAGAGACAGATGAATCCTCCGAAGCCCAGGGCGAATAACAAGGAAGAACCTGTCTCAAACAAGGTAAAAGAAAAAGGCCCACATCCGAGCATGTCCTCTGACCACAGGCAGGCTTTGGCATGCATGCATTTATACCCACACATATGAATGCGCATGTGCGTGCACACAAACACACAGGTTTAAAATAGATAAATAAGTAAAAGATGAAACTAAGTCCATTGGTGTAGGGTCCATGCTTTCCAGATTTTTGTAAGAACTTGTGCCTCAAGTACCATCCATCTTGTGTTTTGAGAACTGGTCTCTCATTGGTGGTTTTTCTCTAAACTGCCAGTCAGTGAGCCCCAGGGACCTTCCTGGCTTTGCCTTCCCAGCACTGATATACAAGTGTGTACTACCGCTCTGCACTCTTATTGCGTTTCTGGGACTAGAATCCAGGTCCTCGTGTTTACAGGGACTACTCTTCACCTACTGAGCCATCGTCCCCAGTCAGCTGGAGGAATCTGAAAGTGAATGAGCAGCAAGGTCTTCCATCAGCCTGGAGAGAAAGCTAAACAACAAACAGAAACCCACAGTCAAACACAGGAGAACATTTCTTGGGAGTGATTGGCAAGCTGCTTACAATTGGATGACGTCTCATTGATCCCTTCTACAGTGAATATATAGTGGGTACTTAATCAGTGAATTTGTGTAGCAGTGAACCATCCCAAACTGAGTAACTTAATAAAAACAGTCATAATCTTCTCCTCCTTTTCCCCTTCTTCCTTCTCCGCCTCCTCTTTTTCCCCCTTTGGAGATAGGGTCTCATGTAGCCCAGGTTAGCCTCAAATGTGCTATGTAGCCAGTATAACATTGAATTTCAGATCCTCCCATCTCCACCTCTCACAGTGATGGAGTTATAGGCATTTTCTGTCAACTGAGCCCAGCCATGAAACTCCCTTAGTAGGTCAAGCCAGAATTGAACTCACAGAGATCCACCTGCCTCCAAGTGCTGGGATTAAAGGTGTGCAACACTACATCCAGCTCGTTGGCAATTCTTTAGACAAGTTCTTAGACAATTTCTCTGGTCTCACTCATGTACCTGTTGCCTGTCACTAACCAAGCAGGCAGGACAGTGAAGGTCTCTCTCAGCCTCCACATATTAGCCTAACTTCATTCACATATAGTGTTGAAGAACAAAAGTCTAGGCTCAGAGCGGACATCACATGCCTACTGTGAATTTATGGGGCCAAAACAAGTCCCAGGCCAGGAATTGCAGAGCTAACCAGCAAAGGCTGGGCACAGAAGGAAGAGAAGAATGACTAGGACTTTTCCAACCCAGCACAGATAGCCAGGGGAGAGCGGTGAGAGAGACACACACTCAAAGCCCATCTTCCTGGAAGCTCTGATCTATTGTCTATGGTCAAGATCTACGGGCTAAGCCACGACTAACGGAAGCACACCTGTCTATAGCTCTGAGACAATGGGTGTAGAGTGACTGTTTACCTGTGGGACACTAATGTTGACTCTATTAATTGGCACTTGGCACCTGAGACAGAGGATTCTTCGATTCTCCGTGCTCAACCTGGGACCTATTAACACGCCTGATTGTGAATAGAACTAATTACTAAAATTGGATTGCAACCAAGCCACCCTCAGTCACTTCTCTCTACGATGCCAACACTATTGAGCAAAGAGCGGTTGCAGTTCTGTCGAAATCCTATTTGAAGACAAAGTCATTTGTTCATTGCCTCAGACTCCCAGTTGCATCTGGTGCCCCTGGACCAGAATTATTAGTCCAGAAGGTGACCTTCACCATCACGGCTTTTGCTTGAAAAATCAACCTCCAACAAACACGTGGCAAACTAAGAGCCAGGAGGCCTAGCCAAGGTCTGTTGGCCATCCACCTCCCAGATGTCAGAGCCCAGAGACAGAAGGTGATTGTCTCCACACAGCCTCATCCTGTGGCTCAGCAGGGTTGCAGCCATGTGGTAGACATGATGGGACCTGCTTTGCCAAGACAGAACTCGCCGTGGGGCCAAAACTTGGAAGAGAAACTTGCCAGATTCTGGAGGAAAAGCTGAGCCAAACTGTTCATGGGCTTTGCCTCAGTCTCCCCTCCTGGAGAATGGGACCACTACTGCTTCGTCCTCGTACTCAGATATGCACAAGGGTACTTCTGCTTTTGTTCAGTTGAATTTGTCAATCAACACATTCTTATAATTTACCATAGGATGGCTCCGTCTGTAAGGTACTTGCTTTATAATCATGAGGAACTGAGTTCAGATCTACAGCATCCACATGGAAGCTGGCAGTGAACTTTGCCTATCTATAACCCTAGCATTGGGAAGTGCAGAGTCAGGTCAACCTGGCCTGTCAGTCTAGCCAAATCAATAAGTACTGGGCTCAGTGAGACACCCTGTCTTAAAAGATAAGGTGGAAGGCCAGCAAAACAGTTCACTGGGTAGAGGCGCCAAACCTGAAGACCTGAGTTGGATCCCCAGGACCCACATGGTGCAAAGAGAGAACCAACTCTGACATTCACATTCATTGTAGCACTCTGCAGCACTACACACACACACACACACACACACACACACACACACACACACACACACACACACAAAGAGAGAGACAGAGACAGAGACAGAGAAAGAGAGCTTTCAGGAACAGCCACAAAACAAGTAGCAATGCCAGCAGTCCCATAACACCCTACTCAACACCAGATGGTACCCAAACTTGCTTATTTCAAAGCAACAGGGAGGTTTCCTCTGGGTGGGCAAACATGATGGTTCCAGAAAGTGGCCTCAGAGCTGGAGCAAAGGGAGCAAGCAGGAGGCCACACTAGGCTGCTGACTCCCCGGGGGGCTCGATTTATCTCTGATCAGCTTTTTGTCTTCTCTTCAGCAAGGATACCTCACACATTCACTGAAAGGAAGGGGAAGGGGGCAACCTCACCAAGACAGTAGCAGACTGTCTTCCAGCTGGCCCCGGGCCTCAGCACTCTGTTAATCATTAAACAAGCTTTCTCCACAGGCTTCTTCACGATCTCTGTAGGTTAGGCCCATATGCCCCTAATGGCGTGTCTCAAGTGCACAAAGTTTCTTTCTGCTTTCACAGTGCAGCCGTCGCAATTACAGCTTGGCTGTTTTTCTATCACAGGCGTGATTGACGCCAGGACGAGGAAGGAAATGAGTGGCCCAGGGCCACAGGCTAGCCAGTGGGAACCAGGTGTTACTGGGGAAACTGAGGCGCCCTCTGCTCCCTCTTTTGGATTCTCAGTCTCATTGATAAAACAATTTTTAAAATGGACTCGAGCTGAGCAGATGTGGTGCACACCTCTAATCCCAGCACCTGGAAGGCTAAGGCAGGCAGATCTCTGAGTTCAAAGCCAGCCTCATCTACACAGTGAGTTCCAGGACAACCAGGGCTTCACAGAGAGACCCTCTCTCAAAACAAACAAACAAGCAGACTCAAATGAGGCAAAGGGGCAACTTCATTGAAGTTTGAAGGAAATATAATAGGAAAGGCAAGCTCAAAATCCTTGCTATTACCAGGGGACGGGATAGGGGAACGCCATAGCTTTGAAGGTAGGCATTGAGGTCAGAGGAACAGAGCCCAGAGTACTAAGGAAACCATGCTCAGGATTGCCCAGCTACAGATCTGAGTTCAGAGGCCACCAAATTCCAGGCTCTTGTTCCCAGGGCATAGGACTGCACCAGGGATACAAGGCTGGAAATTGAGACTGCATACTCATAAATTAATGCCTTGTTCAGACACCATCAGAGAAGATTGCCGCTGCAGCAGACGGGAACAATACAGAGACCCACAGCCAGACATATGCAGAGTGAGAGATGAAAGAACCCACAGCTCTAAGTGAAGATATCTCCAGAAAAATCCCTCCCGCCGGAGCTCAGGGAACAAGTACTTCTATACCAGATGAGCAAAGCCCATATGTGCTCACAGAGACTGAAGCGGCATGAACAGGACCCACACAGGTCTGCACCAGATCCTCTGTGTATGTGTTCTGACTCTCAGTTTAGCTTTTTTTTTTTTAATAGGACTCCTAGACAAGTGGGTCTCTGATTCTTGTGCACTGTCTTTGTATTTCTGCTGGTTTGCCTTGTCCAACTTCGGTGTGATGGTTTTTGTTTTATCTTATTATATTTTATTTTGTCCATTTTTGCTCTTGTTATCTCTTAGAAGCCTGTTCTTTTCTAATGAGAGACAGGAAGGGAGTTGGTGGGAGGAGAGCTGGGGAGGAACGGGGAGGAGTAGAGGGAGGGGAACTGTAATTAGGGTGTATTATATGAAAGGAGAGTCTATTTCAATAAAGGGGGGGTAAGAAATGTAGAGAAGGGGAAAGCATTCCCAGGAATGGGAATTGACTGTGGGAGGAACCCAGAGAGTGCTGGACCATGTAACTACGACTAGGGCATTTACAAAACACATCTGCCAAGGTTGCATATCACAGACTTTTCTCTGGCCCGGGGAAAGGCTCTCAGTCGACCTCGTCTTTCCTACATTAATCTCCCAGTTCCATCCATTCCTACCTTCCTGCCTTAAGGTACCCAAGGCACACTTCTGAAGGCACTGTGTCCCAACCATTCCCCTCTCCACCAACACCTACTTCTTCCTGGCGTCCCACGGCGCCTCGAGCTCACCTCCATGACATATTTTCAGTTTTAGTCTGTCTCTGAAGCCAGACCTTGCCTTACTTGTGTTTATCCTCAGATTAGACCAGTGTCAAGCTCATACAAAGTATGCAGTATTTGTTGACCCAGACTGTACTAAACCCAAGCCATGACTCTGAGTTCATAGCATCAGAGTCCTTCCTTGCTCCCAAGTGTAAGTGGCTGGATGTTGTGGAAGCCAAGGAGGATCACTTGGTGTCTGTAGCTACTTCCTCTCAATGGACACCTTCCCTCTGAAGGAAGAGGGGGCTCCTAGCACTCAGACTCTGGGAGCTCAGAAATGACAAGATCCACCAGTTGGTATATCTGGGGATGTAGCTTTGGTGACTTGTTGCCCATGCTGGGGTGGGCCAGCTGTCTTTGAGTAACCCACACTCTTAAGAGTAATCCCAAGAAACTCACTGTCTCCCAGCACCAGACTTGGCTGAAATTGGTCTGCTGTTTGGTGCCCTATCTGGGGTGAACAGACATTTATCCACATTTCCCCAGGAAGAATCATACAGCAACTGAAAAATAATGTCAAATATAAAATAAAAATAGACCAAGTGGATGACCAAGAGATAATTACAAGTTACATTTTGGTGTGTTCCCTCTGGCTTTTCCTTCCTGTAAATATGCATTTTACACATGGAGATTAGAAAGAAGATTGAATTATTTAAGACTACACTTTTTTGAAATTGAGTTTCTAATAGTTATTGTAATTTATATCCCAGTGGTCAAATATACTCTAATATTCAAACACAGATAAGTATGCTAATTTGTTTGTCTTTTAAAAAAGTGACCACATGTTTCATAACTTTTTGATTATTAATAAATATTCTAAGGTGGGGGCATGGTTGCAAAAAGATATTTCTTCAGGTTTTGAGCTTTTTTTCCCCTAGAATAAAATAGTCTACAGTTTACAATTTGGTTTCCGTGGCTTTAAATTTACAATTTAACAGTAAATTTCGTTCTTGAAAGACTGGTGACCTGAGGTTCTTTAAGGTAATATAAGGGCTGGTAGGATGGTCCAGTGAGTACAGCACTTGCCCCTGTTGCCTGGCAATGATCCCTGGACCCACGTGGTGGAGGAGTGAACAGGCACCAGCAAGTTGTTCTCTGAGTTCCACGTGTCATGGCACATGGGCACCCACACACATTAAATAAGCAAACATTAACGTTATTATAAATAAATAAATGTAAACAGCACTGGAGGAAACTGTAGTCAATGACTACCAAAACAAAATCTCTTTACAGACGGGATAACCGAGACCCAAAAACAGTTTGCCCAACGTCATACTGATATTAGATTAACAACTTTTTGCTTGCTCTTTTTAGAATTTTGTGTTTATTTCGGGTATGAGCGTGTATGTGGTGGGGTGCGTACTTGCTTGACACACATGCAGAAGTCCAACAACAACTTTCAAGAGTTGATCTTCAGAGCCAGGTGTGGTTGCTCATGCCTTTAATCCCAGCATGCTGGAGACAGAAGCAGGTGGATCTCTGAGTTCGAGGCCAACCCAATCTACATAGTGAGTTCCAGGACAGCCAGAGCTACATAGTGAGACCAAAATAATAAAATAAAATAAAGAGTTGATTTTTCTCTTTCTACCACCATGTGGGTCCTGGAGTCATTATAACTTAAGTCGTCAGCCTTAGCAGCAAACACCTTTTCCTGCTGAGCCGTCTCAAAGGCCCTGGGTTAACATTTTTTTGAGAGAAAATTAGAAAACTAACATAAGGAAACCTGGAATTCTTAAGACACTGGTTTAAAATTCGGGCTCTGCATTCTGGCAGAGTCATTCAGTGAAGCTGTCTATGAAGGCTCACATCCTTCTCCCAGTGACTGAGTGGTTCTTCCCCAGGCTAGACTGGCTCTCAGGAGAGGCAGTGTGCTTCCCGTGTCTCCACTCTCCTGCCTAGCCAGACTGTTAGTCAGGAAGCATTTTCTTGTCAGGAAGTTTTAACTGAGCATGCGCTGGAGGCGGCTCATCAAGCAAAGTCCTTCCACACAGGCATGAGGATCAGAGTCTAATCCCTGGGGCCCACATAAAAAAGTCAGATGTGGTGTTACATGCTTGTCATCCCCGTGCGGAGGAGACTGAGGCAGGGGAATCGCCTGAGCTCACTGGCCACCCAGTCTAGCTGAATCAGGGGGTTCCGGGTAAACGTAAGAGACTCTGGCTCAAGTAAACAAGATGGAGGGGCCAACAAGATGACTGCACAAACGAAAAAGGACCTACTGAAAAGCCGAATGACTTGAGTTCAATCCCTAGAACCTATGTGCGGAAGGGGAGAACCAGCTCCCTCAAATTGCCATCAGACTTCCGTACACATGCACTAGGATACACGCACCAGTGCACCCTGTCAAAAAACAAACAATGCATATAGCTTCTAATGTATATTAAATGTATATTATGTGTATTAAAGATGGAGAACAGCTGAAGACACTCAAGGGTGACCTCTGACCTCCACACACACTTATGCATACACACACACACACACACACACACACACACCAGAAGTTTGATCTGAGTCCCTATTTAATTCCAAATACTTTGTTAAGTACTGAGGATAGAGTAGTGAGTCAAAGAGACAGAGGCCTTGCCTCCCAGATCTGAAAAACAAAGCATCCACAAATGAGGAAAGATAAGACAGGACAAAATAAACAGGAGCATAGGATAAGGGCCAAGGCTACTCCTCGGTAGAGATGATGCTTAACTCAAGACCTAAGTGATAACAAGGGCTCTGGAGGGAATTGGTCTAGTCCAAAACTGTGAGCAAAAGACAGATGAGCTGTCTGAGGGACACAGATTTTTAAAATGTAATTAGGGACTGGAGAGACTCCTTAGCAGTTAAAGGTGTTTGCTGCTCCTCCAGAGGATCCAAGTTAGGTTCTCAACACCCTCAATCTGTAACTTTAACTCCAAGGAATTCAACACCCTGTTCTAGCCACTATGGGCAATTGCATGTTTGTATATGGTGTATGTACACACCCAAGTAAATAAGCCTTTTTTTAAAGTTAATTATTAGTCTGGGCATTGGTGGCACATGCCTTGAATCCCAGCACTCGAGAGGCGGAGGCAGGTGGGTTTCTGTGAGTTCAAGGTCTACAGAGCAGTTTGAGGACAGCCTCCAAAACAATACAGAGAAACCCTGTCTCAAAAACCAAAAATAAAAGTTCATTGTTAGATTTTACAGGGCATGGTGGTGTACTCTTTAGTCCCAGCACTTGGTAGACAGAGGTGGTGGATTTCTGTGAGTTTGAGTCAAACGTGGTTCACACAGTGCATTCATTCCAGGATAGCCAGAGATATATAGTGAGACCTGGTTTGGGGAGGTGGGAGTCAAACATTAGGTTTTAAAGTTAATTGATTGAAATGATTAGCTAACAGTTCACTAACAGATGACTGATTGATTTAAAATACAATTACTGCAGAGAGAAGGAGAAGGAGCTAGGCCAGTGATAACTCACACAGAGCCTTGAAGGCTGTGGCAGGAAGTCAGCGTTTTATCCAAGGTCTGGGGCAAAGCCATCAGAGATGTTCAAACCCAAGAGACATGCTCTGTGATCTCCATTCTGGATGCTAGGTCATCTGTGCAGAAAGTCCAGGGGGCAGAGGGAGACGGTCTGAGGACGAAGTCCAGGACTAAGAATCCCGTGAAGAGGAGAAGGTTGTACAGGAGACTGCCGTGTTCTCACAAGACTGGGTCAAGAGTCTGAAGAAGATAAGTGTGGCTGCAGCATCCAGCAAGGCCAAGAGGACGCAGAGGGGAATGACTCAGCAAAAGGTAGATCATTGGTGACTATGGGCAGACAGAATTCAGTAGGTACTGATGGCAAGAACCAAAATGAGCATGGAAAGGGCATAAAAAGATGGAGACAAAAGCAGAGGCAGCTCTTACAGGGAGATTTGCTATAAAGAGCAGCAGAGACACAGTCTAGTCACTGTCAGAAGGCTTGGGTCCTGGAAAGTGTGGGTGGGCGTGTGTAGGTGTGTGTACGCGTGCGAGCGCCCACACATGCACACACACACAAGCACCCGAAAGCACGCACAAGAGTGCAAATGGGTGTCTGTGTGTGCATGCCCGTGTGTGAATATGTGTGTGTGCACACGTGTGTGCGTGCCTCTGTGTGTGTGCCCTGTATGCTAGTTGACTGCCCAGCAAGCTCCAGGAATTCTCAGCCCTGCCCTCGGGCATAGAATTACGAGCACAAAACCATGTCAGCTTTTTAACATGGATTCTAGGGGGAGGAACTCAAGTCAAGGCAAGCGCTCTCCCAACTGAGGTGTGTCTGAGGCCTCACAGGGGAGTTCTCGAACCATCCAGTCAGATACTCTGTGGCTATGGGAATGCTCTGTGTCTGCTCTTAGCGTGTTGGTAACATACACGTGAATACTGACAGGAATCATGACGTGGGCCCACTCAGATTGTTCCTGGGTAACTCTGGCTCCCACGTGTCTGCCACCACCATCGCCCCATCTTTAAATATGCTGGTGTTTACTCGGCTTTTGTTTTACAGAAAGGGAAAAGTTCAGACCAGCAAGAGGGCTCAGTGACAGAAGGTGCCTGTCACCAAGCCTGACAGCCTGAGCTGGATCACCAGGAGCCACGTGGTGGGGGAAGTGAACCAGCTCTCGCAGTGTCCTCTGACATAAATTAACCTAATTTTTAAAAAAGAGGGAGTGAGCCAATCCTTCCCCTGTGGACGACTCCATGAACACTTCTGTGTGGGTCACACTAAGCTCTGTGTGACTCTGTCTTTCTTTCTAGCCCTGAAACCTCCAGCAGAACACTCCATTCCCATCCACTTTAGAAACAAAGTCCCACATAATCCAGGTTGCCTTTGGAATAGCCACGTAGCCTTGACCTTTGTTGCTGAGGGTGTGGTTTTGCCTGTGTGTTTGTGTGTGGATGCACATGTGGGGATTCATAGCACATTTGTGCATGTGCTTGTGGAGGGCTGAAATTGACATCCAGGGTCTTCCTCGGTCAATCTTCACTTTACTTACTGAGGTACAGTCTCTCGATGAACCCAGAACTAAACAATTCCAATTGATCTGGCTAGCAGAAAAGGGATTCCCCTTTCTCGGCCTCCCGGGAAACTGCCACGCCTGCCCAGCTTTTATGGCTTTTACCTGGATTCTGCCCTTACACTTGCAAGGCAAGTGCTTTATCCCAGCCTGACCTTGAACTTCTGATCCTTCTTTCTCCACTTCCCACCTGCTAGGGTTACAGATATGTACCAGCGAATCCAGATTACGCAGTGCCTCAGACCAAACCCGGTGCTGCGTGCTAGGCAGCACTCTGTCAACTGGGCTACACCTCCAGTTCCTCTGTTCCTATCTCCTGTGGAGAAGACACAGTCCTCGGGTTCTCTAGAAGGGCAGTAAAGTAAGCGCATTCCGAACATAGGTTTCAGATGTAGCAAGCCACGAGGGATTCGCTTCCCGGTTTTTGTTGGTGCTTTCTGGAAGATCTTAAGTGAATTACACCATCCTCTCAGGATCTCAGTTCCTGAACATGTTAACTGGGGATAATAAGACTGTGGGGGTGTGGTGAGGATCAAAAAAGAACACACTGCCAGCCTGGCATAGATAGTCAAGTCATAAATGTCACTTATTATCATTAACAGTCGGCATTAGAGAAACCAACCTAATAGAATGCCTCAAATAGGCCCAGGCTGAAGGGAGTCTCTGCCTCTAAGACTGGTTTATCATCTGAGAAGCAGATACTCGTGGTTTCTATGACACCAGGATAAGCTCTGGAAGCAGACCCAGATTAAGGAAGAGATTCTCTAACTTGGCCTGTGTGTGACTCCATCTTGGGAGGGGATAAAAGGACAAGAGGGTCTGGAGGCGTCTCCAATAAACATTACCTACTACTGGGTGACTTGTTCTTTTCGACAGACTGTCATCTGCCAGAGCTGCCCACTTAACTCCCAGAGTCTGACTGATAAGTTCGAGCTGCAGCTGCCAGGCCAGCCATGGTCTGCTTAGAACTTCAAATGAATGTTCCCAGACCCACCCACTTTCTCCACAGAAGCTTCCAGATAAGTCTCCCTTGCTCCCGATAAAGGCTTTGAGGCACAACTTGTCTGTTAACAACTGGCTTTTGATTGTGCCTGAGTTTGATCTTTATTTTGTCCTTATTCATCAGAACCCTTTAAATGGGTTCTTTCACACTCCTCAGGCCAGCCTAAAGGAAACCCCATGAAACAAAGGCCCGATTCTCCCTGGCTCCAGGGAGTGAGCTGTCAAAGGGGAACCAGGGGCCTCCTATGGGCCTGCAAAGGGAAAGAGGTGTGAGTGAAGCTCACAGCACAGTGAGAGTGAATTCAGTCAGCTCCTAACATGGTGACCCAGTGAGGAGAGCACGGGTGCTGCCCGGGCACGCTCTTACTCAGCTTCACAGGAAAACACATTCCCCCCGCCCCCAGCGGCTTCTCCCTGGGAGAGTACATGGTCATTGGGTATCCAAAACCCCAGCGTGACATAAGTCCAGATGTCGTGGTGAACATCTGAAACCTCAGCATTCAGGAGGTAGCAGCAAGACAGAGATCCAAAGTCATCCTTTCCTACACAGAGAATCCAAGGCCAGTCTCGGCCTACCTATGGCTTTTGTCTCAACAACAACAAAAAGAACATGAGGTAGGTGCCTCAAAGTAGCAGATTATACCAATGGCCTAAACTATAGATGGGGAAATGCATGATACCTAACTATAGATGGGGAAATGCATGATACCTAACTATAGATGGGGAAATGCATGGTACCTAACTATAGATGGGGAAATGCATGGTACCTAACTGTAGATGGGGAAATGCATGATACCTAACTATAAATGGGGAAATGCATGGTACCTAACTATAGATGGGGAAATGCATGGTACCTAACTGTAGATGGGGAAATGCATGATACCTAACTATAGATGGGGAAATGCATGATACCTAACTATAGATGGGGAAATGCATGGTACCTAACTATAGATGGGGAAATGCATGAGAAAGCAAACACAGTCAAGTGTCAGTCTAAGAAATTAGGCAGTTTGTATGTGAGTGCTCATGGGGAATCCCTTCTCTGCTAGCCAGATCTATTGCATACTAGAAATATATTCAATAAAATGATGAGGAGAAAAGTGTTCCCAAAATAACAATAAAGAAACAAACAAACAAAAAAACCCAGAACCCACTTTCATAACAGAACAGGGAACCAGCTAATCTGGTCTGGAGGAGTAGTCTTTCAGACTTTGGGTGGGGGTTTTTGTTTGTTTGTTATTGTTTTTAACATTCGTGTATGTGTGTGTGTGTGTGTGTGTGTGTGTGTGTGTGTGTGTGTGTGTGTGCTTCTTATGCCCATAGACAACTTTTGGAAGTCAATTCTCTCCTTCTAGCATTTGTACTCCTAGAATCAAAGTCAGGTTGTCAGGCTTGGTGGCATACACCTTTTACCAGCAGAGTCATCATCTCTCAGGCTTTTTTCCTCCCATTCCTTCATGTTTTCCTTTTTCTTTATCCCAGATTGGCCTTGAAGAACACACTTCGTCGCTGAGGATAATGTTGGACTCCTAAGTAGCATGCACTACCATGCCAACCCAGCTACAGCCCAGCCCAGGCTACAGTAATTCTCATGCTACTCACTGCCTATTTTCAACAGAGAGTGGTTCTAAACACGGAAGCCTGATTGCCTCTGACCTTCAGTCTGTTGAAGGGTTCACCTGTTTTCCACCATGCTCCTTTTGGTGCTATCTACCACAATGAAAAACACAAATGAGCCCTCACAGAAACACACCGACACCAGAGAGCCCTCACAGAGCCATGCTGACACCAGAGAGCCCTCACAGAGCCACACCGACACCAGAGAGCCCTCATAGAACCACGCTGACACCAGAGAGCCCTCACAGAACCATGCTGACACCAGAGAGCCCTCACAGAGCCATGCTGACACCAGAGAGCCCTCATAGAGCCACACCGACACCAGAGAGCCCTCACAGAGCCACACCGACACCAGAGAGCCCTCACAGAAACACACCGACACCAGAGAGCCCTCACAGAGCCACACCGACACCAGAGAGCCCTCACAGAGCCACACCGACACCAGAGAGCCCTCATAGAGCCACACTGACACCAGAGAGCCCTCATAGAGCCATGCTGACACCAGAGAGCCCTCACAAAGCCACACCGACACCAGAGAGCCCTCACAGAAACACACCGACACCAGAGAGCCCTCACAGAGCCACACCGACACCAGAGAGCCCTCACAGAAACACACCGACACCAGAGAGCCCTCACAGAACCACGCTGACACCAGAGAGCCCTCACAGAGCCACACCGACACCAGAGAGCCCTCACAGAGCCACGCCGACACCAGAGAGCCCTCACAGAAACACACCGACACCAGAGAGCCCTCACAGAGCCATGCTGACACCAGAGAGCCCTCACAGAGCCACACCGACACCAGAGAGCCCTCACAGAGCCACACCGACACCAGAGAGCCCTCACAGAACCATGCTGACACCAGAGAGCCCTCACAGAGCCATGCTGACACCAGTGGCACACCTTTGAGTCCCTGAAAAGATGAGATTCAGAAGCCTTGTCTCCTATAAAGCTACTCTCCTGTCTCCAGTATTTCATTATAATAACAAAAAGGATGGTACATTACATCTTCCCTAATCCCTGGATTGACACCTGGCCCCAAGGTAGCAGGTAGAAGGTCCACACACAGATTTATCTGTGAGGCCAGTGAGATGAAAGTACTTACCACCAAGCATGGTGACCTGAGCTCAATCCCTAGAACCCACTTGGTGGAAGGAGAGAACCAACTCTTGTAGATGGCTCTCTGGACTCCATATGGCTGTGGCACATGCATGCCCACATATATACACATGCAGACATATGTATATACATACATACACACATATTATAATTTTTAAAAGTCCTATATCAAACCCCAGGTTATAAGAGAGGCTGGGGAGTGCTGGAGGAAGCTCTGAGAGTGAACTCAAGAGTCCTTACAGATTCAGATGAAAGAGGACTAGGTGAGTAATTTAGAAGGGGGTGTGACAGCAGAAAGTGAGTCAGCTCTCAAACTGAGAAAGAAGTGGCTAGAAATTGAGTGACAAGGCAGATAGAGAAGTCACACAAGGGACTTTTCCAGAAGGCCAGTTCTGATCCTCTTGGCAATGCAGAGATGTCCAGTGGAAACAGCGTGGGAGTCTGAGGCAGGTGTCCTGCTTAGCTCTGGTGCACCAGGGTTAAGGCTACAGCTGAAAGTCATACTGCTCAAGGGACAGAGAAACGGGTCTGAGAGATGGGCAGATGACTCAGTCAGCGAAGTGCTTGCCTGGCAAACTTGAGTAACATATGTAAAAAAGTCATATGTGAAGCTGTGTGTTTATAATTATAGCACGAGGAAGCAGAGACAGGCGGATCCCTGGGGCTCATGAGCAAACACACCCTACTTGTTAAGTTCCAGGTCAGTGAGAGAGAGATGTGGTCTTAAAAACCACAGTAGACACTGTCTGTCTGCCTATGTCTGTCTGTCTGTCTGTCTCATACACACACACACACACACACACAAAGAGAGAGAGAGAGAGAGAGAGAGAGAGAGAGAGAGAGAGAGAGAGAGAGAGAGAGAGAGAGAGGATGAGGTTTATTTAGCTAGCAATTTGGGGAGTTAAATAGAAGAAGAGAGATTACATGACAAAACAGGAGGTCCGGAAGCCACTGAGGGTCAGGTTTGCTCTGTCCTAACCATCCACTCTCAGGGCAGCAAATCCTGATAATCTGAACATCTCTTACCAGACATACAAAGGTTCTAGCACTTTAACTCTACCACACCGAAAACCAAGTTCCAGGACATAAACCCTTGTTGGACTATCCATGTCCAAACCACAGCAAGCACCTTTGTTTCTATGATGCTTTCTTTCCCTTTCAGTACGAAGTATATAAAATACTATCACCACGAGTCTATAGTTCAGTAGACTTGAGCATATGATAGGACCTCTAGAACTTTCTCATCTTGAGAATCTGAAACCCCACCCTCATTAAACAATAACTCACCCTTTTCCTCTTCTCCTCAGTCCCTGGAAATCACCTCCCTACTTTCTGTTTCTATGAATTTGACTATTTCGCATAGCTCACATAAGTGGATTCATTATGGTTTGAACCACACACACCCATGTGTGTGAATATTTGATTCCCAACTTGCAGTGCTGTTTTTGAAGCGTTGTGGAGACTTTTCCTGGAGAGACTCAACATGCACACCTACTCACCCCAGATAAGGAACCCACCACAGGTCAGACAATTTCACCAAAACCCAAGTTGGTGAAGCAATGAGTTTTTCTTTGGGTTACTAACAGGAGCAGTATGCTTAATACATAATTACAGATGCAAGGATGACTAGAAGGCAGCTGCATCCCTGAAAAGTTCACCCCAGACTGGCTGAAAACTCACAAAATCTGAGTCCCCAGAGCTCTCTGTACAACTTTTAGCCAGTTCAACAGGTCCCAAAGATCTCCTCTCACAGCAAGGCTAATCAGAGACTTCTGTAGTAATTTTGTATTTGTAATGGAACAAAATAAAGCTTGCCTGAAGATCAGCATGCAGAGATAAGCCACTAGTTAACCACACACCTAAGCCACTAGTTAGCCATAGAGGACAGGCAGTGGTGGCCACACCTTTAATCCCAGTACTAGAGAGACAGAGGCAGATAGATTTCTGTGAGTTCAAGGCCACCCTGGGCTACATGAGAATGAATCAGTCTAAAAGAGAAACAGAGCTCACAACTTTAATCCCAGCACTTGGGATGACACGCCTTTAATCCCAGCACTAGAGAAGAATATAAGGCAGGAGCTCAGTGCAGTCTCATGGAGTCTGAGGTTTGGTGGAGAGCATTGCTGTCTGCAGTGATTCTGAGGACAGGATTACTCACACACCCCCTGCCTTCTTTGGTCTCTGTGAGCACCAGGACATGCATGGTCCACATAAACCCACGAAGGTACACACAGATATATAAATAAAATAAATAATTAAAAAAAGAAGAAGCGGAGGCTCACGCTGAGAAGATGGAACAGTGTATACATTACTTGCTGTTGAAGCATGGGGAACTTAGTGCAGGACCTCAGTATGCACACACATGAGAAGGAGACAGAGACACAGAGACACAGAAAGACAGAAATGCAGAGAGAAACTTGGGCTCCAAGATTTTTACAATGTTAGGGAGATACAGTTCTAACAGTTGGACAAGCCACTACAAACAACTGTACAATCTAAATGACAACAGTGTGCTTAATACATAAACATGGCTCCAAGCTAAGTCCATCAGCTATTACCATCCCAGCAAATACCCACCTCTCCGCACCTGACACTAAAAGTTCTGGAGCTTCCATGGAGGAAGGTCTAGATTATGGTCGCAGTCAAGTTCAAGTTGTGTCTTCCCATAAATAGCAAAGACAACTTTCTATAAAGGGGTAGTTAGAAACAGGAGTTTTAGAAAAATCATCTGTGTTCATGTGTGTTGTGAGATAATCTTTTTGAACACTTGAAGATATGCCATTCTGATTGTTCTAATCAAAAGGTAAACAGCCAACAGTTAGGCAGGGTTTTCAGGCACAAAGGATGCTAGGAAGAAGAAGGGAGGAGCCGGGCGTTTGGTGGCGCACGTCTTTAATCCCAGCACTTGGGAGGCAGAGGCAGTTGGATCTCTGTGAGTTTGAGGCCAGCCTGGTCTATAGAGAAAGTTCCAGGACAACCTCCAAAACAATACAGAGAAACCCTGTCTCAAAACATCAAAATAAATAAATAAATAACGTTTAAAAAAAAAGGAGAAGGAGAAGAAGAAGGTAGGAGACGCCAGTGGATGAAGAGTGAGCAGGATGGGTACTATACAGATGAGGTAATAAAGCCATGAGGCAGAGAGTAAATTCATAGAAATGGGTTGATTTAAGTTATAAGATGTAGTTAAAAACAAGCCTAAGCTGTCAGCCAAGCTTTCATAAGCAGTCTCCATGTGGTTTAATTGGGGGCTAGCTGGCAGGACAGAGAAAGACTACACATGTGTTTGAATGCAAGCATACGCATACCATGCTACATGTGTAGAGGTCAGAGGACAACCTTGGGTGCAGGTCTCTGCCTTCTACCTTCCTTGAGAGGGGGTATCCCTGTTATTGTCCATCACTGTGCACACCAGGCCAGCTGGTCTGTGAGCTTCTGGGGACTCTCTTATCAGCTCTGTCTCCCATCTCCCCATAGGAGCACTGGGGTTATAGACACATACTACCACATCTGTGTGTGAGTTCTGGGGACACAACTCAGGTCTTCCCACTTGTGTGGCAAGTGCTTTGTCACTAAGCCATCTCCCTGGTCCCCCCCCCCAACATGAAATTCTTAAACCCACATGATGTTCCAACAGAAACATGAGATTCCCATCAAGTCATCTCTCTTAAAACAAAAAAAAGTATTTATTTTCCACTTTATGCGTATGTGTGTGCCTGCTAAATGCATCATACACACACAGGTACTTGCAGAGAAGTGGGCGTGGGATCCTCTAGAACATAGTTGCAGGCAGCTATGAATGTTTGTTGTTGTTATTGTTATTTGGCATGCACGCGCGCGTGTGTGTGTGTGTGTGTGTGAGTGTGTGTGTGTGTGTGTGTGTGTGTGTTTTCAGAGTCCTTTGCAAGTCCTTAATCGCTGAGCCATCTCTCCAGCCCAAGTCATCTCCTTTATCTTGGGAGGGGGTGAGAAGGGTTAGGATCTCATGTAGGCCAAGCTGGCCTCAAACTCTTTAAATAGCTGAGAATGACCTTGAACTTCTGCTCTTCTTACTTCCACGTCCAGAGTGCTGGTATTAGTAGTCTGTAGTCCTGTTCTTGGATTATGTGATACTGGAGATCACACCCGGGTGTCGTGTGTGCTAGGCAAACTCTACCAGCTAAGTCACCTCCCCAAGCCTCAAGTCATCTTTTAGATGAGAGGAATCCTACATTTTCCCGACTTCCCCAAAGAAAAGACACTTTGACAGGGGAAAAAAAGAAAAAGAAAAAAAAAACCTTTCTCCTGACTGTAGGCTTTGCAAAGAGCGAAAGATAAGAGTTCTTTTGTGAAACGCTGTTTTCAGGCCTTGAAGCTGGTATTTAACCCATACTTCCTGCAGAAAGCCTGTGCTTCTGTGTGCCTCCAACTTGAGAGCTTAGGCTGCCTGCACTCGGCTCGCTCGCTGCAGGGCCCTAATCTTGAGAAGATCTGGGTAAGGAAAGAAAGGGAAAGGGGGCCAAGGTGCTTTCACGCTCATTAGCATTTTCAATTTCCTTTTCCACCCCTCTTCCTCCTCCCTCTTCCTCTCCCCACAATGAGCTAATTCTTTGTGATCGATTGTGTCTTGTAGATAACTGGGTGCCCTTTCTTGTTTTCATATTCTCTTGTCCATCACAGAAAGCACTCCAGATGCTGTTTAGATGGAAGACGGCATAAATTGAAAATCTTAAATATCCATATAGCATGTTTTCATATCAAGTAACTTCTCCCTCCAGTTTTCATCAAGGGAGAAGTAGCCAGACTGCCTCCATCTTCCTCTTTAGAGTCACAAAAAGGAATGGGAACCATTTGGATGCTGGGGAGACGGTTCAGTTATTAACATGCTTGCCCCACAATCACCAGCACCCACATAAAAAGTGGGGTGTGTCAGTGTATGATTGTAATCCCAGAGCTGAGGAAGCTGAGACATGGGGATCCCTGGGGCTCAGAGAGACAGTAGCCAAACCAGTGAGAAACTCTGTCAAAAACTAGGTTGGGGAAGCTGGGAAGATGCTTGAGAGATTAAATGCTTGCTGCTCTCCCAGAAAACCTGAGTTCAGTTCCCAGCACCAACACTGTAACTCCAGCTCCAGGGTATCCAAGGCCCACTTCTGACCTCCTCTGGCACCTGCACTCTGATGTGCACATGTCTACACACAGACGCATACATATACACAATTAAAAACAAAATAAATCATAAAAATATAAGGTGGAGAACAAAGAGACAGACCTCAGGCCTCTACATGTACAAGCGCGCACACACACACACACACACACACACAATGCATACAAATACTTGTGCACACACATGCACATTAATTAATTAAATTAGATAAATAATAAAATCTAAAGAAGGTGAACCACTTGGGAACAAGCATGGGGCCCATCCTTGTCACACTGAAAGCTCTGAATGTTTTCACTGCACGTACCATGGATGATCAAACTCTAAGCACATCTTTGTTTTTCCTAAATAGCTGTATTATCCATCTAATGCTAAAGATGGCATCTGCTCTGTGTGTAATTTCCATACTCACTTGGCACCATCAACTGCCTTTGATGACACCAGGGACTGGTGCTTTGTGGTTTCCTCCCTTCTTCCAGCTGCAGGACCCAGATGTCAGGCTTCGGAATGCATTTTCTCTGGCAAAGGATGGCTGGCTTCCCTCGGCAGTCCCCATGTAGGTGGCTATTGTGGCCCTGCCAGCAGAATAATGCAAGATCACTCCAAAGACAGCATTCAGATGTTTTCACAAGAAGGAAAAACCGAGTCCGAATGAGGGGGTGGGTGAGCAACACGCGTTTCTTACGCCTTTAATTATAAGCCAGACGTGTGGCAGGCTGGAGCCGAGCAAATTGTGGGTCTCTCCATTCAACTGTTGCTAAGACATTTTTTTTGTCCTCGTGGCAATTGGGTTTTTTTTTTTGTTTTTTTAATCTCCCCATCCTGCATCCAAAATCAGCAGCTGGGGAGGATGAAGGGGCTGTCTAAGTGAATCACACCTAGAGGAATGACAGCATTGGGGTTGATGTGGAATATGCAGGAAAGAGAACAGAAACGGGGGAAGGAGAGAAAGAGGAAGATGGCTTCAAGGATTAGTGAAGTGCAACAGCAGCAACCTACATGTTGGGAGGTCTCTACAGCTGTCCTCCCTCCTTCCCTTCCTCCTCCCTCCCTTCCTCCTCCCTCCCTCCCTCCTCCCTCCCTCCCTCCCTCCCTCCCTCCTTCCCTCCTCCCTCCCTCCCTCCCTCCCTCCTCCCTCCCTCCCTCCCTCCCTCCCTCCCTCCTCTCTCTCCCTTCCTCCCTCCCTCCCTCCCTCCTTTCCTCCCTCCCTCCTCCCTCCCTCCTCCCTCCCTCCTCCCTCCTTCCTTCCATTTCTCATTCATCCTTTCTTTTATTCTTCCTTAGTGTGTATCAGTGAGGATGTGTGTGATGTGGGTACACATGTAAGGACAAGCCAAAGGTTGTCACACTTGGGTGTGCCCTCCAGACACCTCCCACCTCACCTGTTTCAGACAGAGCCTCTCACTAGTAACTGGAACTTGCTAAGTAGGCTAATGCAGCTGAGCAGCCAGGCCTAAGGAGCTGCCTGTGTCTGTCTCCCAGCAGTGGGACCACAGGCATGTGACACTGTACCCAGCTTTTCACCAGGGTGCTAGGCACTTAATGGTGTCCCCATGTTTTCGGTGCAAGCACTTTACACACTGAGCTGACTCTCCAGCCTCTGGCTTCCTTTTTAAGCAGACTCTGTGAATATGGATGGAAAAGGCCTGGGAATGTCGCTCACTTGGTAGAGCGGCTTGCCTAGCATGCACAAAGTCCTAGGTTCAAGCACCCCATAAACCAAGAATGTTGACCCGTGTCTGTCATCCCGGCCCTGGGGAGTTAGGGTCAGGAGGATCAGAAGTCACTCTTGGCTACAAAGAGAGCTGGAGTCCAGCCTGGAACACATGAGATCCTTTCAAAAGAAAAAATGAATGGGGATCAAGCAACAACCTGCCCAATAACCTGGCCTGGCTTAAGCTCCAGTTTGACTTCAAAGGGACCTTGAACAAAGCAGAAACTCAAAGGACTGCCCCCGAGTACCACGTTCCAGTGGGAGCTGAGTTGAACCATGAGCAGAAAAGGAGTTCAAACACAAAGGACTTTGTGGTGTTTAATTGTTGTTATTATTATTTTCCCCTGTCCAAAGCAGCTGGGCTGTGCTGAGCAGTTGTAGGCATGGCAGAGTTTGAAATTTCTCACAACCAACTCAATCTACCGAATGATTGTCCAGCTGCCTCTGACATTCCTGAACAGATCAAAGGAGTTCACTGAAACCTAGTGAGAGCATGTCTTCCCAGGCCAAATTCAGAGTATCCAGTGTGGTTAGGAGAATAAAGCATTATAGCTGTACTAAAAAACCAAAAAGAAAAAAGGAAGGAAGGAAAAGAGGGAGGGAGGGATGGAGGGATGGAGGGAGGGAGGGAGAGAAGAAGAAAAGACATTATATCTCAAGGGGACTGACTCCCATGAGCTCACCAGTCTGTGGCTCTCTGTCTGGCCCATGTACATCTAGTATAGAGATTCTCAACCTTCCTCGCACTGCGACCCTTTAATACAGTTCCTCATGTTGTGATAACTCCCCAACCAAAAATTATTTTCATTGCTACTTCATAACTGTAATTTTGCTACCCTTATTAATCATAATGCAAATATCTGTGTTTTCCAATGGTCCTAGGAGACCCCTGTGAAAGGGTTGTTCGATCCCCAAGGGGGTCATGACCTACAGGCTGAGAAGCACTAATCTAGACAGAGATGTGTCTCTGTCTCATTCAATGGACAGTATTAGATGACCAAATACTGTAGATGACATCATTATTGAAGAATGCCTGAGAGTGGGCAATTTTTACCAAATGAGGCCTGTTTGGTTCTGTTCTGGAGGCCGGGAAGGTGCTGCCATGTGCCTTCCTTCCAGTAAGGACATTCTACGGCTTTAATACACGGGAGGGGTAAACAGGGTACCTGTGACAGGCAGCAATAGGTAACCAAACCCACTTTATCACAGTCTGGCTTCTTGGTGGCTAATCCAGTCTCTTAAAGGCAAGTGCAGCATATAAACCAGGCGTCTGTCTATCCTCCCAGCACTCGGGAGATAGAAGCAGGAGGATCAGGGGTCATCCTCGGCTATAGAGCAAGTTTGAGAGCAGCCCGGGGTACAAGAAGCCCCGTGTAAATAAACAAACAAATAGAATCAAGTACCAACTGACCCAACCTGGCTTACCTTCCTTCTTAATAACTAGCAGCCCTTAACAGCCAAGTCTTCTGAGTTTGGTGACAGCAGCCACATTCAAACCTCTAGAGACAAGGTGTCTTATAATAAGCAACAGGAATTTCTCTCTCCTGGTTCAGGGGCCCAGTAAGTCCATGGTCAGAGTGCCAGAGATTCAGGGTCTAATGGTGGCTAAATTCGTTTTCTCATACTAAACTCACAATGGTGAGAAGAAGAGATAATCTTTTTTTTTTTTTTTTTGACAGTCTTATGCAGTCAAGTTGGCCTCAAACTTTCTAAGTAGTCAAAATTGACCTTGAACTTCTGGTCCTCCTGCCTCCACCTGTCAAGTGCTGGAATTACATGGGAGTTTAAAGAGTGTGCTAGGGACCAAATATGGGGATTTATGCATGCATAGGCAAGCACTCTACCAGCTGGGCCATACCTCCATGCCCAGAAACTGTGTCTTGTATCCCTGCTACTCAATGTCCTAAGGTACTTTTCCAACCTGTTTCTTCTTACCTCCATGATGCTACTGAAGACTAAAGGCTCTTCCAAGAGGGCAAAGCTAGATGAGGCAGCTTGCTCTGTTCCCAGTCCCAGCTACAACGTGACGGAGCTTGCTTCTGAGCAATGTGCAGCATCTGGAAAACAGGCACCCTAGTCAGAGTCATCCTGCCTCTATCTATCTGCCCATCAGTGATGGGTGGCTGGTTCAGTGTGCTGAGTTTGGAATGTCTGCTTGATGGTATCCCAGCACCTTCCCTAACTCTAGATTCTAGAAGCATAAACACTAGGGCTAGGGAGACAAACTGGCTTGATAAAGCATAAGGACTTGAGTTCCATCCGGAGAACCCATTAAAAGAAGCCAAGCTCCCTGGTCATGCTGGAGCTGGTCTCTAGCTCCAGTTCTAGAGAGATGAGAGCCGGTGGCAGGGAATCCAGGGAAACTCGATGAACAGTTACCCTAGCCTAGTTGAAGTTCTCGGCCAAGAAGAAAACCTGTCCCAGGCAAACAGTGGGAAGCCCCTGAGGTTCTCCTCTGAGCTTCGTATATCTTCACTAGTACACACCCACATTTGAGTGCATGTACACACACATGAGCACACAGACACACTCAAAGTTGCACCAACACCAGTAATGTGCAAAGGACCAAAGGAAAGCACAGATGACCTACCTGCGCACCTGTTGCTAACCTGCGGTCCTGGATGACTCATGAATGTATGAGTTCCAGAAGATGCCAAGGGAGTCCCTGAAAAGAAGACTATGCAAGTACTTGGGAGAAATGTCTTATTTACTTCTTTTAGTTTAAAAATGGGATCTTTGAGGATCCTTCTAGCAGCTGTCAGTTTTCTCCGAAGCACTGGAAAGCCAAGATGTCTGATGGGATATGTGGGCGAGTTGGAGGAGAGTTTGAGATAAATTTGCCTGACAGCCATACTTGGAGCTGCTGCTATGTTGTATACCAAACAAATGACTTCCCTGTCTACTCAAATCTGTTGTGCGTGTTCTTGCGTATGTACATGTATAAATGGGTGAACGGCTACGCATGCATCTGTGTGTAGAGGCCGGGAATCAGTGATAAGTGTCTTCCTCGCCCACTCTCCACTTACTGTTATTATTATTCTATTGTTTGTTTTTCAGACAAGGTCTCTCATTGAACCTGGAGCATACTAGTTTGGCTAATCTGGTTGTCCAGGAAGCCCCAGGATTCTGCTGACTCTGCCTTCGCAGTGCTGGGATTACAGGTGCACACCACCAAACCCAGCTCTTTCCATGGGTCTTGGGGACTGAACTCCAGTTGTCATGCTTGCACGGCAAGTACCTCACAGACTGTGACAACTCCCCAGCCCCACCACAGGTTACTTTTTTTCTTTTTCTTTTTAAATTGGCTAAGAATGGTAGTGAATAGTTGTAATCCACTCCCAATCAGAAGGTAGAGGCAAGAATATTAAAACTCAAAACTAGCTTCAGCTACTTAGTAAGAAACTATCTCCTCAAAAGGGCAAATATGGAACAATGGGGAAGGGTTTAAGTGGGGAGAGGGCTGGGAAGGTAGGGTAGAGGAAGAGGTGAGGGAAGGAAAACCAACACTGAAGATGTTTCAAAAGGTCATGTGGAAACTTGCAATTTTAGAAGCTTCATATATATATGTATGTATATATATGTATGTATATATATATAATAAGCTTCCTTACATAGAAGATTATGCTCCTTCCAGAGCATTGCCAAATGAAATGCCTAGAACAAAGTATGGGATACTTTTCCTAAGTTGTTGTTCAGGGTTATCTGAGAGACCTCTAAAACAATACAGGATACTGTCACTGTTCTTGGTTGCCCATCAGGACCTGATGGTAGGACCCTATTATTAAAGACACCACATTCTTTGGTGACAGGACATGGAAAAATCAAGTTACTACTGACCAAGAATCTTCCTCTCTGCTGGCTGGCTTTGCCAATAACTGGTTTGTTGTTGTGTTTTGTTTTGTTTGAGATAGACTCTCACCATGTAATCTTGACTGGTCTGGAACTTACTATGTGGACCAGGTTAGCCCGTCTCTGCCTCTCAAGTGTTGGGATTAAAGGTGTGTGCCTCCAGGCCAGGCTTCCTTTCCTAGTATTGAAAGATGCTGTGTAGACTGCTGGGGGCAAAAGTCATCAACAATCTCACCCAGCTATGTAGCTATGAGCTAAATGACTGGTGTGGCCAGACATACCCATGAGTGAAATAGTGGCATGAATGTTATGGGGGTAGCTAATTGCTTTTTTATCCGATTTAAGGCCCAAACACATGCCTGATAATATTAATCTATCCAAGAGCCCATGGTTGGCTCACAGGCCCCAGGGATAAACCTACTACTAATATTTTGCTAAAAGGAGTACCAAACTACCATCTATACCTTCATCTCTCACCCATAGATTAACTCAGCTTTCAGATCTCATCAAAGAAGTTTCTTTGTGCAGTAGATAGCAGTCAATGCGAAAACTCACAACCAAGAATAAGAATCTATATAGCATTCGTCTACAAATAAAACATCATGCCACACTCCATCCCCACAAGGTTCAAAGACCATTGCAAAAGAAGGGGAGGAAAGACTATCAGAGCCAGAGGTTGGGGCAAACCAGAAGGAATTAGGACCTGGGGCATGGCAGGACCTCTGCATCAAGAACTCGAGAAACTGTGGTTTCCTGCACAAAACTTTCACCAAGTCAAGCCAAGCAGCAATACAGATTGAAAGAGGTAAGGACTCATGAGCTCTCACCCCTAGCCGAGGAGCTCTTGAGAGTTGATGGCTTCTGGAAGAGGGAGAGTCAGAGTTCCTTACAGGCATGGCTCCCTGGTAAATCAACTATCCTCCAGTGGATGGCCACACATACACAGGAGTATGAGGACAGAATAAATTGGGCTTGGTGAGTTTGGAAAAACAAAACAGAACATAAAGTTGGGAGGGGCAGAGGCTAGGGAGTGGTCTGGGAGGAATTAAGGAGAGGAGTGGAGAGTGAATGTGATCAAAATATATTGTATGCATGTATGAAATTCTCAAAGAGTAAAAATACTATATTTAATTTAAAAATTCACAAAAGCATAAGTATGATTACGTTGAAAAGGCAAATGTCTGCCTACCAGCTGTTGTGACCTGTACACCATAACAATGAACATACCGTAATCCTGTTCCTTTTCTCTGTTTTCATTCTTCACGATCGTTTCTCTGGATGACTACAGGGCTCTCCAAGGCTCTCCTTGTTTTTCAATGTCTAGTGATTATAATGCAAGAGCTTTCCCTTTCCGACAGCAATTATTTTTCTGCCATGCCTGTGTCGCTGCAGCTGGAGACTTCTTACAGCCTCAGCATTTTTGCGTGTCCTATGGAACGCTGAACTTGGCTGTTTGCTTTGTGAAGCTACTCTGGGCAGGGCTTTGTGTCTATTTTTTGCCATCTGTCCTCGAAGATGGCTGTTAGACTTCTCCTCTCCTTCTCATGGTATTGGGAATCAAACCCATAGCCTCATGCACATGAGACAAGCTCTGTCCAACAAGGCAGTCTCCCGCTCCCCAGACCTTTAAGTGACTTCAGCCATGTGCTCTCAGGCCTCTAATCTCGTGGGTCGCAGCTCTTCTCACCTGGTTCCTACTCTGCCATGCATCCTGTCACATATTCATTCATTCATTTTTATTGTCTACAGAGTAGAAGTTTTGTTTTAGTTGCCACCTCCATGGGGCTTACAATCTGGTAAGGGGAAAATATCCTCACTGGCAAACAGATAAAGAGCATGTATATCACTGCTCTCTGCCCACACTCACTCCTCCTGGTACTTTTCCTGGTCCCCCTCCCTATTTCTGCTGTCCCCATTCTTTTTTGCTTTCATGTCATATGAACATTTCTTTGTGTGCATGGGAGTGTTTCATGTGTTTGGTGTGTGTGTGTGTGTGTGTGTGTGTGTGTGTGTGTGTGTACATGTACACACATTTGTGTCGAGGCTAGAGGCTAGCATTGGCTCGTCCTCAATCAGTCTCCACCTTACTAATTGAGACGAAGTTGCTCACTGAACCTGGAGCTCACCAATTCAGCTAAGCTGCTGGTCAGTTTCCCCAGGGGATCTGTTTATGTCACTCTCCAGAGCTGTTCTCACACACACAGCCAGACCCTGCCTTTTAAGTGAGTGTAGGATCTGAGCTCCAGCCCTCATGTTAGCAAGACAAGTGCTTTACTGACAGAGCTCTCACTCCAGCTCACAATATTTTAAATTCTAGATGGAGGATGTGAATGAAAGCATGCACTATTTTTCTTTTTGAGTCTGGGTTAATTTACTTGATATAATGGTCTCTAATTCCATCCACTCTTCTGGAAATGACACACCCTCTTTCTCTATGGATGTGTATGAATATGGATATCTGTACCTGTCATATATCTATCATCTATCTAATTTGTATCTATCATCTATGTATCTATGATCTAGCAATCATCTATTTATCAATTATATTACCTTTACCATTCCTCATCCTGGCTGTTGTGAATAGTATTATAGTAGCTATGGACACCAGCATGTGTTCTTTATGTGTTTACCAGTGAAGATCTTTTCTCTTCACTAGATTGTAAGGCCCTTAGAAGTGGGGACTAAAACAAAAATTTTACTTTACAAACAACAGAAATGAATGAATATGTGACATAGGGTGATTCATGGTAGAGAAGAAACCAGGTGAGAAGAGATGAGACCCATAAGGTCTCATCATATATATTTTCCCCATGGATGCCAAACCCTGGATGTCTCCCATTCTAGACTGGTCTGCCCATATCCTTGAAAAGAATTTATTCATGAAATTACCCCACAATGATGATATCATCTATTTTCTACCAGGATCCTGTTTCAAACCAATGTATAACAATAAAAGCTATAAAACTATACATACATGCATACATACATATCAGGGTGGGGGATGGAAATGGGGAGGCATCAGGGGAAGATGCTATTTTGTACTCAGGAGATAGAAATCAAGGAAGACATCTCTAATGAGCATGGTGGTACACACCATTAGTCCCAGCACTCAGGAGGCAGAGGCAGGCAGATCTAAGAGAGTTCAAAGCCAGCCTGGTCTACAGAGTTAGTTCCAGGACAACTGGATCTACACAGAGAAACCCTGCCTCAAAGAAACAAAACGGGGAGGGGGGGCAACATCTGAGCAGGGTACAGGTGAAACAAGGAGTGACTCCTGTGGCTACGGAGCAGGAGGGCACTATGACAGGCAGAGCAACAGGTATAAAGGTCCTGAGGTGACCACAAGAGGCCAATGTCTAGCAACACAGTAAGAACAGAGACAGGGATGGAGATAAGAATCCAGAGCCCCAGAATTCGTGTAAACACCTAGCAGGCGCTCAGTCATCTCACTACAGGAGAGGCAGAGACAGGATCCCCAGGGCAAGCTGCCTAGGCAGACTAGCTGGAATTGATGAGTTCCAAGTCCAGCATGAGACCCTGTAAATAGACACCATTAAGCGAAGTGATGAGTAATCAAGGAAGATACCTCAAGTCAAATTCCTGCCTCCACTGTCACCCACACCCATGCACCCACATGCGTGGGAACTCTCAAACACATATAAATGCATACCACACGCACATAAACATGAGAAAAGAAAAAAAATCACTTCTGCTGTTGAGTGGAGACACAGAAGCAGGGAAAACCATCACAAATGATGGAATGCAAACACTGGGAGGCAGTGAGGAGTCAGGGGCTTGTCTCGGCAAATGTTCGTTTGTGACGTTTGTTCTACTTCTAAGCAGAGATGACAAGGCAAAGGGCTCTCTCAGCCTGGGCTTTATAGACATCAGGCTGAGAGCTATAGAGTAGAGAATGATCCATCTGTAAGTAGTCTCCGAAGTCATGAAACTGGATGACACCAGCTTGTGATTTAATGTCTTTGGAGATAAAAAGGCCAGGGCTAGGCAGAACACGCCAGTCCTTAGGGCTCAGGGACTCCAGCAAACAGACTTTATTAGGAAGGAGCAAAATGGTTCAGGCTGGGTGTGGTGGCACTTGCCTGAGGCGGGAGGATCAGGAGCTCAAGGTCATTCTCAGCAACACATCAAGCTCCAGGCCAGCCTGAGCTACAAGAGAACTGTCTTAAAGGTAAAAATAAAAATGGGGCTGGGCGGTGGTGGTGCAAGCGTTTAATCCCAGCACTCAGGAGTCAGAGACAGGTGGATTTCTGTGAGGTCAAGACCAGCCTGGTATGAGTTCCAGGACAGCCAGGGCTGCTACACCTGTCTCAGAAAGAAAGAAAGGAAGGAAGAAAGAAGGAAGGAAGGAGGGAGGGGAGAAAGGAAGGAAGGAAAGAAAAAAGAAGGGAGGGAGGGAGGGGAAAGGGAAAGAGAAAAAGAAAAAAGAGGATTTGGATTTCGCTTACTCCCACCCCCACCCGCACCAAGGGGAAGGATGCCTCCTGGAAATGACCCGGCCAGTGCACTCCATGAGCTCACTGCAGCTGTGCTTGCCTGCACCAGACCTGCACAAGGTCAAGCCAGCAAGATCAGTCAACAGCAGTGATGGGACTCAGCAGGTTATAAAACCAAAAAAGGAAAGGATGTGAAGGTGAGAGGAGGGTGTTGTGGAGGTACTCAGGAAGTGGGAGGGGAGATTTTGGGTGAATAAATATATATTAAATATATATATATGAAATTATTAAAGAATAAAAAATATATTCTATTTAAAAATAGGAGTTGGAGACATTGCTCAATGGACAAAATGCTTGCAAGCACAAGTGTGAGTACCTGAGTGTGGATTCCCAGAATCTAGATAAAGGCATGTCTCTCTCTCTCTCTCTCTCTGTGCATGTGTATGTGTGCATATGTGTGTGTGTGTATCTGTATGAATGCATGTGTAGTGTAGACCAGAAAACAACTTCAAATATCCCTTTTCAGACACCATCCACCCTGGTTTTTGAGATGGGGTTTCTCAGTGACCTGGTAGGCTAGGACAGCTGGCCAGCAAGTCCTAGGAATCTGCCTGACTCAGCATCCTCATCCCCAGGGTTACAAATGTGCACTGTTACCCCTGGCTTTTTATTCATGCAGATTCTGGAGACTGAACTCAGGTCTTTATGCTTGGAAGGCAAGCACTTTACTGACTAAGCCAACTTCTTTTTATACTGCGTTTTCACTTTTAGCTATGTATAATTGTGTGTGTGTTCCTGTGGATATGTGCGTGTGAGTGCAGTTGAGCGGTGGCCAGAAGACAGTGCAGGATAACCTGGAGGTGGAGTTTCAGGCTGTTGTGAGACACAGGATATGGGAGCTGGTAACTGAACACGAATCTTCTGCAAGAACAGTGAATGTTCTTTTGTTTGGTTTTGGTTTTTCAAGACAGGGTTTCTCTGCGTAGCCTGGTCATCCTGGAGCTCACTCTGTGGACCAGGCTGGCCTCAAACTCAGAGATCCGCCCTCCTCTTTCTCCAGAATACTGGTACTAAAGGGGTCCAACACCACCGCTCCACCAGCAGATGCTCTTAACTGCCAAACTATCTCAGCTGCCCTTGATGCTGTCCTATCTAGAATGAGATTAATACTGTAACTGTTTTCATCCTGATGAACACTGTTAGGTGTTTCAGAAATACAGACACCAGGATACCATTGGCACTAGATGGGTTTAGAATGTTGCTATCGAGCAGTGGTTTGCATGCAAGCACCTGCATGAAATAACTAAGCCCCCTTGACCACACTCGGGGCTAGAATCATGAAGAACTATTATAAGCTGCTATCAACAGTTCAGTTCACAGAGACAGGAAAGCCTTGGCGGCGGCAGCAGCAGCAGGAGCGCCTACAGAGGCAGTGGGAACGGTCTCTAGGCCTGCACATCATCTTGTGGGCTCTCTGCTACATCTCCAAATAACGTCAGGGGGCTCAATTTCTTCACAGTGCTACAACTCAGCTCTATGCCTTTGATCGTCACACCCTGTCAAAATATGTGAAGTTGAGAGTCCTGAGTCCAGACCTCCCATGGAGGTCTGAAGGGATAAAAGAAGCAGCTACTCACATGCTGGCTGCTACCTCCTTCCTCCCTCCCTCCCTCCCCTTTGCCCTGCCTCCCAGGCAGCTGGGTGTAGGAGCCTTCACCCATTCTTCTCAATTCGTTTCCTTTTTGAGATGTCTTTGCACTTGCTGTTTGTCTTAACCAGAGTTTGCCTATATTTGGGATGGGGGAGTTAGCAATGGAAAGATTCAGTTCCTCTCTCTTTCCCAGGACCGATGCCTCCTTGCCATTCCTGAGAACTTTAGACACATACATTGTCTCTATTTGGGATGGCTACAGCCAGGGCAGGACCCAGCTTATTGTGTCTGTTCTGTGGGTGGCAAGAGCACAGCACAGTTGGTACATGCTTTGTCATTCACGAATCTCTTGGTTTCATCCCCGGCATCATATAAACCCGGTGTGGAGCTGGGCAAGGCTGTGCTCACCCTTAATCCCAGTACTCAGGAGGCAGATGCAAGGAAACCTCTGTGAGCTTGAGACCAGCTAGTGCTTGAAAACAACAACAACAACAACAACAAAAACTGATGTAGTAACACAGGCCTTCAATCCCAGCATTGGAGAGGTGGTGGCAAGAGAATCAAAAATTCAAGGACTTAGGCTACCCTTGAGGCCAGCCTGGGCTACATGTGACCTGTCTGAAAAGTATAAGAAGAATGGTATGATTTGTTTCAGAGCCAGTTGAATGACAGACCTATGTCACCCGAGCCCAGGCACTGTGGAAAACACACACCCTCTCTGAACTCCACTGAAAAAAATATGTGCCACACATTTTAATTTTTGAGTTGCACCTGCCACTCAGTTACCTTTCCAGTACTTCACAGAGATAAGAAACTCACTTAACATCTGTCATTCCACAGATCATTTTATAAGTTTCAGAAGGTGGCAGAAACTACATTGCAGCAAGCAATAAAATATGGTATAGATGCCCCAGGGTTCCAATTAAAGATTATTGAAAGTATGCTTAGAAGTACCATAGGCAATAAGATGACTAGCCAGGCAACAGAAATGGAAGTGAATACAATTGATATTATTTGGGTTTAAAGGGAAGAAAAAAACTAGGTAAATATTGTAACCTCAAAAAGAAGACCAAAAGAAAAGACTTAGATTCATTGATGTTAAATAAATTCAGACCATAAAAGGGACTACTTTCTGCCTAATATCAAAAGCCAATTATCATTTGCCTACAGTAGAGGTAATGACACCCTCTTTGTTTAACACTACAATCTTTCTGTCTCCATCTCTCTGTGTCTCCCTGTCTCTGTCCCCCTCTCCCCCGCCAGGGTCATACCCCACCAGTGAAGTTACAGCTGCCTCCTCTGGGGCTATTTGCTGGTTTGAAGAGATAACACTTAAGAACTTTGTCTGTGGTAATCCAGGAGGACGTTCTCACTAGACAAGCCTGAAGTTCAATGGGAAGGAGGAAGGAACTTGTCTTGGAGAAGAAGTGAGGGGAAGGTAGACATCACCAGCTTGGGAGCTCAGGGCGTGGCTAAGACTGCTGCCTAAGCAGAAATGCAAGGCAGCAAGGAGCACACAGAGGTCTATGATGAGCTGAGCGGTCAACCAGGGAAGCCCTGACAGGCTCAGCCTGGCCTGAGAGCAGAAGGAGGACTGAAGTGAGTGTAGCTTTTGAGACAGGACTGTAGGACTAAATGAAGAATACAGATAGATGATAGATAGACGATAGATAGATAGAGATAGATAGATAGATAGATAGAGATAGATAGAGATAGATAGATAGATAGATAGATAGATAGATAGATAGATAGAAGATTGCTCAGACATGGGTTTTAAGCCAATGGAAAGTCTCTATTAGCTGGTGGGTGACCACACCTGGTGTTCAAGATCCTGGCACATCCGGTATCTTTCTCAGAGTAAGATTTTAAGCACAAAACCATGACCTGGGTTGACATACTTCAGTTAACAAGAACAGTTGGCCAGAAGCAGAAGTGCAGATGCCAAAAAACAAGGTTAGTATGTTTAGAGACTTTTCTATAACTATGGACTTTGATGGATTAGGTCTTTGTTTTACTTTTGTCAGGTTGCCCTGTCTAATGCTGAGTTTTACAGCCTGAATGGTACTTCCAACATGGAATCAGTTGTGTTAAGGTCTTGGGGCCTACTAAGGTCTGGGGCTCTGTTATAGATAGATAGATAGATAGATAGATAGATAGATAGATACATACATACATACATACATACATACATACATACATAGAGTGGTAAAGTGGTAGAGATTTTTGTTTTCTTTTTTGAGACAGGGTCTAATGTAACCTGGACTGGCTTCAAGTTCATTGTGTAGCCAAAGATAACCTTGAATTTGAGCCATCCTTCATCCACTTCCCAAGTGCTGGGATTGCAGGCACAAGCCACCATGCCCAGTTTATTCAGTGCTGGGGACCAAACCCAGAGCCTCCTGCACGCTAGGCAAGCACTCTACTCACTGAGGCACATGCCTAGAGCAGCTGTCATATTCTTGAGGGCATTTCGTTGTTGTTAAGCATTTCATCTCTATGGCAACCTGTGAGGGTTAGTCCAGTCATGGATTCTATTTTATAGAGTAGGAACCTAAGGAGGAGAGAGATTTGTAAGCAATGGATCTAGGGGGTAAGTAGCTCCTTGTATGTTTATTGGATAAAAGAGCAAATCAGTAAGTCGAAATTCCTGTATTTGGGGTAGGTATTTTGTTTTGTTTTGTTTTGTTTTAAAGAAAAGCCTTTTCAAGTTTCTCAAACAACTTTAATATGTGTTTGAGATTCCTAATTAAACCCTGAACACAAACTGCTTAAAATGAGCAACTCAAACGGTGCACAAAAGCAGCCAAAGGGTGATCTTTAATTAGTTTATTTGACTGTAAAATGCAAGACTGTGAAGACTGTTATCTCAGAGAAGGGATAAAAGGCAAGCAGAGGCAAAGATAACAGATTTCGACAGTCACAGGATCTGCTCTCTGGAAATCGCAGCTGTTTTCCGTATGTGCCAGCCAACTGGAACTCGTCAAACAACTCTGTTGAAAGCCTACGGGTCCTGGCAGTTTAGAGAGGGATTCATCCAGATGCCATGGGAAACTGGCCTGCTAAGGAGGTGCAGGGTATCCGATCTTCTGACTTCTCTAGGCTAAGGGGCATGCTCAAGAACTGTGAAATCAAGTTTACACCACACACATGCGCGCGCGCACACACACACACACACACACACACACACACACACACACACAGGTGTGCTTGACTTGCAATCCTGAGGAACTGAGGTCAATCCCCAGATCCCACATAAAAGGGCTGGATGTGGTGGCCACACTTGTAATCCCAGATCTGGGGAGATAAAGACAGGCAGACCCCTGGTGCTCACTGAGCAGCCAGCCAGGCCTACCTACTGAGCTTCAGACACGTGAGAGACTACCTGGAAGAAAAAGGTAGATGGTGCCTATGGACTGACACCCATAGTTGTCCTCTGGCCTTCACACACACACACACACACACACACACTCACAAACTGAAAAAAAAAGTCAATGTTTTAGTAGGCTTACAATTTCGTGTTGAGCTACAAGGCTTGGATACCCATGCTAGAGCATACCTCTACTCACTTTGCATTTAACTGGGGGGTACAGCCTCTCACCACTCAACACCAGTGCGGGAGAGGAACATCAATGAGTCTCTCCGAACTGAAAAGCTACTGTTTAGTACTTATGAGTAACGTAAGTATTGGGATGGACATTGCTGTGGTTTGAATGCTTGTCCCCTCCCAGACTTGTATTAAAGTTTAGTCACCACTGCAAGCATTTTAAGGGGAAAAAATTGAAGACATGATTAGACCAGGATGCTCTCTGATACTCATGAATACATAAACACTATTATTGCTAGAGATGACGCTGGTGAAATGGCTCAGTAGGTAAAAACACTTGCTGCCAAGCCCAGGAGAATCAACTTACCAAGGTTGTTGTTCTCTCTCTCTGTCTCTCTCTCTCTCTCTCTGTCTCTCTCTCTCTCTGTGTGTCTGTCTGTTTGTCTCTCTGTCTCTCTGTCTCTCTCTCTCTCTCACACACACTCATTAAATAAATGCTGTGAGAAAAGTGTGTTTCTTCATTGTGCTCTCCTGTCCTCCCTTTCTTTCCCCATCTGTCCTTTTACCACAAAATACTATAGAAAGAAGACATTTACCAGATGCCAACCTCTACCTGAACTTCCCAGTATCCAGTATGAGCCAACAAATCTTTGTTCATCATAACTTATTTAGTGTGGAGCTGAGGATACACCTCAGCTGTCAGAGTACTTGCCTGGCATGCACAGGGCACTGGGTTCCATCCCCACTATTGCATAAACCCAGTAGAGTAACATACGCCTGTATTCTCAGCACTTAGGTGATGGAGGTAGAAGCATCAGAAGTTCAAGGTCATGCTCAACTCTGTTGAGTTGGAGGCAAGCCTGGGCTATGTGAGAATCTGTAGATAGATGGATATAGATAGATAGATAGATAGATAGATAGATAGATAGATAGATACTAATTTGGAGGAAAAAATGAATTACCCAGTCTGTGGTATTCTGTTATAACAGCACAAAACAGACAAAGACAGCCAACTAGCCAATCAACAAGCTTTGGGCAGGACCATTCTGGTTCAATGCTTGGATTTTGCCAGCAGAGTAAAATGGTCCCCTTGGGCTACAACTCAAGGGACCTCATTTCTTCATAGAAACTAACAAGATAGCCTGCAAGTTGAAGCAAGTCAGTTTCAGGTAGAAAGCCAGCTGCATTAACAAATTCTCTCAGCCGCTCTCACCCAATCAACAAACACATTGCCTCCAGCCTTATCTGCCTGGCATCAAGGCAACAGGATCAACTGCATCTGGTTGCCAAGGGCCCCCTGCTAGCCTGCTACCCTTCCTGACATTTTCATCGCTCACCCCCCTCTGTCCTCATCCATAGCCCTTCCATCCACTGCTGTCCCTGGAGCTGACACTTACACTGAGCAAGGTCACCTTGGAAATTTCATTTTCACTAGGCTTTGTCTGTGTGTCAAACACTTCTGCACCTTAGAAAGACACCCCATGAATAATTGCAACCCAGAAGCTTGGCTGAGATGAAGGGGGGAAATGGGGTTAGCATTTACTGAAACTGGGCAGGCTGAAGTGGAAATCCCCAAGAGAAAGATGCAAAGTACACTGCTTCTAGCAAGGATGGAGAGATCTGTGGAACCAAAGTAGGTGGGGCACCAGAACACAACGCAGAATTAGTTCTATGATGAGAGGAAAATGTGAAGACTATATCACTTTAGATGAAAAATAAAAATTTTCAAACCTGTTAAATAGTAAAGAGAATAACTTAATAATGCCCTGATGAAATAAGTTATGCCTACTTTTTTTCTCCAAGTCCTTTAAAAACCATGATAACCAGGTGTGATTTTGGATGAGGCAGAGGGATGGAGAATTCAGGCTAGCCTGGGCTACATATTAAGAGAGAGAAGTGAGAGAGAGAAAAAAAGGGAGGGAAGAGGAGGGGAGGGGAGGGGGAGAAGAAGGGAGGGGAGGAGAGCAAAGGGGAAGGGATGGGAGCAGAGGGGAGGGCAGCAGAGGGGAGGGGAGCAGGGGAAGAAAGGTTGCAAGAGAAGCAGTCTAGGGCTGTAGCTCAGTTACTGGAGTGCTTGCCTAGTGTGCACAGAGTCCTGGGTTCAATCCCTGGCACCTCATAAAACTGGTGTGGCGGTACATGACTCTTCAGCACTCAGGAGGTGGAACCAGGAGGACAGAAGTTCAAGACGATCCTTGGCTATATATCAAGTTCAAGCTCAGCCTGAGCTACACGCGTCTTGTCTCAGAAAAGAAAAAGGAACGATGGCAGGAGAAATAAGGTGAAACCGGCTTTTTGATACTTTGGTCTCATGTCCCCCATCTCCCCTCTGTGATAAGCCAATTGTTTTCAAATATAAGAACTACTGCTACCCAATCATCATGCTGTGTGTGTGTGTGTGTGTGTGTGTGTGTGTGTGTGTGTGTGTGTGTGTGTGTGTAACTTCTTGGTGGTTTTCGCTTCATGTTAAACATAATGAAGCTGCGAAACTGTATGTGCCTCTTTAAAGATGTGAAATAAAGCAAACTCGATTTCCTGCAGACTCCATTGTGTGACGGAATAGTCTGCTCCTGCGTCTCTTCATGTGGAAGGATGCTGTTTGACAGCTGCTCTGGGCCCCATTTCCGATCTTCACCTCTTTCAACACATGTTGCTCACTTGTGGCCTGTGTCGCTTTTGAAGCTAGTCAATACCTCCCCCTAAGAGTGTCTCTCACTTTAAGTCATGTAAGTCAAAAGGAATCTCCCTACACACTTCATGCATGTTAGCACATCTCATCTCTACAGTGCCCTAATTTGGATAGATCCAATTATCATTTCCATTTGTGTGTGTAGTAGTAGAAGTGGTGGTGGTGGTGGCGGTGGCAGCAGTAGGTTAGTGATGCCCTTATCTGTGTGCACATGTGGAGACTACAGGTGGCCTATGGGTGTCTTCCTCAATTGCTTTCCACCTTAAGTTTTTGAGACGGAGTCTCTCCCTGGACTTGGAGCTGACTGTTCCAGCCAAACTGCCTAGCCAGTGAGCAGCTGATGGTCCTCCAGTCTCTGACTACCCAGTGCTAAGATTATGGGCATATGCCACATGGCTGGCTTTTACATGAGTGTTGAATATCCAAAACCAGGGCTTCATTGCACAACAAGCACTTTACCCACTCAGCCATTATCCCCATTTATAGAAGAGAACATTCCTGCTCTGGCAGGGCATTGGTGGTACACACCTTTAGTCCCAGCATTTGGGAGGCAGAGGCAGGTAGATCTCTGTACCTTTGAGGCCAACTTGGTCTGCCAGGACAAGGTCCAAAACAATGCAGAGAAATTGTCTCAAAAAATCAAACAAAACCAACTTGCTGGTCTGTGTGTTTCTGTGAGGGAGTCGCAGGACTTGTAGGATTGCTCGTGCAGCTGGGCACTGTAGCCCTTGTCCCACTTGATGTCATTGCTCTGTATAAACAACTGACCCTAGGGCTTCAAATTATCCCATTGTGTCAACATTTGCTTGTATGGTTACTACCCCTACGCCCATGGCTTTCTACAAATACAGTTCTCATATCTTCATAGAGAATTTACCAGAACACAAATGTTGCCCAGTGTTCAGATTGCCCATTTGGTATGTAGGAATAAGTCAGCCAGCCAGACATCTTCATGAGCCAAAGGACAGGCTGTGACTCCACTGAGGGTACATTGAGTCACTTAGCAAAGGCAAGACACAAGCCAGATGGCTACAAAGGATACAGCTACCGCCTCTCTGCCCTCGCCTTTTCCTTCTACACTCTGGTCCCTCCTCTGTTCTAACTGGCCAGGCCAAACAACAATCATCCTTCATGCCCAGCTTAATTCGTCTCCAGAACCGAAGCCCACTCTGTCCCTTGATGTGATTTCCCCCAATACTATGTAATTGCCTGCTGTGTTCTCTCCCTTTGTTTCTTTGACTTCCAAAAGACAAGGACAACAGCTTATGCTTACATGTACCTACAAACCACTATAAGACTCACTGAAGGAACTGGGGAGATGGCTTGGCGATTAAGAGCATTGGTTGCTCTGAGAGGACCCAGGTTCTCTCCACATGACGGATCACAGCCATCTATATGTACAGTTCCAGGGGACCCAATGCTGTCTTCTAGCCTCCACAGGCTCTAGGCAGTTATAAAGCATACAGACATACACCCAGGCAAACATTTATACACATTTTTAAAAAAGACTCACTGAGGGGTGGGCCAGCAAGATGACTCAGCTGCACAAGCCAGACAACCTGAGTTCAAAACCTAAATCCCAGGGAAGAAGGAGAGAACTGGCCCCGAAAAGTTGTCCTCTGACCTCCACATGCGTACTGTGACTTATACACTCCTGCTCTCACATCTCATACATGTATATAATAACACACACACACACACACACCTCACTGGAAGAGATGGGGAGATGGGCCCATCGGTAAAGCACTTACTTTGTAAAAGGTCAGGAATATGAGCACATACCTGTAATTCCAGTGATCACCAGGTAAGAGAAGACAGGCAGGTCTCTAGAAGTTGATGTCAGCTAACCTATCCTACTCGGTGAAGTTCCAGGTCAATGAGCAGTCTTGTATCAACCAAACAGTGATGCCTGAAGGATGACACTCAAGACTGTCCTTTGGTCTCCACATGCACATAAACACACACACACACACACACACACACACACACACACACACACACACACATATATATATATATATATATATATATATAGAGAGAGAGAGAGAGAGAGAGAGAGAGAGTCACTGAGGTGCAGAATGGGGAGCAGGCACACTACCATGCCCAACATTTTACATGGGTTTGAGGAACACAAGTCCTCATGACTGCATAGCAGGCATTTCACCAACTGAGCCATGCCCCAGCCCATGCCTGCTTCTTAATCTGGAAAACCAAGGTGGTCAAGAGAGCACCTACCCTATGAAGTCCTTATGACTTTAAACCTGTTGGTCTAGCATTATACGCTATACAGCCTTAGTCATTTTGGTCAGCATCACACCCTCTTCTAACATTTTTCTTTTTCACACACATGAAGTTTTCCACAGATACCTGATCTTTTGCCTTGCATCCTTTGAGTCCAAAAGCCCACCTTAATATATATTGGTGATTTTTTTCAAAAGCAATGATCATAAATGCCTCTCAATCTGATACCATGGGCAAAAAGGACTACAGTAAACATGCTCAAATACCAGTGTTCCCCATAGCATGTCTGAGTCCCAATTACTTTACCTGATGACATTTTCTCCATATCCTTTTGAAATCAGAAGCAATGGCAGGTATAGCAATCAGCTGAAACATGCATGGTAGGCTCTTGACTCACACAGACTTTCACCGTAACCACCGCCATCGGGTGCTAGCTTCTTTTGTGTTCTGTAGAACACAAGAATAGGTATATGTAGCACAGGCTGGCCCAAATTCACTATGTAACCAAGAACGACCTTGAACTCTGGATCCTCTGGCCTCTGTCGGCTGACAGGTATATAGCACCAGGCTCAGCTTCAGAACTTACTTTTTAGTAGTAGTTTAAAGAATTATTGACTCTTCAGCTACAAGCCAGCATGAGCTTCATAAATTGTATTGCACAATTCCAAGACTTTCTACCAGTTGACAGTGATAGGTAAGAAAAATCTAAAAACAATTTTGTGCTATGTCTATTTTAAACAAAATCCTGTTTCACTATACACACTGAAGCATGAATTTAAAATTCCTGGGATTGGGGAGTCATTCAGCTGGTAGAGTACTTGTCCAACATGAATGGTGTTTGATCCCCAGCATTGCCTAAGCCAGGTGTGCCAATCATGGCTTTGATCCCATCACTCAAGAGGTGGAGGCAGGAAGATCAGGAGTTCAAGGTCACTGTTAAGACATACTGAGTTAGGGATCAGCCTGGGCTACATAAGACACACAAGACAGAATGAGTGCCTACCATGTTCCAGCTGATTGTTGTCCCTGCCATTGCTTCTGATTTCTATGAGGATATGAAGATTTCTATAATGAAATAATAAATGATGAAACTTTTCAAAATGAAGGATTTGGCTTCAGTGTGATTTCACGTCATATGCAATAGCATGCTTCACTATTTTAATATAACTTGACATCAGTGGAAGACAGTGATAGTTGTTCAAGATGCACCTTGCCTAAAGAACGCATGATGGTGGACAAGCAAGTACCAGGAATCCCTTTGAATCTACAAAGGGTTCATTACCTTAAAATCATTTTCAGACAAGGTGTGTGTGTGTGTGTGTGTGTGTGTACACGTATATAATTAAATGGCTTTTGCCTCGCATAATTAGGAACATAAGATTATTTGGGGGCAGTTATCCTTTTTCACAGAACAGGAAAAAAAAGCCCAAGATATGAGAACAGCCTCTGAGGGCCAGTCCTCTGCCACCTTCCTCGGCTGGTGGCTTCTCTAGCTTGAATTTCTACATTTGTACTAAGCTCAAAATCAACTGCCATGTCTTTTCTGGCTTAGGTTTAGAAAAAAAGTGAGAACTGAGGTCTAGGCCACCAAAGGGAGGGGGAGTTGCATCCACTTGTGTATGTGAGACGGAAAAGAAAGAACCCAAGAGCAAGGGGAGAAATACCAATCTGATGTCACTTTGTTTGATCGGTGTCATTGACTACCTTATCTAGTTTTTAAATATCTACATGAAAACTATGAGTCAAAAATGTGTTTGGTGAGGAGGTAAAGTTGTGGCTTAATTGACAGATCACTTGCCAAGCACGCAGGAAGCCCTGGGCTCCATTCCTAGTACCATATAAAGTGGCTGCAGTTCCAGCAATGTAGAGATGGATGCCGGAAGATCAGAAGACCAAAATCATTCTTAGCTACATATTGAGTTGGAGGCCAGCCTGGACTACAGGAGACAATGTCTCAAAAAAAAAATGAGGAGAGCTACCCATCTTTGAGTCTTCAAGGCACACTGAGTAAGAGGGGAAGCAACCGAAAGGAAGAACTCCCAGAACAGAGCTGTATTAGTCAAAGAGGGATCTGTGGTCATGGTGTGTTTACCAAAAACCCCATTATTTACAGAAATTCAAAGACAGGCCAGTAGACATCGAGGCACAATGACGTCATCAAGAAGCCCTTCATCTTCTTGGATGGTGCTGAATGCTGCTCACCAGAATAAAATGGGTAGTTCAAAAATGGCTTCAGTCTCTCCAGCTCTGTTCTGGACTTAACAAAGAGCCACCAGACGTGAGGAGTTATCTGCAGGAGCATGTACAGCTTACAGTGTCTACACCACTGAAGAAAATGTCTGCCCCTGTTCCAGGCAACCATAATAGCCTGAGAGAAGGGCAGTGTCTCAGGCTTGCTGAATTCTTATGACTCTCCAGTTTATGTAGTGCCTTCTCAGTTTTCTAGATCAGATGGGAAATGGAGACCACCCCACCCCAGTGGCCTCTGCTCTCAGCATACTGTCCTGATGGTTATCTTCTAAGTACCTAAATGTGAGTCATGTCTATGGCCATAGCATCCTGAGTGTGCACGAACCTCATCAAAATATGAGTTATTCTGAAACTGTAATTTGCTGAGGTTTTCTCCTATTAATCAACTGTATTGTTATTTCACCATTGACACCTCTGCTAGGGAATACAGGACATGAAAACAAGGTCCCTAAGGACACCATAAAGAAAATATTTAATCTTTTCAATATTATTAGAAAAAGTCTTCAGTGCTAGTGAGATGACTCTAAAGCGCTTGTTGCCAAGCCTGATGACCTGAGTTCCATTCCCAGAACTCACATGATGGAAAGAGAGAGCTGACCCAGCCGAGCTGACTTCTGCCCTCCACACATGCACTGAGGCACACACATGCCCAGCACATACACACAAATAAATAACATGAGCTTTTAAAAGGATCTTTTTAAAAGTGGCTTTAGGGACCATCAGTCTGTTAAGATGCTGCCACCATCCAAGTACTTTGCAGGTGAGTGACACCTTCCAATGTTCCAGAAAACATTATCATCTCAAAATTTACACTCAAGAACTGTTCAGCCATGTCACAAAATAAGAAAAATTAGAAAAAATTGTTATGTTTAAGCAAGTTTATGATTTTGTATTGCTTTTCATTCATAGCTCTACTGAGGCACATGAGATTTAAAATGTGATTTTGGCCATAGAAAGAGAGAATACAGGGTTAAGGATGTAGCCCAATGATAGATTGCTCTTCTAGGGCAAGGTACTGGGTTCCATCCCACTTAAGTCGGCCAGGACAGAGAAGGAGGAGGAAGAGAAGGGAAAGCTGTGGTGGGGCTCGCCCTTAATCCTAGCACTCAGGAACCAGAGGCAGTTGGATCTCTGTGAGTTCCAGGCCAGCTTGGTCTGAGTTCCAGGATAGCCAGAACTGTTATACAGAGAAACTCTGTCTTGAAAAAATAGCACAGAGAGAGAGAGAGAGAGAGAGAGAGAGAGAGAGAGAGAGAGAGAGAGAGAGAGAGAGAGAGAGATGAGAGAGGGGGAGGAGAAAGGGGAAAGAGAAAAGGGAAGGAAAGGATGGAAGGGGAGAGGAAGAGAAAGAGGGAAAGGGAAGGAAGAGGAAAGAGAAGAATGGAGAGGGGAATGAGAAACAAGAAAAGAGAAAAGGGAAGGAAAAGAGAAAACCCAACAGCCATTTCCTTCACAAAGAAGAGTCATGGGTGAGAGCACTGGGATCCATGCTATGTGGTGTTGGGGACAGACTCTCACAGACCCCAGGTGCTGTCATCCTCAGAATGCTGGCTTTTCCTTCTCATGCCTGTCCAGTTATGGTTTTCTTCCGGTGTCCTCAGCTTATTTATAAAAACAGCCTTTCTGTGAAACCCTTGCCTGTGGCCCTTAGGTCACAGGAGCCAGACCTCATCTCAAGGGAGGCTAAGTCATATGGGTCTTTACAGCATCCAGGCTATATTGAGAAGGAGGCAGAAAAGGCTTCGAAATGACTCGAGGGAGAACTGAGCAAGAGTATCTGACACCAGGCGAGAGAGAAAAATTAAGGCTAAGAGAAGTTCAGAAATGAACAATTAGCACTTGTTCACTAGACTCATAGCTGGTGGGGTGACACGGCTAAAGCTGGAAGGTGGGACAGCCTGACCCTAGCCTTCTGCATGCATATTAGATAGAGCACATCGAGTTCGCCAAGAAGCTGAATACAGGCGGTAACAATGCATCTGCATTCGACAGATGAAATAACGTGAAGGGCATAGTTGGGTTTTCTTGAATAATACAGATACCGCCATTACTCTTTCTCCTTTTCTTTTCCTTTTTGATTGTGTGGGGAGGGGAGGAGTAGAGAAAGCCCAGAATGAGTGAGGTCTTGAGTGAATATTTGTTGACAGGAGCCTGCCATGTTAAAGACACTAGGGCCTCAAACCCAAGGAGAAATGGCAAAACCTTTACCCTAGGGTAAGGTTTAGAAGCATGGCAAAGCCTTCCTCAGAGGACCCAATGTCAATGTTGACGGCGTTTGCAGAAAACGTCTGCCACAGCTCTCCTGCCTTGTCTAAGGCCTGAAGACTGCCCTCCAGGAGAGACTGCTCTGTACAATGGAAATTAACTAAACCCATCTCCTTGATCCAGCTGCACCCCATAAGCCCTGTTTATCTGCAAGTCATAACCCCACCTCCTTGGCAAGCTGTATGCCATAACGCCACCTCTCTGTCCAAATCTATATGATAAACAGCCTGCACTTATTGAGAGCTGTGACTTCTCCAGCAGAGAGTCCAGATCGCCCAATTCCAGCTTTTGTCTGTGTGATATTGTGTGTCTGTATTTTTTCATTCCCTTGCCACCCCAGCCGGGTCCACCCCTGAAGCCATGCTGGATGTTGCACATGGGTTTGAGTTGTATCTGTGGCAGGGTGAAACTGGACACAGGTGTGGGAGGACTTAGTCCGTGTGGTGAGTAGACTACCTTAATGCCATTCCTCGGTGGTTTACTCCTTTTACATAAGACAGGGTTTCTCATTGGCCTGAACATCAATAGGAAAACTAGGCTAACAGGCTCAAAAGCTTTCAGAAAGGTAGCTTCCTACCTCCATATACCACATAGTGCTAGAACTGTCAATGAGTTAGAATTGTTGGAAGTAGAGGGAGTACTTTCATGATTAGCTTTTTATGTAGATTCTGAGAAGCTGAACTCATCATCTTATGTGCAAGGCAAGCACTTCACTGAGTCATCTTTTTAGCCAACACAACCTCTTTCTAACAAAAAAAAGAAACAAGCTTAGCTTTTAATATTTGTTAAGATTTACTTTTATTTGTGTGTGTGTGTGTGTGTGTGTGTGTGTGTGTGTGTAATTGTCTGGTATACCTGTGTAGGTACCCTCAGAGTCAGAAGAGGGCACTACACTCCCTAAACCCATGAAGCTGAGTTACAGGTGGCTGAGAGCTGGAAAACATAAGCGCTGGGAACCAAACTCAGGTCCTCTGGAAGAGAGGGAAGCATTTTTTTAACTAAAGGAACTACTGGCTAAGATTTCAACAGATCATATGAACAGTTATCTAGTTCATAGTTTCAATGTAGGGATACATATCAAGACTGGTTCACAGTATGCTTCCCTACCTTTGTCTGACATGTTGGAGACAGGGGAATCTAGAGAGAGCTGACATGCTTCAGAAAATTAAAATGCATATGCTATTTAAATTTTACAAAGTATAAAGTCTACTGTCAAGATCAGCCAAAAAAATCATTATTAGTCTTGTGTGTTATTGAGTGTCCTTGAGAACTTAACATGTGTTGAACTTGATTTAGCTTTAGTTCTTTTTTTATGACATCAGAGATGATTTTTTAATGGCTCTAGGAGCTGGAGAGATAGATGGCTCAGGGGTTAAGAGTTAATCCTGCCCTTGCAGAGGACCTGAGTTCAATTCCCAGCACCCACATCAGTGACTCACAACCACCTGCAATTCCACCTGCTGGGATCTCATGCCCTCTCCTGGCCTCTGCAGGTAACTGTACACATGTGTAGTAGCATCTTGTTCCGCCAATAGATTTGAAGTGCTGGCCTTAGGGTGAGGCTTTGGTGTGCATCTGTCTGTGATCCCGTAAAAGGAAAAGGAGGGAAGGGGCCTCTTGGGTTGTGGTCTGAGCATCCTACATTGCAGCATCCTGCGCCTACAGGGGCAGAAGACCATGGCAGTTATTTACCTTAATTGTGTGAGTGCTCCCCAAATAAATACCTGTTATCATTTATTCAGGCATTCTTGGGCTTCCTTTACCATGCTTTCATACGTGTTCACAAACATGCACATGCACACAGAGAAAATTAAATAAATATATCTTTTAAAATAAAAGCTTCTAAAACTAGAGTGTTTTTATATTTTTATTTTCTGTTCTTGGGAGGCTAGAGTCTTGATTCTTTGTGGATTAACTATCCATCAATACCCATCTTTTGACAGAACAGAAAAAACAATGCCCTAAATGGAATTAAGAAAGCAACCACTCTGGGCTGGAATCCAGGACTAAATTACTTGATTCTTTTATGAAATAAAGAAATGAGGTGTTGATATCTCCTGAGCTCCTGAGCAGATCCATCCCAGATCATGTACAGTAGGAGGTATATACCTTCACATCCTCTATGAAGAGATGCTTTATAAAGAACTGTTAAGTGCTCACTTTAGCAGCACATATACTAAAAACTAGGATAATACAGAGGAGATTTCTATGGCCCCTGTGCAAGGATGACAAGCAGATTCATGAAGCATTCCAACATTCCAAATTCTTCATGCAAAATCTGAAAGAGTCTACAGTATCACTCAGCCTGCTATGGGCATCTTTGTAAACAAGGAAGTGTACTGATTATGAAAGCTTGGCCTTAGCTTAGACTTGTTTCCAACTAGCTCTTATAACTTAAATTAACCTGTTCTGCCATGTGACTCTTTACCTCTCCTTCACCCTGTATGTCCGACTCCCTCTGTGTCTGGCTGGTGAATAATCTTGAGCACCTCAGATCCTCCCCAAGTTCCTCTCCCCAGAAATCCTTCCTCTCCCCTCCTCCCCTGCCTGGCTATTGGCCATTCAGCTCTTTATTAAGCCAGTCAGAAAGCACCTTAGGCAGAGACAACTCTTCACAGTATACAAAAGGATCATCCCACAGCAGGGAAGTTAAAGGTAAGATTCCTATCAAGAGAATTAATGTACACGTTGAGCACATCAAATACTCTAAAGGCCAGGATAGCTTCCTGAAATGGGTGAAAGAAAATGATCAGACAAAGGAAGCCAAAGAGAAAGGCACCTGAGTTCAAGTGAAGGGCCAGCCTGCTCCACCCAGACAATCACATTCTGTCAGAACTAACAAGAGGGATCCCGAGATACTGGAGCCCATTCCCTGTGAGCTCATGGCTTAATGTACAAAAAGAAATAAAGGACCTAGACAGCAAAGTGTCCTTCTAAAATTAAAAATTAAAAAATGAGCAATTGAGGCCAGGGAATGCAGCTCAGTGGTAGAGTACTCACCTAATGTGCACAAGGCACTGAGTTCAATCCCTGCTACTCCAATGAATAAATAAAAGTACAAGTAAATTGATAAAAGCAGAAAGAGTAATTGATGACTTTGAAATCACATGACACTTTTGATAGATTGTGGTCTCTGATGAGTTTACTAGGAACCCTGTCACTATTTCTGAACACAGAAACAGTGTGTTTATGGTTTCAAACAAGCATCTAATTTTAGAATAAAAGCAATTCATAAATAGAGTTCATCTGTGACCCCTGAAGAGTAGTTCTTGGAAATTCTTACGTCATGCCTACACTCACAGGTACCCCTTGACTATGACAAGCCTTTGGTAGTTGGTGGGAGTTGCCCAAGCTCTGTCCCTGGAGTGCTACTTCTCTGCTCTTCAGTGTCAGAATGGCTCCCCCTGCAGCAGTCAAGGCAGTAAGTCCCTTCTTAAGATAGACCTGAGTTTCAGCCCCCTCTGCCACAGAGATCCTAGAGGAAGGTCTATGAGTATGACGTGCACAAACTGACACCTCTCAGATCCCCAGCCATGGAGGGACTTGCTTTCCAGAGGTAAGAACTACAGCCAACAGATGGCTGCCAGCTGTCAGCATTTTCATGGTCATCCTTGAGTAGAAAGAACCACTTTGCCAAGACCGTGTCTTCTCAACATTTACTGGCTGAGCAAGGCAGTAGGCTGTAAGATGAGACAGCTTGGTTTGGCATGGGAAATACAGGTGAGCAATACTCTCCAGTGATTCCCAGAGGGCTGGCCAAGGTTTTTATTGGACTTGCAAGGCAATTCAACTTTTTCTTCTACCCATTCCAGTTACTCACCTCTTCTAGTTGGCTTCTGCTTGTCTATAAGAGACTTAGCCTTGTAGAACAGTTTCTGATATATAGAAAAGTTGGGAAGATTTATCAGTTCAGTCTCCCTCATTACCAACACTTTACATTAGGATGGTTGTTCATTGTTATGTTTGTTTGCTTGCGTTAAGACTGGGTCTCTAGCCCAGACTGGCCTCTAGTTTCCTATGTAGCCAAGGATAGCTTTGAATTTCTAGTACTTATGCCTTCACCTTCGCTGAGCTGGGATTACAGGAGTATATCACCATGTGTGCTTTATGCTGTGCTGGAAGGTCAGAGCCAGAGCTTCATGCATACTAACCAAGCCCTCTATCAACTCAGCAGCATCCCCAGCCTTACTGGTACAAGTAATAAACCAGTACTGACGCACTGCTATCAACTAGTCTAGTTTTGATTAGATTTCCTTGGAATTCAGCTACTTCTTTTTCCTGTTTAGAGATTTCATCATGGTCATTGCTTTTGTCATCATGTTTCTTCAGGCAATGATCTTTCCATGGGATTTGATCCTTCTGCATCTGAAGATCCATCTTAGAATCTATATGTAGAGGCAGATACGGTGGTGTTTGCCTGATAGCCTAATATTTGAGAGGTCAGGAAAAAGACAAGATGTTCAAGGTCACCTTTATCTACATAGAAAGTTAGAGCTCAGCCCGTGTTACATAAAACCCTATGTTTAAATTCTTAATTTTAAATGAGGTGCTAGAAAGATGACTCCATGGTTAAGGGAACTTGCTGCTTTTTCAGGGGAACAGACTTTGGTGCTCAGTACCCACACAGGATGGTTCACAACCACCTTTAGCTCCAGCTCGGGGAATCCAACACCCTCTACTGGCCTCCAAAGGCACTCACACACATGTGGCATACACGCATAGTCACACATATAGATGAGTAGAAATAAATACTTGAAAACTTACAAAAAGGAGAAGAAAACTCTGTTTCTAGACCTAACCTGTGTGTGACCATTGGCTGCCTGAACAACAGCCCTGCCACCTTCTTCTTGCTAACCGTGTCATTAGTCACAATGTGTCTATGCAAAGAAACTTGCCTTTCGTTGATTGATACCTGATCCAGAGCCAACCAACACAAAGGGAATGTCTTCCAGGGGCTTTCCTTCAAAAGAACACTTTCCTCTTGGTTGATAAATAAAAATTATCATAAAGGGGCTCTACACATCACTGGGTATATCAGCAGTTAATAGATGCTGAGGGAGAAAGAGATCTTTTATTCAGTGATATAGGCACGGGTGCCTGTGCTCCTGGGAACAAACCTTCGCTCATGCTTCTTGTCTTAGGGTTTCTATTGCTGTGAAGAGACACTCTTGACCACAGCAACCCTTATAAAGGTAAACATTTAACTGGGGCTGGCTTTCAGTTCAGAGGTTTAGTCCACTGTCATCATGGCAGGAAACATGACAGCATGCAGAAAGGCATGGCGTCGGAGAAGGCTCTGGGAGTTCTACATCTGGATCTGCAGGCAGCAGGAAACGAGAGTGGGCCACTGGGCCTGGTTTGAGCTTCTGAAACCTTAATGCCCGCCCCATGTGACACACTTCCTCCAACAAGGTTACACCTACTCTAACAAGGCCATGCCTCCAATAATGTCACTCCCTGACATTATTGTCTATGAGGGCCATTTTCATTCAGACCACCACACTCCTGAGTAAGCAATCCTAATGACACCCCCAGACACACACACACACACACACACACACACACACACACAATGACTATGAAAGTAGGAGAGCTTGTTGAGAAGAGGAAGAGGATCAACAGGAGTGGAAGATAACAAGAGGGGGTAGGATAAATCTGATTGAAATACATTATATACATACATGAAAATGTCATAATGAAGTACGTTATTCTGTATAATTGTTATTAGTATGTGAATATGCTAATAAAGATATCTTAAAGTTATAAGAAGGATCCAAGAAGAGAATTTGTTGCTCTGGGTTTGGACCCTATTCTCCACCATCTGCCTCAGGCCCTGCCTGTAACACAATGGCTTTGTAGATATGGCAGACCGTAAGAGGACAGCTTCAGATCCTCCTGCTGTCACTGAGCTACAGAACCAACACTGTAGCTGGAATTCCTGTTAAACTGGTTAGGAATAAAAAGTCCTTATGTTTATGATATCACCATTTCTACTTACTAGGGGTAGTGTAGGGAAAGTGTTTACAATAAGGAGCACAGTAGCTAAAAGGAAGACAGAATTTGTACATGTGAGTTTATGTATGTAATGTGTGTGTGTACACAAGTGCGTGCACAGGTGTGTGTACCCATGTGTGCCCATTCAAAGGCCAGAGAAGGCCTTTGGGTGTCCACCTCGAATGCCCTCCACCTTATCCCCTTGAGATAGGATCTCTCAACTCAAACTGGGGCTTGCCGTTTTTCAGCTAAGCTGTCAGTCAGCAAGCCCCAACAATTCTCCTGTCACTGACTCCCTAGCTTTGGGGCTACAAGCAGCCACAGCTAAACCACCTTTGGGTTTTGTTTTGTTTTACAAGTGGGGTTTCTCTGTGTAGCCTTAGCTGTCCTGGAATTGACTCTGTAGATCAGGCCAGCCTTGAACTCAGAGATTCGCCTGCGTCTGCCTCTTGGGTGCTGGGATTAAAGGCATGCGCCACCACCAACCTAGCATTAAACCCAGCTTTTTACATGGGTAGTAGGAATTCAAAGTCAGGTCTTTATGCCCTCATGGCAAGAACTCTTACCGACTGAGTCAAGTCCCCAGCCCCACAGAGGATGAACAGGACAATAGTTCTTGCCAAGGCAGCAATAGACATTAGTGGCTGGGTCCTTACCTCTCTGCTCTACTCGGTGTCTTTTCTCTGCCTCATAGCTCCTGCTCCCCATAAAGATGACTCACTTATTGCTTCCTACACCTCTCTTAATCTGATGACCTTTCAGCGTCACCTCCCACTAGAAATTCTCATGGGGTCCCCTGTTGGAATCTCTTAGGGGGAAAATGTAGTCAACCCGGCTTGTCTTTGTCTGCGAGGTCACACCTCAGGACATGCGCTGCCTGGAGTATCTTGCCTTAGTTCCATCAGTTATGCTTGGAAGAACAAGGACTCCCGGTGTAAAGCCTAGTCACGCACAGCTGCCTCTTCAACGCGGCTGTGTGGGAAACCGAGCGCTCCGGCACTGAGATGCTGGGTCTAAGATCCTGGGATAACTCTTAACACCATCTCTATTCTCTCTCTTACCAAATTGATCTGTTTCTAGTACTTGAACGTATGTGTGTGCATGTTCATATGTGTGGATGCATGCATGTGTACTGCATACACATGCACTAAGGTGAAGGCCCAAGGACAGCCTCAGATGTAGTCCCAGAGGTATCACCCACCTAATTTTTTTTTTGAAACAAGGCTTCTCACTGGCCTAGAACTCATGGCTGTGCTGGTGGCCAGTGAGCGTCCTCTCACCACCTCCCTTGCATAGGGCTTACAAGCATGCACCAGCATGCCAGTTAAAAAAAAAAACACGTTCATTTATCTACGTATCTTTTTATTTATTTTGGGTAGGTGTGCTTGTGTGTGCCACAGTGCCTGCGTGGAGGTCAGAGGACAGCATGCAGGAGTTGGGTTCTCTCCTTTCATCAGGCAAATCCCGGGGATCACCCCGGTGGAAGGCTTGGTTGCAGCCACCTTACAGACTGAGCATCACTAGCCCACTCCTAGCTTTTTTTTTTTTTTTTTTTTTTTTTTTGGTATTTACGAGACAGGGTTTCTCTGTATTGTTTTGGAGGCTGTCGGTCCAGCCTGGCCTCGAACTCACAGAGATCCGCCTGCCTCTGCCTCCCGAGTGCTGGGATTAAAGGCATGCGCCACCACCGCCCGGCTACTCCTAGCTTTTTTTAAACCTGGGTTCTGGGAGACAAACTCAAGTTGGCATGCTTGCAACATAAATATGTCATCTTTGCAGCCTTTGCCCCGATTGTTTCTCATCAATTTGTATCGTTACAAACGGGAAACAAGATAGGATATTTCCATATACACTTCTGGTTACTCCAAGGTCTGGAAAGATTGGGCAAGAGAAGAAAGAGAGGAAGAGAAAGGAAGAAAAAGAAAAGCGCAAAGCCAGAGAGGGGTGTGTTTGATGGATGCAGACAGGTGTTGTGACAAAGGCTTGGCACTTCAGCAAGAGAAGGAAGCAGAAATCACAGTGTGGGAGGATTGAGGTCCAAGCCAGCTTCCATCTCAGGCCAGAACCAATGGGAAACAGAGAGTGTGTCATGGAAGACAGAGGTTTTAATGGGTGACAAAAGCTAGACTAATCCAGCAGGCTCCTGTGGCTCAGTTCTGCTCCGGGAAAACATTCCACGCTCTCAACCACACATGGGTCACTGGGTTCTTTTTCACAGGAGTGCCATGGCTCTTCCCTGGCATCAGTGTAGGAGACATTGTTACTGGATATCTCATCAGAGTGGCCTAAGATAACTCCATTTCCCCGAGGGCCAAAGACGACTCCAAGCAACCACACTGAATAACACAAGCCAGTGTGCCCAGAAGCACAAAGCGGAACTGAAGTGGGGTTTGTCCTCCACGACGAACGAAGCTCCTTGCAACCGTTTGCTGTGCCAAAACAAAACCTTAGCTCTCATTCCTCTCTTGGTTTTTAAAGCTGCTCTTTGAACACTCCTCGGGAGGTAGTTGGTCCTTTTGATGTTCAGTGCTTACAAGAAAAAGATGAGTTATCTCATTTCTGTAAAGGTGGCCGAGCCTGCTCTGTCTGGGAAGAGGCAAGCCGTCCAGGCATATGCGACCACGCAGGAGGAAAAGCTGTTTTTCTTTGAAGGTTCAAAGTTAATATGTCAATTAAATTCCAATGAATTGTGCATCAGACCTTGAAATGCAGCAGCTACGTTAGGAACCTCAAAGCACAGGGTTAGAGAGCCATTACTAGGAAGATCGATGAATCTGAAGGACTGGCCATAGGGGGTAGCTTCCTTTCCTTTTTTGTTTTGTTTCTAGTGTGTATGCACTTGTGTGAGTGGGCATGTGAGGGCACATGGAAGCCAAGGGCAGGGGAGAATGCTTCCCTCCACCATTCTCCACCTTAGTTCCTGGGACAAGAGCCCACCCATCCAGCAAGATCAGCTGAGCTTCAGGCTCCAGGGACCCTCCCGTCTCTGTCTCCATAGGGCTAGGGTTATAGGCACACACCACCATGGCTGGCTTTTGTGGGGGTGCTGGAGATCTGAACTCAGGTCCTTATGCTTGCCTGGTAAGCACTTTATCAATTAAGCTGTCTCCCCAGAAAAATTTTTTAAACTTGTCTCCAATTATCTAGCTTGATCCTCTTCTTATTACAGAAGAACTCAAAAAGAACTTCTTTGGCCATGTCTGCCTCAGTAAGACCACCTAAAAGCCATGTTTGATTATGCAGACAGGTTAGAATACAGGCATTTTATTTTTTTTATCTAAAAGGTAGTTTTGTCTGAATAGTCCAAATTTCATTTGTATGAGTTGATGAATGAAGATGGAAGTTTTAAATTCGTGTCTAAATAAGGCCCAAGGGGAGGAGACCAGCTCTCAATAGGTTCATCTATAGTTTACCTGCACCAGGCTGTAAGCTAAGCAATAGGGAGGCAGAACAGGTTTTAAACTACCAAAACTACCATATGAAATGAGCCTGTAAGAATTAACTGAAAATAAAGCAAGTGTGTACTGTCTTAGGTAGGGTTTTTATTGTGAAGAGACACCATGGCCACAGCAACTCTTTTAAAGGAGAACATTTAATTGAGGTGGCTCACTTACACTTTCAGAGGTTTGGTCCATTATCATCAGGATGGGGAGCATGGCAGACACGGCGCGGGAGCTGAGAGTGCTGTGTCTTGACTCAGAAGCAACAGGAAGCTGACTGACTGTCACACCGGGTGAAGCTTGAGAAAAGAGAGCTCAAAGCCCACCCCCACCATGACACACTTCCTCCAACAAAGCCACACCTACTAACAGTGCCCCTCCCTTCGGGGACCATTTTCTTTCAGACCACCACAGCCACACAGACTATGGGTTTTGAAGAGGTTTCTTCAAGCGAGACAAAATGCCTGCATGGAGAAGGAGAAGTGGACACAAAGCCATTCCTAACCAAGAAGCTATTTGCAGTTGGTACAAGCCGGGAAAGGGAAAAATCATTTTTCCCTGTGGAGTGTCACCGGGTACGTCAGCTACACTCTGAGGTGGGACCCATGTCCAGGAGTAGTTAGCTGACGTGAAATAGACTGACTCCATGATTATATAAACTTTTTGCTTTATTTTGTTTTTTTGTCTTATTGGGGTTTTTTGTTTTGATTTATGTTTTCAGAGGTTGGGGTTTTTTTGAGAGAAAAAGAAAGACCATGTAGGTAGAGAAGTAGGGGAGGATCTGGGTGAAGTTGAGAGAGGAGAAAGGATATGATCAAAATATATTGTATGAAAAATATTTTAAAATAAATCAGAAAAAATATTTTAGCTTCATGAACTTTGAGGAGCCTTGCTCTGGGTCTGAGGACATACCTCAGTGAATAAAGTGCTTGCCGTCCAGGTACGAAGAAGCTGTGTGGAGACAGGAGAATCCCTGGAAGCTCATTGGCCAGCCAGCCTTGCGTAGGCATCAGTAAAACAACAAAGAGACCCTGTCTCAAACAAGGTAGGAAGTGAGAACTAGCAACCCCAAGCCTTTCATTCTCTGACCTCTGCACATACTGTGGCACTCATGCATCCGCATTCACAGACATGAATGCGCACGCGCCCATATCGAAAAATAAGAAACGAAAAATGAAGGCCCAGGCTGGGGCTGAAGATAATTAGTTAGTAAAGTACTTGTCCTGTGACCTGAGTTCAGTCCTTACAGAAGTGTCTGGTGCAGTAGCACATGTTTGCAACCCCAGTGCTGAGGAGCTAGGGACAGGTGGAACTCTGGGCGCAATGGCATGTGAATCTAGCCTATTTGGCAAGTTCAGGCCAGTGATAGAGCCTATCTCAAAGAAACTGGACAATGCTACTAAGCCTGATACCCAAGGTTATCCTTCAGCCTCCACACACACCACACACACCTGCATACACAGGAATACATACCCACACATTAATAATAAAGGAAGATGAGATACATGACCATATTTTTAAATAAGCATGATCAACCAAAAAAGCCCATGAAAAGTTTAAAGTGCCTTTTACTGTCTTCTATGTCATCATGTTGCCTTTTCCCATGGGTTGCCCTCACATACATCTGTAATTCTTGAATTTTTATTTTTAAGACGTATTTTTCTTCAGAGACACTATCCCTTTGGGGGTCTACCTGAATCAGGAAATTGGGCCACTTCAGGAAAGCATGGGCCAGTCTGGGATGGACAGAATTTCCTGGACATGTCCCTGCCCAGAAAGTTCAAGGAAGTGTTAGAGAAGGTGTCTTCATTCTAGAGCATGCCTCTTACTCTTAGTGGAGAGGTTATGAAGACAAAGCCAGATGGAGTTTCCTATTTGGAACCAGACTTCACTAGATCCAGGTTAACATCAACTATTTTTTTCCTAAAAGTTAAAAGAAGAAAACCAGGTTTAAGGAGAGGGTTGCTTTATGTCAAGAATTGCAAACACTTGGACAGGACTGGGGAGATGGCACAGAGAATGAGGCACTTGCCATACAAGTGTGAGAACCAGAGTTCTGGCCCTCAACACCCATGGAACAGCCGAGTAGCAGCTGCTGGGACCCCTGGCACTGGGGAGGCAGAGAGAGAGAGACAGAGACAGAGACAGAGACAGAGACAGAGACAGACAGAGAGACAGAGACAGACAGAGAGACAGACAGAGACACAGAGACACAGAAAGAGATAGATGACAGAGAGAGAGCATCTCCAAGGCAAGCTGGCCGGCTAGACTAGCCAATCAGAGAGCTCTGAGTTCACCTGAGAAACCCAGCCTCAGGAAATAGACAGTGGAGGAAGATAGCAACAACAAGCTTGGACCTCTCTACATGTGTGTACACATGTGCACTCACACCTGTTTGCACATACTCATATCGATACACATGTGAACATGGATATACACACATACATCACACATACATATGCAAAGGGAAAAACCTGAAAAATTAAGATGGAGCTGGGGAAATGGCTCAGTTTGTAAAATGATTCCCACACAAGCAGAAGGACCTGAGTTTGACCCTCAGAACCCATGTAAAGAAGCTGGATCTGGTGGTGTCTGCTTGTAATCCCAGCACTGAGAAAGTGGAGGCAGGTAGATTTCTGAGCCTCACTGGTCAGCCAGACTAACCAAGTAAATGAGCTTCAGGCCAATAAGAAACCACATCTCAAAAAAAATCAGAATAGATGGTATACCTGACAAATGCTAGCCAACATTGACTCTGGCTCCCACATACATATGCACATACTCTCTCTCTCTCTCTCTCTCTCTCTCTCTCTCTCTCTCTCTCTCTCTCTCTCTCTCTCTCTCTCTCTCTCTCTCTCTGTCCACAAAGTATATTAGGAATGGAGAAAGGAGATGAGGGAGACAGGAAAAGCAACTGTGTGTGAAGCAAACTGCTTCTTTCTTGGCCTTTTGCTGTTTAAGAAAAAGGATGATAAACATGTTTAGTGGCAGCCCAGTGACAGGGTTATACATTCAATAAATGCTTTTAAGCATCGATTGGGTAGAAGGACTGTTCATAGAACAATGTGGCGTAAGGAAGCTAGGGCTCAAATAGCAGCCACATAATTAAAGGTTCGGTGTAGCCCAGCAGTGGAGTATGTGTTTATCACTGGTTTCCATCCCCAGTACCAAAAAGACCAACAAACAAAACCCACACACAATTAACTGTAAGAAAGACAACCAGCTTGAGATGTAGCCTTGGCCCCTGTGGACCAGACTTTCTGTGTGCTGAGTCTGAGGAAACACCTTCCAGACTGCACCTCTGTGATCCTGATCTCATTAACCACGGCTGGTTCTTCAGCCCCCACTGACCAGTACCCACTGTCCCAGTAAAGCAGAGGTTTCACTGCAGTGGTGCTGGTCTCGTGCTAGTCACAGTGTATGCTTGCACGCCAGCTGACCACCAGCCATAGATTCTTACTCCAAAATATCACAGGAGTGCCCAGACAGTCCTTGTTTTACTCTGAAACTTCACAAACCAGGCCTCCACAGTCCACAAGATTGTCATCTAAGCTTACACAAGGACAGCTCATGAAGTTCTGAACACTGGTTGACTTTTTCAACTCCAAGTTCCCAAATACTCCACAATCTTCCCAAAGGCATAAAAAGATACATGGTCAGGTTTATCACAGCAACACTCTACCCTCGGTACTAAATCCTATCCCAGTTTGTTTTTTCCCATTGCTGTGATAAAGCACTCTGACCATAAACAACTTGGAGGAGGAAAGGGTTTATTTCCTCTTATGCTTCCAGGTCACAACCCATCTTTAAGGGATTCGGGATAAGAACTCAATACAGGAACCTGGAAGCTGGAACCATGGAGAACTGCTGCCTACTGTCTTCTTTATTCAGGAGCTCATGCTCGGTGAACTTTCTTATACAGCCCAGGCCCATCTGTCTAGGGATAGAGCAACCCACAGTGGGCAAGACCTTCCTACATCAACCATCAAGCAAGACAATACCTCACAGACATGGCCATGAGCCAATCTGATTCAGACAATTCCTTAACTGAGGTTTCCTCTTCCCAGGTGACTCTATATCATTGATTCTCTACCTGTGGTCACAGCTCCTTTGGTGTTGCATATCAGATATTTACATTACAATTCATAACAGCAGCAAAATTACAGTTATGAAGGAGAAATGAAAATAATTTTATGGTTAGGGGACACCACAACATGAGGAACTATATTCAAGGGGTTCAGCAGTAGGAAGGTTGAGAACCACTGCTGTAGATGGTGTCAAACTGGCAATAGAAATTAACCAGGCCCAGAGGTATTATGATGGAGACATGTATGGACCACAAGAATGAATGGTGAAGGTATATAACCTAATCTTGGAAGTCAAGGAAGCTTCTCTACGGAAATGGCACTTAAGACAGGCCCAGAGCCGGTCAGTGGTGGCACATGCCTTTAATCCCAGCACTCAGGAGGCAGAGGCAGCCGGATCTCTGAGTTCAAGGCCGGGCTGGACCGACAGCCTCCAAACAATACAGAGAAACCCTGTCTCGTAAAAACCAAAAACCAAAAACCAAACAAACAAAAAAGGCAGGCCCAGAGAGACAAGGGAACATCTGTCGTATTAAAAAGTGAAAACGCAGGCAACAAAATGGTTCAGTGGGTAAGGGGGCTTGCTGACAACCTGATAACCTGAGTGTGACCCCCAGAACCCACACAGTGGAAGGTAGAAGCTGGAAGGAGGACACCAGCTCCTGCAAGTTTTCCTCTGATGGCCACACTCACCCCAAGGCACATGAGTGTCCACACTGGTTTAATTTCTTTGTTCTGATAAAGCTCTCTAACAAAAACAACTTAAGGAAGAAATGAACTTATTTCAGCTTGCAACTCCAACCCAGAACTGTAGGGAAACCAACTCAGGTACTTGAAGCATCCAGACACATCGCTTCCTCAGTCAGGAGCAGAGAAATAAATGTGTGCTCGATTGCTTGCACTCTGTTTCTCCACTTCCATACAGTCCAGGATCCCTTGCCTAGGGAATGATGCCACCTACAGGGAGCTGAGTCATCCCGCATCAATTAATTTAATAAGACAATCCCCTACACGAACCCAGGTAACAAAGAGCACCCTAAGAGAGACATACATGGATCTACCTAGGAAAGGGTAAAAAGACAAGATCTCCTGAGTAAATTGGGAGCATGGGGGGGCCTGGGGGAGGGCGGAAGGGGAGAGGGGAGGAGAGAAGGGGAGTAGAGAAGAAATATATAGCTCAACAAAAACAAGTTAAGAAAAAAGGACAATGCCAAAGTAGAAAGACCCTCATTGAGACACTTCCCAGGTGATTCTAGGTTGTGCCAATTAGACAATTGAAGCTGTCAATCACATGCATGAAATTTTTTACAAGAATCTAAAATACACAGCACTCTACTAATTATAATAGGAGAGAGAATATTAAATTCATCATTCTTTGGATTCACCTATATCGTAATAACAATACAAACATAGGTGTACAACATTTTAAAAAACCAATTGATCCAGACTTTGTGGATATAAAGCAGGTAACAATATCCCCATATGTTGTGGGATATTTGCACACTGTGTGCAAATGTATTGCTGTGATTGGAAAAATAAAAAGCTGAGCAGCCAATAGCTAGGCAGGAGGTATATATGGAACTTCCTGACAGAGAGAGGACTCTGGGAAGAAGAAAGGCAGAGTTGCCAGCCACATGGAGAAGAAACAGGAGGTACAAGACGGGAGAGAGGTAACACCATGTGATAGAACCTAGATTAATATAAATGGGTTAATTTAAGTTATAAAAGATAGTTAAGAGCAAGCCTGGGCTATAGGCTGAATTTTTATAATGAATAAGAAGTCTCCGTGCCATTATTTGGGAGCTGGCTGGTGGGACAGAAAGACTTATTGCACCCATGTCTCCATAACTTTGTAATGTATTTCCCATACCTTAGGAGTTCCTTCCAACCCTCCTAGTCCCTTCCTCTATACCTAACCTCTACCATTATATGGAGCTATGGAGGGAAAGAAACAGGAGCCAGAGGATTAAATGGAGAGGTCAGCTAACGCTAAGGCACCATTTGCAGGATCATATGGAAACAGATTACATAGAAGCTTCTTACATATATGAAAGAAATCAACATTGAATCACCAAATAACGGAGGAAACAAAGCCCCAACTAAACATCTCTTGCCACCGAGCGAAGCCTTCAGTGCCAGCAATGGGTTACATCTAATTAAGTTGTTGGCCAAAGGTGCCCCGTGGGAGCCCCCAAGCAGTTCAGACTGTTGCCAAGGCTATTGATTTCTCTCCACAAACCCATGGTAAAGCCCTACTGCTAAAGACAGCACTCACACATCTCATTGAACACGGGGAATCAAGCTGGTGCTGACTAGTGCCCAGGGTACTGGAAGGTACTCTGAGCACTACCAGAAGACAAAGCTAAATACTCACCCTGCTACAGACCCTTCTGCCTACAACGGTGACCTGCTTGCAGGATATGCTGGCGTGATGGTGGCACAGAAGTTTGGGGCTAGCCAACAACTCCCTGATCAGATTTAAGGCCCACTCCATGAGATGGAACCCATGACTGGTACTGCTTGGGTGGCCAAGAACCTGCAACTAGATAGGTCATGGACCTAGGAGAAAACCAAACACAAACGTCCTGCTAGCAGAACATTGTAACAAAATAACTCCTAACGACATTCTGCTTCATCCATAGAGCAGTGTCTCCTGAAGCCATCATCAGAGAAGCTTCCTCCTATAGCTGATGGGAACTGGTACAGAGTCTTACAACTGGACAACGTGCAGAGAGTGAGAGACCGTGGAACACTCAGTCTTAAGTGGGGATGTCTTCGCCACAGAGACCACAGAAAAACTGTGAGAGCCAGTGGAGAGGAACAGCAGACACCAGGGACACAGTGCCTTCCAGACACAGTAGGGCTGACAAGCATATGCACTCACAGAGCTGTGACAGCATGCACAGGGACTGTACAGGCCCAAGCTAGATGGGGTCCCAACACGGAGACGGGAAGTGGATATGAAACTCCATTCCTAACCCAGAAGCTATCTCCAATTGGCAACTGCACACAGAGGAAAAATTAGTTTTCTCCAATAGAGTCTCACTGGGTATACAAACCACACTTAAAGGAGGCCCCATGTCCAGCAGTAGATGGCTGTGGTAGTTTGAAAGAAAATGGCTCCCAAAGTGAGTGGCACTATTAGGAGGTGTGGCCTTGCTAGAGTAGGTATGGTATGGTCTTGTTGAAGGAAGTGTGTCACTGTGGAGGTGGGCTTTGAGGTATCATATATGCTTGAGCTACACCCAGTGAGATAGTCCATTTTCTGTTGCTTGCAAGATGTAGGACTCTCAGCTACCTCTCCAATACCATGTCTGTCTGTATGCCACCATGTCCCACCATGATGATAATGGACTGAACCTCTGACACTGTAAGCCACCACCTCAAAAATGTTGTCCTTTATAAGAGTTGCCATGGTTATGGTGCCTCTTCACAGTAATTGAAACCCTAACTAAGACAATAGCCAACAGAAAATAAACTCAATGGTGTTTTTGTAGATTTTTTTTTGTGCTTTGATTGGGCATTTTTTGTCTTCTTTGTCTTGTGTTTATGTATTATGATTTCCAATTTTGTGTTTTTATGGTGAGTGTGTGTGAGGGGTGTTGTATGTTGTGTGTTTCTTGAGCTTTTGCTGTTGTTTTTGCTCATTTGGTTATTTCCTATGCTGTTTGCTTAATTTTATTCTGGTTTGTTTTTTTATTGGCCTTTTTGTTGTCTAAAGAGAGAGAAAGAAGGTTTAGAGTTGGATGGGTGGAGGGGTGGGAATGATTGAGAGGAGATGAGGAAGGGGAAATCATAATCAGAATAGTGTATGAAAAAATATTTTCAACTTAAAAAAACAAAGTTTTAAAAATCAAAAACAAAAAAACAGTTGCATTTACCCAACTAAAATCTGTTTACCATCCACAAGCACATTTTCTTCTCGCCAGGAAAATGCCTTTACTGTCTAATTTTTTCAAAGTTTTGTTTCACCAACATTGTTTATAAACTCCGCTGTTTTGCGTATTACATATTTCTCTTTTAAATCTTAACTGTGACATCTAAAACGGCATTGCTGAGGGAAAACGAAACAATGGCACAGCAGTTTAGAGTATGTACTGCTCTAGCAGAGGCTATAGTTTAGTTCCCAGAACTCAGTTTGGGTGGCTCATAACCACCTATTAACTCCATCTCTAAATCAGTGGTTCTCAACCTTCCTAATGTTGCAACCCTTCAATGCAGTCCCTCATGCTGTGGTGACCCCAACCGTAAAATCATTTTTATTGCTACTTCATAACTGTAAGTTTGCCACTGTTATGAATCATAGTGTAAATATCTGATATGCAGGATGTCTGATATGTGACCCCTGTGAAAACTCACAGATTGAGATCCACTTTCTAGGGAATCCTACACCTTCTTCTAACCTCCACAGGCACTGCACTCATATGCGCACACGCGCGCGTGCGCGCGCGCGCGCGTGCGCACACACACACACACACACACACTTTTTTTAAAAGAAATTTTGCTGAGCTGTAACTCCCATACCATTTCCAGTGCAGGATTCCATGGCTCTTACTACAATTACAGAATAGTGCCCCCATCCCATAATCAGTTTCAGAACGTTCATTGTCCACACCCTTCAGTCATATTCCACAATCTTCCCACCCATCAAGTTTCAAGAAGCATTAATCTGCCCCCTGTCTCTGTAGATTTGCCAGTTTCAGGTACAGATACAAGTACTTTATTTTTTATTACATTTATTCATTTTGTGTTCATGTGCAAGAATTGGTTCCCTTTTTCTATGATATGGGTCCCAGGAATTGAACTCAGGTCATTAGGCTTGGTGACAACTGCCTTAAGTTGAGCCATCAGTCAGCTTCTAAATACTTTAATAACTGACAAATAGTATCACATCATATGACTATTGTCACATTGTATTTGTCCATTAATCAGCTGGTATATGTCTGAATTGTTCAGACTTGCTGGACGCTAGAAATAATAACACTGTGAATATTTACACAGGAGGAATAATGACACCATGAACATTTGCATGCAGTATTTTTAACTATGTGTTTCATCCCTCTCATATCTGCCTATCAGTAAGGGTAGAATGCCAAATCCTACAGTTTAACCACCTAAGAAATCACCACTAAGAAAACACTTTAAAATGTATATTTATGGGATTGTAGATACAGCTCAGTGGTTAAGAGCACTGGGTTCTTTTCCAGAGGACACAGGTTCAGTTCCCAGCACCCACATGGAGAATCATGTAACTTCAGTCCTGAGGGATCCAATACTCTCTTCTGGCCTCTGTGGACACTGAACACAAAGTACAGTGGCAAAGATACAGGCAAAACACTCATATACATAATGTAAAAATAAAGGAAAACATTTTAAAATAAGTATATTTATAACATACAAATACTTAGAGATAAAATAGAATCATAAAATCTCAGCTAAAAACAGAAAACAGGGATAGGTGGGGAACGCACCTGTAATCACAGCACTGTGGAGGTGAAGACAGACAGATCAAGAGTTCAAGTCCATCCTCAGTTACACAAGGCCAGCCTGGGATACATGAGACCCTGTCTCAAAATGGGATGGGGTGATGGGATGGGGGAGGTGAGATAGGAAAATCCCTGGGGCTTGCTGGATGTGTAGCCTAGCCTAATCAGTCAGCCCCACAAATAGTGAGAGGTCCTATGGAAGATGGATGGCATCTGAACGACATCTGAACTTCACATCTTGCCTGCATACACATAGGCACACACATGCACAGGCACCTGACCAAACATGCACCAACATGCAAACATGCATATACAAACACACACTTATATAATCACTTCTAAAAAAGATGAAAATCTCCAAACTGAAACTCTGACACTATATTGTATGCACTGTGCAATCTCCTTGGACTAGAGTTTCAGGTTCTTCAAAATTAAACAGGGGTCCACAATAGGATCAACCAATTTCATCTATATTTACCCAGAGAAGTGAGAGAAATGAATGTTCATGTACTGTGTGTGTGTGTGTGTGTCAGACAGAGACATAAAGAGAGAGAGAGAGAGAGAGAGAGAGAGAGAGAGAGAGAGAGAGAGAGCTGTAAGCATGCATGGATGGGTAGATATGGGTGTACTAGCCCCATGCAGGCACATTTGGAAACCAAAGGTTGATAGCAAGATGTTCCCATCACTTGCTCCTCAATTATTTTTTCTTTTGAGACAGGTCAACAGGTCTCACTGTGTAACCCTAGTTGACTTGGAACTAGCTATGTAGACTAGGCTGGTCTTGAACTCACAGAGATCCACCTACCTCTGCCTCCCCAGTGTTGACATAAAAGTATGCTCCACTATGTCCAACAAATCTGGTTTTGGGGTGTGTGTGTGTGTGTGTGTGAGAGAGAGAGAGAGAGAGAGAGAGAGAGAGAGAGAGAGAGAGAGAGAGAGAGAGAGAGAGATTCTGTATGTGAGTACAGGTGGGTACATGCATGATGTAGAGGACAGAGGACAAAGGACAATTTGGAATAGCTGGTTCTCTCCTTCCATCATGGGTTCTAAGGATCAAGTTGATATTGTCTGGCTTGCCTAGGAAGCACTTTTACCTCTGAGCCATCTCAAAGGTCTGATTTAACCTTATTTTTTGAGGTGAGGTCTCTCACTAAAGCTGGAGTCTGCTATTTCCAATAGACTGGCTAACCAGAGAGCTCCCAAGACCCATCTGTCTCCATCCCCTCATCACTGAGATTGCAGGTGCATGCAGCCATGTCTAACTTTGATTGTGTGCGAGGGACTTCTTGTAGTAAAAGTTATTTTATTCTTTAACAAAACAAAATATAACAAGATAAAACAAAAACTACCACACCAAAATTGGACAAGGCAAACCAACAGAAGGGAAGGAGCCCCAAGAGAAGTCACGAGAATCAGAGACCCATTTGTTGGCACATGCTGGAGTCCCATAAAAATACTAAACTGAAAGCTATAGTAAATACACAGGGACCTGGTGCAGACCCACGTTGGCCCTGTGCTTGCTGCTTCCGTCTCTGTGAGTTCATGTGAGCCTTGTCACTTGATTTAGAAGGACTTGTTCTCCTGGTGTCCTGGTGTTTTCCTGGTGCCCCCTCTGACTCTTCCATTCTTTCTGTCTTCCCTTCCACAGGGCTCTCTGAGCTCTGATGGGAGGGATTTGATGGAGACATCACATAGAGAGCTGTGTGCTCCCAGGTCTCACTCTCTGTGTAATGTCTGGCTCTGGGTCTCTGCATCTGTTCCCATCTGCTGATGGAGGATGCTTCTCTGTGCTAGGGATCTTAACTTGGTTCCTTGTGCTTACACAGCAAGCGCTTTGCCCACTGAGATATTTCCCCAACACCTTTGGCACATGCATGAATGAATAATTGTGGTATATTTATACAATGAAATGTTACCCAGCGGGAGTGATGGATAAATGTTGTCATCTGAGTGAATCTCAAATGATTCCTGCAAAGCCCAACCAAACATGAGGGCATGGATGCTAACATTTATGTAAAATCCTAGCAAATGAATCCAGTGACCAAAAAAAAAATCTTGTGTTTGCCTGAGGATTATGTGGAGAGAGAGACTAACGTGGGATGGTTAACAGGGGGGAGGAGGGGAATGAGGAAGCCTGGATGTGATGAATAGGCTCATTGTCTTTACTGTGGCACTGTGCACATATGTGTGTATACATGTGTGAGTACATATATCTGTATGTATGTACATGTATATACGTGTGTACGTGTGTGTGTGTGTGTGTGTGCGCGTGTGAAAATATCAAAATGGGGGCTGGGATGTAACTCAGCTGATAGCTAGCATGCATGTTGCCCTGGGCTCCTTTCCCAGAACCACATAAATTGGGAATAATGGTGCAGGCCTGTAATCCCAGCATTGAGGAGTCCAAGGCAGGAGAATCAGAAGATCAGGTCATCCTCAATTACACAGCAAATTCAAGGCCAGACATGGATACAAGAGACCCCTTTTCAACATTTAAGTATATGTAGTGTTTTGTACATTAATTATACCTCAGGAAACTCCTAGGTATATATACCAAGATTCAGGAAATTTTGAATTTTATATATGGCAAACATTTATTTTGCCCTGGGCCAAATGAAGTCATTTTTTAATGTAATCATCTTTTTTGTTTAGTTCCACTGTCTATCATAGACTACTGGCACTCTAAAACCATCAGTGATAAATACTCACACAACTCATTGTATCGTTTTTTTATTCTATGAATTATTCTTTCAGAAAATGTATATTCAAGGGCTGAGGAATAGCTCAGTTGATAGACCGCTTACCTAGCATACATCAGACCCTGGGTTCCATGTACAGGCCCAAATAAACCTTGAATGGTGGGGCAAACCTGCAATCTAAGCACTCGGGAGCCAGACGAAGGAGGATAAAAAGTTCAAGGGAAATGGAGCCAGGAAGTCCACAGTCTTAGCTGCTTCTGATGAGATCTTGTCTCAAGAAAAAAGAAGAGGTGGGGAAGGAGAGGGGAGGGGCGGGGAAAGGAGGGGGGAAGGAAGCAGGGAGGGAGCAATGGATGTTTGGTTCTGCAGGAAGCAGGGTGAGAGAGCACATGTGGGGGAGATCTTGAAACAAACAGCTGACGGTAGAGAGCCCTGTCTCCTTAACGGAAAGACAATACACTACGTTTCTGCAAAAAGCTACTTTGTGTCTACCCTCTTTAAGAGCCTGGCCTTGCAAATACCAGCCCCTAGAAACAGAAGCTGCACTCTTTATGAGTATTTCCCAGAGCATCTGGGCTGAAACATGCTATTTGACGAGAACAAGAATGTGCCAACCGAATCTTGATTGTGCTCTATAAGAATCTAGTTATTTCGCAGCTGCTTAAAACAAGTGTGGCTTTTCAGGGTTCTAAAAAATGAAAGCAAGCCAAGATCACCCATTGTTTCAGACACTATCTGAATAGCATGAGCCGTCCTTGTCCTCAGTAAAACTGCCTTGTGGATTCTGGGCACGTGAGCCTTTGTTTATTTGCTCATCAATCATAAGCCCATCCACCTTTGCAGGCTTCCCCTGGAGATGTGCTGATGACCTCTTCATCAGGGGTTTCTCATCCCAGGGATGGCTCACCCTGAATTGACCATGTCTCAGCCTCTGAACACCATTAACTTAATTGTGTTTTAAGCCTATTCAAGGAGGAGGAACAGTAGAAAATTAATATGTTGTACACATGCTCAGTAGATAAAAGATTTAAAAAGCAGTGCTTGCTTTTAGATGTTTTTCTCTCTTTTTAATTTTTTTCTTATGTGGGGTGTGTGCATGTGTGAGTGCATGCCTGCATGCGTGTACGTGTTTGTTTGCATGTATACGGGTGCATAGGCTGACGGAGGAGCCTCCTCTATCGCTCTCTGCTTTATTGACTGCAGCAGGGTCCCTCCGTCGAACCCGGAGCTCACTAGTACAACTGCTGGCTAGCAGCTTGTTCCCAGGATCCCTGTACCTTTCAAGCACTGGGATTACATGCCTCAGTGCCCAACAAGCATCCATGTGGGTTCTAGGGTTATGAGCTCGGGTCGACATGCTTGCTGCCTGTGCAGCAAGTGCTTTGATGCGAAGCCATCTGACTCAATACTTCTTTTTTAAATGCATGAGCGTGTATGGGGGGGTGGGAATGAGGAGAGAGTGCGTGCCAGGGAGAGAAAGAAAAAAACCCATGTGTGTATGCATGTGAAGGAAAAAGGTCAATACTGTTTCCCTCCATCACTTTCTACCTTCATTTTTGACACAAAGTCTCTCATTGAACCTGGAGCTCACTGATTCCACTGAGCTTGCTAGCAGTGAGCCCCAGGGAGCCTCCTGTGTCCGCCTCCCCAAGCTGGAACAACAGGTGTGCACTTGGCTTTCGTGTAGGTGCTGGGATCCAAACTTGGGCCTTTACGCCTATGTGGCAGGTACGATATTGGCTGAACCATAACTCCAGCCCCAACTTAACGGAGTCTTATTTCTATTCCATTATATTGAAAAGGAAGAGGGAAAGATTAAAGTATTTCACACATACTTAGTAACACAATTGTTCACTGAAGCTACTGTTTTAGCATTATGCTGTCCAACTTGACAAAATTGAACTAAAGGAGAAAGGTTTATTTTGAATCACAGTTTCAGTCCACAGTTGCTTGGCTCTATTTTGGGTGTAGATGGATGTGATTCAGTAAGGAAAGGAATCATGGTGCAGGGAGCAGGGCTGTTCACTTCATAATAGCCAGGAGGCAAGGAGGGACCAGGGACCTTTTATCCCCTTCAGGGTCACACCCGCCCCCAACGTCGGCTTTCTCCTACTCGGCACCCCTGACAGCAGCATCTGCTGGAAAACAAGCCTCCAACACGAACCTATCAGGGGACATTGAAGCTCCAAATCCAGTACCTACTGGCCAAACTTTATACGGCATGAGTACCCGAGTGCTTAGCATTTATCTTGCTGTGTATCAATCCTTTCTCCCCAAAATTGAGGGTTCTTCAAAGGCAGGGCAGTGTGTACCTCTTTGGATATTGACATTGAGCACACATTCACTCTTAATATTTCTACTTTCAAAAATATTTTTAGCTCTTTTGTGTTCATGAGTGTGTGTGTGTGTGTGTGTGTGTGTGTGTGTGTGTGTGTGTGTGTGACTTCCTAGGCAGTCAGTCAAGTCAAGATGAAGCTGAGTATCTCTTTCCTAGCTACTGGCTGTCAGAGACTGAAGCGGACAATGAACAAAAGCCTCTTCTATATAACCATGGCCGCAGAAGTAGCTGCTGATGCACTGGGTGGAGAGCGGAAGGATTGGATGATCCAGACCAGTGGTGGGAATAACAAACAGGCTTGGTTTGGTTGGTTTTGGTTGTTTCATGAAGCAAGGCATCTTGACCCACAGTGAAGTGTCTGCTGTTGAATAAGGGGCGTTTTTGTTATAGATCAAGGAGAAAGAGCTGGAGAGAGGAAATGCAAGTCTATTCAAGGACACGTTGTGGGTGCTGATCTGAGTGTTCTTAACTTGTTATTGTAAAAGAAATTAATTTAAAAGGAGAGAAAGGTATTACTGGACTGACAGATTCTACTGTGCCTAGGTGGCTGGGGCCCTAATGAGCTAGCAGAATCTAAAAGCTTTTCAGTATCTCTATAGAAGATGATGTCTACCAATATGTTGTTAGAAAGCCATTAAACAAGGAACATAAGAAGTCCAGGACCATAGCACCAATATTTTGGCATCTTGTCATCCCATGTATCCTATAACACAAATGTAGATTAAATTGCCCAGCAGGTACATTGCGCTAGTAAAAAATAAAGAGAAGGCTGTAGAATATGCTAACCTTTTGGCCAAACTTTAGAATACACATAAAAATGCCAGGAACGGATGGATTGTTAAGGGATGTAGGCTGGCCTCACTGACAGCACCTACTTCTAAGTCTGATCCAGACAAAAACAAATAATAAGCAAAAATATTTTATGAGCATATATCAATTACAATTAACAGTTGGCTTCATTATGACATCCCATGTACCATATAATGTATTTTTCTCATGTATACTCCCTATTGCCCTCTCTTGTCTCCCTCCTCCTCCTGCTAATCCCCTTCCTCTTCCTAGCTAGTTCTCATTGTACTTTTGTGTGGTTTCTTGTGTGAGTTTAACAGGAGTGTGGGCACCTTACCATTGGCTACACCACTGAAGAAACTGTCTCTTCCCGGGCAACCATTTAGCTGTCTCTAGATCCCCAGGAAATGGCCGAGCTTTATTGTCCCCTTCCCCTGTGACAGATTGTTGATGATCAATCAGTCTTGTGCAGTCTATCACTTCTTCCATTCAGAAGTGTCACAGCGATGTTATGCCCAGAAGACGGTGTTCCACAGCACGCCACCCCTTTCTCTGGCTCTCACATTATTTCTGTCTCATCTTCCTCATTTTCCCCAGCTTTGGGGGAGTGAAATAAATGTCTTAATAGTGTTGGCCTTTTCAAAGTTTCTTCAGAGGCTAGGCATGCAATCAAAGAACCAGCTGAGAAGACTACATCGCCTTTAACTAACACATAGACAGTACCACTCTCAGGTGCCTAGATTTGCCAGAACTCTAAGATTCTGTTGTGTTATCACAGAATTCCAAAGAGATTAGAATAATGACAGCTGCCCAGAGTTTGGACAGGATAGAGAACAACTAAAAGTCTTCAAGATGGGAAAGGACAGTGCTTAGGAAATAGTGCTCAGTTGGCAAAGTGTTTGCTGTGCATCCTAGTCAAGTTTTCTATTGTTATGATAACACCATGACCAAAAGCAAGTTGGGGAGGAAAGGGTTTATTTGCCTTATACTTCCATATTGTAGTCCACTGTTAAAGGAAGTCAAGACAGGAGCTGATGCAGAGGTCATGAAAAACGGGGTGCTATTTACTGGTTTGCTTCCCCTTAGCTTGCTCAGCCCTGCTTTCTTATAGAACCCAGGACCACCAGCCCAGGGATAGCACCACCCACAATGGATTGTGCCCTTCCCGTCAATCACTAATTAAGAAAATGCTCTACAGCTGGATCTTATTGTGGCATTTTTCTCAGTGAGGTTTCCTGCTTTTAGATGACTCTAAATTGTGTCAAGTGGATATAAAATTAGCAGGACACCGTGTAAACATGAGGGGCTAAGTTCCATCTCCAGAACCCATATTAAAAGCCAAGAATGGTGTAATCCCAACACTGGGGAGACGGAGACAGGCAGATCCCTGGGGCTTGCTGGACATCCAGCCCAATCTACTGCCATGAATTCTAGGCCAGTATGAGATACTATGCTGGCTAGTCTTATGTCAACTTGACAAACTAGAATTATCTGAAAGGAAGAAGCCTCAGTTGAGAAAATGTCTCCCTAAGATCCAAGTGAACACAAGCATACACATATGCATGAAGTGAAATGGAAAAGAGGGAAAGAACAGGATAAAGATAGTTTTAGAAAAATTGGGCTAATGGAACTGTGCTAGGTAAACTTAAGGTAAATTAGCAGCAAAAAAAAAATCTGTGTATGTGTGTGTGTGCTATCTACCTTTACCCTCTTCTTGAAAAATATATTTCAGGGGCCTTGCAGAAATTCAAGGTATTTGGATTGAAGAGATGACTCAGTGGTTAGGAGCACTGACTGCTCTTCCAGAGGAGATGGGTTCAATTCCCAACACTCACATAGTAGCTCACAACTGTCTGTAACTCCTGTTCCAGGGGATCTGACATCCTCACACAGACATACTTGCAGGCAAAACAGCAATTCAGAATGCACCAATTCAAAAATAAACTCATGGAATTTTACAAAAACATATACAGGATAGAATAAGACTTTAAATAAGATGGTGGGTTGGGGATACAGCTCAGAGGTAGAAGAACATTTACCTAATATGTGCTCTGGTTTCAATGCCAGTACTGCAAAAAATTTAAAAAAAGTAAAATAAAATAAGTTGGTTATAGCAAAAAGTTGGTAATGAAGTTGGAATAAGGAAAATCATGGTTACAAAATAAGGAAAAATGGAAGTCGAGGCTACTATAGAAATTTCATGCCATGAAGGGAATTCAACCTGATACCCAAATCATTGCAAAATGAGGCAAAACCAACCCTGTTTCTTGGGATAAAGGTAAAAGCTCCTGTTTCGGGCTGGAGAGATGGCTGATGTTAAGATCACTGGTTGCTCTTCCAGAGATCCTGAGTTCAGTTCCCAGCAAGCACACGGTGGCTCACAACCATCTATAATGAGATCTGGTGCCTTCTTCTGGCCTGCAGACATACATGCAGACAGAACCCTGTATATACAATAAATAAATAAATATTTTAAAGAAAAAAAAACAAAGCTCTTGTTGCTAAAAATAAGGAGAGGATTGTGTGCCCTGTGATGAGTACTGAGTATCCCCAACATATTCTTAGAACAAACATATCTAATAGCATAAGCAGGTGCTTGTCATGGCTAAAGAGGCATGATCAGAAATGGTGAGAGCAACAAAACCAGGGGCTCTAAGCCAAAGGATCCAGGATCAGTTTCTACCTGGTGTAGACCATCTTGAGGACCGATGGATTTCCTTAGACTGATCGGATATGAGCCTCATTACTGAACACGATTTCATGTGGAGCAGGACAACACAACGGAAGCCCTCAGCAGTCTGGGGCCCACCATTTGCCCCAGGGAATCGTGACTGGGGATATATTTGATCCCACAGCCATCAAGTGTGAACCAGGTACTCTGAGTCATCTGCATTAAACTTGACGAAGCCTCACTTCTCTGAGTTGTGGCTTCTGTCAGGCTGGGAAGTTGAACTTGGCTCTGCACAGGGCCTCGACCATGTGTTCTTTATTATGCAACTTGGTGTCCATGAACATGATGACCTGGCCAATATGGTACCCGGCCACTGTGCCCTGGAGCTTCCCAAAGGCAGGTAGCTCAAGTAATTATTTGGAGCCTGGGCTCCTGACAGCATGGAGATCAGAGACATGAATGTACAGTAGAAAATTATCTCCACTGTCCCTTAGGGCAATTCATATTGGCAGCAGGCTGTGTGCACCGTCACGGAGGCTGCTGCTTGCAGCCGTAGCCTCCAAAGGCCCCCATGAGGAAAGCAACCTGGTCGTCTTAATTGGCTGCAGAGAGATGGCTATTTCTTTTAATCTCTCGATATTTATTAATTATTTTCTAAGTGATACCGTAAACCTATATTACCAGGCCAAGATAAAAATGTTACATGAGTTCACGGGATTAAAAAAAGTATGCTGGAATTCTGTGATCAACTAGATTGAAACAGGTAGGATGCTGAATCCATCTTCTTGAAGGTGGGGTTTAAATGAGTCCACAAGACCCAAGATAAATGATAAACAGATATTTATTATGGAAGCACTACCACCTCTGTCTCCCTGCTCCAGAAGATTCTGTCTCTGCCCTTCTGATGCTCTCACCGAAACCCAAGAGAGTGAGCCCACCCCTCCTCTACCTTATAAGGGGTCACAGCTGCACACCTGAAGCCACGCCCCTAGGATGTGGCCACCCCCACAAGTTCACTGGCAAAGCAAGATGCTACTACATCTTCTCATGATAATGTTTTCAAAATACACAATAATCCCCAGCACTCAGGAGGCAGAGGCAGACTGATCTCTGAGTTCGAGGCCAGCCTAGTTTACAGAGTGAGTTCCAGGCCAGCCAAGGCTACAAAGAGAGACAGAAAAAGAAAGAAACAAAACATACAATAGTATATTACTTGTTGCTGAAAAAAAGTTTAAAAGATAGTACAAAGAAAATATGTTTCTGTAGTGCTGGAATGAAATCCAAGGCCTGTACATGCTAGGCAAGACCTCTACTGGGCTGTACATCTATCCCCTAAGGGAAATTTTATTTAATCAACTATAATTCTACCACCTACACAATAGTATTTAGACTATGTCCTCCTAGACGTGACTTAAGAAGATTCAGTTTATCAAATATTTATGTGGAATTTTTGGGTTCATGAGCCCCAAGGACAAGACTTTGCTATCAATCCTTCAGCATAACGGTAAAATCAGATAGAAGAACAAATGTAGTTTAGGCAGTTTCTTCAGAGAAAATTCATTATGCACCTTTCTTGATACGGCTATTAAAATGGAGGGGGTGGAGTGTTTGCAAGAGGTAACTTTATAAGCAGGACAAGATATGCAATTACTGCCTTAATAACCAAATTGCTCTGAGATATTACTTTCATTGAGGAATGTTGCACACCTAATAAGAGCTGGGATGGGGTGTGCTCTGCATTTTCACACTTATTTATTGCAATACCTCCAAGCATTAGAGAATGTCTGAGTGAAATGTAATTTTCCAACTAAGTCACAAATCTGCCGAGTTAGGGAAACTCAAACCCTAGATTTTGTCCCAGAGAGTTTAAAAGGTAATGTTATTATAACGATCTCACAGGCCGAGGCAGACCCTGCAGTGTTAAAGTACACTCACGTTACAACTGACTTGCAAAAGGAAAACACACCGAATTAGGGCTGGAGAGATGGCTCAGCAGTTGAAAGCACTTTCTGCCAAGCCTAGGTGTCTGAGCTCATTCCTCAGAACCCACAGTACAAAAGGACAAAACTGACTCACACAAGTTGTCTTTTGATTGCCATATATTCATTATAGCATGTGCATGTCCTCCACACACATACATGCAAAAAATAAAATGTATCTGGGGGAGACACAGCCAAATGTGGTAGCACATACTTGTAATTTCAATTCCAGCATTTAGGTAACTGAAGCCAGAGGCTCAAGAGCTTAAGGCAACCTGAGCTACAAACGGAGATGAGAGAAAGAAAAAAAGGTTAATACATTAATGTCAGTCTTGACAAGATAAAAGCAACTTGATTATCCCATACAGTCATGCATATCCAGCTGCAATATAAATGAAAATAGAAAGAGGACTGAGAATGTACTCCATAAAGCACTTGCCTAGTATGCATGAAGCCCTGGGTTCAGGTCTAGCACCACAGACTCGGCCACGCTAGCACACCACTGTAATCCTAACTCGGTAAGGTTGAACAGGAAGATCAGAAGTTGAAGATCATCCTCCACTGTGTATTGAGTTCGGGGCCAGCCTGGGATACATTCAATGCCATCTTAAAAAAAAATGATGGAGGTGAAGGTTGGAGAGATGGCTCAGTGGTTAAAAGAACATACAACTCTTGCAGAGGGCCTGAGTTCAGTTCCCAGCATCCACACCTGGGAGCTCACAACTGCCTATAACTCCAGCCCTAAGAGGTTCCAAAGCCTCTGGCCTCCATGGGCACATGAACTCTCATGCACATACATACCTACACACAGACACACACATATCATAATTGCAATAATTTAAAATAAATAATAAGTGATATATAAATAAAAATGAAGTCAGGATATCTAAGCAGGGCTTTAGCTACTAATTGGACCAAATTTAAATTGGTCAAAGACTAAAGACATTGCAGCTACCAATACAGCTAACTGTATTATTATATGTAATTAGAAGTGTTCTCACAAATTACTTCCAAAAGCTCTAAGACACCCCAGCTAACACTCTGTGATTTCATCTCACCTGAAAGTTCAAAGGTACAGTTATTTTAAGAGTCAAAGCCTATAATGGCATCCTTATTGGTAATTATACCTTGTGGAATGTATAACGATTCCCTGATCTTTTGAGAATGCCTGGACCGGTTGAATGAGACCCCCAGTGAAAGCAGTAACTCAGAATTTCCTTCCTTTGTGATTTGTAGGGTCTAAATATCACCATTGCTTTTTCATTGTTTGGGGCTTATTGTGTTAAGGGGCAGGGCCACCCTGATAAGAGCAAAGGAAAACTGGAACACAGTTGGGAGAAGGCAGCATAGATTTCCTCCAACCTCAACACAGGGACCCACCCTGAGGGCCTAGAACCATGGGAACTTCCTACAGAAGCAAGTACCAGTCTAGGAGCTGAGGAAATAGCTAAGTCAGCAAAAATCTTGCCTGGTAAGCCTGAGGGCCAGAGTTCAATCCATAAGGAGCTAGGCAAGACTGCATATGCTTGTAAGCCCAGCCCTAGGAAGCAGAGACAGGTGGATCCCCGGGCTCACTGGTCAGGCAGTGCAGCCAAATAGATGAGAGGTCCTACATCAGTGAAAGACCCTGTCTCAAAAGGTAGGGTGGAAGGGCTGGGGCTGGAGCCCAGTGGTAGAGCACTTGCCTCTCATGCATGCAGTGGTTCAAGCCCTAGTACTGCTGTAAGCAAACATGTGTGTAATGTGGGGAGTGATTATAGAAGACACCGGATGTCCACTGCTGCCTCCTCATAGGTACACTCAGAACATACACACACACACACACACACATACACACACACACACACACACCAGCCTATAACTTAACCCTCACCATTACATTGGTAGAGCCTGGAGTAAAGTGTCTGCTGGCTCCAGGTAAAACTGGGAACCACAAGTTAGAAGAAGCTCAGACGGACATCTCCATTGTATGCTCTCAGTAGATCATCATCCAGCCCCACAGACTCAGGAAGAAAAAAGTCTTCGTTGGGACTCCAACGAACTGTGAGGAACTGCAGTTCTGTGCCTGTGGATGACAACCACATAAAGTCTCAGAAGGAGACAGAAAGAGACAAGAGAAACAGCAACGACTTTGGAGTCTCTTCTGAAAGCAGAGGACTGTCATATGTTCTGTTCTCAGAGCAGTATTGCACGTTTGTTCACAGGACAGCCTATCCAAAAAAATTTGCATCCATCCCCCGTCAGCTTGCAGCTGCGACTATCAAAATCCTTGAGTGACACTTTGCTCCTTGTCCAGTTCAGCCTGACTTGTTTCTGAATGCTTCCAGCCACAAGCATGTGGCCCGTGAAGCCTCCTGCACTCCCTGCACTTCCATAAACACTTCGGATCCTGCCTCATTGGTTAACAAAGTAAACATTTCTACTAGAATAGTTCTTTTCATCATGGGTGACTTTGTCAATCCTCATGAGGCTGTTGGTGACATCAGAAAACTTTGTGTGTGTGTGTGTGTGTGTGTGTGTGTGTGTGTGTGTGTGTGTAGGACAGAAGTCAGTGTCTGGTGTCTCCACCTTTTTAAAGAAGATGTATTTATTTATATTTACATGCTGGTGTGTGTGGTTATGTACTCATGAGTACAGATGCCCACAGAGGTCAGAGGCATTGAATCCCCTGGAGCTGGAGCTACAGGTGTTTGTGAGCTGCCTGACTTGGGTGCCCAGAACTAAACCTGGATCTTCTAGAAAAACAGGAAGTGCCGAGCCATCTCTCTAGCTCTCCGTCTTATTTTTTTGAGACAGGGTCTCTCAATGAACCTGGAGCTCACAACTTACCTAGGCCCAGCTGGTAATCAAGCCCAGGGATACTTCTGCCTCCAATTCCCCAATACTGGAGTTATAAGAATATGCCACCACGTCTAGCGTTGTAAACATGGATTCTGGGGATATGAACTCCGGTCCTCGTGCTTGCAAAGCAAGCACTTTACTCACTGAGCCATCCACTAGCCCCTCTGAAAACATTTTGATTGTCCTAACTAGGAGTGGAGAGATTGATACTGGCATCTAGTGGTAGATAGAGGCCAGAGGCATTGCTACATAGCCTACAAGGAGGGTCAGGTATCTCAGTTGGTTTTAGAACAAAGCAAACAATATCCTATAAGACACCACAACTGCTCATAGTAAAAGCTACCTTGCTTAATGTATTACTAACTAAGGTTAAAGTTCTCTGGGTGAGCGTTATATGTTTTTGCAACTGCTCTATGGAAATGGACAGTGTGGAGCTGAATTAGGATGGAGTAGGGATGTATGGGTGTGTTCCAATAATTCTTTTCTATGCTTCAACACCTCTACTTTGTTTTATAACTCATCACCATTTTGTTCCATGACTTCCCACCAAAAGACATAAAGGGTTACTTTTAGGAAAAGCAAATGTTGGTCTCCTCCAGGAGCCAAATGGTAAATGCTGACTTTCCAAGTGACCTCAACTGTTTTTCACTAATTGACTTGCTTTTCCAGCTGGTAAAGAAAAACAACCTAGATAACAGTCTCTGTAGCCCTTCAAAGATGTGAGTGGGGGGGGTGTATGTGCATGAGTGCGTTCATGCATGCCTCTGTGTGTGTGTGTGTGTGTGTGTGTGTGTGTGTGTGTGCAGATGAGCTGTCCCAGCTACATACAATTTATATACACTTGAAGAAGCAAAATGTGTCATTTCCGAAATTTGGTAGTCAAAGAAATAGGATCAACTAGAAAGGAAACATGAACTCATGGGAAAGAAGATAAACTTGGCCTCGATGGCTTGTCTTCAGAAAAATCTGTCTCATAATGCCAAGGTCATCTGCTGAGATCCAGGAAAAGGAACAGTGAGTGAAATGAAACATTCTTTTTTTCCTGTATTTGAAGGCTAATCTCGATTGTCAAGTTAAAACAGTTGGAAAGTGGGACCATCAGCAGCAGAATTGTCTTATCAGACTGGCCTGTGGGCTTGGGGATGAGGGGATCATGTTTGATTGATTTCTAATTTATGTAGGAAGATCCAGCCCATTATGGGCACTACCATAAGAAAGGCAACTGAACTGGGTATGGTGGTACACATCTTTAATCCCAGCACTTGGGAGGCAGAGACCAGCCTGGTCTACAGAGAGAGTTCCAGAACAGCCAAGGATACACAGAGAAACCTGTCTCAAAAAACCTAAATAACTAAATAAGAAAAAACACTATTATAAAAAAAGAAGCAAACAAAGACAGAAAGAAAAAGACCAAGCTAGAAAGCAGTGTTCCTTCATGATCTCTGCTGGAGAGCCTGCCTCTCAAGTTCTGCTTGAGTTCCTTTCCTGGCACAGTGACAGACTGTGATGGGGGACTGTAACCCAAATAAGCCTCTCCACCCACAAGTTCTGATCATGGTGTTTGTCGCAACAAAAAGAAAACTAGAACACCTTAACTACTTCTTATCTGTGCCCCTAAATACAGGCATTGCTTGTTTTTCAAAAGTACCACAGGTAAGACTGGAGATGTAGTTCAGTTGCTACAGTGCTAACCTAGCATGCACAAAGTCCTGAGTTCAATACCTAACACCAAATAAACTGGGCATGATGGTGCATGCCCATAATTCCAGCACTTTGCAAGTGGAGACAGAAAGACCAGAAGTTAAGGTTACACACACACACACACACACACACACACACACACACACACACACACACAGAGCAGGCTATGTAACAAGTTTGAGACTAGCATGGGTTACCTGAAATCATGTCTAGGGGGAAAAAAGGCTATCCTACCTCACATCTTCCCTTGGTTACAAATCATAAGCCTTGGATCCCTGTTCTAATCAAAAGGTAGGGATTGCCCAGATGATTACATCTGGAAGTAGACTGGTCTAGCCAGCCTGAGAAGCCCTTACCTTTACCATCCTTTGACCAGAAGCACATCTTCACTCCATGTGCCTGGTTTACAAATACAATATAATGGAGGAAGAAACAGAATGGCTTAAAGCAGGGTCCCTTGCTCAAATACATAGGGAAGTGGGCATTTTCATGAGTTTGCAAGTAAGTCATGATGGTTAATCTTGATTGTCAACTTGACAGAATTTAGGGTCACCATGGAGACACACCTTTGGGCACATCTGTGAAGGTATTTCCAAAAAAGATCTAACTAACTGACAGTGGGTGACCCCATTCCATGCTCTGGGGTTTGGGACTGAATGAAAAGGAGAAAGTGAACTGAACACAGCCTTCGTCTCTCTGCTTCCTGACTGTGGAGGCAATGTGACCAGTTGCCATACACTGTCATAGCCACTGCCTCTCCACTCATACTGCAAGACAAAACAAACCCTTCCTACCTTGCTTCTCAGCAGGTGTTTGTCATGACTACTAGAACAGTGACTAACACTTAAGCATACATCTATGACACCATCACACAACAAGAGTACTAAAGACAGCCACCATCTCCAAGCACTTGGATGTCTTCTCCCCTTTCTTCCAAGAACACTTAACATGAGCTCTGTTCTCTTAACTTACTTTGGCAGGTGTGGGAAAGCACACCTGTAATTCCAGCACTCTGGAGTCTGGGGTATGAAAATTGCCAGTTCTAGACAAGCCTGTACTACACAGGAAAACTCTGCTTACAAATAAATATATACATACATAAATATCAAAATATCAATGTATAATACAGTATTGCTAAGTAGGTTTCATATCATACAACAGACTTCTAGAACTTACCCCTTACATGTTCTCTGTCTTTCTTTCCTTCTTAAGGCAGTCTCATGTCCGCCCCAGGCTGGTCTAGAACTTGCTATGTAGGCAATTAAAGGTGTCCTTGAACTTCTGGTTCTCCTGCCTTCAACCTCTTGAGTGTTGGAATTACTAGTGGTAATAGAACTCAGGGTTTCTTTTTTTTTAGGCCAGCACTCTACCAACTGAGCTACACCCTCACCTTCCCTGTCTTTTCTTAATAACTTTACTACCCTGCCTTTTAGACAAATATAAAGAAACATCTCTATTTGCACAACCAGTAAACTCAGGGAAGTAAAACCAATTCAAGTCTGTAAATCAAAGTTTCCCAAGTGCCCTGTTTGGTCTAGATGTTAGACCAGGAAAGGAAGAGGGAGTGTATGTGTGTATCCACAAATATGGGTGTGTGGTTAAACATAAGCTGATCAAGAATTTTCAAGTTCCCTATTAGGACAAAATGGTTTTGATTCTTTGTTCTGGTGTTTCCTTGTTTAATAAAAACTTCTTCCCCCCAACCCTCAGGGTCAAAGAATTCTGTGTTCTTGGAATGTTGTTTTGTTTCTAGACTGTGTGATGTTAATTGCTTAATTACCAAAATGGAAGGGGCTGTGTAGTAGTGAGTTTCATTTGGGAGGTCTTGGTACCATATGTCAATAATACTAAGAAAAAACACCCCTTTGTGTCTGTGACACACACATACCACACCAAACTCAGACTGACTTGCCTTCCACAAATCCCTTCCCAGCATCCCACCTAGAAAGCTTTTTATTTGTGTACTTTTTTTTTCTGATTCTAACTATTTACTTTTTATTAATGCTTCTGGTTAGCATACAAGGAATTTGGTTTTGTCATGAAATCTTCATACATTTGAGCCATTATACTTTCTTCTCATTCATTCCCCTCCCCAACTACCTTCCCCACACCCCCTGGTCCCCTCCTGCTGGTTCCCTTTCCCTAGTTAGTCCTACCTTCTGCTCTTTCATTACATTTATTCCATCATCCTCTCTACTTCCTACCTCCCTTAAGAGCTCTTCTTCCCCATTGTGGTTCCCTTCCTAGTTTTGTAACTTACAAATACACATACATAAACACACACACACACCTATCCACACACATAGATGTATCATTTTAAATTTAAGTCCTGTTTTTGAGGTCTGGCTTATTTCAATTAAGGTGATTTTCAGTTGTGTTCATTTTCCTGCAAATGCTATCATTTCATTTTTAATGGCTGGATAAAACTCATACATACAGATGTATCATATGTTATTTTTTTCATTAATCTTTTACCGGACATCTGGGCTGCTTCTATTTCCTGGCTGTTGTGAGCATCGCAGCAATAAACATGGTCGTGCAAGTTTCTCTGTGGTGTGCTCCCTGGGAGTCCCTTGGGTATATGCCCAGGAATGGCACAGACGGGTCATATGGGGGGAGGTTCTGTTTTGGAGCTGAAGAACTTCCATGCTGATTCCATAAGCATGCACAAGTTACATTCCCACCAGCAGTGAGCAAGGGCTCCTCTTTCCATGACCTCATCAGCACTTGTTGTCATTTGCTTTCTTGATAATAGCCAGTCTGATTGGTGTGAGATGGAATCTAAAGTAGTTTTAATTTGCATTTCCCTAATGACTAAGGACATTGAATGCTTTTTCCAAGTATTTGTTGGCCATTTGTGTTTCTTCTTTTGACAAGTCCCTAGTCTGTTAACCCATTTATAGGCTGGGAGATGCAGGATTTGGGCATTTAATTCTTGCAATGTTTTATCCTAAATACTAATCCACTGTCTGATGTGTAGTTGACAAAGATTTATTTTTCTCTCCTTCTGCATACAGACTCCACTCTGGTCATTATTTCCTTTGCTGTACAGAAGCTTTTTAATTTCATGCAATCCTATTTGTCAGTTCTTGAGGTTATTTCCTATGCTAAATCCTTTTCGGAAAATCTTTGCCTATGTCTATAAGTTTGTTCCCCCCCCCCTTTTTTTTCCCTGGCAATCCCAAAGTTTCCGTTTTACCACTAGTGATTCTCAGTGTGACACTGCATTCGCAGCTGTTTTTGTAAGGCAGGGCTCCAGGTGCATGGTAGTCCTGCTTTGGGAACTATTCCGGCCTAAATAAATGAGTTTCAGCTGGCCACTTAAAGAGAGTTTGTTTTCGTTGTTTGTTTGGGGCTGCTGACGCGTTTCACACAATAGGCAGACAATTGAGTGCAACATCTGGGCTGTAGGCTTCAAGTGGAGGAAGCGCTTGTGCAAGCGGTCTACACGCGGGCCCAAAGCAGGGTACTGACTCAGACAGTTGAGGAAAGGGAGTTCCGAATGACCTTCCCTTTAGGATACACGATCTTCCCCTAGCCTCACGTAGCCACTGCCTCAGTCCCTGTGCTTTGTTTCCTGGTGCCCTAGCCTGTCCTGTGAACGCTGTGCTCTGGCTTTCCCGGAGTCAGAGTCTCCAAGCTTTCAGAGCTCTCCGCAGGCCCAAGCCCGTAGCGTCTGGTTGCCGGGCAACGACCTGGCTTACAGCTCACTTTGCAGCCAGCCTGGAGACACATCCGCACCAGCCAGTCTGCCCTGGGAACCAACCGTGTCCTGATTTCTCCCCCTCCATTGTTGTCGCTCACACAAAAGGCTTGTCCCACAGCCTGTGTAGTCACCGCGCCTGCGTTGCATTACATGCGTGGCCGTTATTTGGACCCAGAGCTTTTACGAATAGAGATGCGTTCTTTCCCAGGAAGGATCAGAACTCCTGGCCGAGCTCACCCCCAACGCCAGCGAGCTGTCCCAACACCCCTGCTTCTCTACCCGGTCCATCCGCCAGCTGGTTGCCAGGCCCCTGGCTAGCCTCTTGGCTGGTATGAGGTCACTTTTGCGGCTGGTGTGGGGAAGTCCTCCCCCACCCGCGCCCTTCACTCTCAACCCTAGCTCGATGCATCAAATGCCAGCAGGTTCTGACATCTTATCTCTATCTCAGCCTGTCTCCTTCCCCGCCCCCATGCCTCTCAAGTTTCCAAGGCTGCAGTTGCCATGGAACTCGTTAAAGACTGAAAGGTTTTCTTTGGTGTCTGCCCACCCCTCAAACTCATAGGGTGAAGACTGTGTTTCTCTGCTGCTTTCCTGTCCTCCAACCTCGAGTTACGTTAACCCATCACTCTCCACTCTGTGACACAGTGTTCAGCATGGTGTTGGGATTCCGGCGTGGGGGAGATTAAACTCACACCTAGAAGCCATTGAGTTTAAAAACTGGAAAGGGTCTCCCTCTAAAGAAAGGACACCCGAATGTGTGAGTTTTTGTTGAACATGGATAAAAGTGTTGTTACATCATTCGGTTAGCAAGCCTTATGTGCTGAGGGATAAGGGTGTGAAGATAACACTAAGCTTGCTGTCGCTGTCAATCGTTATTTATTAGTGTGAAAAAGGTGGGTGCAACACACAGCTCAGGAGTGGGAGAGCAGGAGAGAGAGAGGAGAGAGAGAGAGTTTTTAATCTAAGTGCCTTGTGCATGCATCTGCGCATGCGTGCATGCTTGTAATCACATATTTACTTATGAGTACGTGGAAGCCAGAAGACAACTTCAGCTATCCTTCCTCAAATGCCACCCACGTTGCTTCGTGACAGGGTCTCTCTCACTGGCTTGGTGTTCAGCACCTAAACTAGGCTAGCTTGCCATCACACCCCAGGGATATACCTGCCTGTTGCTGCCTCCCCATTGCGGAGATTTCAAGCTCTAGACCCCACATCCAGCTCTGTAGACATGGACACAGGTCCTCGCGACCTTGCTTCAAGAAAAGCATGTTATCAAAGAGAGCAATCTCTCTAGCCATTTTACTTTTTACCCGATCTACTTGGCCATATCAGCCAAGCAGGTATGCCGTTCCAATATCTGTAGATGATATGGTAAAGCTGTCACCCATCCGTGAAGATCCGTTGCCACTGGCAGCAATCCTACCCAATGCTGAGTGAACTAGGATACTGCTATGATGCCTGAGGGATCTCAGCCCATGCTAGACAGGTGGGTGGGGCTGAAGGGAAGCCCAAAACACTGCCTTTTCCTCGTGGCTACTTACTATTTTGCTAAACATAATATAAAGCCACCATGCATTAAATAATGATCACATACTGGATGAAAATAAAATGATTTAGAGCTTAGAATGTTTCTCATTAATTGCTAAACTTTCACAGCAACCCCAGGAAATCAGTATCCCCATTTTGCCTATGTGGAAACTAAAAGAATTATTTTAGAGACTTCGTTGTTCAACTTTAAAAAAAAAAACAACTTAGTTCTGTGTATGTGTATGCATCTGCCATGTGTGTTAGGGGAAGCCTGAATATATGCCATGTATGTGGCCATGGAGGCCAGAAGATGCCCTGGAGTTGGATTTACAGGCAGTTGTGAGCCTCCTGATGGGAGTGATAGAACACAACTCTGGACCTCTGCAAGAGCAGCAAGTGCTCTTAACCACTGAGCCATCGCTCCAGCCCCAACTTGCTGTTGATGCTGTTGTTGTTGTTTTACTTTTGAGACGGTGTCTCACTATATAGCTCAGACTAGTCTCAAACTGGAATCTTTCTGCCTCAAACTCCCAAATGCTCAGATTCCAGGTATGCCCACCCCTCCTGATTTCTTCTAACTTTTTATATGAGGCATTTATTAATTGCTGGAGGATTTGAGGGATAGTGTTCCAGGCAAGGTAGTGTATGCTACAGATGACCACACCCTAGGGGAAAAAAACTTAACAGTCACATGCAAGGCAAATAAGATGAAGAAAACCCGCAATCAAGGCAACTAGGGGTCCAGAGACATGGCGTGGCTGGAGAGTGCTTGCCTGGTAGCATGCACAAAGCCCTGGGTTTCATCCTCAACACTGGCATAAAGTGGGCATCGTGGTGTACATCTGTAACCCCAGCTGAAGGCAGGAGCTGCCAGGAGGAGGACGGTCAGTTCAAGATCATCCTCCAGAGGCTTGCCTGGGTGCATGAGGCCCTGTCAAAAAGTTAAAAAAAAAAAAGAGGGATAAAAACAAGCCAGTGGTAGTGGCATACTCATTTAACCCCAGCACTCAAGAGGCAGAAATAGGCAGATCCCTATGAGTCAAAGTCCAGCTTGGTCTACAGAGTGAGTACCAGGCTAGCCAAGGTTACACGGAGAAACCCTGTCTCCAAAAACCAAAAACCAAAGAACAAGCAAACAGAAACAAAGCCAAAAAACCCCTGGTCGGGAGAGGTTAGAAAGAATGTAGGCCAAAAGGAAAGTGGAAAGACCAAAGGATAGTGATGGCAGTCGCCTAACAGACTTAGAGGAGCAAAATAGAATAACTGCGCTTTTCAAAAAAAAGGGGAGAGGGTCATCTCAATTGTTATTGGGGATCCCTTGTGAAAGGAGACCAAGTCTCAACCACAGACCACAGGCAGCAGTTAGGAAATAGGGCCTTGAAGACAAGCAGATGAGGAAGGAAAGGAAGTGATGAAAGGAGCTCTTGGGAAAGAACCATGGCCACTGCTCTGCATGCAGGATGTGAGACAAGAGAGGCAAAGGTATTGGAGAGTTCCAAAGGGCAGGAGTTTGTTACAAGCAAAGGTTCTCAAGGAGCTAGGAAGACGATTTCAAACTCTTGCACACAAGTTGGAAGTCCTGAGTTCAGATCCCAGGAGCCTACATAAACCCAGACTCAATAGCGTGCATGTGTAAGCCCCGTGCTCCTATGGTGGGCTGGGAAGTGGAGACTGGAGAATTCCTGGAAGCTCAAGGGCCAGGTTGCCTGTTGTACAGCAGCCACAAACAAAAAGCAACCTGTCTCACACAAGGTGAGAAACTAGGCCCAATACAAAGATTGTCCTCCTCTGACCTTACCATAGCACACAGGTACCTGAGAGCGCGCTCTCTCTCTCTCTCTCTCTCTCTCTCTCTCTCTCTCTCTCTCTCTCTCTCTCTCTCTCTCTCTCTCTCTGTCTCCCACCCCACCCACCTCAGAACTTAAAAAAAATAAAAGCTCTTTCTAAAGCCATTCCATCCAGAACACTCCCATTTTCATCTCTCAAGTGAGCCTGCAAGGGTTAACCCCACAGCACAAAGCATCCAGCTCACCCCTGAGCAGTTCACTGACAAAAAAGACCTGAACCCCTGAGTAAATATTAAATTACTTTACATTATGTAAAACAGGGCTAGGTACACAGGAGAAGCTAATTGAGTATTCATTGATTGACTGACTACTTCAATAAACTGAGGAATAAATCTGTGTGCAGACCCTAAGTTGTCCTTCAGATTTATGTCTTTGGCTTCTGCCCCAGTGACTTTTTCTAAAAGCTCCCGAGACGGAATTGCATCTGGGAAAAGTAGGAAACTCGACTTCGTGTCCTGGCCCTGCCTCTAACTTGGACATAATGTCTTACCAAGACCGGTTAAAGGTTGCTGTTGGGAAAGGGAGAGACATTTTCCTCAATGGTGTAGCCGCTGGAAAGTCACCCACAAAACCTCCTCACCTGTGCTCCTGGAAACAACCCCAATGAAGCTCACACTGGGACACACACACACACACACACACACACGATATGAAAGTAGGAAACTAGTTGGAAAGAAGAGGGGAATCCATAGGAGTAGGAAGGGGACAAGAAAAGATAAAGGTAGGTGACTATAATCAAAATACATTATACACATGTATGAAACTCTCATAATGAAACCTACTGTTATATAATATATAATAAATTTTATGTAATGTAATAGTTGACTCTTGTTCACAAGCCTCAATAAATAAGAGTGTCATTTAATAAAGAGTGGCTTAGATTTCATAGAAAAATCAGCGATGGAGTAAAAGAAACCCATGTGGTTCCCTGTTTGGATATGTCTGTTAATTACACTAATGATCTAAAAAACCAAACTTCACGATCTAGACCCAACCAAGGAACTTGAAGAAAAAGGAAATGAAGCTTCCCACCTTTCTCAACGGCTATAGAAAGGCATCTTGCAGATCACCACACTTTTTGTTTCTTTAGGAAAAGAATCTGAGCAATTGAGGGAGTTTTTGATTCTCATGATTTCACACTCTGGAAATGTCTGCAGAGAAGCGATGTCTCTGGCATTCCCAAGCTTGTGATCATCTGAGGATCAATGCAGGCTTCACAGACATGTCACAGGAGACTAGGTCTCTTCTGGACAGAAAGAGACGTTCCTTTGTTACTGGAAAAATAAATACAGAAGACACTCATCACATGTAAGAGAATAGGTTGCAGGAAAACTAAAAGGTCCTCAATAAAAACAAAACATTTTCTTGGTTTTGATGACAGTTTGTGTTGCATTTTAAGGAATGTGTGTGTGTGTGTGTGTGTGTGTGTGTGTGTGTGTGACAGTCTTGTGTAGTTTAGGTGGGTTTTCAAATTAACGTGTACCAAGAATGACCTATAAAACGCCTGGTTCCCCTGCATGCATCTACCCAATTCTGAGGTTATATGAATGTGCTACCACACTCAGTGTGTGCAGTGCTAAGGATGGAAGCCAGGACTTTATGCGTGCTAAGCAAGCATCCTACTAGCTGAGCTCTGTCCCCAGTCTGCACCATATGCAATTAGATCCATCTCTTTGAGCATTTCATTTATATTCCAAAATGAAAGCATGTTGATTTTTCTTTATACTCCCCCTACTATTTAAAAGGGGTTAGGAGCATTTATGGAGACTTTAAGAACAATGAAGTGCCTTAGGGAATAGACAGTTTCAACAAATTGTGCCCTTGGGCAACTAAGATTCAGGGGTGTGTGTGTGTGTGTGTGTGTGTGTGTGTGTGTGTGTGTGTGTGCATGGGGGGTACATATGCACACGTGAACACCAAAGAGTATTTCACAATGGCTCTCCACCATATTTTTTGAGACAGAGCCTCTCACTGAATCAGGGGCTTATCAATTTAGGGTAGGCTGGCTGGTCAGTGAGACCAAAGATCTCCTGTCTTCACCTCCCTGGTGATGGAATTGCAGGTACACCATGCCTGGCCTTTAATGTGGTTTCTGGGGTTGAACTCAGGTCCCCTTGCTTGCAAGGCAGGTGCTTTTACTAACTGACCCATCACCCTGACTACTGATTTCTTTAATTTCAAATGGAAAAAAAATAATAGTACATAGTAAGGGCCACATCGGCCAAAACTGAGAGAAGAGTCTCCCTACTAAGATAGAACACACACTGCATTCTACCCTGATTATGCAAAGATGCCAAGGGAGGTCTGTGATCAGCGGTGCTCATGTCTGGGGCAGGTTTGGAATGCCTCTGTCCACACTACCTTCCCGTGAGTACACACATCTGTAAGATAGCTGAGGTTGAGAGTGCAAGACAGCCAGACAAAGGAAGAAAGCTCACTGACCCATGCTGACCTCTGACATTGACCTCATTAGCTAACCAAGTGCACTAACCACTCTCAGATATCAGCGAACACGGTGTGCTAAGGCATAACAAGAATCAGCAGATCGTCGGCTCTGCAGATCCCTCTAGCTCGAGAACTCTTATTTATTAAACCTAACATGAGGAGCACATGCACACATTCTCTCTCATCTTTTCATTTGTTTTCACATAATGAGATCTGGGACCTCAGGGAACCCAAAGATTCTTTCCCTTTCATAACTCTTTAGTCTTTCCTTCAAAATACTTAAGACAAATTGTAAACAATAAATTTTTTCTTTGATTAACTGCTTTGTAACAATCTCTACCAGCCAACTCCCAAAAAGTAGAGATCTTCTCCCTGTGGGTCTGCAATCCATACCCAGAGTTTAGCAAGATCCGGGAACATAGTAGGTGCTTAAGATGAATTTGTTGGACTGACAATATGGCTTAAGTTAGGTCAAGTGCTTACATAGACTTCGTGAAGTCCTGGGTTTTGTTCCTAGTATCACATCAACTGAATGCAATGGGCTATACCTGCAACCCAGAACTCTGAGGATGAATTGAGAGGATCAGAAGGACAAAGCCATCAAGAGGAGTTTGAGGCCAGCCTGGTATATATAAGACCCCATATAAATAAACAAAGGAATAAATGGTGCACTTACTGAGCTAGCTGTGGTTTCATGTGCTCTTTATTTCCAAAGCTCAGGAACCTATCAGAAGAGAATGGCTCAAGGCTAGCCTGAGCAAAATAGTGAGACTTTCTCTGAACCAATCAAGCATTTATTGAGTAATAGATGAAATAAGTAAATGCATAAACAGGGGTCATAGGACTAAGTCCAAGCCCGTTTACTATCTTATAGCATTAGGTAAACACTGACTATTCTATTATACTTGGGGTTAGATAGAAAGCTTTTCCTGCTTTTCAGAATTTCATGTTCTAATGGAATGGATTTCTGACAATACAGAAAGCTAATGTTGCAGTTACACACATTAACTCACTGAACCCAACAGCAGCTCTAGGAGGGATCTGTGTGTCTGTGAAGACAGAGGGACAGTGAAGTGACTTGCCCAAGTCCACACATCTAGTACCTCTAGTCCCGGGTGGACTTGTATGTGAACACAGGCTGCTTCCACAAACACCCTTTGCCCCCTTTTCCCTTTGAGGTGCTGAGGCTGGGACCCAGGACCTCGTGCACAACAGGCAGAGATAGTCAACCACTGAGCCACATCCACAGTCCCAGAAACCACGGTTTGGTTTTTCTCGTCTTTCTTTTCTTTCCCCCCCCTCAAAATAGGGCCCACTATTTAGCCCAAGCCAGCCTCAAATTCTCTCTTTCTAGTCTTGTCTCTGCCTTCCAACATCTCTGGCAGCCCCGGTTGACCTCTGACTCTATATAGTTGAGGATGACCTTGAACATCTGATCTTCCCACTTCCACCCCTAGAGGATAACCGGCAGGCACCACAATGCCCAGTTTTATGCAGTGTTGGGGCTCAAACCCAGAACTTTACGCAGTTAGTATCAAAAGGTTAATACAGCCTTTTGATAACTTGTTCTCTAATAAGCTGGCAGACTGCTGTCACAAGAAGCCGCAGGAGGGGTAAATATAGGATCTGAAGAAGCAGGGAAGGAGCAGCTGGCTGTGAACCAAAGCAACAGAGCTTGCTGCTGGGGGCGATCTCCCTGGGAAGGTCTGTGCGGTTGACGTGGAGAGCCGCACAGTGGTTCCCTGTAGGTCGGGGTCAATCTCACCTCCACCCTGCTTGCTCTTCTCAGTCTCGGTAGGAGGAACCTCCGCTGGGAGCTCCAAGCAGGAATCAAGCTCTGACTTCAACAATGAATTAATGGAATGGATTCAGAGGATTTTGGAATGGGGTTGGTTATCGATGACTTCCAAGTTCAGAACTGGAGATGCAATGAGACAGTCACCCAGCACAATACACACAATGTTTTCCATCTTGACCCTCCCTCTCTACTTTTACTCTCCCATCCGCCAGGGAGGGAAGGACCTGTCTCCTCCAGACTCCGTATGCATCGGAGTCTTTCAAGTGGGATCACTTCCTGTAATTACCGATACAATTACAATTGTAGCTTCTTGCTCTGCCTCGTGTGTTTCCAGCAGAGAGGCCATCCGACTCACATCTCCTTCGCGGGGCTCCACAAATTACCCTAGTTTGTAGACTTCATAAAAAATATACTCTCTTCCTCAAAGTAGTCCAACAGAACTTTGAGTTGGGGAGGGGGAATTTCTCTCTCCTCTGGTATGGTTTTTAAATGACTTGCTCAGCCCAGTTCAGCTGGAAAGATGATAGTGTTTAATTCATGCCTTCTTAGAGGGAGCTATCATTAATTAGCTCTTCTGTCACCGAATCAATACAGCAGAAACCTTTTTCTCCTGGATAAGTTACAAGAAGTAAAATAAACGAAAGCTTCCACTCAATTAAAGGTAACTTTAGGGCTGGCACGATGGACCAGTGGCCGAGGGGGCTTGCTGCCAAGCATGACACCCGTTAGTTTTCTAAAATCACTTGATATGGGCTCTATTCACTTTGCCCCTTTCAACTTTCTATACCTTTCCATGTGTTTTCTTTCCTCTTTCTTATTTCTTTCACACTTAGGAGGCACCTGAATTTTTTAATTCAAAAGAGAAGCATTTCTCTGGTTGGTAGGCCCAGCACTGCAAAAATTGGGCTTGGTGGCATACACCTGTAATCCCAGCACTCTGAAGGCAAGAGGATCAGAAGTCCAAAACCATCCTCAGCTACACAGCAAATTCAAGGTCAGCCCTGGGATACATGAGATCCTGAAGCAGGGGGAAGAAGGAACAGAAGGCAAGGTAAGGAGAAGGGAGATAGCAGGTGGGGGGAGTGGCAGGCAGGGAGAGGAGGGTGGCAGGCAGGGAGAGGGGCGTGGCAGGCGGGCTCTTCTTCCAACATCCCACTACCACTTGGTAATGGCTTTCTTTCTCACATCTTCCGCTCTGCCCAGTTTCATTTCCTTCTGGATCCCTCCCGGCCTGCCTTGTCTCCCCCTCTCATGTACCCAGAGGGTATAAAACAGTCAGTGTTTGTAAAAATAGTTTTCTTGCCGGGTGGTGGTGGCACACACCTTTAATCCCAACACTCGGGAGGCAGAGGCAGGCAGAGCTCAGTGAGTTGGAGGCCAGTTTGGTCTACAAAGCAAGTTACAGGACAGCCAGGACTGTTACACAGAGAAACCCTGTCTCAGAAAAACAGAAAATAGTTTTCTTTTCTTATATGTATGTGTGCGGTGTGTATATGTATATGTACTCTCCGCCTTATATATTGAAGCAGTCTCTTGCTGAAACCAGAGTTGGCTGATGTGGTGAGTCTAGACAGCTAGCCTGCCCCAGGGATTCCCTGTCTCTACCTCCCAAGCATTGGGATTAAATATGGGTCACCATTTCTGCCCAGCATGTGCATGGATGCTGGGATTCAAATCTAATCCTCATAGCAAGCACTTTACCTGCTGAGCCATCTGCAGACCTACAACAGCGCCCCTATGTGCCATTACCTGTATTTG